>NC_136742.1:13214755-14414755 GCF_936440315.1 Barbus barbus | reverse complement strand
GGTAATGGTCAGTTTAACAAAAGTACATGGTGTGTGTTAGAATATAATGCAATCAGCTTAGCAACATGCAAATGTCAAACTCTATTGGAAACTGTGTGCTTTATGCAAAAATATTTTAATATATAAATATTGTGGTCAATATAAATATATGAAGAATAAGTAGAAATATCAAAAATATATTTATTTAAATCAGTCTTAATATTGGCAACTAAATTTTTTTAAATTTTGGTAACTGAAACAAAGCTGAAAAAAACAAAAAACTAATTTTAGATTACATGTTTAGATGAAAAACTAAAACTTGTTTACAAAATGTTGTCTTAAAAAGTAAATAAGTTGAAGATAAATTAAAACCTAATCCTAACCCCTATTTCTAACCCTAAAATTACAAAAAATAAATATGAATTGTAAAAAATAAATACAATTTTTAAAAAGCTAAATAAATAAAGCTGAAATTAGTGGCAGTTTAACGGTGTTAAAAATATTTAACACATTTAATGCAGGGGCAGAGCTAGGTTTCGCCACCCCAAGCACAACTGCTGCTTCTGTCTCTTTTTTTCTTGACATGAACTGTGTTTATTTAGATGCAGAACATCTTTACGACCACATCAAACAAATGAAATAATACGCATGTGTGTCAGATCCGCGTCACATTCAGCAGCGGCAGCTCTTAAAGTAATAGCAGCCAAATAACCTAACCCAGCTGCTGAATAAAAGAACAAAAGAAAAAGAGGAAATCAATACCTTTTAGCTTTAAACATTCATCAATATTTAATTTAGAATTTACTGTTTGATAACTTTATTCAATTTCTATGTATTTCCCACTTGCTGAAGTGCACAGGTAAATATGACATTTATAATGGGTTCATGTGAGGATTGTTTTAAGTTGACATATATTAGTTGTTATCATTTTTTAAAGTCTAGCTCTCAAGTATACTGTAATGTTGAATGGCTATAGTCAATGGTCAAATATTAGAAAAGAAAGAATTTCCTAGAGACATCAGTAGTATTGGTATCAGTGATACTTGTCTTCAGTCATAAAAAAGATGCGCAAATAAACAGATAAACAAATATATAAAAAATATACTGTCTTTGTTGTTTCTAAATTAATTTAAAGATTGAATGTGAAATTATTGCAAGATAAAACTATACAGTATACTATACTATATAAATACTATAATCTATATAAAAATACTAAAAGAACAAAATATATATTAGTATATATTTTTGGTTACTGTTTGTTTATTTGAAATATATTTTAAAATAAATCTGAAAACTTTTGTTTGCCAAATTTTCTATATTTATGTTTTACAGGCATTTTACATGCATTTTGACTCTCACACTGGATTGCTTTGTGTTTTAGAGTTAACAGGAATGTCTGTAAATTTAATGGATAATGTCCCGGTTATGAGCTACTGTTACTTTACAGATGCAATCATTACACTGCTGTAATGCACTAAATACAGTATGTAATGAAGCAAAACTTACAGTTTAAGCTGTGAGAGTGCTTGTAGGTGGGCAAAGACACTCAATCTTTCAGACACTCAGGTGGGCTGCAACCTCCCCTCCTCTATCCCAGTTCCTCAGTTCCCTCCATCCTCATGGCCTATTATCCAGAGAGAGAGAGGTGAGAGTGTGCAGGTTTGAGCACAAACACCATGAATCAGGATCAGAACCCAATCAAGATGCTGCATTACAATGAATTAAGCCATGGTGATATTGGTTGGGATGAAAAGTTAAGTGTGGATGCAGTTGGAGGCTCTGGAAAAAAAGGGCCAATTGAAACCATCTGAACATAGATTATTATTAATTTTTCAATCCATTTAAAAGGTATGCAGGCATAACTCCAATATGAGAAGCTTAGGTCAATATAAAATTACCATTTTGAAAGAAAAAGTATTTTAAAAGTCTGAGGTCGTGTTTTTTTCATATAAGATTACACTAAATTGAACAAAAGTAATAGTAATGTTTTGTAAAATTCATATTTCAAGTAAATGGTCTTCATTTGGACTTTCTATTCATCAAAGAATCCAGAAAAAGCATGTATGAAAATGATAATAAGAAATGTTTCTTGAGCAGCAAATCAGCATATTAGAATGATTTCTGAAGGATCATGTGACACTGAAGACTGGAATAATGATGCTGAAAATTCAGCTTTGCAACACAGGAATAAATTACATCTTAAAATGTATTAAAACAGAAAACTGTTATTTTAAGTTGTAATATTATTTCTGACTATTACAGTTTTACTGTATTTTTAATTAGATTTTTACTGTATTTGTGAGCATGAGATACTTACTGACCCCAAACTTTTGAACAGTAGCTCAAGCCAACTTGTAAGTTTTAATTTGATTTTCACAGAGACAAGATGCATCATTCACACAGGCTGTGAAAATAAATGAAGGTACACCAGAGAACCAATCAAGTTGTGTTTTTTAATAGGAGGATGTTTAGGAGGAGGATGCCTCTGACAGTGATGGATTCTAGGTAATACATGTCCTAGAAGTTGTTAGACGAGAAGAGATTGACTGAGGACATGAAGCGAATGAAACTATAGTGATAGTGGAGGTTATGACATATTATCCTGCCCTTCAAAAGATACACCGAAAAACATCTTGGAGCATAAAGAATGACCTTTTTATCTTATAAACAACTTTCTATAGACCAATGTATCATAAAATACAGATGAAAAGAAACATGTTGGGGCTGTTTGCTTGTTATGCTCAAACAGATTATCTGCTGGGTTGGCAGAGCTCTGAGCTCGTTCAGTACCGAGATGAAGGACACTGGCATTAAACATGATTATATAACACTCTTATGGATGTGAAATTCACTGCATGATGGGATGAGAGAGGAGAATGGGGAGAATGACAGAATAAGTAAGAGATAAAGGCAAGTTTTACACTGCACATTCACTGATGTGGAAGAAATCTGCTCATTGCACAAAATGGAATATTGGCAAAATGCTGTAAACTCCAAAAATACGCAAATGTATAATGTTTATCTATTTTAATTTTACATTTAATTTTACTGATTATTAGCTTTTCATCAACCCATGAATGCCTTCACAAACCTCCAGGGTTTTATCTAAATACATTAAAAATTAAACACTGCATACTACAATCAAATGGTTTTCTTAACATTATTATATACAGTATGAAAAATGGATATTCTTTTTTATTCTTTATTCATTTTTGAGACTTTAAGTGAGTTAAAGTCTCAAAAATGAGATTCAAGAATTTAAGTGTTAGATGATAAAAGTAATCTAAATGTAAAAATAGTTGAAACATACATGAAAAATCAAATATCAGAACCAATACCAAATAAAATAAAATAAAATTAGATTAAATAAAATAAATAAGTAAAAATAGGCCTAAATAAATAAAACAACAATAATACAAACATCTAATAACAGCAAATAACCAATTTGCTACCAGTACATTACACCAGCATTCCTCATTTGCATAAAGGTGCAACCTCCAAAAGCATTTCAGTCTAGTACAACTGCAAGAAAACTCAATACAGAAATGAAAACATCTAAGCAGGGCAATCAACAGGGCAACCAAGCCAGAAAGCTCCTATATCGCATGCCTTTTCAAGACCTTTTGAACAATTAAATGAATCGGTTTAATGTGGCATTTTCCTCCATTCTGCTGTACGGTTGGCAGGGAGACTGCGTGGGCATCCAGTCAGTGCAGAGGCTGGGAACCATGCCTTCACTCATAATGAGCCACTCCACACAGCCTGCTGTGTCCTCTCAGCTAATCTTCCAGCAGGGAGAGGTGAAAGGAGCGCCATGACATCATCGCCGCTTTTGTTCTCATGGCAACAATGGAGGCAATGTTTCATTAATACAGTAGCCATGGCGTTCATATGCAAATGGACGTCTGTGAATGAACGTCCAGCAGGTGGAAAAGGGAGGAGAGAGCTATTCTGCACTGGTCTAATGATAGCTCGTCTGCAGGAGACAGCGAGAACCACAGTGACATGTAGGCCACAGGCACAAGGCCCAATTTTGTCTCCTAGCCCAGAAATCAATTACAGCGCAGAGAACGGAGGAAAAATAGCTCTGCAGTCTTGACAACCAAACGAGGAACGGACAGATGAAGGTGACTGGGTTCCTCCCTCTCCATCATTCTCTCTAATAAGCAGTTTTCGTGAAAAGGATTTAAACGCATAAACACTGCTGTAGACAGTGTTTAAAGATGCATTAAGGGAGAAATTAGCCTTTCCCTTTCACCCACTCCAGATTAGATAAAACCACTGGAGCTGGAGGAAGGGGAGAGAGAGAGAGAGGAGGGGCCAATGTTAGACATGCTCCATCACAATGAACTGAAAACTGAACAGAAAAATGTCGGAATGAAAACATTACAGCCATTATAGAATAGAATAGAATAGAATAGAATAGAGAAACAAAGATAACCTCATTATTATATTCATGTTATTCATGATAAATCTGATAAATTGCAGAAATTAAAATTCTGTACTATTTAGTCTAAAATGAATTAAATAATATCAAATTAAAACTAAAATCAATAGTTTTTTTAAATGCTACAAGTGAATTTATGCATCACAACATAATGTACCGTATGAAATGGGTACCCATTTTGAGATTTGATAAAGATTACATTTAATGGTGCTATCAAATGTTTATTTTTTAAGTATATATTATTGCCACTTTATAATACATTTTATTAAGTCATTAGTTCATGTGAAATTCTAGTATGTATTAATTTTAGTTACTGTTCTTTTCAATATTTACTAATACATTATTAAAAATCAAAGGTTACTATTATTATTATTGTTGTAAATATTATTTAATGGACCTGAGCTAGTGTGAACTATTAACAAAGATTAAAAAATAGTGCATTGCTCATTGTTAATGTTAAAGAATTAACTAATGTTAACTAATCACACTTTATAGTAAAGTGTTACCGATTTATTTTTCACTGAGTGTTAGATAACAGCAAAAATTATCTAAATGTAAAAATTTACAATATTTACAATTTAAAAAAAAAATACAATTACCGTTTAAATTCAAAATAACAGAAATTAAAATATTTTGTTTTTGAATAAACAATTTTAAAATAACAAAAAACAGAACATTGCAGAACCATACAATATCAACTCTAGAAAAAAACGCTTGAGATGAGGTCTGCTGTATATAATGGCTAAATATGATATATAAATAAATATAAATATGAAACTAAATGCTACACAGTAGAGCAAGTCATCTGAGCTGTCATGCAGCATCATATGCATGCCTCCACACGTGACCAGCACAGACACCAGCAAACAACAGAGAGAGAGAAAGACCCCACCCACTCCACTCCTTATGAAATTCAGATAATATTTCACATCTCGCAGTAAACATGATCAGTGTGATCAATATGGATTTGGGGTGTTTGTTCCCTTTCATCTGTGTATTAACCTGCTACAGACATGATATTCTCTGATACATACACCAATCCTGCTGCATAGCCCCTGCACATCACTGTGACGTCGCATGCTGTGTGACTCAGTCAGAAACAGTGTGTGTGTGTGTGTATAATGCTAGTGAATTCGACAATATGAGTGTGTTATGTAATGCAGTGTGTTTTTGCATGCTCCATCCCATCTGCAGCTGAGAGCTTTTTTTCGGTGAGTCAGCTAAGTGCACTACATTAAGCAAAACATGTATTTCTATAACACTAAACAATGTACATGCTATTAACTTTGGAACAAGGAAATATTACCACAGAGCTCTTCACAAGCACCAAGCATAATCCCTCTCAAGCATGATACAGAAAGGCTGAAAGTCTTACTTTCACTTGAGATCCATTATAAGAGTTCTGAGTGCTTAATGGTTTAATATGCGAGTCTGGTACTAAAGAGACCAACACCCAGCAAAGCATGTTGTTGCACTGTGATTTAATCAGTCCTATTTGTGAGGAATATTCCAGGTTTTTCATGTACAAAGGGGTCATCGGACGCAAAATTGACTTTGCAAGTTGTTTGAACATAAATGTGTGATGGAAGTGTGTGTAGACATCTATCCTATAATGATAAAAATCCACCCGCTTTTTTAAAATCCCCTTTCTCAAATCAGGCTGTTCTGAGATTCCTGTCAGAATAACATAGTTCTGTACAGGCCGCTCCCACGATAGTTGATTGACACGGCCGTCTTACCGTGTCAATCAACTATCATGCCCTGCAGTGAGCTGTGAGCTGTTTGCCATTGTGTTGACTCCGGTGTGGGGAAGACAAGACGACCCGATTAAGCGATTGAGGTGCTTTGTTATTGGATGTAATAATGAACATAGCAGTCATCATTTACTCACGACATCTGAGCCGCTGAAGACGCAGAGGATTAACGTTACTTTCGTTTTGAAGGGAATGCGCTGATTCCAATCTGCCTAAATGCGTTTATGTCATCATTCATGATCCAGCTTCATCTACAGAAGAAGTGAGTTTAAGGGTTTTTGTGAATCTTTGCAAATCGCCTTTCCTAATAATCTGCCAGTTAGCAAGTTTTGCGGCTGAAGTTTAAAGTCTGCTCGTCACCCCAAGGAAGAGAGGGGCGGGGTCAGCAGGGCACATTTGCATTTAAAGCAACATGGACTAGAATTGCTTGCTAAAAACTGAGCTGATTTTGGGAGGGTAAAAAAGGTATATATTAAAATTGAAAAATTGTAACCAAAGTATGTTATAGACTTTTCATTAAGACCCTAAAGAATCATATCAACTTGTGGAAAATGGGCATCCGATGACCCCTTTAAATGTTTTCTCTCTAAAGAAATGAATAATATTTTATTTAAAAAAATTCACCAGGGATGCACAAATAAATAAAGTAAAAAATTATGATCAAGTCAAAATTACGACAAAAATAAAAATGATAAGATACTAAGTCATAATTATGAGATAAAAATAAAAAATTATGATAAAATCATAATTTTGAGATAAAAAGTAAAGATTATGAAAAAAAAATATGACAAGTAAAAAAAGATAAAAAATAATTGTGACAAATGTCAAAATTAAGAAGTCAAAATGATGATAAGTCAAAGTCAAAATAATGAGATACTAAGTCATAATATTAGATAAAAAGTACAAATTATGTTGGAAAAAAATCATTATTATGATTGTGATAATTTAAATTATGAGAAGCAAAATTACAACTATGAGCTAAAACATAAGTAGAAAATATGACAACAAACAAATATGAGATAAATATATAAATTGTGATAGAATTATCATAATTTCATAACCATAAATATTCCTTCAAGATCCCGCCAGCAAGTGTGTTAACAATCATGCAAAGCCTTTGAACAGCCATACCATATACCTACAGTTCTGAAACAACCCCCATGAGGCAGTTTAAAGCAACCCCATAAACAGTTAAGTGCTGAACTCTACAGTGTGTTCTTGTCCAGCTTCAGTCTCTCAGCTGAATACACTGTTGTTTGGTGCAGCGTCTGAAGGGCAGACTCTCCACTCATGGATGGGCTTTGTCACTGCAGGAGGGACAGCAGTCTAGATTTATTATTCAAGATAATTGAGCTCTTATGAAAGCCGATGCTGACCTAAATTCATTTGACTGGTTAAAATTTAAATGGCCTCTACACCACTGCCAGCCTCTGTGACCACAATAGGTAGAGAGCAATGGTAAAGCCTATCTTTACTGGGCGCTGAATGGTGAAGCTGGAAAATTGGTTGCGTCAAGCTGTTGCGCACAATAGTGCCTGCCATATTGCTAGAAAGATTTGGGCAATCTGCCATGGTTGTACAGTTGTTTTCCAGTATTACATTACATCATGCACTAGTTCTGCACGTCTTTAACGATTTATTATTCCATATACAGTGTCTTTTCATTGTGAAGTAGTCAGGTTTACAGGTTACAATCTAATCAGGTTTTTTTTAAGACAGATGAAGTGACATACTGCCAAGTATGGTGACCCATACTCAGAATTTGTGCTCTGCATTTAACCCATTCAATGTGCACACACACAGCAGTGAACACACACACACCGTGAACCCGGAGCAGTGGGCAGCCATTTTATGCTGCGGCACCCGGGGAGCAGTTTGGTGCCTTGCTCAAGGGCACCTCAGTCGTGGTATTGAGGGTGGAGAGAGCGCTGGACATTCACTCCCCCCACCTACAATCCCTGCCGGCCTGAGACTCGAACCCGCAACCTTTGGATTACGAGTCGCTAACCATTAGGCCACGACTTCCCCATGATGAGCTGCAATAGCTTCTGATTGTTCTAGGCCAGCCGAACAATCAGAAGTTCTGCAGGTATTGTCAAGAAACAAGCGAGGACAACAGCAAAAATGGCAGATCATGGAAATAAATGTTATGTTCCAGGCTGTGCAGGGGATGTGAAGTGAAGGGATGGGTTGGTGTCTGTATTCAGAAAGGCACAGAAAGCAAATGCGCTCTAATTAAATAATGCGAGCCACTAAAGGGACATGTTTAGCTCGTTGCTAGCTGTAGCCTATTACAGTACCTAAGATTTCACTTACCACATAAACAGAGTAAGGAGAGATGACTGAGGATGATGGCGAATGATTTACAGATCCTGAGCACCATTGACAAGCATCTAATCTTGTAAAATGTGTGGTAAGTACTGCCACTCCATAGTATAAACAGAGTACATGCGATCGCGAATCTCGAAACTGAAAGTAAAACGCGATCGTGCATTCCAAAACCGTTTCAATGCCCAGCATATTAATAGAGGCTCCCTGATGCCCGCATTTTATTTACAGTATAATTACCCAACAATATACCTGCGCGAGAAAGTAATAAAATATATATTTTCCATGTGTTTCCTTCCTGTGAGCTACTGAAATGAGCCGCGCTGTGAAACAGCCAATCAGAGCAGAGTTCAACATTATTATTCATGACCCTTCTAAATAAGCCAATAACAGACCGTTTCATTCTGGGGAGAAATCTTAGGGTTGTAAATCGACATGTAAAACTGTTTCTGGAGGATTTTTGCCCTTACATAAGCCACATACCTTCTAAGTAGATATCAGAGAACAATTTAAAATATTGTATCAGTGCATTCTATGGCACCTTTAAATAACAATTACATTTTACTGTTTCGATTTTTATAATGCATTATCTTCTTATCGGTCCACCAGTTCACATTTACAGCTCTGCGTGTTTGCAAGGTAAAAACATGGGTCGATTTTCGCATTGGTCTGAACGAGCATTGGTCTGAATATTCATTCTCTGTCAGCAGGTGTCGCTTTCAGAACATCAGAAATAACTGTTTCTCCAGTAACAGCAGTACACAAAGCAGCGCAGCACGGACTTTGAAACATGCAGAGCTCATGTTTATTTAATAAAATCATAGCCTTTTGAAGCTTAATCGTCACATTCAGCCATATCGCAATTCTGGACTTTCCGTTCCGAAAGTTAAGACCTCTTGAAATCATAATTAAGAATTTCTTGTACAATTCAAGATTTTTTATGGCCTTAATCGTTTGTTTGTTTGTTAGTTTGTTAGTTTATTTGTCTAGCACATTTAAAAACAACTCTGAGTAATACTGTGAAATATTATTACAATTTAAAATAAACGTTTCATTTTTGAATATAATTTTTCATTCCTGTGATGGCAAAGCTTACTCTTCAGTATCCTAATCATTCTAAGATGCTGATTTGGTGCTCAAATTTGGTGTTACTATTATCAATATTAAAAACAACAGGGAAGCTTAACATTTGTCGAAACCATGATACATTTTTTCAAGATTTGGTTACATTATAAATGTCTTTAATGTGTTCTTGCTAAATAAAAGTATTAATTTCTTTTCAAATCTTTCTGACCTCAAAGTTTTGAATGGTAGTGTACATAAGCTTAGCACTGAGGTGCGGTTATATTAAAATCACCTTCCAAAGGAGTTTTGAATAAGTAATAGATTTGAATAATTTTTGGTCTCCTGTCTGCGATCATTAAATAGTGCTGATTTGGCCTCTACACAGAGCTTCAGGGAGGTGACTGAGGAAGAGGAGGAGGGGAGAAAGAGCGGATTAAATACTCTCAAGAGCGATGCAAATGAGACATTTGAAGAGAGGGAAGGGGTGATTTTGACAGCTCCCTGTCAGGAGGGCTTGACAGACAACGCGGCTATGGGGAGAGACTTTGTAGGCTGTTAGCTTTCTGTGTAAGATAAAATGATCTGAGAAAAGGACTTCATTATTCTAGTAGTGCTTTGTGAGCTTCTCAAGGTGACAATTATCATGACATGCTGTTATAGCTGCTCTTTTGTTCTGCTTTAGCATACATGTGGTGTTGTTTTCATTCATCAGTATTCTGCCCAATGCTTTGTATCTATAAAAACGAGCGAGCTAAAGGCAAAATATTCTGCCCTAGACCCTCCATGACATCAGTGTTTGTCTCACCCTGTCAGAATGTGATTGCTGCACACTACGGTGCACTCCCTGAACCGGGGAGAAAAAACCAGTCCACGGGGTTGAGGGGGGAAAACACTGCCATCATGAATACTCATCAGATGCAGACTTAGGCTTCATTCGGAGACTGAAGATGTTCTCTCTTTCTCAAATCAAACTTTCATTGTAAAAGAATTAAAAGAAATTTTACAGTGCATTCATTTGCCAGCATTCCAGTTGTTATGGTAATGCTAAGTTGAAAACTAGACATCATGAAATGTGTGAATGTGTGTCGTACCTTCAGTAAAGCATTGGATCGTTCACAAAAAAGGGGTGTGGTCAGGCTTGGCCTTCTGGGATACTACAGACAAACAAAAAGATATAGGTTAACATCACACAAACAGCAGTACATTATGTGATTTCTGACAAAGCATGAGGTGGCGGCAGCACTAACAGCATTGAACCACACTAGAAATCAAGCGCTGTGGAGGTGGCAATATATTCTCAGCGTGGATGTCCCTCCATGAGCCCACGGTTAAGCTCCTAGGTGAGCTTACTGTACAAAGCAGACTATAGTTAAAGCTGTGTCTCTAGTAAAAACACAGCTCAGACTCACAATGGCAACAACCTCACACTTACAGGAGCAGCATATCATTTCCTTCACAGCAGGTGGTCCCTTAAATCCAGGAAATCCAGAAGGTCCTCATTAGCAATATATAGAGAAGACTGAAGCGAAGTCTGTCTAAAACAAACAGCAAAGGTTCCAATTATGGTAACATTCATGCAAAATCCTTACACACTACTATAACTATAGGGTAGATAACACAAACTATTGTTTAAATGTGTGGGGTCAGTGAGATTTTTGAAAGAAGTATGCTCACCATGGCCGCATTTATTTGTATACAGTAAAAACTATTATAAAATATTATTACAATTTAAATTTTCTATTTTAATATATTAAAAAGTAATTTATTCCTGTGATGGCAAAGCTGAATTTCTCTTTTGATATTTGTCCCTGCTGAATAAAAGTGTTTCTTTCAACAACAACAAAAATGTAAAACAAAACAAAATCCCAATGAACTGAACAGAATATGATGTTCCTGAAAGATTTGATTTAGGGTTCAGTTACACTGAAATTTAATGCACAGCAGATTGATGACTTTGCTTAGAGACTAAAGCATTTTGTTAATTCATATTCATTTGTATACAGATACTGCCAAATGTATCCTCGTGTATCAACATTTGGAGACTACTTAAAAGGAGACAGAAGCATATAAACAGTGATCTGCTTCATAAGGCAATCTACAACATGAACACATGAAACCAGAAACAAATGCTAACCAAAATTCATTTCCTGGGAAAACAAAACCACTTCGACACTTCATCAACGCAATGGTGCATTATGGTGATGTATATTAAAAGTTAAACAAACAGACAGACAGATAGAAAGACTTTAAAACATAGTGTGGCATAAAATATTGAGTCAGAACAATAAACCAGATTATGGGGGTCCCTCAAAGTATTCCTGGGAGTCTGCAAAGAAGACTAACGTTATAGCAATAAATAAATACTCACACAATCTGATAAGCATTTAATAATGTACTAATATAAGCTGATTCTCTTAATAAAAAAGTTATATTGTAAATAAATCTAACTGATCTTATATTGGGGACTCTTGGTTTGTAGGTACAGGTTAGAAATCTTTATGATCACGCAGTTATTAAGATGCTAGAAAAGAGAGGCTAATAAATGCATGTGATCGAATTCCACATTGTTCAATTTTGTTGTCAATCACGACAAGGACAGCCGTCAAGGAAAAACATCATGTGACCAATGTAAGCAAATACTGGATGCTGTGGATGTGATGCGACGCCGTGTCCAATAGAATGAATGGACTCAAATAGCGTCCAATCAGAGGAGAGCTCGGGCTCGATATAAAAACCCCACAAAGCCGCTTATTTCTGGAGACCATCATCAGTCTTTGTGTGGGTTCTGGTGGACTTTAGGAGGGATTAATTCCGCTTTCCCAAAGAAAATCAGTATAAGGTATGGATTTTGTTTGAGATCATTAAATCAAGTCTTTATTATAATATTCAGAAAATATGACGTGATAACGCTGCCAGATCAACTTACAAAAATATAAATCTGTGGGCTGTATTAACGATTAAAGTATGATCAGGAATGCATCGATATTCAAAGGAAGTCGCGTATTTAATTAAGTTATGTTGGCAATTTGTTTTCCTAAACTCTTTAAACGTGTAGAGAGCTTAGTAATGTCCATTTAAACGCTTTAAATTATATGCTGGCCAAAAAGAATGCGGATGGGTGCATGGCAAGGTGCTTTTGTCCCAAACATCAGCAACGACCTTGCAGTCAGCCTCCTTCTCTGCAAGGTCTTTGGAGACGTTGCGCATTACGCATTCGCCTGCTTCAAAGAATAATTAATTATTCCCAAACAAGACCTTCGTAATGCACAGAAGGCAGTACATAACGTGCAATATCTGCATGCATTTTGTAACGAGGCGTCCTTTATCGGACGCGCGCTCCGCATTCCATCATATTTACTGCCCCGCGTGACCGAGCACATCTGTCGTCATCCCACGACCGTTTGTTGCTGTAACGGTTTTTGCGAATTTAAACAAATTCCTCCGTTTTAGAAAATGCGGTTACGTCACTATTAATGCAGCTGAGGCGCTGGCTCTGACCTTGTACTTGAATCGGATTTGAATTCACCTTTAACGCGTCCTTGTTTCCAAATATTTGCACCAGGTAGACGCAACCATGCCTTTCGGTAACACTCACAATCAGCTGAAGATGAACTTCACCGCTGAGCAGGAGTATCCCGACCTCAGCCAGCACAACAACCACATGGCGAAGGTGCTGTCGCTCGAGATGTACGCAAACCTTCGGGACAAACAAACCCCCAGCGGATTTACCCTGGATGACGTCATTCAAACCGGGGTGGACAACCCAGGTAAACGACCCGTCTTCAAAATGCCAGTGTGCCCTTGTTTCAACCGGCGCTTGGGTGCAGGCTGACCAAATATCGAAGGATTTGACTTGCAAATTTGAGCTTTGCGGCTTTTAATCCATATGTGTTAGAAAAGTGGTGGTTATGCTTTCCAGTTCTTTTGAGATGAAATGGCTTGAATGTATTTCAAGTTTGCTGGTCTTTTGAAAAATAAATTGAGCAAGTAAAATCATGGTTCCTGGCTGTGCTGTAATAAAGCAGTTTGCTAATAATAGGCATAATTAATTTGGTCTCTAAATACTTTGCAAGAGCATCTACTAAATGACTAGATGTAATGCATTAAACAATTTGTGCAATGGACCATTTTGAATGACAACATTCATAGTCATGTGATAAGTGCATAGCTTAATAATTATGTTAAAAGCAGGACAAATATAAGCCTGAATATCAGTTCTGCATCTCTACTATGGAGTCCTGGGACTCTTGCACATTTAGGCTAAGTGCTTAAAAAAAACGTACATTTAGTATGTACGTAACAGTCCTATTCAAAGCTTTCTTTGGCCTGATGTGTCCAAAATGTTCAGACACTGAACCTAGTTGCACCCTGCCTCTACTGTACTAACATTCTGATTTGCATCCTTGATTTGCATCCTTTGCTGCTTCCTCATGCCTCCTGATGGATGGGGGGTTTTTTTTTTTTTTTTTTTTTAAACCCCCATGCATTTGACTCTGCGAAAATGGTGGTAGAAAGTTGCAGTGGCAATCTAACTCTGTTATATTTGTGAAGTCCAACAAAAGAGGAACGGTCTTCTTGAATCTCATGATTGGTGCAAAACCAACTATGCGATTTAATAAACATGACGTCTGGCTATATTAAGCCATTGCCTGTGACAATCTGTTTGCCGTTGGTGTGAAAGTTTCCAAAAATTGTCACCACCATGTTCCAGGTCATCCTTTCATCATGACGGTGGGCTGCGTTGCTGGAGACGAGGAGACATATGAAGTGTTCCAAGATCTCCTGGACCCCATCATTGAGGACCGCCACGGGGGATACAAACCCACAGACAAACACAAGACTGACCTGAACCCAGACAACCTCCAGGTACACCGCGACTGTCTGGTGCATCTAATTGGGTTTAACGATTTAAAATAGTCGCCTGTTAATTTGGTGGTGTTTTTAATAGGGTGGAGATGACCTTGACCCCAACTACGTCCTGAGCTCCAGAGTGCGAACTGGCAGGAGCATCCGTGGCTTCTGCCTCCCTCCTCACTGCAGCCGCGGGGAGAGACGGGCCATCGAGGGTCTGTCCGTTGAGGGTGAGCTTGTCTAGGCATCTGTTTTCATAGGATCCACATGATTCATAATTGGTCATTCAAGAGGAGTGGGCGGAAACGAGTGATTTAAGTATCCGCTTTGTAATTATGCATTTGTGTTGTGGTTTTCACAGCTTTGGGAGTTCTTGATGGTGATCTTAAAGGAAAGTACTATGCCCTCAAGGACATGACGGAGGAGGAGCAGCAGCAGCTGATTGATGACCACTTCCTATTTGATAAGCCTGTGTCCCCACTGCTGCTGGCCTCTGGGATGGCCCGTGACTGGCCCGATGCCAGAGGGATCTGGTGAGTCATTCTCTTAGTAAGGAAAACTTCAATTTTCCTTTTAATGAAATGGATACATTTAGGTGCCGTCTTAATACTTGGATGATTTATTATTACTATTATTATTATATATTTGTATGTTTGTTTGTTTTTTCCTCATATGGAGGTTATTTAATAATAATGTTTTAATGGGTAATTCCAGCTTGATATGACCGTAATGTTGACTTTTTTTTTTTTTATTACTAAATTATATACATTTTATCCCTTTTATTTATTTTTCCATTTACCCTTTAAGATTATTTGGTTTGTAGGGTTTTATTTTTTATTTATTTTTTTTATTTTTTTTATAATAACAACAATACATGCATGCATATACACGCATGCAGATCTATATAGATATGATATAATAAAGTACAGTCAACATTTTGAAGTGTATCCAAAAAAAAAAAAAAAATCTAAGTTTTCCTAAGACAAGAATGCATTTTTGGTTTTAGGACAACTTTGAAAGGTTTTGATCCACTTCAAATGCTGACTAGTATATTTTAGATGACTAAAATATGAATTTTCATAATGCTTCATAGGCACAACGACAACAAGACGTTCCTGGTCTGGGTGAATGAGGAAGACCACCTTCGTGTTATTTCCATGCAGAAAGGTGGCAACATGAAGGAAGTCTTCAATCGCTTCTGCACAGGCCTCACAAAGGTTGGTTTTAATCTTCAGCATTGCCAGCATCTCCGGTGTTGGCACATTGTTAAATCCTAACTTGTTTGTCCTGCAGATTGAGGAGTTGTTCAAAGAGAAGGGCCACGAGTTCATGTGGAACGAGCACTTGGGCTACGTCCTAACCTGCCCCTCCAACCTGGGCACAGGGTTGCGTGGTGGCGTTCATGTCAAACTTCCTAACCTCAGCAAGCATGAGAAGTTTGGCGAGATCCTCAAGCGACTGAGGCTCCAAAAGCGTGGAACAGGTATATGTTCACCTGCAGTTCTGTTACCTGTACCGGATGTAATCTGAAATACTAAACTTGCTCTCGTCTCCAGGTGGAGTTGACACTGCTGCAGTAGGTGGTGTCTTTGACATCTCCAACGCAGACCGTCTGGGCTTCTCTGAGGTTGAGCTGGTTCAGATGGTAGTGGATGGAGTTAAGCTGCTTGTAGAGATGGAGAAACGCTTGGAGGCAGGCCAGTCAATTGATGACCTTATGCCTGAGCAGAAGTGAACACTTCGTGACTCCTAACTTAACTCCTTCCCTGCCTCCACCAGTCCTCCCTTCATCCAGTACCAATAATCTTAACCACATCAAGGAACATACTCCACCCAAACGGTAGTGGCACTAAAGTTAGACGAGTCTTCCATCAGTGTGACGGATTTTGTATCTCAAACGTCCTGCAATGTTGAAGATGGAGCTTAACACCTGAAATAAAGTCTCTTTGGCCCATGGAGTTTCTTGTGTGCATGTGTTATTGCTAAACGATCAACTAAACTTGTTTTGCTGTAGTTTTTCAATCCATCACTTACTTTGGTTCTGCTTGTGTCCAGTTGCCAGAAACAAAGGCACTGTTTAGGTGGTGTTCTAGGTATTTTGGAGGCTTATCTTGTATTTACATGCCTTTTTAAATGTTTAATTTGGGGGGTGTTTATAACCTGTGGGATTATCCCTGCGATTTAAGGTTATTTTATAGGTGGACTAACAAGGTCATTATTTGCTTTAGAAAAACCATAATCTCAAGGGCCAATTTTTTTTTAATTTTTTTTTATCTCAAGAGACTAGTTTTCATTTTATACTTTGAGTATTCTGTTTTTTTTCTTTTACATTTTGAATTCACTATCTTTATAAAAAGCACTTAATGGTTTTTTTTTTTTTTTTTAAGATTCCACCCTTCAAGTTGTTACTTTTCACCGCCGTCAAAACGGTCTTGTACTACCACCTAGTGTCCATAATGGGATACACATCCAAAGTAACTATATGTATTAATTGCGCTTTTGATCGCTTTTAATGTTTGCTTTGTTCCGAGTTGAGGGGAAAACCATTAAATGAGGCTTCCCTTACAAACATTCATTACGGGAGTCTTCCATATACGACGAAGAATATCCCATTTTTATCTCTAAGCAGTTTGTACAAGGAAGGTAAACTCTTAGATATTTTAATTGTGTGTCTATATACACTTTAGGAAGTTAAAATCGAAAAGCAGCCCATCAATCTCAAATGAACCGTATCCAGTAAAACACTACTGTGATTGGCCAAATTGACCGCGCAGAGAAAATACGCACCATGTGACAATACCGTCACACCAACTTCAGCCCCCGTGAAAAAACACACAGAAATCTAAAACACAATCTTAACAGTATAATTGTTTTTTAGACCCATCGAATCTAATTAAAGACAACATCCGGGCCCAAATCATTTCTAATTCTATGCTGCACATTTGCTCAAATTCTGCAGGACTAAATAGATAATTAAGGTGAACGGTTTCATGACCGCATTCTAAAAAAAATAATCGTCATTATAATTATTCTGATGTTGGGTCTTTGTCATGCCAGCAAATCTCTAGATTCATCTATATTTGATTCTCCAAGGGTTTTGACTCGTGACCCCTCATGAAAACAACCTTCAGCAGGGGTCCCTAATACATCAGCTGGAGATCTACCTTCCTGCAAAGTTCAGCTCCAACCCTGGTCAAACACCATTTAACCAGCTAATTAACATATTTAGGAGCACTTGATAATTACAGATGGGTGAGTTGGATAAGGGTTGAAACTCAACTCTTCAGTTGATAGATCTCCAGGAACAGGACTGGATACCCCCGACCTACAGCATGATGTTGTTACTCCTCCCATACTCGGTATGAGATCTGGGTTGCATTTCCCAAAAGCATTGTTAACTACAGGTGCAAGTTCCATTGAACTCTATAATAAAGTGAACTTTTTTATTTGAGTTTGAGTGCAGGGCTGAATTTGATGTGCCCCAAATACAATGCTTTGCTTTTAGAGAACTTTTATCTCATCTTACCTCAATATATACTTTCCATCAGCTGTCAATGGGTGTTAGTAACCAGATATGACCACAACGTTGGCCATTTTAGGCCACTAAGAGCATAAAACCAGATGCTAAAATCAATTTATAAAGCAAAAACAGGGAGAGACTGAGCAATGAACATAACACAAAGTGAGATGATTTCTTGCTACGACTCATTTCTTTTTATTGTTCACATGTATAGAACACAAGGTGCGAGTCACTGTATTTCACAGAAGCCCACACGGGCAGTTTAGTCTAACAGCATCGAGTCAAGCATGTCTCCTCTCCTGTCCTCATCACAGTATTTACAAGGTTAAACTCCACAATAAAGCTCTTCACTGCCTTAACGGCAGAATATAAAAATCATTTCACATGACTAAAAACTGGAGTGGAGTGGAATGGGCTGGTATAATATAAAGAAACATTTAAAAACAAAAACTTTAAAATAAATGTAAAAGCAGAGAAATTTTTCAGCTTAATTCATCAGAGTCATGGCACTCTAGCAAAACCCTCTGCAGCCAACAAACTGACAAAAACGTATAGTGTCAGTCACTGTAAGCTAAATACTTGCTGATTTTATAATGATAGTTCATCTCAATCTTTCTAACACTTCACACACACTCTTCAAAACACTCTTATGCTGTGGAAAACTCTTCTCAGCACTTCACACTTCTGTATAATGCTCACTGCAGTGAAAAAAAAAATCACTCATAACACAACCATACACACTCACTTATATGCACCTTTATGAATCATATACAAGTCCATCAGTATATGGGATTCCTGTCATAGATCAGAATAATCGCAAACTATATATATTTTGTTCTCTGCTCTCATATACTTCCAGTTTATACACTCGTTTTTGTAGATGAGCTATAAAATTCACACACAAGTCCTTTGTTTTAAGCTTGCATAAACTCAGCTCACCCAGTTCAATTCCACGTATACAGAATTTCTCTCTGACAAAGAGCACTGCCTACCCTGGTCTTCTCAGCAAAGCATCATGGGTAAGCAACTACAAATAAAGAAAAGCTCTTGTCAAAGTGATTAGTGCTTGATCCCCAAGGTGTGATGTATAGTTATAATACATTTTACATGGATACAAGAGAGCGTGTGAGGAGTGGAGTGGGAGATACGGAGGCCTTGTGGCTGAGCTGCTGGGGGCAGACCGAGAAACCTGAGGCTGCTTGTTTGGCCTGGTGTTCGCTGGAGAGTGTGTTTGAGTAGTGCGGTTAATAGTGCCTCCAGGTTCAGGGTTTAGCAGCTTCACCCCTTCTGTGGTCCAAGTGGCACATAGAGGTGAAAGACGGAGGTTCAACACCTCGAGACATCAGTCCGGTCGGTCACCCACGAGAATGTTACGCCAGCGACCTCTGACGTGGTTTTATTCTGGGGTAAAGCTACGGAGAAACAAATAAAAATAATTATTCATTAAATTGATCAAAAGTGAAAGATATTTATATTGTTACAAAAGATTTCTATTTCAAATAAATGCTGTTCTTTTGAACTTGTTATTCATCAAATCTTAATGGTTTCCACAAAATATTTAGCAGCACAATTGATAAAGATTACAAATGTTTCTTGGGCAGCAATTCATCATATTAGAATCATTTCTGAAGGATCATGTGACGCTGAAAATAGAGTAATGGGATCACAGGGATACATTATAAAATATACTCTACTGCTATGTCCCGTGTGTGCACCTACCCCTAATAGGTTCCGTGGCACATAGCCCTCTTTGTCATTGAGTTTACTCCACCACCACTCTGTCTCGGTATCATCCTTCCTGCGTAGGACAGTAATGGCGTCACCCTCCTGAAAGGAAAGCTCGTCTGCACTCTGAGCCTCATACTCCCACAGCGCGTACACGACTCCCTTATTCATCACTCCCAACTTCTCCTGCACACCTGTAAACACACACAGAGAAAAAGGGCTTAATAAGGCAAGGTAATATCTCATTCAGTATGATATTACAGCATTAACATGAGCACCACACAAAAATATTAGTGAATACTGAGTAATACTCTTGATCAACAGAAACTGCTTTTTAAAAGTTTGGGTCGGTAAGATTTTTTTTATATTTATAAAAGTATCTTATGCTCACCAAGTCTGCATTTATCTGATCAAAAATATAGTAAAAACAGTAATATTGTAAAATATTAAAATAACAGTTTTCTCTCTTAATATATTTTTAAATGTAATTTATTCCTGTGATGGTAAATCTGAATTTTGAACTCTAGTCTTCAGTGACACATGATCCTTCAGAAATCATTCTAATATGCCGATTTGCTGCTCAAGCAACATTTCTAATATTACGAATATTTGTAATATTACGAATGTCTTTACTGTCACGTTTTATAAATTTCATGTGTCCTTGCTGAATAAAAGAATTTTACTGACCCAAGACGTCTGAATCATAGTGTACTTAATATGTTAATAGGACCTTTCTAGAATTCTTACAGTACATCGATTATGCCTAAAAGCTCGACAACGATTAAGTAGTGACGGGAGAAGTGAGGCTTTTTAAATGTAATAATCAAGTGATTCCTGTTTCTGAGCTCTAAACTCTGTACTCTGAGGACATCTGCTGGTTAAAGCAGTGTAAATACAATGAGAACGTCCAATGCCATTTTCTACAAACAAATCTATAATATCACTAAATATCAAACAGACATTATCTGTATATGTAGTCTTTTATTCATTTGTAGCTTTATTTGTTTTTGTAAAAAAGTATTTTTCATCCTTATTTCTTTAAATAAGCTATTTGGTTTAAAATCGTCAACTTTCAAATCATCAGAGATTTTCATGCATTAAGTGAGACTTGAGCCTCTCAAAATTCCCTCAGAGGAAAAGAAAGGCACTCTTACCATAGAGAAACTGTGAGCACTGTATGTAACCCTCCTCCATCTCCTCACATTTGTCTGCTGCCGTCTCCACATCACTGATAGTGGTGGCAAAGATGGCAGCACCAGACTCCACCAGTATCTTACACAGGTGCACGCTGTTACAGGAGGCGGCACAATGCAAGGGCGTCCTACACATACAGACACACGTCAGTGGGTGTCAGTTCAAACCCAGTTAGCTTGAACAGACTGATCAATCTCTTTCACACTAACAGACCCAACAAAGTATCCTCACCAGCCATCACTGTCAGCTGCATTTACATTAACACCAAAGTCCAGCAGGAACTTGACGATGTGGTGGTGTCCGGCACACACTGCGTTATGGAGGGGTGTGATGCCCTCATCATTAGGGGTGCTGGGATTGTCAACCTTTAAAATGAGAGGAATTAAATAAGTATTTGTTAATTAAATACGGGCAAAATAAAGCAAGGTGTAAAGCGTGTTCACATAGCATACCTCATAGATTATCCTTTGTACAAGGTCAAACTCGCCCTCCAGTGAGGAATCCAGTAGCAGAGCGAGCGGGTTAAACTTCACTCTAAGGCCGTGACCCGTCCGCTCCGAGTCGGGTTTCTTTAGGTTCGTGCGTTTGCCCTGTTGAGGACATGGATCATTAGGCTTTGTTCACGCAACACACAATCTGATTTGCTTTTCAAATCTACTCTTTAGGACTGGTTGTCCTCCACGCTGTTGCAAGCAATATAATCTAAAGGAAATAGAAATCTTTTGTAAGATTATAAATGTCTTTACTGCAAATTTTGCTCAATTGAATGTATACTAGCTGATTAAAAGTATTATTTTCGGTTACTGACCCCAAGCTTTTGAACAGTAGTGTAGTCCCTAGTGAAAAATAAATATACTAAAATGTATTTGAAATACATTTATTTCATGCTAAGTATACTGCAAATACATTTACAGATTTATTTGCTTAATAAAAATACCCTGCAATGGTACTTTAATAGACTTTAAGCATACCAGATTAGTATACTCAAAGGCCGATATTATTCAAAGATCACACAATCCTCAAAAATAATGACATAAAAACACATTTTAGGCATAATATTAAAAAATGTGCATTGTGCAAAAGTAGTGCAAATATTTTTATATCAGTAATTCTTGAGCGATATGCAAGTAAATAATAGATTTGAACTATACTTAGTAAACTATTTTTTATTAGGGGAATCTGTTACATATACGTTGTTACCTGAATGATGAGAAAACTACTCAATGTGACTGAAATATATTTCACGGTATATATAGCGGTTTTAATGTAGTTTTTACACACACACAAAAAAACTGATTTAAAAACAACTGATGTAATAATTGCCGACTTAAAATTGAAATCAAATTTCCACCTTTTTCTTAAGTCACCAAAGTTAAATAAATATATATATTAATACTAAACTTCTAGATTGAATTGAAAAAATAAATAAATAAATAAACAGTATATTATTCTGCAATAATGATGATGATTATTACATTTTAAACAGTAAATATTGCCAAAAGGCAAAACTGCAGTGCAGGAAATGAAATCTAAATGGATTTAGAACTAAAAATGATTCATACGCAAGGTTGAATGTGTGTATCAGTAAACTGACCGTGGGCTGGGATGAGGGACAGGTGTCTGCTTCTTCAGGTGTACTGGCCTCAGCTACAGGACTGGGCAAAATTGCTAATGTTTCAGCAGGATTATTGTTACTGTCTTCTGATGGTTCTGGTTCTGGAGGTGTTAACGTCTCAGCCGCTTGCTCTGGGGGCTCATTATCAATGGCATCACCTTGCGGGACAACATCCTCAGCAACAGCGCCCTCAGAGGGCACGATGGGCGTTTCTAAAGGTGGATTCCCATTGTCTGCATCAAAGAGCATTTCACCTGTGGCCACGGAGGGCTGGTAGAATGGAGTCACTCCTCCACCTCCACTCACACCGCCCATTCCTCCTTCCATCCCTCCAGCCAGGGTGTTGAACCGCTGATAGAGAAGTTTCTGGATGTTGGGCCCATTGGGACCCTCTGGCTCCGTAATCGAGCTGCGCTTCTTAAGTGGTCGTGGAGCATTGGCCAGTTTCTTGCGCAAGGCCTCCAGCTCAGCATCGCTCTGGTAGCGCATAGGGGAGTGCACCATGGGTGTGAGTTTAGTGGGGCTGAGAGGTCGCGGGATGTGGTCCACGTTGGGTGGGGGTGGCTCAGGAACACCCATAATTTGACCCTCAAGGTCCAGCTCAACATCCAACATGTCTCCTCCTGGACCCTGCAGGGCAGGAAAGGCCCCAGAGCCCCCAAAAAGTAAGGGAGAGGGGGGTGCAGAGCTAGGAGGCAGGACTGGCTTGCCATATACTGGAGAGAAAAAGAAGAACAAAATAGTCTATTACATTGCACTCACAAATAAAACACACTTAAGAAATAAACCACTTCATTCACATACTGCAGTACACTCTATTGCATCTGTCTGTGCAGTTTTTAATTATTTTTGTTACTAGGGCATTGTTGACTGCTGCAATTTTTCTAGCCGTTTTTTTCAATCTTTCTTGCTGTGAGTGGTGCATTTTTAAAGACGTTGTGTCAAGTTAAAATGCGCTGTGAGACACCAGCATCCTGCTCCATTCTGTCGCACTGCATCTAGTCTTTTTTAAAAAACACAAGACGGGTCCAAAAAGAACATTGCCTGTGTAAAATGATTTTTTTAATATATTTTTTTATTACTGCATGAATAATACTTTCTTAAAATCCCAAGAGTGACCTTTCACTCTATGCATATTTATAGGTGCATCCAGACCTTTTTTCTCTACTATAGTTTTCATGTGTTTATTTTTAATTTTACAACAATTTTACACATTATTATAAACAGTTTTAAACACACTTAAAACTGACTTCATTTATTATCTACAGAGCTGTTTCTGGTTATGTTGAGGACTTTATTTGTTGAACTGCACAGTTATTTTCTTTTTTGTTTCACAATTATATATTTGTAATTACATAAATATAGAATTATATATTTTTAAATAAAAATGTACATTAATTTACAATTAAAGTAAAATATAAAAATATATTTACGTAAACATTTAAAATATAAATGATAGAATTCATTTAAATATTTCAAAGAATATTAATTTTTATTAATATAATATTTGGCAACACTAGATTAGGGAACACATTCACTAATAACTATTAAATATCAATTACGTTTTCACTCAAACTCCTAATTTACTGTTTATTAATAGTTAGTAACATAGTTGTTAAATTTAGTTTTAAAGTTTTTGTTGGGGTAGAATTAAGGTATCTAGAATAAGGTCATACAGAATAAGGCACTGATATGAGTTTTATAAGTATTTATAAACAGCCAATATGCTAGTAATATGCATGCTAATAAGCAACTAGTTAATAGTGCGAATTGGTCTTTAAAATAAAGTGTTACCTAATATTTTTTACTAAGTATCAAGTTTGAAGTCTCCCTGTATAATTTTACACTAAAGATCTGTATCAACACCCTATCCTGATGTTAACTCCCTGTAACAAAAGACTGAAGGTTCTTTTAACTTAATATACTGCATATACTGTCAGAATAAGTAGAAATTTGAGGTTTAATATTAAATCATTTTCTGATGTGTACCTGCTTTGACTGCGGGCTTCATGTTCAGAGGGTAGTTCTTGGGGGCTGCTTGTTGTAGGTACATATGGTAGATGGAGCTTGAGTTCATAGTGGTTGGGCCTTTTCTGGGTGACTGCGGTCTGGAGCCCTTATCTGGGATGAACGGCCTTACCGCTACAGCCAGAGGAGGGTCTGGCCTCTCACTGGGGGGGAAAAAGGGTGGACTGGGCTGGAAGGTGGGACTGGGGGGCACAGAAATGCGCTGCTGGATCTGCTGAGAGGAAGAGCCGGTGGCCGCAGGGAGAACACGGGGCCAGGCTGGCTGCGGCGGTGGGTTAGTGGGTAGGCTGGGCACCGGTCTGAGAGGAACATCCTTGCGTCTGTCCAAAGAGCTGGTGGAACCCGAGTTGGCAGACGAGAGGGGGTGGTTGCTGGTATGGGCTCCGTATGGGGGAGGCTGGGGCTTATTGAGGGGAGGAGCTGAGCCCATTTTACTGGAATCCTGAATTTAAAACAGACACGGTAAAATCACTGTAAAATTATAAGACAGCTATTTATGTGTGTGAGCAGGTCTAAGTTACCTTATCTCCAGGAGTGCCTGCAGGTGATGCTGTTTTACTGGTTGTATCAGTTCCAGACTCCTTCCAGTCTGGTGCTTTGACTGATGTGTTGCTCTTGTTGAGAGTGGGCCAACCGGCATCATTTGCTGAAAATGGAAAGAAAGGAAGCATTAATACAAGATCAGACAGAACCCCTCACAAGCACATTTAATATTAGAATAGTGACTAACTGCATTTTAATATACTAGACATGACTTCTAAAGATGTCTAGGTATGTTCTTGAGTTAGGAGACATGAAGTATAACAGTCTTGCATATGAAAAACAAGTTTGTCTGGAATAGAAAAGAGAGGGGCTCCTGACATCTACAAGAACAGCTCAGATGACTTCTATTTTTTTTTTATTTAATTGTAAGCTCAGTCAACTGCATGATATATTGATGACTTCAACAGAGCTTAAAAGTCAGTCCATATGAAACTCAAGCCAAACAAAGAAAAAGACTGATTAAAGCAAACTGACTGAGCCACCACTCTACAGACTTAACTTCTCTGTCTATTGTGTGTGTATTTTGAGTTAATTCAACAAGTTAGCTGAATGTTAGGGTTAGGATAAAATGGAGCCAGTAATTTAGTGGGTTTAAATGTACAGAGGAATAGGTAGAGAGCCCAGTGAACCTTATCAGGGTAGAGTTTCTCATCCCAGTACACACATTCACTCTCACTCATGAGACCTCATTACATTCTTAAACACACAATCATATACACACATACTCCCAAAAGACAGGATCAGCAGCTTTTGACTCGTATTAAATTGCAGTAAAGAGCAAATAAACAAGAGTGAACGTAATTGACCAGACAGAGGGATCTAGTATATCATTAAGGTTCTGTTGCTCATGAAAAACGTGTAATTTTGACTTCTGCCTTAAGCCATGTTTTGTCTGGAAAACTGCCACTCTGCAATTTTTAAAAGTGGATAGGAATTTTAACAGAATCACTCCTACTGCTTAATTAAATAAAGTTAGTTCAATAATCTCTGTAAGAGACCCACAACAATATTCAGTTTGCTTAGAACAAGATACATTGGAGACCAAAGTCTGAGATCAGTGGAAAATTTAATTATTTGGAAATTTTAGTTGAATAAAGTTTTCATTTTGAATTACTACCTTTCAAAGATTTTTTTTTTAAAGAAATTAATATATTCATTCAGTAAGCACATTAAATTGAAAAGGTAAAAGTAAAGGCTTTAACAATGTTACAAATATTTCCATTTTAGATAAATACTGCTCTTTTAAATATTAATGAAACCTGAAAAAGTATTATGGTTTCCACAAAAAATATTACGTCACAACTGTTTTCAACAGTTAATAATAATAATAATAATAATAATAATGTTTCTTAGCACCAAATCAGCATTCCAGAATAATTTCTGAAGGAACATGTGATACTGAAAACTGGAGAAATGGCAGCTGAAATTTCAGCTTTGTCATCACATACAAAACCATGATCCGCACTCACATGAAACAGTCTTTTCTTTTCGTTTTATTCTACATTTATCACAAATAGGACAAGGACACAAACGTTTCAGCTCAAAGGCCTTCCTCAGTGTGTTAAACAATACAAATCCTCCACCCACTTTTTATACAAGGTTGTTTCCCGTGCAGAAATTGTGCTATGTGCAGAAATTTGTTGTATCGAGTTCATATGTTCAACAACACGAAAATCCTTTTAAAATTACATCTTGTATTACCTGTCCAACTCATAATGTGATCTATATGTTAAAAATGTCCTTGTCAAAAAATATATTTATATACGTAAATCATCGCATGAAATTACGAATCAATGAACATAAGTCAAGTATACGACGACAAGACATAACTTCTTCAGTAGCCAGACATTTTAATGTATAATGTATAGGTATAGAGGAAGTTAAGAAGAGGAGGTAATATAAATAAAGAATTAATGAAACCAGAAGCATTTTGAATCCATAAACTTAAATCACTTACTCCAAATTGCATGAATGAGGAGTTGGATCCTTCTGCTTACCTTTAATGAATTATAATTAGTCTAATCAATATGTAATATTTAGTGGAGTAGATCTCAAGCATTCAGTGTGAAAATAAGTGATTAATGACGATGCATATCTGATGATTTTAATCATTGAATTTTCCATTGTTAAAAGTAAAGACTGCTGATGGTTTATTTTAACTATTAGTATATTCAAGAGTGATAAAAATTAATTCCTGGGTAATTTATGTTCGAATAAGAGGTATATTGCTATGCAATGGTGGTTACGATAAGGGGTGTGGCATTTAAATGCAAGTTGTTGTATATTGAAATTGAGTACGCAAGCTTATAATGAATGAGCATTGGTAAATGAACGATGATGTCAAATTGGTGATTTAAAAAGTGGGTGGAGGATTTGTATCGTTTAAACACACTGAGGAAGGCCTTTGAGCCGAAACGTTTGTGTCCTTGTCCTATAGGTGATAAATGTAGAATAAAATGAAAAGAAAAGACTGTTTCATGTGAGTGCGGATCATGGTTTTGTATAATAAGTGATTTAATGGATTAACGCACCTAAACGAAAGATCAAGCGACGGAAGAGCGCAGTGCAAACAACTTTTGAGGAGCTTTGTCATCAGAAATAATTCCATGTTAAAATATATTTAGATAGAAAACAAATTATATACATTTTAAATATTTACAATATTACTGGTTTTGTTGTATTTTTGATTAAATAAATGCAGTATGGTGAGCATAAAAACAAAATCTTACCAACCCAAACTTCTGAACGGTAGTGCATATTATTAGCATAACAATGGAGTAGCATTTAAATGAAAAACAAAACATGAATTTCAAAATGTCTTAGTTTTTGGTTTAACTTCCTTTTGCTTTAATGACAGCAGCAATCCAGCTGCATGAACTCCACAATTGTGTGTTAAACCTGATGATCATGTTATCCAGCATGATTTAAGATGATCTAAGGAGCATTTTGAACTTCAACGGAAGCAAGAGTCATATTAATGACAGTAACAAGCCACACTAAGACTTGGTTGACTGCTTTGATCCTGCTCAATACACTGAATAAGGTTCATAGGCCGTTCCTCCGGCCCTCTATCAGACACCTTCCCACTCACAAGAAGCGCCGTCCAACCCTGCCGCAGAGCCGGTGACTGGGGGTGGAGCGATCGGGTCCACTATGATGTCTAAATCAGAGACCTTCCAGGGGCCGGGAGGCTTTCTCACTCCATCTAATCCCCCCCCAACAAATCCCACATCATCAAAGTACAGGGACAGGAAAAAGAAAAGAGACACACATACACGTATGCACAGCACAGAACAGAAACAACACAAGAGGTTAGAAGTGAAGAAAAAGAGAAATCAACTTCATAAACAGCAATTGAGGAAAACTCACAGGAACTCACAGCAGGAAGTGATAGGATACATGCTGTGGTTTTTAAGAGAAGTACCAAACCACTTTATTTACATTTATGCATTCAGCAGATGCTTTTTTCCTATGTGACTTTCTAGGTATATATTTAATTAGCTTATGCATTCCTTGGGAATTGAATCCATGACCTTGGAGTTGTTAGCAACATTCTCTACTGTTTGAGCAATAGGAATGCTGTAGCACTTAACCGAACACCATTGTAGGAGCTAGTCTTATTAAGCCCAAATTATACTTTGGTTTTAACTCATACTAGGTAGCGTGCATGACGTAAATTTCGTTATCTGCATAGTATGTGCATACTTCCACATACACATTTTTAGTTGGTCCACAAGGTGGCAACACTAGCCCTGGCCATTGTTTCACAGTCAAAACAGAAATGAAAGAGTCAGGACAACAAGCTATTTGAGACTGCAACAACAACAGATGCCCGTGTTGATGAACGCTTGACTGAGGGGCCTAAGAGAGACTTGCAATTTTTGTTTAACAGTGTACAAAGACATTTTATCAGTCATAACTTCTAGAGAGAAACAGGGCAGACAAAGATTAAACTTTCTAGTGTGTATGTGTCAAGTGCCTAAGTTCATGCAAGCTAAATGAAGTATACTGCGAAAGGATATGGCGTTTAGATGTTTGCATACACATCAGTGTTCACATCAAAACTTAAGTATACTTTGGGCTTTAGACACAAATCACGCTTTCAAACTGATTTACTACCTGGCTGCTACACAGTCCATCACAAGTTTAAAAGATCATCAGATCCTTCA
Organism: Barbus barbus; assembly: GCF_936440315.1. Lineage (NCBI taxonomy): Eukaryota > Metazoa > Chordata > Actinopteri > Cypriniformes > Cyprinidae > Barbus > Barbus barbus. Next base: position 14,385,537 of record NC_136742.1, on the reverse strand, counting down.
AAATCTTTTTTTTTTTTTGTCTGAGGCAGTTAAGGAAGTGAAGTAGACATTCATAAGCATAACTACTGTTGTGTCTGTCAAATAACTGGTGCTTGTTACTTTTGGGTGATCAAATGCTCTAAGACATTTTCAATTCTCAATTCCAGTCCTCACGTACCCCCACTCTGCATATTTTGCATGTCTCTCTTTGTTAACACACCTGATTCAGATCATCAGCTCGTTTGAAGTCAGCTCCGTGCATGAACTGTGTTTCCGACTGACATGGTCCCTATACAGTGTCCATTGCTCCCTACTCCCTGAGCAGGGGAAATCCGTTGAAGTTTACTTCACTTCGGAACATTCATTCACGGATTTGCGCTGCGCCACTGCCTGCTGCGTCTTCACACACAAACGAAACTTACTAGAGAAGCGTGAAGTGTGACATAATATACCTCTGTAAATAAATACAATTTAAATTCACGTCTCGCACACTTCAATGTCCTTTGAATGGAACATATACGTTCGCTTTGAACTGGAATCATGGCGGGAATATCCTGAGATGTCCACTTCGCAGGGCACTTACAGTCGAATAGAACAAACGTCTGAAGCAATAAGAGAAACATATAAACTGTGCAGAGCAGGGGTACGCGAGGACTGGAATTGAGAACTGCTGCTCTAAGAGATTGTTGCAGCATTATTTGAATACACTTCATTGCTTGCTGGTCTATTAATATAATTGACTGAACTTAAACATCAAGTGAGAACAAAATAAAATGTGTTTGTTTGCTTTGAATGGTTAAATGAGCATTCTTGGCAGGAACCAGCTGACTTGGCTGATAAGTTTGGATGTCCAAGACTAAATGTAGACCTGAATACAGACTGATCAAAACTGATCAAAAGCAGTGATAAATTCAGATAAAGTGTTAATATACTGCAAATGTTGTATGCTAATTCACAATGTAGGATTCAAACACACAAACAAAATGGTACCATTTATTTGGCACCATTTAATTCCAAATAAATGTTTGATGTTCTCATGCAGACATCAGTGTTTATGGACTGACCTGATTTGGAGCGGGCATGGTTGGCTGGGGTGTTAACACCCAGTGACTGAGGTTTGAGAGGTTCAGCGGGCACTACATAACCCTCCTGCCTGCCTGGCACCGGGACCTGGATATAGGGTCCCACAGCAGCCACACGGCCGGTGTTTCCGTGAGAAGGCTGGGGAGAGGGAGGACCATTTACTCTATTCAGCTGCAGGAAGGGGGAAAAGGGAAAAAAGGAAACAAAAGAAAAAAGGTAATTAGCTTAGTTGAAATTAAAAATCTTTCACAAGCTCCAGGTTTGGTCTCTAGATGTCTGGTTTCTGAACAAGATTCTAAATAAATTAAACTAGGAAGCGTGAGTGAGTGATGCAAACTCCTGGCCTTACTGGAAGGTTTTCTTTTTGACGTGCCTCAGCTTTTCTCTTGTATAGTCGATCTCTGAGCTCATTGATACGCTTGTCCATCAGTGTCACCTCCATGTTTCTCTTATTCAACAGCTCTTTCTGCTGCTGAAGTTTACTATTCTGCTCCTGATTCAGTTTATTGCGTATCTGATTGGGGGGAAAAACAGCAAAGTAATGATCAATATGATCACTGATAGAAATGACAGGCACATACTTGTAACACATACACAGAATAATAAACAATCAACATCTATAGATATGGCTGACTCAATGTATCTATAACACAAACATCATAAGTTTTTAACTTTTAAGCCAAATTTTATTTTTCTGGTGTCATACACTTCACACCTTATTTGTGGAAAGCGCCCTATATCAAAACCAGCAGAATTTTATTGCAATATACAGCATACTAAAAAAAACAGCATTATTAAAAGTGGTCAAGGTTCTTTTAATATTTTATGGTGAAAAATCACCACAACAAATCTCTTGAATGAAGTTAAACTCTTTGAATTGAGTGCGTGCTCATACCTGCAGCTCCTGGTAGAGTTTGCGGAGCTCCAGGGCAGCGGTGCCGGTGACCTGACCCCCGAGGGTCTGCAGGCCATTTAGTTTGCCTCTCCTCAGGTCCTCCAGCTGCTGGCTGAGCTGATCCACCCTCAAGACAGCTGCCTGTAGCTCTGACTGCTTCTCCTGGAACAGCCCGCTGATGTGCTCGATCTCTGCGGCTAACAGACCACAGCTGAGTTATACACACGCAAACTTGCGTGCAAACACAGGCATACATGAGCCGACATACTTACTCCATTACTATAGGATTATTATTTAATGTTCAATGAAAATGTAATGTGTGGCTGCACGTTGTACAGGAGCTCTTGTATAATGCAAAACTAGCAGGCTGAACAGATATATTCTATACCGTAAAACTGACTTTTGCTTTCACCATTTGTCAACAACATAATATAGCCTAAATGCTGGCACAACATGAATAAACCACCCAGCTGTGGGTTAAAACTGAAAAAAATTAGAAAATCTTTAGTATTCTGCAATTAAGTACTGATGACAATCCACAAAAATCTAATTTTAAACACAGCCCTTATAAAACTCATTTCCAGCGGAGTGGACAATCCCATCTGGAGTTGTGTGTGGGAGAATTTGGCATTATGTGAGATCATTACAATTCACAAACTAGCAAAGACCTAATCCTGACCTTATGGCATGTGTTTTTATGTGTGCATGTGGTCACAGTTGCAGTTGGAAGCTCAGTGCTCTCTCACATGCAAACGCTTACATGAAGCAATCTGGCTTAACCCTTGTGCGACCTTATGGACATTTTTGTCCATTTCAGTTTTTGTTATAAGTGTGCCTGTGTTAATGCCAACTGCATACATTTTTGGCTCAGGTGTTTATTTTTTTTGGAATTTTAATATTTCACCCTCATCTCATAATTCTCATAACACCCTCATAATTCACCCTCATCCGTACAAAAAATACTCACACTCAGGACCTTAAGGACAAAAATGTCCCCATTGAAACCCATTAAAACTGCTATTTTTAATCGCAGTGGCATTTAACTGTAAAATGATGCAATTTTTGTTAATAGGCTTTCATTCTGTTGGCAAGGCTTCAAAATTAATTTTTTTTACCAGATGGTGCCATTTTTTCAGGTTTCGTCTATAACGGGTCTATAAAGCAAATCCTCGCTTTATTCCTGTTTTCTGCTTCTGCATATTATAGAGCCAATTGGATAAATAATGCAGCTATAATTGTGTGGGTGTGTTGGTATGGATGTCAGAGTGTGGTTTGTATGTGTGTCATAAAAAAAATTGTGTATGTGTGTGTTCTTGTAAAAATTGAGAGCGAGAAACTCTACTGCAAATCACAAATCCAAGTTTTGCTGTCATCTAATGGGGAAAATTTGGTACTGCGCCCAAACAAAAGTTTACTGAAAGCTCATTTTTTGAGATATCAACCTCAAATTTGGAACGCAACCTGTTTAGATTTATGGCTTTGATTTTCTAACAGGTTTAGAGTTCAACATGTTTCATATATAAAATATTCATAAAATAAAATATTGTTCATAAATCATTTTCAAACTTAAAGCTGTATAACTTTTTTTGGTTTCACTTTGTAAACCTTTTTTACTTCAACAATAATCTGCCATGGGTCTTCTTTAAAATGAGACCACACTTAAGTCTCTTCTCCAATTTAAATTTTCCTGCTCTCAAGCTTCCAATTTTTATGACCGTTTTTTTGACATGGACATTTTTGCACCTTAGTGTAACTTTTTTTTATTGATGCACAAGGGTTAATACAGCCGTGCAAAAAAGCCACATCACAATCGCTAGCAGCGTTTCTACTCAGATGATTGCTGAAGTCAGTGGTCAAGCAAGTACTGCACATACACAGGTTGCCATTGATGACTTTGCTGTAGTCCACTTGGCCCCTCATGGCACGGATCTTCTTGAGTTTGGTTTCCTGACTCTCCACCCTCTCCTTTAACCTCTGTAGTTTCTCGGTCTCAGACACAGCCTGCTGCTGCCGTCGCTCCTGCTGCTTCAAATAGCGCAACCGTTGCTCCTACAGACAGAATACATAAAGAACATGAGCATACAAAAAGATCTGGGGAAAACATAAATAAAACATTGCCAGGGACATTTAAACAATCTACAGCATCTCTTTATTTTACACCTCCGTGATGCGTTTTCTTCATTAAATGCAAAAACTACATATATTGTGTCTATTACACATTTTTCCTTTTGTTTTTTCCTTTGTCAGTATTTATGATGTGTTGATTATCTCACTTCTTGACACTTGGGTAGATGTGTTGTGTGTAGTTAAGTCATTTTTGTCATAAGGTCAATGCCATTGGATTCACAGCCTACTGGGCTTATATATAAAGAGCCTGTAGAGCCAGTGCCATTAGTGGAGCACAGCCTGTTTAAGCCTAGGGCATCTGCAGTATTCTAACAGAGCAAAGTGCATTCAGGACCATATGATACGATCCTGTCTTTTTGTCGAAATACAGCATAAGATAGACAACCTAGTGATTTACTGTCAATGTGAAGCATGGAGACATTTGCTATTAAGAGCAACAGTAGTACCTTTGGGAAAAAATGCTAATTACAGCGCTGACTTATTGAGTAACTAAGTGAAAATAAAAGCAATTAGGCTCTTTTTTGAGTCATTTATTTATCTGCAGGGAACACAAACAGATGCAGCTAAATGGAAACAGTGTCTCTGAGTGAGTGAGAAAACTAAAAATAGCACATGGCGGACTTTCAATGACTGGAGGCTCAGAGTCATCACAGCACATCGACTCACAGCAATTTTAATCCAAACAGCGCTGCGATCAGTGTTCTCACTGGGTCTGATCTCGGAAAACAGTCAGTGTGACCAGTTCTAGATTCCACACGTTGCTCTTTGTTGAATAAAGAAACAAAGCTATTTAGCGCTAGTATGGAGGGAAAATGCCTGCCACGGCATACAAAGCATGTCAGAGTTGTCTGCTGCATAATTGGCATTTTTGGTCTCATTCAGCTTCCCGCCTCAGCCTGTGGTTCCCATGACTAACGCCCCTATAATGGTCAGAACAACCTGCTGTAATGACCTATAAATGGTACTGAGGAAAACAAGGATGAGGTCAGTAACTTAAAACATCTAATAACACTGCACAACGATAATAAAGAGCTTAAGCTGCTAAATAAACAAAGTTAGAGGTTTACCCAACAAGCAGCTGTGTTTTGAATAATTACAGGGATACTTAACCCATTAATACCTATTTGTTTCTCAGAAAATGACTTAGTTATTTGCATATCATAATATGAACAAGCAGTGCAGTTTGCTAGCCATTTTAAAGTGTTTTTTTTTTTATTTACATTGGGCCAGGTAAAATAAGATTGAGAAAATAAGTGCACTTGCCAGGTGCAACTATGAGTAAAATCACCACTAAATTATACAATTATTTGTCAACAGCTCTTCCTATTTCCTAAGGATGTCAAAAAAATTTTTTAAGAACATCTACAGTTATGTTTACAGAATGAATAGCGGAAGACCCTTTGGCAACTTCAGTTGCCTGCTGTCTTAAATTAATAAAAGTAGGCTTACACTTCACCTTTTAATGGTTACTGAAAAATAACACCAACATTTACATATGCTACTCGAGCACATTTCCCAAAGATATAACCCTACTATTTACCTGCTAGCTATTCAGGCATCACACAACTGAAAGCTTGGTTCTAGACAGGACAAATGTAGATTGATAAAAAGAAAAAGCTAAAATGATTTGCCAATTTCTGATAAATGCGACCATGCAATCAAAATAAATTATCACTCTGCTCAAAGGCTAAAGAACATGATGCTCAACATCCCCAATACCCATAAGATCAAAATAGAAACCATTTAAAGTCAATTAATTAATTAACGCCAATGTTTGATTTAATAGCAACTGGAGAAAATATTCGCATCTAGAGTTGGAGTCAAACTAATTAAGCAAAAAATGTTAATTGCATTATGCCAAAAATACAACTGACAAAAAACAGTGGGGTACAAAAGCCTGATACCACTAATGAAAACGATTTCAACATTTTCTAATAGTAATAATAATAGTACAAAATAATAAAGTTATAAATTTACTGACATATGATTAACAACCTAGACTCTTAAATACTCTGGGTAATTCTACGTTCTCTCTGAAAACTAACACCAAAGTGTACAATGATCCTACTGTTCACCTTCTAGCTACCTGTACATTTAGCAACTGCAAGTTCAGTTATCTAGGATAGATGTAGACCAATGAACAATGAAAGCTAAAATTATTTGCCAATTACTGGTAAATGCCACAACACAGTAAAAAAATAGTCAATATGCTTAAGGGCTAAATAAAATATCAATAAAATCAAAATGATCTATAAAAAGATGCCCATCAACGGACACATCGGAGCATGTTACCTTAGCGACAAGCATCTGTTGCTGGGCCTCAATTTGCTGCTGCTGACGAGTGGCCATCTCCTGCAGTTCTGAGAGAGTGAGCTCCACACGAGGGTTTCCCACCTACACAAGGGGAGAGAGGGAGATAGAGAGAGAGGGAAAAAAAGGAGGGGCGTTCAGGCCAAAAACTAAATATATGCAGACAAACAAGAATTCAAAGATGACTGGTTTAATTCCACAGCCATAAATGACACAGAAGACTGTGAGAAACAGACAAGTGTGTATCTGCAGGGCTCATTGTAGTGAGAGCTGGGTGTGAAATGACCTGTGGCCAAGTAAACACTAGGAGCTTAATTATAGCAGGAGTGCTAATGTTAGTGTAGGCCTACTAAGCTCATCGGGAAGAGGAATGGCAACGCTTTTAGCCAAAAGGGTCTAAACAGGCCTGTGTAGGAGATGCATCCCAGAATCCCACTCTGTCACTCTGCATTCTGGAAGATAAGAGCAAGTTGTCCATCAGCGCAGCTATTGCCAGAGTGTCACCATGGCAGCAGAGCAGAACTGCCATGTAGTGAAGATTAAAGGCACCAAAATACTCAGATGGCAATTGCCGTGATAAACTGGCATTTAGAGCAATCAAGCAGTACTGAGGTCAATTCAAGGCGGCACGGTACATGATGTGAACATGAATATAAAACAGTTATGAAATAAAGAGAAGCCGTGTAGGATGACTCACTCAAACCTGAAGCAGAACACCATTTACACCCTGGTTCATGCTGTGCAAAAGTTCCCTTGAAATTCAAATCTTCTATTGTCTGTGGCAATATAGCAATGCTTCAATTTCCTAAAAAGCCAGCAGTCTGTTTTTTTCTGGGCTGTCCTAAGCAAAAGCCATACAAGTGCACTCGCACACTGTTTAAGGTCGAAGCTGAGCCAGTCATTAAGGTTATGTAAGGACTAGGGGCAATATCGGGCACATAAGTTGGAGTCAAATACTTTCATCAATTTTGCTAATATGTTAACTACAACTTGCCAAAAGTTACACATTTGCTGGTATTTATTTAGCAACCTAGAAACTTAAATATTTCAAGTTTTAGAATTACACTTTTTCAAAATTTAATTCCAATTTATTTTCAATAAAAAAAAAAATAAATAAATAAAAAAAAAAAACACTATGCACTACTTTTCAAAAGTTTAGGGTTAGTAAGATTTTCTGTTAATGTTTTTGATATTTTCATATGCTCACCATGACTGCATTTATTCAATCAAAAATACAAAACAGCAAAGACTGAAAAATTATTTTTATTTTACAATGTAATTTATTCCTGTGGTGCAAAGCTGAATTTTCAGCAACATTACTCCAGTCTTTGTCACATGATCCTTCAGAAAGCATTCTATTCTGCTGATTTGGTACTCAAGATCAAGTACTTTTTATTTTTCATTAACATTGAAAACAGCTGCGCTGCTTAATATTTTTGTTGGAAACCATGCTAAAAAAAATTCTGGATCCTTTGATGAACAAAGTTCAACAGAAGAGCAGCTTTTGACTAAATTTGCCATCCACATCGATACATCATGGAACAGAATTCAATGGCAATTTATCAGCATTAACATTAACATGCATGAGCTCACAGCATGAGAAAGATACTGTGGTGATGTTTGTGGCATGGTATTGCCAGGTCACCTATAGCCTATGGCTACATCTATTCTTATCCAAGTTAATACCATGATCTATTTCCATAATTCACGGGTAGTATTTTTTCCACCATGATGAGATGGTTGAAAACATGTCTGTAATTATCTCATAGTCCGTCAATGCTTATGTCTCACAATTTCTTGTTTTTGTTGATCTCTATGCTTTAAATCACTACATGTGAAAACTTCCTACTAAATCACCTGTGTTGTTACAGTCCCATATAATTACAAAATGGATTAAGATAGGAGTGGTTTTAGCTACAGGAGTTTAGAAAAAGGCAGAAAAATAAGGTGTAAATACAGTAATAGCTGACATTGTACAAAACAGGTCTCTTTGTCAAGCTCACCTGCTTTTTTGTACACAGAAGCATGTTACTACATAACAGACATAATACCATGTACAAACAAGAGAGATTATTATTATTAATTATTATAAAACATTTTTTGAAAGAAATTATAAAAGGAATAAATTACATTTTAATAAATAATAAAATAGAAACAGTCATTTTAAATTGTAATATTTTATAATAATATTGTTTTTATCATTTTTGACCAAATAATAATGCTTATATATTTAATAAAATAAAATGAAACATTTGAATTTTAGTACATATATTGAACATTTCTCTATTTATTTAGCCATGTTTACCTTTCTAATTAATCTTTTAAGCTTTAATCTCATAAGGAAGAGATATTGTTTTTGTTCACACAAAAAAAAAGCAAAAAAACTCAAACAACAATTGTCAAAACAATATCAAATAGAGCTGAAGAGCTATGTGTCACTGGAAGTGTTCTTCAAGTTCAAAGGGATTGTGCTTGTGCTCTGTGTCAATACAAAACTGTCCTTTCCATTCAATTAATTATTAGCGATTGCTGAGAGAAAAAAAGTGGGCTTTGCTTGGAGCAGAAGGCACAATCAGGTCTGGATCAAATCAACTGTCATTTCAAATCAGGTTGAGGGATTGAACTTTTTCCCCCACTACCATCACTTTTTTTGAGACTAAAACAGGCTATATGTCAGATAGACCAAACAACATTACAAACGCCGGTTTTGGCTATAGCTCAAATGTGTCTGAAGACACCGGCTTAGAAACAACATTATTTCAGTAAATAATCAACTTTGAAACAACTTTGTAAGCTCAACACTTACCTGTTTTTAGTTCTGCTTCCCACAGCACACAATACTCAAGGCTTGATCAATAACGACAAAGATTTTTGTGCAGTTCCCAAAAGCACGAGCTCCATGGCAGATCTACAAATTTCATTAAAGTTAACATTCATTAAAGTTGACTCAGTTTGCTAGGGAATGATTCATGGCTTAAAGGCCAATTGTCTCAGGCTCTGTTTACCCACACAGGCGACTCCGTATGGACACATCACATGGGTTGTAAGGAGACCATCTCCATGGCAATGTGGCACAAGGAGAGACATACAACAGACTGATTTGATTATCCATTTCTGAGGTGGTTCTGGGGAGGAAAAAGACTCCTCTGTCTCCTCTGATATTCTGTGGAGGGAGCCCTTCAGTCAGACTGCATGGCATTATCTTGCCTGCTCTTATCTTTTCGTATCCTTTAACAAGCACGGTTGTACAAATATGGCCGTGGATCTCTAGGGAAGGTGTAAGAGATCATTCAACTGTGGGGCGAAACTCAATGCTTGTTAAAACAAAAATCGGCCCTATGAGGTCAATTAAGTAAAGACGGTTTTTATTTAAAAAGCAGGTTTCATATTTCCTGGGGCCAAGCTGAAGAAAGGGAGGCAATTTCTTTTTTCTCTGATAAAATTACCACCAAGAGAGCAAGACTGAGGACTTTATTTGCCATTTTCTTGCTTTGTAGGTAGGCAGTACAATAATTTCTGAAAAGCAGTTTATTCAGTAGAAGACAAAATGAAGCAGGTCTGTGGGTAATAACTTGGGACTCCAGGGACATGTACTATAGATCTTGTGCTACAGAGCTTCCAGATGCTTCAAATCTGGAGTGATGGAAGCCTGGGACAGTCCTATTTCCTAAAAAGCCAATTTAGACATTTTGTTAACAACCACACACAGCCCTCTCTAAAATACGCTAACCCTAAAAACATCAGCAATCCTGAAAGGGCAAAATAATTGGGAGGAATGAGTGTTTCTGCAGGACACTTTTTTGCTGTTGCAATGCCTATGGCTTTTAAAAATAGGTGCATGTCAATTTTCTGTGGTTCCTGTCATGCAGTAGGGACATTTTATGCATGCTTTAAAAAAAAAAATAAGTGTCTGAAAGTAACAGCACTGTTGCTGAGATTTAGACTTTCGTTTTAAGAAATTCTCCATACACCCCAAACTTGAATCGCAGGACAAACTCTGGCATTAAATACTGCATCTCTGCAGGGCAGCGTTTCCCAATCAAAGCCGCTTTGGTGCAATGTTGCATGTTGCCAAAGCACATTAGACAAAGCTGGCTGGTGAAATATCAGATGAAAGTTAAGCTCATCTTTTGACAGAAATATGATTTTGATGGTATGGGGCACAACCAAGGAGTTTTATAACAAGTCAAGCGATGTAAGTATCCATCCTTCATCACTTCACAGACTGCACCCACATGGACGGCATGTTCAGCTTTGACTCTTGGCATGGAGGAAGCACACACATAATCCGCTTTCCACACTAAGATTTAGACCAGCGCACATTTATTGGCACTGGCCTGAAAGCTGTACAAATCTTAAGAGGCTGTAAAAGACATTCAAACAATGTTATGATAAGCTATAAATTAGAAAACCAGGGCTGTGTTCTTATTTAAAGCATAAAAATCTGAAGACGTAACTCTCCCACGACCACATTATCCACACCAATAAACACTAAACAGGACTGGGTATTGACACTGATTGCTCTATAGGGTTGTGCTGATAGACGATAGTATTGTGTATCAACGAAAGTCAGGGATATCTCCTGTGGCTGATGCCTTTGACTATATCAAGAGGTTATTATTATTATCATTTTTATTATTATCAGTCTAGTATTATTTAATAAATTTTAGGGCTTATTTGTTCCATCATATTTCTTTTTATGCATTTTTACAGTGTTGCACATTATAACCAATCACACACGTTTCCCCCTGAGTTTATGAATGCATTGGCCAATCAGAGGCATTCAGATGAGTCATTGCTGAAAATGGTCATCTGCCCTCTCGGGAAGTCTCATCAAACTTATATATATATATATATATATATATATATATATATATATATATATATATATATATATATATATATATATATATATATATATATATATATATATATATATATATATATATACACACACACACACACACACACACACACATACACACACGTAGAATACCATCTCTGAACGCACAACACGTCGAACCCCGAAGCAGATGGGCTACGGCAGCAGAAGACCACACAGGGTGCCGCTCCTGTCAGCTAAGAATTGGAAACGGAGGCTACAATTCGCACAGGCTCACCAAAATTGGACAACAGAAGATTGGAAAAACGTTGCCTGGTCTGATGAGTCTCGATTTCTGCTGCGACATTCAGATGGTAGAGTCAGAATTTGGCGTAAAGAACATGAAAGCATGGATACATCCTGCCTTGTCTCAACAGTTCAGGGTGGTGCTGGTGGTGTAATGGTGTCGGGATATTTTCTTGGCACACTTTGGGCCCCTTAGTACCAATTGAGCATTGTTTAAATGCCACAGCCTCACCTGAGTATTGTTGCTGACCATGTCCATCCCTTTATGACTACAGTGCACCCATCTTCTGATGGCTACTTCTAGCAGGATAATGCACCATGTCACAAAGCTCCAATCATCTCAGACTGGTTTCTTGAATATGACAATGAGTTCACTTTACTCAAATGGCCTCCACAGTCCCCATCTCAATCCAATAAAGCACCTTTGGGATGTGGTGGAACGGGAGATTCGCATCATGGATGTGCAGCCGACAAATCTGCAGCAACTGCGTGATGCTATCATGTCAATATGGACCAAAATCTCTGAGGAATTTTTCCAAAACCTTGTTAAATCTATGCCACGAAGAATTAAGGCAGTTCTGAAGGCAAAAGGGGGTCCAACCAGGTACTAGCAAGGTGTACCTAATAAAGTGGCCAGTGAGTGTATACACATATATACACATTGGATTGGATTGGATTCAATTTATTGTCATTGCACATGTAGGTACAAGGCAACGAAATGCAATAGAGAAGAAGAAATACAGCATGACATGAGGAAAGAGAGGAGAAAAAAAGTGTCCTCACACTACGTCCTTGGAAGAGAGTGCAGTGTGAGAACAAACAAAAAAACCTCAGCATAAAGCACAGTCAACACAGGAACATAACTTGCATAGTAATCCTAGTTCAGACAAAACAGCCATCCGGCCAGCAGCCATTACAGCGCCAACCCACGGACCCGTTAACACCTGACAGGATGAAGCGACGAAGGCGTGGGATGGGGGTAGGGAGGTGTGTGAGTGTGTGTATGTGTAAGTTCGTGTGAGTTCGTATGCCTTGAAATCCGTCTCGCCAGCACTCCAAACCAGTCGACACAGTTCGCAGGTTGTGATGCGACATAGCAATTGCCATGGAAACGACCTTGGACAGAGCACAAGCGCCCGACAATAACAAGGTGTTTTTGGGAGGAGGGAATGGAAGAAAGAGCGTCTCCCTGCAGTATTCACCGGAGAGTTGATACCAGAGCGGCCTTGCCAAGCCGTTCTGTTGTGGGAAGCCGGAAAGAGATAAGATTGTTTTGTCTTAGTGCGAACAGCTGTCTTCCAGTTTCACAGCTATTCTCATTGTCCATTCTGATCTCCATGTCCGTCAATTTTTCATGACGGGCAGCCGTGAGAGGTTTTGGATAGCCAGTCCTGTCTCCTTAATTTTCTGATAATTTAGGGCAACGCCTAATCCAAATAGCAGAAACCCAGTTATCATTGTTCCGAATAAGAAGATGTCTTCAATGTCCTCCACGGAGAGAGCCGCCAGACACACGACCCGCCATCTCTCCCATGCGTCCATCGTGTAGCCAGCAGCAAACGTCCCAGCGGGACATTCCGGTTCTCCAGATCCCGCTTTCCTAGTCGAGAAGATGGTGTCAATTGCATTTAGAGACCAGTTGATCAGATCCATAATTTCGGTTTTGTAAATAGTGCAGCGAGAGTCTCTTAAGAGGACAGGACAATACAAGAGAGCAAGCAGGGAAGTTCAGGAGGGAGGGAGGGAAGAAAAATGCGACCGCCTTCGAACAGAGCCAAACGAGAATCTGATACATACACATACATATATATATACACATATACACTCACCTAAAGGATTATTAGGAACACCAATTTCTCATTTCTCATTAATGCAATTATCTAATCAACCAATCACATGGCAGTTGCTTCAATGCATTTAGGGGTGTGGTCCTAGTCAAGACAATCTCCTGAACTCCAAACTGAATGTCAGAATGGGAAAGTTGAAAAATTGATTTAAGCAATTTTGAGCGTGGCATGGTTGTTGGTGCCAGACGGGCCGGTCTGAGTATTTCACAATCTGCTCAGTTACTGGGATTTTAACGCACAACCATTTCTAGGGTTTACAAAGAATGGTGTGAAAAGGGAAAAACATCCAGTATGCGGCAGTCCTGTGGGCGAAAATGCCTTGTTGATGCTAGAGGTCAGAGGAGAATGGGCTGACTGATTCAAGCTGATAGAAGAGCAACTTTGACTGAAATAACCACTCGTTACAACCGAGGTATGCAGCAAAGCATTTGTGAAGCCACAACACGCACAACCTTGAGGCGGATGGGCTACAACAGCAGAAGACCCCACCGTGTACCACTCATCTCCACTACAAATAGGAAAAAGAGGCTACAATTTGCACGAGCTCACCAAAATTGGACGGTTGAAGACTGGAAAAATGTTGCCTGGTCTGATGAGTCTCGATTTCTGTTGAGACATTCAGATGGTAGAGTCAGAATTTGGCGTAAACAGAATGAGAACATGGATCCATCATGCCTTGTTACCACTGTGCAGGCTGGTGGTGGTGGTGTAATGGTGTGGGGGATGTTTTCTTGGCACACTTTAGGCCCCTTAGTGCCAATTGGGCATCGTTTAAATGCCACGGCCTACCTGAGCATTGTTTCTGACCATGTCCATCCCTTTATGACCACCATGTACCCATCCTCTGATGGCTACTTCCAGGAGGATAATGCACCATGTCACAAAGCTCGAATCATTTCAAATTGGTTTCTTGAACATGACAATGAGTTCACTGTACTAAAATGGCCCCCACAGTCACCAGATCTCAACCCAATAGAGCATCTTTGGGATGTGGTGGAACGGGAGCTTCGTGCCGTGGATGTGCATCCCACAAATCTCCATCAACTGCAAGATGCTATCCTATCAATATGGGCCAACATTTCTAAAGAATGCTTTCAGCACCTTGTTGAATCAATGCCACGTAGAATTAAGGCAGTTCTGAAGGCGAAAGGGGGTCAAACACAGTATTAGTATGGTGTTCCTAATAATCCTTTAGGTGAGTGTATATACATACACACACATATATACTGTATATACACACACACACACACACATACACATATACATACATATACACATATATATACTGAACAAAATTATAAATGCAACATTTATTTTGTTTTTGCCCCCATTTTTCATGAGCTGGACTCAAAGATCTAAGACTTTTTCTATGTACACAAAAGGCCTATTTCTCTCAAATATTGTTCACAAATCTGTCTAAATCTGTGTTAGTGAGCACTTCTCCTTTGCCGAGATTATCCATCCACCTCACAGGTGTGGCATATCAAGATGCTGATTAGACAGCATGATTATTGCATAGGTGTGCCTTAGGCTGGCCACAATAAAATGCCACTCTAAAATGTGCAGTTTTACTGTATTAGGGGGGTCCAAAAACCAGTCAGTATATGGTGTGACCACCATTTTCCTCATGCAGTGCAACACATCTCCTTAGCATAGAGTTGCTCAGGTTGTCCACTCCTCTTCAATGGCTGTGCAAAGTTGCTGGATATTGGCAGGAACTGTCTTATCACGGGGTGGTGATGGCGCAGTGGATAAGACACATGCCTTTGGTGTGAGAGACCCGGGTTCGAATCCACTGTGAGACACCAATGTGTCCCTGAGCAAGACACTTAACCATACGTTGCAACTGGTAACTGGAACACGCCGTTGTATACGCATCCCAAACATGCTCAATGGGTGACATGTCCGGTGAGTATGCTGGCCATGCAAGAACTGGGATGTTTTCAGCTTCCAGGAATTGTGTACAGATCCTTGCAACATGGGGCTGTGCATTATCATGCTGCAACATGAGGTGATGGTCGAATGCCCACTCAAGTCGGTTACGACGACGAACTGCAGTCAGGTCGAGACCCCGATGAGGACGACGAGCATGCAGATGAGCTTCCCTGAGGAGGTTTCTGACAGTTTGTGCAGAAATTCTTTGGTTATGCAAACCGATTGTTGCAGCAGCTGTCCAGCATAAATGGCTGCCCACTGCTCCGGGTGTGTGTTCACGGTGTGTGTGTTCACTGCTGTGTGTGTGCACGTTGGATGGGTTAAATGCAGAGCACGAATTCCGAGTATGGGTCACCATACTTGGCAGTATGTCACTTCACAGGTGGCTGGTCTCAGACGAACTTGGAGGTGAAGATGCTGGAAAATCCTCCACAGCGCTGTAACAGACTCATTGCAAGTTATTGCAAACGCTTGATTGCAGTAGTTGCTGCTAAGGGTGGCCCAACCAGTTATTAGGTATAGGGGGCAAGCACTTTTTCACACAGGGCCATGTGGGTTTGGATTTTGTTTCCCCTTCATAATAAAAAACTTCATTCAAAAACTGCATGTTGTGTTTACTTGTGTTATCTTTGATTGAGATTTAAATTTGTTTGATGATCTTAAGTGTGATCACATTAAAGTGTGACAAACATGCAAAAAAAATTAAAAAAAAATCAGGAAGGGGGCCAACACTTTTTCACACCACTGTGTGTGTGTGTGTGTGTGTGTATATACATTATTACACACACACACATGCATATGTACACCCTCTCTGAATATAAAATATGCATTTTCTCAATGATTACTAATATAATTAAATGGAAAGATGGCAAAATTGAAATCTATTAAACATGCTTAATAAAAACAACAAAATATGCACCAATATTTTCAGTAAGTTAAGTAAATTAGCCAATTTTGTTTAAATTAAGGATTGCAGAAATGAGTACACCCTACATTTAATTCAGAAAATGTATAATACTCTAGTACTTAGTATGTCCTCCAGAACTTTAAATACTGCTCTGACACTTCTTGGCACTGAGCATATAAGTTCATGACAAATTTTCACATCTTTCATGTTTAACTCCTGGAGGACGAGCTCCTTAAATGCTCTGGTCTGGGAGTTTTGCTCAGCTCGTCTCTACAGAATTCCCCACAGCTGCTCAAGAGTGCGAAGATTGAGTGAAATACATGTCCACTGAAGAATTTTCACCTTGGGAGAATGAATATCTTCATTGTCATGCTGAAAAAATGCCCAATAAGGCAGGGAATGAGGGGAGGGTAGCATCTTCTGTTTCAAGTTTTTGTATTACATCACAGAGTGGTGTGTGAATTAATGACAGCATTGATAAAGCACAACTCCCTCAAACCTTCAGCACTCATTCATCCCTATATAAGAGCTTTACTACCACTGAACGTCACTGTGGGTACAAAGCACTTCTCACTGTACTCCTCTAGCAACACCAGAACAGTTTGGATGCTTTTGGATCCGAAATGGTTAACTTGTTCTCTTGAGACCAGAGCATGGATTCCCAGAATTCTATATTTTGTAAATATGGGCCTTGGAAGAGGTTAAATGAGTTTATTTTGCTTTGGATACTGTAGGTAATTCTAGTGGTAACAAAAACCATGCATGTCACTTCTGCAGGCTACGTCATACTCTGTGAGATAAAGTGTCACTCTTTTCATAGCTTTTGCCGGCTCTGAGACACTTGCATGTTATTTCGCCACCTCTTTTTCTAGAAAAAATTCACTCATCCATAAATGAAAACTTAAAGTGAAGACCTGATTATTTCAGGAGCCTTGTCACAAGTCCATTGTTTTTAAATGTCAGTGCTACTTCTGCTATATTTTCACACTTAAAACAATAATTTGGTATTCCTCTTGTACCATTGTCCTCTTTTAAGCTAAGAAATAAGTTACCTGGCAGTTCTCTCTCAAGTGGTTCCACTGCTGCCAGCATTAAGTCGAAGTATGATTCAGTGGGCTATATAACACTTTTAATTGTCAAGAAATTACTTGTCTTTAAAAGTTTTGGTTCAATATACATACTTGATCAAAAATAGCTTTAAATCTATACACTTTTTTTTTTGTAACTTTCAGGAGTGTACTCATTTTTGCAACAACATTTTATCACTTTGATAAGAAAGTCTTATTTTGCTGAATAATTTTGACATTTTTCTTTGGTAATTGATCAAGCAGGCTTGTTGAAACATTATATCTCCAAAGCCTAACATGTCATGTAAGTAAAGAGTAATTGCTGAATTTGTTAAATTTTAGAGGGGGTGTACTCATTTATGGTGTGCACTGCATATACACATATACATATATACACACACACACACACACGCGCGCACACACACACACACACGTGTTGGTTTTTGTGGTTTATGGGGACTCTCCATAGGCGTAATGGTTTTTATACTGAACAAACTGTGTGTGCTATTGCCCTACACCAACCCTACACCTAAACTTAGCCCTCACAGGAGACTTTGTGCATTTTTAGATTTTCAAAAAAACACCATTTAGTATGTTTTTTTAAGCCTTTTGAATTACGGGGACATAGGCAGTGTCCTCATAAACCACCTTCATATTGTAATACCTCTGTCATACCCATGTCATTATACAAATTAGTGTCCTCATAAAACCACATAAACATGCACAAACACACACACATCTCAAAAAATTTGAATATCATGAAAGTTAATTTTTTCTTGTAACTTATTTCAAAAAGTGAAACTTTCATATATTTTTGATACATTAAATGTAAAATAAAACATTTCAAAAGTTTTGTTTTAATTTTGATGATTAAGAGCTTACAGCTCATGAAAGTCAAAAATCAGTATCTCAAAATATTAGAATATTTATATTTGAGTTTCAATTAATGACCATCCCTACAGTATGAATTCCGGGTATCTCTTGTTCTTTGAAACCACAATAACTGACTTGGCAGTGATCCAGAAGACGAACATTGACGCCCTCCACAAAGAGGGTAAGTCACAGAGGGTCATTACTGAAAGGTGTGGCTGTTCACAGAGTGCTGCATCAAAGCATATTAAATGCAAAGTTGACTGGAAGGAAGAATTTGGGTAGGAAAAGATGAACAAGCAACAGGGATGACCGCAAGCTTGAGAATACTGTCAAGCAAAGCTGATTCAAACACTTAGGAGTGCTTCACAAGGAGTGGACTGAAGCTGGAGTCAGTGCATCAAGAGTCACCACGCTCAGACGTCTTCAGGAAAAGGGCTACCAAGCCACTTCTGAACCAGAGACAACGTCAGAAGCGTCTTACCTGGGCTGTGGAGAAAAAGAACTGGACTGTTGCTCAGTGGTCCAACAACTAACAAGCAATCCATAATAAACCTGAAATCATAAAGTTGCATTCAAGTTCACACCTTCATGCATGTTTCAGTGGAAACAAACAAGGTAGAAACTAAAAGAATAAAAGAACAAGAGACATTTTAAATACTTAACATTCATGACGAAAAGCATGAAAATGAGTGAAGAAACAGCAAAACCTGGAACATGTGAAGCCCTGGAGAGAGTATCTGCCCACACACAGGAACAGCTTCAACTTTATAAAACATGATCTGCCCACACGGTTCAGTGTTCTGGAGCTCATAACTCTGTATGCATGATGGACAGACATAGTCTTCCTATATAAGCAGTGGCTCTAGCTCTATTACATAACATAGAGCAGCCTATTACCCGCTTAATCTATCACAAAGACTCAACACAAGAGAAAGACTGACAGCTCTTATTACTTTCTAAGTACAATGGACCACACACAGATTCCACAGCAGCTTATTTAACCATAGCAAAGCATTAGGAGCCTGTGAATGTTCAGAAATGTATTACTGAAAAGAGATCTTGCCTAGGATGGTCGCTTTATGCATTGAGAACAGAGGCATCCTTACCTTTTAGACTGTCCCTGGGGGCACAAAATCAGCCCCGGCTGTGTAGATGAACGAAGTGTGCAGGGATGGGACGAAAGAGGAGACAAAATGAACACGTAGAGGGGAATGACAAAGAGGACGGAAGGTCCCTGCATGCACCGCCACGCTCCACTGCAGACAGGGCCACGGTGACCCTCTGACACGGCACGCAGTTAGAAAGGAGACTCTCGCTAAAGAAAACAGATGGAGTGACAGCAAGAAGAAATGAGAGAAAGGGGGCCACCCACTATTTCATAAGGATAAAAATTTTCCCTTTTACAGGCTGGCCACACATTCAGGGATTTACCCTTCTGTGAACACTGGGCGTGGTTGTGTGTGTGTGTGTACGCGTGAGAGATAGTGAGAGAGTGAGAGAGAGAGAGAGAGAGAGAGAAACATCTTCAGAGAGACAGAAGTCAGAACAGAGAAAACAGCCCTGCTATAAAACCACGGGGATGATCCTCTTAAATGCGGTTATGTCATGAAACTAGTATAATCCCCAAAATAATAAAGACATAACAGGGGAATAACAACACAACATAACGTGTTATGAGATTTTCAAGAATTTTACCCTCTCTCTCACAAACACACAGATATCATGCTGCTGAATCAGCGTTGTGTTTGTGTGCCAGTGATGACTTGCCTTGAATCCTGGGTAGGGAGGTAGGGATATTACTTTAAGTACAGGGATGGGCTTCTTCTTCGGGATTGTTCATGTTTAGAAGTAGACAGACTAAGATGAGGCCAGAGGGAGAAATTCGATTAAACGTCCCCAAAAAAAAAGAAAAGGAAAGGGAAAACAAAAAAACGCTTTTGCAAAATATATTTTTGTTTTAGCTGTAATCTGAGGCTCAGAATCAGTCCAAAAGCCAGTGCTGTCCGAGGGTGGACAACAGCACACATCGTCCTATTCAAGGAGAATTATTTAACGTAAGCTAAGGCAAAATTTCATCCAGCAACGGTAAAACGGTATATTATATTATATATGAAAGTGTGAGTGAAGTGACATACTGCCAAGTATGGTGACCCATACTTGGAATTCGTGCTCTGCATTTAACCCATCCATCGTGCACACACACAGCAGTGAACACACACACACCGTGAACTCACACCCGGAGCAGTGGGCAGCCATTTATGCTGCGGCGCCCGGGGAGCAGTTGGGGGTTCGGTGCCTTGCTCAAGGGCACCTCAGTCGTGGTATTGAGGGTGGAGAGAGCGCTGGACATTCACTCCCCCAATATATGTTGTTACACCAAAATATCTCAAAGCAGAAATAATGC
Organism: Barbus barbus; assembly: GCF_936440315.1. Lineage (NCBI taxonomy): Eukaryota > Metazoa > Chordata > Actinopteri > Cypriniformes > Cyprinidae > Barbus > Barbus barbus. Next base: position 14,364,982 of record NC_136742.1, on the reverse strand, counting down.
AACAAGCATTCTTAGCTTCTCAATCATTATCTTTTAGGCAAGGCAAGTTTATTTATATTAGCACATTTCATACACAATGGTAATTTAAAGTGCTTTACATAAAAGTAAAATAATCCTTAAAAAAAGAAAAAAAAAAGAAGGAAAATCACCACAACAATAAAACCAGAAATGTAAAAACTTTTAAAATGATTTTACAATCAGCTCTCTCTTTCAGGTCAACTATTATAATGGCAGAGCAATAGTCATTCTCCTCACCCTCTGTTTCTTCAGTGCAGATGGCAAATTAATCCTCAGTTGTCAAACTAAATCATTTAATTAAATTATACTGCGAACATTCAGGATAGTTGGCCAAACTTGCCAAATGCCATGGCTATATAAATTAACCCTCTTGATTCACAAACAAAAGAGTAAAAATGAGAGCCATATGGCTACCTGACAAGACAGGCGTGTTGTGTAATAGTCCCTAAAGGAAGGCAGCACCTGTCAGAAATAAGTGTGTGCTAAACACTGTGAGGCTGGAGAGACTTCATGCCTGGGTGGCAACAGCATCACTAATAAGCTCCCACAACGACCAACTACCTGTGCCTTCACTCCATCTCTAAAGACTAAGACGGCTGTACAAAAAAAAATAATAATAATTTATCTCTCATAAATGCATGTGTCTACTTGTTCCATACGCTGGTGGTCTACAGTCATCTTTCTCCCTAAAGGTGGAATTAGTTCCGCCTTCTGAAGCCTGGCTTTTCCCCTGTTGGAATCTGGGCCAGATGGTTGGAGGAGACGAGCGCAGTGGACCACTCTTTGCAGGAAGCCGATCACAAAAAGAATGAGTGATGTGACAAATGCTTATATGAAAGAAAATGGTGAGTGATTCTGGGACGTGACAGGTCTGGCTGCGTTTGGCTCGAGTTAAGAGAGAAGAACTGAATAACGTGACGTGATCGAAACGCTTCGGTACTTAAGAGTGTCAATTTCAGCCAGAACTTTGCAGCTGCTATTTTGCATTACAGTAAGCAGAAAAGCAAAAGATAATATAAGCATGTGGAATTCAACCCCCCAGGATGCATTTGGAATAACCACAATGATAAGTTTAGAAAAGAAGGCCCACATTTTGATGAGGATGTGATATGAACTAACCCCGTTCTCGTTGTGCATGTCTGAGCTGCTTCCTCCTCTCCTGCTGGGCTGCTCCTGAGACTGCTGGCTCCCTAAGAGCGGAGAAATAAAATACAATGAGTCTATCAACAAAAAGCACTTTCAGTTGTGAAATATGATCATGAATGAACACAAAAAGCATCTATATGCATTGGCTGAATAGAGACAGAATAACGACAAGACTGGAGGAAAAGTTTAAAAGCCCGTTTGTTATTGCCATGTGACACTGGGAACAGCGCTTGTGCTTTTAGTGGATTACCGCTCCTGTGTGGGGTTTCAGGTTTATGCCTTAATCCGTGCGGACACTCACTACAAGCATACAATGATAGGAAAAACCTCACTGGGATGTGAACAGAAAGAGTGAAAACAAACAAATGATGGGATAGAGAAAGGGAGAAAAGATTACTAAAACACATCACGTACATATAGCAGTATTACACTGTGTTCAGTGGTGATGCAAGCAACCCGCCCATTGTGAAATCTCATTGGTCAAAAATCCTGCTACACACAACTGTACAATAAGGTCACGTCAGTCAGTTTTATTTGTCTAGCATACATTTCAGCAAAACTTTTCCAAAAATATATATATTTTTAATGTATATACTTTTTTTGGTAACACTATTTTAAGGTGCACTTGTTACAAGTTACATGTACTTACTATTATAATAACAATAAATTATGCATAATTACATGCAAGTAACCTTAAGCCAAACCCTAACCATAGAGTAAGAACATGTAGTTAATTAATATTCCTCAGTATTTAAATGTATAATTACACTGTAACAAGGACACCTTAAAATATGTCACCTTAAAAAGCGTGACCCTTTTTTTATTAACATTTATAATTTAGTGATTTAATCTGTCCTTCAGCTTTAAAAAAAAAAAAAAAGTGGATAATTTTTTTTTTTTTTTTTTTTAATGTAACTATATTTTTAAATGTATCCATGTATTTATATTTTAAACAATGTACAATAGTATAACCTGTATTCATATATCTACCTTTGGTCATTTTTATCCAATTAATATAATAAATTCACAGATGATCAAAAATGAGCCTGAAATATTGCACAGTTAACATTTTCTAAATTACCATTTTGCAATAGTTTCATTATTTTACAATAGTCTCAATTTGAAAGTAATTAGTTACACATAAGCTGTATGTATTGTGTTCTTGTCTGAATGCGTGTTTGTACCTGTCCAGTAAAGGCAAGTGTGGACAGATGCAAGGCAAAGTGCTTGATTATATAACCAGTATCATATCATTTAATCACTTGAGCAGTGCTGCCAAAGTTGTGCATTTTAGCAGCCTTACTCAACTTGCACGCTCAGTTTAAGATATGCTTCGAGATCATTTCAGCTATTTCACTTAAATATGGTATCTTATATGATTTTACTGGAGCACACTTTTCCCAAGTGACAATCCTTGCTCACTGTAATCTGAAGGCACTGACACTCAATTTGTTTTGTGAAAAGCACAACAGAACTGAATCAGGAACATAACCCTGCATTGTTCGGCCAGGATGTGATTGTCTCTTTCTTTCACATGTTGGAGGCCACTGAAAAGGGAATGAAAAACATTCAGCCACTGTCAGCCAATGAGAGTAGAGCGGTAGTGGGCGAGACATTGTCTGTAGCCAGTCAAGTGGGAGCGTTCTCACCCTGATCGCTGCTTTCAGTGGGCGAGTCTTCGTGGCGTAGGTAGAACTTCACCTCCTGCTTTCTGGGCCCCCATTTCTGCAGGTGCTCATACATCATGTGGTCAAAGGGTATGGCTCGCTCTGGAGAGGGAAAATATAAGACCTGGCATTAAAACAACAAGCCACTCTAATTTTAGAAAGGTCAGAAGATCTTGTGTTCACAGAGAGAGCAGGAGAGAGATCCTCTCCTGCTGAGGAGCGTTTCATTCCAATGTTACACACTTTAAGCCACACCTGAAGAGAAGGAACAGAGGAACAGACACAGTGGGATCAAGAGAACAAAGACGTGAAACTGAATCAAATGTGGTGTCTAGCCAGAGGAATGTGGTATGTGAATGTGGTGGGCAACAAAGACATGAATGGGGAAAAACAACATTTTGGACATTGCTAACAGGTGGAGAGACATCTGGAAGCCTGGCAGCCATCCAAAGGGGAATGGGATAAAACGACACAGAATAATAGAAGTATGAAAGTGGAGAAAATCAGAATAGCACACAGGCTCAGGAGACAGGGACATGTAAGAATTACAGAACCTCAGACACTTTCAATTCCTGAGATGGACAACACACACACAGTGCATTAACATACAGACATCTGTCTGCACATCCCACTGAGAGAAAATGCAGGAAAATGCCTCTCTCACATATGCATCAGTTCCTTTTCATCCCCTTCCTTCCCCTCACCCATCCTTCACTCACTCAGCTCACTCAGAATAGTCGATAGTAGAATGTAAAGTTCTACATTAATGCAAGTGATATTTACAGTCATGTTTGGTATCATTTGAATTGTCTCAGGGCGACTGGTACAATGGTCTCATTCTTATAAGAAGTCAACTAAAAGGTAATACAGATCCTAAGAGTTCAGAGATATTTTGCATACTGTAGAGGGTGGATCAGCTCCTAGTGGTTTTCATGCAAATTACCTTCTGTCCCAAAAGGTGCTAACTCGGCTTGATCAAAGCAAATTCAAATTGTGAGTTCCTGCCTACATTTCAGGGGTGCTGGTCTTGGTCTGAGGTACTTAAGGAGAATGCAGCAAAAGGATCAGGGCGAATTCTGTAGCCAGAAGCCCGTAGTGTGGTGTCTCAATACTCACACTATGTATTTCTATAAAGTCAGGTATGCATTCTTTACTCGTAGATTTATCTTTGAGAATTCGATGTTTTGCATTGATATGATTTGATCTCTTTGAATTGCTGTGTAATTGACATAATACATACAGTATTTACCTGACTGATAATAAATTGTTACATTTGACCTTATTCTGTTTTACTCTGTAATTATTGACTCTAGTAGATTACGTTGCATCCTTGTTAAAGACATGAGCAACCGAATGAACGAGTAAATATAAAGTCAAGAGTTAACTAGAATAATCAAATATCAGAAGAATACAAATTAGAAATAGACAAGCAATCAATTTGTATTTCAAGCTAAATACGAGGTCATAATAAAATGGAGTCAGATTAAATGATAAAATGGAGTCAGATTAGAGTTTAACTTAAATTGAAGAATTTTGCACACCGGAAAGACCGAACACGCAGGAACCCTTCATCCACTATTTGGATACCTTCTTCGGGCCAAATGTGTGGACCTTACAGACATTAACAAAGAAAGTGAGAGTAGACAAATTTAACCTAAAAAAAAAAAAGAAAAAAAAAACTGGAGCCAGATACTTCAGCTAAAGGTTTAGAAAAATCTGACTATATGGACACAAACATTATACAACTAGGTTTGACGACTCAAAAGTCACAGCCATGATGCTAAGATGTTGTGGGTGGTTGCTAGGTGGTTGCTAGGTGGCTGCTTATTAGTTCACGTAACCAAAACTTTGATGCATCAAAATATTTCATAAAGACTTTGTAAAAGTAATCCATATGAATAGAGCAGTTAAATCAAAGTTTTCGGAAGACACACGATTGATTTGATAAACAGATTTAATTTAGGCTTTTATTCACATAGATAGAGCACATCAAATATGGTGAATGGAAACTCAGCCATACTTGATTGACCAGTGACAACCAATGAGGTTGAGTTTGGTTGTGTGGGCTTTCAGTTGAACAGATTTGGAATGACATGAGGGTGAGTAATTGATGACTGAATTTAGATTTTTTTGATGAACAGTTCAATGTAGTTGTGACTGTTTTAAGGATCAATTAATTACCCTAAATAAATATTAATTATCAATAATTCCTGATATTCTAAAATAATTATTTTGAGTCTCATAGAAAAGTCTGAACCACTGAGCACCACAATAAAAGATTTGGTGAGGCAAAATATCCACTTAGTAACCAGACACTAATGACAAATCTTGTGCAATCCATCACCAGCTGTAAAATAACTGGGCTCATCACGATTTCAATGACAGATGTACTTCAAGATGAAAGGACACAGTGCTGATGGAAGGCCTTTTGAAAGAAGGCTCCCTGAGCAAACATAACATTTCTGGCACACAGCTGTTTATACAAATCACTATCATCAAGGGAAATGGAAAAATGAAAAAAAATAAATAAATTGACTCATCTGTCAGAATAGAAGTAGCAGTTATGTCTGAAAGGACTAAGTGGGTGTGTTTTGCTTTGCAGCCAGATTCTTCAAAATACTGAGCACGAGCGTCTTTGAGAGAATAAAAGCACTGAATGTATTTTACTGAAAGAAACAGCCAGGGTGGGAAGGTGAGAAAATCAGAGGATATTGGAGTCTGTACAAATGATTTCAAGTAAAGCTGAGTGCTTTCACATTGTCAATATTTTTCACTTTTTATTTTAAGAACTGTAGTCAATGAAAGACTAATTCATATTCTGCAACAGTCATTACCTACAATTACTGTGTTCACTTTCTATAAACAGATAAGGACAAGAGGGATGGGGTTACAAACGTTTTTGTAATGGGGAACTCACCATTTCCATGCCAAACCTCAGCCAGATGGCAGCCGCTTTCTCCTGGCTCCTTACAGAACTCCACCACATCACGACACGTCGTCTCTGGAGTGATGGGCACCTCCGTCAGTGCCTGCTCCCCATCACTCAAATACACCGTTAAAATCATCTGCGAGACAAAAAGAGAATATTTTTAATATTTCATACCAAAGATGGAAAAGCAGGCATTCGCACTCACCCATAAGAACACTAGGGGGCAGTGTCATTGCTCCAACAACATTAGTCATTAATTAATTTGCCATGCAGTTATTTTTCCCCACATAACATCATGCAGTATGTCTACATTTAAAACATTGCTTTTAAGAGCTTTACCTCTTAAGAAGCTGCATACAGGAAGTAGCACAAACACAGCACATTGTGTATGTTGATAAAATTCCTAGCCCCTCCCCTCAGCTATTACTCAATTTGATAGAGGGAGGAGCCTGGGCCTGTAGTGTCAGATTGATAGTGACTGACAGGTGTGGTGAGCTGGTTAGTGCTGCTTTAAGTGCAGTGTGACAGAGGAGAGATGGATGGTTTGATGCAAAACGGAGAGAGAGAGAGCGAGAGCGAGAGAGCGAGCGAGCGAGCGAGAGAGAGAGAGAGAGAGAGAGAGAGAGAGAGAGTGAGAAAGGCAGAAAGGAAGTTAAAGAAGAGGGGTGATGTAAACATTAGCTCCCTAATGAGGAGAGGAGAGCATGATTGTCTACTGTCTGCTATATGGTACTGCACTGCCACTTTCAGGCAAGTATTTAAACAAACACACTATTCCAAAGTGTCCTTTATCATCCTTGATGTTATGAGTATGGACTAAAAATTGGACACTTCATGAAATGTGTCATTGTGCTGCCTGGCAGAGTAGAAGACAGATTCATTACGTCAACCATCACGCAATCATCTTGACCGGTCACAACGGAGGTCCGTGATATGGCCAGTATGACACACGTGACATTTCTCAAGATAGACAAAAGGGCATCAGGATTATGTGGCTGGGGAAACCTTTGTGTGTTATATAAGTCTAAAAGTACCGCATTACCTGACATAATTCTAAATGAGAAGTATAAGCCAGACCTTTGTGTGGTGCTGAGTCTTAAGAGAGAAGCAAGTATGTCCAAGACAACTTGATAAATGTTTTGCTATGGGCGATTTTGGCCCTGAGGTCGTAAAGTGTGTTTGAAAAGAGTTAAATATAAGTAATATATTACTGGTTACCAAGTCAGGTACCATTTCCATCACATCTCAAATGATGTTGTGTTTTTAATAACACACTGCATTGGCAATTACATTTTAAATATGTGGACTAATCTGTAAGTCTAGTAAAGGCTAATTTTTATAGCTAGCATGTATCCTAAATATACACATTCGTATTTTTAGCATAATTTGACAAATATTTACAGCCTGATAACAAAAAATATTCGGCTCATTTACCTTCTCTTTTCATTTTCTTCACAAATCACATGCAAGAAAGTTTTATTGTGGACATAACCATTATTGATTTAGTCTCAATGACTGCTAGTTGGGTGGGTTAAGATCACTCCTAGCAGTATTAGTGCACTAATGAATACTCTAACTTCATACCCTAAGTGTGTCCGAGACATGCAATTCTTACAAAACCTATGTAAATCCCCTCTTCCCCCAAAGCATCCAGGAAGGCCAACCCTACATTATTTTCTCTTGAATGGAAGGCAGTTCAAAACACAGGTGTGTAGGAGAAGAAAGAGCTCTTGTGCTGAAGCAAACCTGTAAAATGTAGAAACACCATACTGACATTCTTTTGTGCATAGAGTTGAAAGCAACAATTGGATCAGGTCAGTTTCAGCAACACTAGGACTGAAATATTTAGGCCACAAACAAGGTTTTTCGAAACACCAAAATGACTCTTTTGTGTACTCACGCAACAATGAATTTTGTGTGCCGCAACACTAGAATGGAAATATGTAGGCTGTGCACAAAGAATGTGTGTGTGAAGGACAAAGAAAGGTGCAAACTAAAACTGCAGGGAGAACAAAACCCACAAGTGCACATGGGTCCAAGTGACCTGCGGAAAAGCTGGATAATCTGAGGAAAGCCCCTCAGAGAAGATTTAAAACACCACAAACACAAACAGGGAACATGGATATCGGGTTCACAAGAAAAAGTAAAACAGGACTGCTACTTTATGTGGGTTTAATCTGAGTTTAAACACCAACTAAAAATAATTGAACTCACAAATCTACAAAGAAAATGTCTAACTTGGTCTAAACAATGATTCCTTGTACCGTTACTCAGCGAATATGCTGTGCTTCTGCTAAACCTACAGCACAACAAAAATTTATTTTGAGTGGCATCGTCTAGGCTCAGTGTGAAATGACTGTCACAAAATGGTACAAAGACAATAAATACATGGCTATTGCATTTTCCTCACTGACTGCATGCAAAAAACAATAGCATCTGATTCAAAAACAAATGGTAATGTACTGCCTTTAATTAAACGGACCAGAAATTCTAACAAACGCAATCTTTTGATCTGAATCAGAATGAATGACTCACTCAAAACAAAATTTAATTGAAGATTCCCATTCCCAAGAGTTTGTTTGTAAAATAAAATAATAAATTAAAGCTGCAAGCAGCGTTGACGGGCCCAAGCCATCAGTGCAAAAGCCACCCTGGTAGCATGCATTTACAATAACCCTCTGGCAGTCTGTATTTAAAGGTTACAGCAATGAAAGGGTTAAGGTCATTGCACACTGTGTCCGAAATTTCCGCATGCGTTTTTCCGTATTCCCCATCCTTTCCTATCAAAATGCATGCTACAGATGTGAAAACGCAGAAAATCGAACCTAATCCAAAAATTTTTTGACGGACGAAAGTTTCAAAGGCAGTGTGCAAACATGATTGACAACGTGAGGTAGTATTTATTTTTTAACGTGCAAACATTTCCGGCTCAGTGTGCAGTGACCTTTACACTATAAGATCAAGATACACATACATACACACAGAACAATATATAAAACTTTGGTAACACTTTACATTACATTTTCATTTGTTAACATTAAATATATTAGTTTACAAACAATTATATACCATTTTTTAATATTAATTAAAAGTTCAACATTTACTATTGCATTATTCAAATTTAAAGTTGTATCTGTTAACATTAGTTAACGTACTGTGAATTAACATGAACATTAATACTTTTATTGCCTAACATTAAAAAAAAAATGCTCTAAAAATATAGTAGTCTACATTTGAAGTGGATCAAAAAGTTCAAAGTTGTCCTAAGACAAGAATGGGTATTGTTTTGGTTTTAGGACAACTTTGATGAAAGGTTTTGATTCACTTCAAATGTTGACTAGTACTAGTATATTGTTCATTGTTAGTTCATGTTATTTAATGCATTAACTAATGTTACCAAAAGAAACCGGTGTTACCAACACTTTTTATGATCTTAACCATTTAAAAAATATATTTTTTAATGATCTATAAGCATTTGTGAAATTATATAAAACTATATTACCAGTACAATGCATATTAACTTGTATTTGTTTCTTAATCTAACTAACTGAACTGAGCAGTAAAGGCTTAAAATATGTATTATCCTATCAGTGAGAGAGGGTAGGATACATAAAACTTTTAGAGATTTTTCTTTTAAAATATATACATTTATTTTAATGCTCTATAAGCATTTCTAAAATTATGTAAAATGATGTAAAAGTATACTGACAGTAAAGTACATATCAACCTATTCTATGCATTATCTTTCATTGATACTTTAAGAATGAGCTAAACAAGGTTAGGTTTAAAAGATTTAATATCCTGTGATCTGGTGGTGGTCAACCTTGGTATTACAGTCTTGTACTACATGTGTGATAGTTTTAATTTTTTGTTGGCCGCTGAACAGGATACATTTATAAAACCATAATAAACCATAAATGTGTCACCTCGCCACAGATTCCAATGTGTGTGCCAATTTTCAAGAGTTTTTGAGCATGTTAAAGCCCCCAAAAAGCCTCAGATAGTCGAAAATTGAAAAAAAAATATATAAAAATAATGATCCTTGGAAAAACAATAGGACCCTGCGGCTTAGTGGCTTGGGCCCTAAAAATCTACAAACATACAGTAAAATAAAGTATATAGTAAGGACCAACAGAAGAGAGAGTGGGTGCAGGTGCTGCAAAAACAATGTAGAAAACACCTGTCAGCAATGAGTTGGCATTACAAAAGCTTGTGTGTGAAAGAGAAACGCACTTTTGTTCAGCTTATTTAAAAATTCACCATGCCTGACAGATAACGTAAGGTTTGTCATTATGTCAAGGTCTCAAGAGGTGCAGAGAAGTGCAAGAGACAAACATGCTGGGTCGCACTTTCGCATTCAGCATACGCACTGTTACTGCATCAAACAGAGTGACACATTTATCTGAGCACTGACACCAACCACAGCCAACTTCTGCAGAAGTTATGCACACAGAGTGCTAGATAAAGTCCCAATGACTTATATTGTCAAAAGGGATTTCAGTAAACAATAAATGCGCACATCGTTCATCATGAGTGCTCTGAGGTTTATTGTTTGTTCTTGTAATATATACGCTCCACTGATCTAAAGTAATGCCATTAAGATCAAGTTTTGTTTTAAAACAATTAGTAATGAGGATGAAGACAATTAAAGTGGTTTCTAGAAAGGAATAAGTCAGTTTTATTGGATGAAATGGATCGGATTCAGGAAGCTATGGCAAGAGAAACACACAAAAATGCTTGATAGAATTCTACATAAAACACAGCAGATTTCCACAGAATTTAAAATGACATGCTTTACAATGTTCTAGACATGTCCCATTCCACTGTCTATTAAATATTGATTTGGTAAAATACAGACAATAGTGCAGTACTCACAGTGCATAGAACACGTTTAACCATATTTAAAAAACATTCTTTAAATGTAACATGCGTAGAAAGTGAAAAAGACAGACATGGAAGAGGGATCTGAATTTCTGGATACAAAGCACAAAACAGGCAGAATGAGGAAGGTCTAGGGTAGAAGTATGAAAACCTATATGTAAAGTATGAAAGTCAAGTTTGAAGTAATGAACAGATGTCCAATTTGAATATGACCGCAGATGTAGATATGAAAATTCCTGAAAAAAGGACTGAAATCAACATTAGAAAAATGGCCTCTTATGGTTTTCTAATGTAAATAATCAGTTGAGTTCTGAAGTCTGATCTTTCCAGCTAAATGATAGGATCTGTTATCCAAGTAAGATCAACAGAGGTACAGAAATCCCCATCTCAGTCAGTGTGAAGAAGAGCATCAATTCTTGGCCGGTGACTGTATGACACACAAAAGAAAGTTCAAGAATTTTGTCCTAAAACCAGCTCAGGTTTATGCTTTTCATCAGAGGGGAAAAAAAGTTGTCTACTTCTCGATCTCTTACTGCTTTTACAGGATTACGTCCGCTCTGAATTCTGTGCCCGTTCACACCTCATTGAAAATAAATGGTGTCTTAGAAAATAACTTTTACAGAGCTGGTCGCAGTGATATACCTCCTCTCCCCTTTCTTCTTCTGTATGTCTGTCCATAACAAAAGTCTCCTGGCCTGCTAGAAACCAAAGGTATGGGAGAAATGCATAACAATAACATGAACACTAACACTAACATGAATCTGTATTGAACAGACTCAAATTAAAGTCAGTTAAACGAATAAAAAGTATTTATTAATTTATAATAATAGGCTAACTTTGCTCTAGTAATTACATTTCACCATTAATTACTTCACCCTGCAGCATCTGGTCAGACCAGGGACTTATGTGAAGATCCTGTTTGTGGACTTCAGCGCCGCTTTTAACACCATCATCACGGAAACCCTTCAGAATAAACTAACTCAGCTCTCCGTCCCCACCTCCGTCTGTCAGTGGGTCATCAGCTTCCTAACAGACAGACAGCAGTTAGTAAAGCTTGGTAAATTCACATCCAGCACTCGTACCATCAGCACTGGAGCTCCTCAGGGCTACGTACTCTCCCCACTGCTCTTCTCCCTCTACACCAACGACTGCACTTCTAAAGACCCATCTGTCAAGCTCCTGAAGTTTGCAGACGACACCACACTGATCGGCCTCATCCAGGATGGTGACGAGTCTGCTTACAGACAGGATGTTAAGGAGCTGGCTGTCTGGTGCGGTCTTAACAACCTGGAGCTTAACACGCTCAAAACTCTGGAGATGATTGTGGACTTCAGGAGAAACTCCCCTGTTCTCCCCCTACTCACCATCATGAACAGCACTGTAACTGCAGTGGAGTCATTTAGATTCCTGGGCACCACCATCTCCCAGGACCTGAAGTGGGATATTCACTTATACCCCTTTTCCACCTAAGCAGTTCCAGGTGCTAGTTCAGTGCCAGTGCTATAGCTGGTTCTTAGTTAGTTCGACTGGCGAACCCTTTAAGAACCGGTTGCTTTTCCACATGCTAGAGAGCCAATACAGAGCCAGCTCTTACGTCACTGAATACGTTTCATATTTCGGTTCACTAGCGCAGCACAACAGGCTTGTTCGATGTACATCAGCGCCACGCAGATTGATCGATCGGCACACAACACACTAAAGCACGGTGAGAGCGGTCCAAAAGCATAAAGAGCCGTCTGCTTTCCAGTCGCTCCCGCAGCACCCCGATATGCCTCGCACCGAACGGTCCGCGCAGCGCCGATCTATCCCGAACAAGCCTAAACAAACTATCAGCAATGGCGGACGTTGCGGTGCTATTTGATGTTCATGGCTTTGTGAACCTACATCGGCATCCAAACACGGCGAATCAAACGTGTTAGTGTTTAGCTGCTATTTCAAATATGGCGGTCCAAGTTTCTGTTCGTCTTGTTGGTCACGGTAACCCCGCCCCCAGCTCCTGACGCAAGCGGTTCTTCCTTCTAGCCCAGCAATGTTTTGGTGCTACTTACGAACCGCTTTTACTGGTTCGGAGCTGGTTCTTTGGATGTCGAAAAACAAAGAACCGGTTCGAAACTAGGCTCTGGCTCCGAACCAGCACTGGAACTGCTTAGGTGGAAAAGGGGTAATAGACTCCATTGTCAGAAAGGCCCAGCAGAGGTTGTACTTTCTTCGCCAGCTGAGGAAGTTCAACCTACCGCAGGAGCTGCTGAAACAATTCTACTCCGCCGTCATTGAATCCATCCTCTGCACTTCAATCACTGTCTGGTTCAGCTCAGCTACCAAATATCCAGAGTGAGCAAAAGGGCTGGTAAAATCACTCTGGACCCCTCACATCCAGTACACTCCCTCTTTGAACGGTTACCGTTTGGTCGACGCTACAGAGCTCTGAGAACCAGAACGACCAGACACAGAAACAGTTTCTGCCCTCAGTCAATCCATCTCATGAACACTCAACAATAAACGTGGAACACACAACTATAATACATTATCCATTCACCACACTTATTTTATTTTTATTTCGAATTTGCACATACTTGACCTGTACATACATAGTTGTCTATATTATATATTGTGTTTTTGCTGCTTTGTACATTGCCTATTTGGATATTTCTATATAATATTATTTTATTATGTGTGTCCTGTCCTGTTGCTGTCTTTCTGTTGCACTGTGGAGCTTCTGTCACTACAACAAATTCCTTGTACTGTATGTGTAAACATACTTGGCCAATAAAGCTCATTCCGATTCTGATTTACCTGGAACATTAACATTTTCAAAACACCCTCCACTTTTGGTCCGAACACAACATAAATAATATTAAATTGGAACGAAGGACAACTTTAGTTCCTTTGTTTAGTTGTGTTACATTATATTAGCTTTGACCAATATGACCAATTAACGATTCCTTAATGAATAAAAGCTTGTGCATCACAATAGAAACAGGAAAAGTGTTAATACCCAGTCAGAGAATCACAGCCTATTGTTTTGTCACACAACACACCATGCTTCATTTTAAAGGAAGATGCTGCTTTGGTTGTGTTTTTTCCAAAAAGCACAAATTTAAAAATCCTCTTGGTGGCACCAAAAGACCAAAACTTTAAATCAGAGAAATGTGGCGAGAAATGCACCAAGGTACATTTTAGGTTAGTTTAGCTAGAAATATAAATATGGACACTCATAACCACTAAATTTAAACATTTTATTAAAAAGCTATGCATAGCACATCAACTTTTAAGCTCTAGGCTACATCTAAACCATTCATCTGCGAGTATCTGTAAGAGCCAAGTCCTGCAACATTATCGCCAGCCGCCTTCTTGCATTTGTGTAATGGAGAGATCTGCTCAAGTAAGCATCCAGCCTACTGGTTTCAAATCTCAAAAAGTGTCTACAAAATGTTGAATACTAAAGCTGATTTGACTTGAAATGCTCAAGCGGGTCAAAAATATCACAACACTGTAGCACTCGAGCAAATAAAGCGGAAATGAAAAAACCTGCACGTCACAGTTCACATTCACAATCTTATTCTCTTGAAAAGTTAATAAATGTTACCTCAGAAAACCAAATTCTTCTTTTCAGCATAGGAAGAGGGCATATATAATTCAGATGTCCAGACAGTCAACTCTTACTTGATTAATCTGAACAACGAAAATGAATAATGACTGCTTCTGCCAGCAGAGATGAGGACATCTAGAGCCCAAATCTTTGCAGGCCCCACAACTCCCCTCCCCTGTCGATATCTTAGTATATCCAATCAGGTCTATAATGCTAAAGCAATTCTATTAAGGGCAATATGACAATATGCTACTTTTTGGCAGGAGAACTAGACTACATTTTTATGATTAGAGTTATAGTCTCATTGAAAGGCTGTACTATATGTACTACACAATACTGTCAGCAACAATTTTGGATTAATAAAGAAAGTAGCTCATATGGTCATCACTTCTGAGAAGAATTAACAAATTTCTCACTAAATTAAAATACAGACATGTTGCTAGCACTGACTGACTTATTACTTGAACTACTTTTGTGAAGACTTCATGAAAACACCTAAATGATTTTGCCGTCCAGCCGTATCTGAGGCGCACAGGTTAGAATTAACATTCTACCCCTCTCATCTCTAAGCAGGACATCTATTTGCATCACCTTTCCCCACTTAGATGCAGTCCGTCTTCTCCTGGCCTCTCTCTTCAGCTGCCGGGCATGCTCCTTGCTCCAGGTTTTATCTCCAGGTTTGATAGACAAGCTGACCAGGCCTCGAAGAACAATAGTCACAAACTTCTTCATGTCGCAGGAATCGCTCGTAGCGCTACAGCAAACACATCCTTTGAACGTGTCTCGTTCAAACCCACTGAGCAACAGAAGCAGGCAAGGGTTCCCTGCAGCGAAAAGCCTTCAGTAGTCACGCTAGCTGTGTGACTGCTGAGAGCAAGAGAGCGTGTGAGTGAGAGAAAATAAAAAAAATCAGAGGAAGACGACGGAGGGAGGGTGCTTCTCTCATCAGAATTGTGAAGGGTGCGTCACCAGGTCCCCTCCAGAATAAGGCTCCCTCGAGAAAGCGGATGGCTGCACCCCAGACCGGAGGCGACTGATGGGTGCATGCCGTAAAGGATGGGACAAAGATCAGACAAGGATATCATGACCTGTAGAAACAGTGAGTGTGAGACGTTCAACTCAAGCCCTATTCGGACGGTAATTGTTTCTCAGGGGGACGCAAGTGATTTTCACCATTTACAGGGAGTAATTGGTGATTTTAATGCCGTCCGAATCCAAGATGTCAGTGTTTTTCTCTCACCACCCCCGTAAAAATCCCCGGCCGAATTACCTATTGTTTTTTGACAAACACCAAGGTCGTGTGGTAATTTAATTGCCGTCCGAATCCACATCTCTGAGTTTGAGAAGAAATCGATTCAAAATTCAGTGTTTAAACCCTTTCTGAGCACTCCCAAACACGGTATGTCTGTTGTACGTCGGTGTAATTTGCATACATATTTATTTCAGAAATGCTGAAAAGTATTTAAAAGAACAATACTTCATAACTGCTCCACCACAGCGAGTGAGAGCAGAAAGAGAATTAAAAGCACCTACAAATTCGAAATGGGTCTTTATTATGGCAGCAGCAGGTATGCAATACAATTTTAAAATGTGTAGGCCTATTATAAACAGATATATATCGCGTATAATTATATACTATAGAGAGTCTAATTTCTTATTTTTATATTTAAATCAAATAATAAATCGGATTATATAAGCTTGGAATAATATGAATACATTTATATAATAATAAGTATTTCAAAATACATTTTACACAAGAATAAATTTGTAAATAAAATTAATTTTATTTACAGCAGACAATCATGCGACTGGCCACGTGAGCAGCGCGTTGCCGGATTCGCAGGTTCACAAAACTCTATCCTCCAGAGTGAATAAATCGCCATCCAAATCCATCAGTTTTATCACTGAGGTGATATGTAAATTTATTTTTACAGACGTCCATATGAGAAACAATTACCGTCCGAATCGTATTAAGGTTCTGCAATATATAAATATATTGTGGAAACTTAAATTCCTGTAGAGCTGCTTTGCAACGATTTGTATCGTAAAGCGCTGTACAAATAAACTTGAATTGAATTGAAACTTTTATGTCAGCTATAGCTGGGCAGCATTTCTTACTTTTATTTATTTTAACTTGATGTACTGAAAAACTAAAACCGAAGTTAAACTTATTAATAAAATTTGTACAGACATATTTAAAATAATAATAGTAATAATGGAAACAATAAAATTACTAAAACTTTAATGAAATTTAAAATAAAAAAAAAATATCAAAAAATTAAATTCTAAATATTTATAAAAATATAAATGGATCTATAACAATATATAATGGATCTAAATGGAGTTATACTAAACACGGTTTTGTAATTATTTTGTGTTTTGGTGAGCTGGAGCTGAATTTCATACATCTGAACTACATACACCTCACTGAGGTTTAGGGTGGACTTTTATGCTTTTTTTTTCTTCTTTTTTTAATTATTTTAATAAGTCAACTAAACAGCACAGAACACTGATAATCCCATGATTAAACTAAACAGATTTACTAACATAAAAAATATGTGGGAGTTTTTGAGATTACAGTTGCCCAATTTGATAAAGTATAAGTGAATAATAACATTTTTGCAGGATTCTATATTGAAAGAAAAAATGTAATACTAACAACTCATGAACATGCTTAAATTGGACCACTGGTCTGTGCTGCACCGACACGATCTTCTACTCTCAAATATGACATGTTTATGTATTATTGATGCTGCCATGTTAAAAAAAACATGAAAAGATGGAAGAGTTGAAACATCAAGATAAAAATAATAGAAATGAAATAATGAATTTTAATAATAAATGCTAAAGTGGATATTATTACCTGGAATTATCCTCTTTTGAGTATAAAATCTGTGAAACTCAAAAGCCATATGAAGACTTCGAGAGACAGACATTGTTACAAACCCTAAAAAGATTGGCTTAACTTTATATTTATACAGGCAGATAACTCCGTGAAATGCATATAATTTAACTTCAATCTGCTTCAAAGGAATAGATTCATTGTTTATTCCATAGAAAAAATAATACAGTTTTTGGACTTTGTTGACTTTAATTGCATGGACAAAAAATGGTTAAAACATTCTTCAAAATGTCTTCTTGTGTTCATAAAAATTTGGAACAACATGGGGGTGGGTAAATGACAATGTTCAATTTTGGGTGAACTGCTCCTTCAACCATCCGCTCTTAAAGTTTATTAAAAAATTTATTTGTCTGCATGTGCATGTTTAATATGACCTTTAAAAATGTTCAGTAATCTAAACGCCCCCTCAAAAGAAAAAAAGTGGACAATGCATAATGTATGATGACTAGGGATGTAACGATTACCGGTTTGACGATAAATCATGATAAAAATTCCCCACGGTTAGTATTACAGTTTCATTTTTGAATTATTAATCATTAAAACCGTATTCGATTACCACAATTTGAACAACTCATGATAAATAAATACTGTCCAGCATAAAGCAGTTTTAAGTAACAGTCTCACATGCGCACAGCAGCAGTGTAGTGTCGTTTTGAGTGAAAAACAAGCTTATGTGGATTCTTCACATTTAAACAATTCATATAAGTTATCTAGTATTATTTATGGAGCAGATAAAATACATATATTCATTTATTAATCAGTTATCATTTTGACTTAATCCTTTTCTTTATTTAAAGGCTAAAATGTGAGCTTTGCATTTTTATGAAACTTTTTCAAAGCTTTATTTGAACATTTACATTAGTATTTGAACATGCTATTAAACTGTTGTCAGTCAAGTTGTCATTTAAAATCCGAACATCATTGGTCATGTTATTGTTTTAGCGATTATGCAAACAAAATGTCATTTTATTTGTTGTTTGTTGATTTTTAAATATAAAACTCGGTGAAGTGATTTGTGTGTCAGTACTTTTTGAACATCTCCAGCACATTTTAAGAATACCGTGATAATACTGATAACCGTGATCATTTTGGTCACTTTAATCGTGATAAGAAATTTTCATACCGTTACATCCCTAATGATGACGCCCGTTTCACACCGCAAGCGTGAGCAGCGCCTATTTTCTTCGGCATGCATGTTAACAAATGAGTGCATTCACACCGGGAGCAGGAGCAGCGCGCGAGCGTCAAGCAGGAGCGTCGCGTGAGCAGCAGTGCCGCAATCACTTCGGCGCAGAGTCTATTTTTGCTGCGCCGCTTACGCTGAATTAAAGTCACAGTGCATTTTTTCTTGATCAAAATTGACCCGATTAACATTAAAAATAATACATTTCACCATAAAAATCATGTAAGTGATGCGTTTCGTGTTTCACAATCACCATATGAAAAAATTTAATGCACGAAAACACATCACTTCCACGAGTTATTGCCCAAACTTCAAAGGTCTGTTAAATGAATAAAACTAGAGGCATTTGTTAGATTTAATATTACTTTTTCAATTCAATTATTCAATCCAATTACACTTTATTGTTGGAATTCTTTCCAAAATTTGTCTTCGATCTCACAGCGTGTTTCACACCAATTCACATCGATAATTACTAAACAAACATAATATATATACATAAACACACGGCTACAGTGCATTGAGTCCTTTTTATTTTCCAGAGCCCAGAGGCCTATTTGAACCCCCAATACTTACTGATTAATTTTACAGACTCATACACAAAAGCTTTACTTAACATTGCCAATTCAATCTAGCATATGCAACTCTAAGCCTTCTGTTAGATGGCAAAAATGTATATTCCTCATACAAAACTCGTCTGTATTGCATGCAGTACAAGCCGCGGTTCAGCTCCTGCTCTGCTTACGCACCGCTTCTGCGCCGCTCACGCTTGCAGTGTGAAACGGGCGTGACATGACATCATGCATTCAATGTCGCTGGTGGCATGAAAAGGATATATGGCTTCAAATTTATGCCATAAAATCACATATTGATATTTTTCCTTTATGTTGTAGTTGTGATTATCAATTTTAATCAGTAGACCTTACATTAAAATACTTCTGTCTGTGAGGGCGGGTAAATGATTAATCCAAAATTAATCTTGCTGCCGCATTCTGGATTAATTGTAAAAGGTTTGATAAAACTGGCTGGAAGACCTGCCAAGAGAGCATTGCAATAGTCCAGCCTGGACAGAACAAGAGTTGAAAGTTGAAGGTGATTGTCCTTCATCCAGCAAGAAATGTCTGTTAGACAAGCTGAGATGCGAGCAGCTATCGTCGGATAATCAGGATTGAATGAGAGGTAGAGTTGAGTGTCATCAGCATAGCAGTGCTATGAAAAGCCATGTTTCTGAATGACAGAACCTACTGATGCCATATAGACAGAGAAGAGAAGTGGTCCAAGAACTGAGCCCTGAGACACTCCAGTAGCTAGATGTTGCGACTTGGACACCTCACCTCTCCAAAATACCTTGAAGGACCTATCTGATAGGTAAGACTCAAACCACTGGAGTGCGGTTCCTGAGATGCCCTTTGCCAATAGGGCTGACAAAAGGATCTGGTGGTTAACCATGTCAAAAGCAGCGGACAGATCCAGCAAGATAAGTATTGAAGATTTGGAATCCACTCTTGCTAGTCTTAGGGCTTCAACAACTGAGAGCAAGCCAATCTCGGTTGAATGTCCACTTCTGAAACCAGATTGGTTGCTGTTGAGGAGGTTGTTCTGTGTGAGAAAGGCAGAGGTTGAACAGCTCGTTCAAGTGCTTTTGCAATGAAAGGAAGAAGAGAAAACGGTTCTGTAATTCTCTGAAAGAGATGGTTTAAGGTTGGGTTTCTTAAGTAGTGGGGTTATACGAGCCTGTCTAAATGCTGAGGGAAAAACACCAGTCTGAAGGTACCATAAGTCCCTCACTGCAAATATGACCCAAAACTGATTACAGTTCCAGTAAATACTCACCACAATTATGATGTCCCTGCAAGACAGCTTAATAAATAAGTTTAATTAAAAAAAAAAAGTTTATTTTAAATTATGTAATTAATGTAAGTGTATTGTCTGGTGAATATCTTAACAGAAAAAAAAGAGATTTAATTTTATGCAAGAGGAAACAGGTTTCATGAGGGCTAAAAGAAAGTCAGCCTCTCCAGAGAAAGTGCTTGATAAATAATAGGCAGTCTCCTAAAAAAAGGCTTTTTAAAAGCACAGAAGTGTAGGAGGTTTTTCTTCAAGAGGTTTTAAGAGGACTGTCTCTCTCATACAGTACCTAGCTCCTCAGTCCTTCCCGATTGAAACCCCTTGTGACGGTCACCATTCATATTTAAGAAGCTCCTCTATGCAAAGGATGACAGTTAAGCAGGAAGCATTAAGGAAAGTGAATGAATTTGTAATGAGCTCAATGGCAAGAAAAGAGGGAGTAGGAAGAGAGACAAAAAAGGATGACAAGAAACAGCAACAACAGCTTTTGAATAATTACAGACTGATTGTTTTATCTTGTTTTTAAGGCCAGACCTTTGTCAAGTTCCACACTGCATGTCAGAAATGTGTTAAATATTAATCAAATTCAGCCATAAACAAATGTAAACAGTGCAAGCTGTCTGTCCCTATAATGTTTGTAATATTTGTACTTCAAACCACTGCAAAATCAAACATGGTCGCACATATTCCAAAAGGCCTAGGCATCTGTAGCCAGATAGCACTGAAATGTTATGAGAATTTACTTTCTATACACACCAGCTTTGTTACTATTAACTAAACTAAAAATCTGATTTAAAATCAAAAGTTATTTCATTAACTGAAATAAAGCTGGAATAAAATAAAATATAAAACTATAATAAAATAGTAAACAAGTAGAAGAAATGCTTCCCTGGCAACTAATTGAAATAAAACAGATTTAAAGGTTGAAGCAAAAAAAAAAAAAAAAAAAAAGGCTAAACAGCAATATTTAAAACAAAACTAATAAAAATAACAAAAGCACAATTACAAGTTCAAATAAAATTTAAATCCAAAAAAAAAGCCAATTCAACATATATTTCATAACTCATAAGATTAGGGTAAGAGCACAGTTTCTAGCATTTCTAAAACATTCCATACATGATTCTGGGGGTCATTTATGTTCTTAGCTCACACTTGCCTTTCAAAAAAATAAAGTGAGAAGCTACAGCCATGGGAGGCAGAGGAAGATGAGGTTGTATCTAGTTGAAATTGCCCCCAACAACAGCGTGTTAGCAGCTCAATACACTGGTCTTCATTGGCTGCCTGAGTCACACGCACAGAGAGGATGAGATGAGACGAGAAGGGCACGTCTCGTTGACTGAGGCTTTGACACTGATGCCATTACAGAGCTGTGGGGCAACCAGGGTAACCTCAAATTTCTGACAGCACATTCATGTTCCACTAACATGAAAGCTCATTGGTTGAAGACAATTCCTCTGTTTGATCAGCATTGGTTAGTCCAGCTCAAGTAAAAGTCACGAATGTGTCCTCATGTCCCAACAGAAAGTGTCTAAGAGCTTCTAAAAACACCTAAAATGGCTGTGGACAAGACCAGATTTATTAAGACACTATGTATCAAGCAGCATCAGAATGAATTACTGTTCTAGGAAACTACCAGATACCACAACACGAAACCAAATTTCAAAAAGTAACTGGTCAGTTGTCAGCCAGATTATCACCAACTATTCACATCCTTGATTTTGTAACTTGCAGGCCGCGTGACCAAACAGCACAATATTAACAATCATTATAATGACCCAGAATTCATTTTACAGCTTGGAAACCCTCAGTACTAAGTTAAAAGAAAATGAACAGCTGCATCTGAGAGCAGTAAATGAGAATGCAGAGGGGCAGGACCAGCACCATGATCAATACACTCTAATTAAAGCAGACACCTACTGTGTGAAACACTCCAGATTAGATGTCAAACCCCCAGTAAACACAAATCCAGGACATGTGCATACACACGTGCAGAGAGAGCCACAAGGCAGAACAGCAGATTGAGGAACTGTGGATCAGTCCAATGCTTTGAATTCATAGTGAGTAGAGCACTGAGGTGACGTTATGAATCTTTCTCCTAATAGGAACGCTATCTAGCAGAGCAGACAGTGGGTTCAGCTGAGGTTTGGCCATGGACAACAAGGCTGTCAATTCAAATAGAAAAATTAACTTCTAGAATGATGCAAGCTCGGTCCATGAGCTTGCCGTAATACCCTTTGCATCATGGGAATTTTCTGTGATGTCAGACCCCACATACAGAGACTTACTGTACTTTTTAAAATTGCTGTATACTACTGTATTTGCTGTAACAGCCTCTTTGGCGCCATTCCATTGAGGTGGTTTAATTTTCCTAATTTCTTACATTTGGTTTGACAAGATTTGCCCTACACCGTGTCTGCAACGCCGCAACAGCTTGGGACTGACTATACTGGACGCGTTACATCGCTTGTTCTTAATGTCAGAAACAGCGTGAGCGCTTGGAGTACTACAGTACGTCAGAAATACACCGGGTCATCAGTTTACTGTAGATCCACTGTAGATAGCATCACGGATTATAATAGGTTCTATATTGTCTTTTGTCGCGTTGCGCAGCTCGTGTCCGAGGAAGACACGGAAGCAGCGCGTGGGTTTTGCCTGGGGATGAACCTGCGAGTGGAAGAGTCCCGGAGAACATCCGTGCTGTGTGTCGATGCACCTTACGAGAGAATAAGACCAGTAAGCAAGGTAAAAATATGTGTACAATTATCTGTGTATTTTGGCAGATGTTTGCACACCAGTTTAACCTAGCAACGTTAACATTTACCCGTCAACATGGCAGTAACAAACTTTCCTAAGGTTGTTTCAAACTACTTTTGTCAGCTTTATTTAATTATTTTTAATGAGCAGCGCTTATCTTATATTAACATTAAATTAACTAATGTGAAATTTTGTTCAGGTGTTATTAATTTTGGCCAGTAGCCTATTGAGAAAAAAATTGTAGGTTAGCTAACTAGTTTAATGGCTAGCTACCTTTCTAGTTTTAGAATTAGTTTGCTATAGTTTTTAATGGAAATTAAGATTTACTGCATTTTTTGTATTTGTGTTTTAAAAGGCAACTGCAATGAAGCATCAAGAAGGACATGAGCATGACAGCCACCCTGAGACTGATAATTCAGGTAAGAGAACAACTATGGTTTTGAGAGGTTTTTGTATTCTATATGGGGTTTGCCTTTTAAAAAGTGTGTCATTTCTACTTCTTGTTTTTCCAGAGAAGACATTTCTGTCACTAACAAAGTGGATGTGAGCAAAAGTGGTGGCCACATTTTGGAGCAGCACCTGGGTTTTGCAGATGGCTATGTATTTGTTTCCCCCATTATGTTTCTGTTGCCTAAAGATTCTTTGTGAGAATAAATCCAGTGGATTCAACATAATGCACTGCAAAACGTCCAAGACAGGAGAAATGGTGAAGATGCACTGTTCCAGCATTGGAACACTGTATTTTTAAGTGTTATACATGCAATGTTTTAAATAAAGAATTTGATATTTTGTAATTATTTTGTCTGTTTGAATGAGTTGTCAGTGAGTTTCTTAAAGCCCATCGACGTGAGATGACAGAAGCTACGTGAGCAGTACTTATTTTGACTACTTGAGTATTCACTAACCCAATGCTGTGTTTTGGATCTAACATACAGTAATCTGGACACTTCAGGTCATAGCTAATTATTTTATTTGAGGTTGCTGAACGTGAACGATTATCGTTTAATCTATGCAAGTGTTTTTAGGCGCTTATTTCTGTTCAGATGCCTCGTTTGTTTACTCCTGTAATTCTGTAAGCCAAAGGATGTCCATGGCACGACGTTTTATGAACACAAGGACTCGCTGAATCTCACTTGGCATGGACTGTTTTTTTTTTCTTTATCGCCCATCTTATCTCTGGGTGATCTTAAGGCTGACAAGATTGTAATTATATAACTACCACTACCTAGGAGAAGTGTTATGTAGACTGGTAACTTTATATGTAATGATGCTTTTGTTGCTGATAGTTTGTTCTTGATCAGTTTTTGCTTTTCATTAAGGGGCTAAACTACATAGTTTTGTGGAGCCGGGGTCCTTTATGCAATCTGGTAGTAAATTAGAATATTTTGTGAAATTACATTGAGATGTTGATGTGTAGCAAGTTCTCAGCTTGGTTTTGCAATGATAGGTTAGGAATAGGATTTAGGATCTGGAATTGGGCTTTTATTCCTTTTTCTTTATAGTTTGCTATGGTTTTCAACCTTGCTCTTTTGTGTTTTATCTTATTCTTTTTGAAGTATTTCTTTTTTGCTTTATCTTTCTGTACTTCACTCAGATATAAAACTGTCTTGTGGCAGATTGACAATGGCTAAGACTAAAGAGAGTTCCAGCACTCATTTCATAACATGGAACGTTAAAGGGGTGAATAAAAATGTAAAAATTAGTCACGTTCTGTCTCATCTTCAACACCATAGGTTTCAAGTTTCAAGTTTATTTTTTTACAGGGGCAATGCACATTAATAAACATTAATGTGCTAGAATTAGCCCAAAAGGCTATTTTTCATCTGTAGACCCTTGACAGAATGTTAAAAGGTCACCCTAAAAACAAAGACAGAGCATCACACATATCCCGCTCCCACGTCTGTTGACATTAATCTTTCCCAGTTCACATTTTTCTAAAGAGTGGCACTTCTATGTTTTTGGCTAGAGGTGAATTTAAACAAATTGCCCCGTTTTTTTAAGTTAACGATATGCCAAGTATTAGCAGAGGGACCCTTTGGGAAACGTTCAAGGCATACTTAAGAGGCATGATAATTTCTTATATTTCTGGTACGAATAAAGCTAATAAACTTAAACTAGATGCCATTTTGAAGGATCTACATAACTTACAATCGCCAGTATGCTGCTGATCCAAATAAAGATCTGTATAAAGGGAGTCTTTGTCTGCAAACGGAATTTGATCTGTCTACGAATAATGCTGAAGCGCCGCTTCTTAAATCTAGGCAACGATTTTTTTAACTGGGTGATAAGGCAGGTAAATTATTAGCGCATCAAGCTAGAGCATCAACAACATCAAGGTTGTTTACAGGAATAAGGGCACATACACTCGGAGCAGTGGGCAGCCAATGGCGCACGGGGAGCAGTTGGGGGTTCTTGCTCAAGGGTCTCACCTCAGTCGTGGGATTGAGGGTGGAGAGTGTGTTGGTTATTCACTCCCACCACCTACAATATCAGTAATATCTAATAGATGGCGCTGTAGCCTGTAGTGCAGTATATAACCGCTGATTTACACTGTCCCACCTCTCCAACGCGGCCACCGGAGTGGATCGCGGCCACTCCAGTCAATCCGCAGCACGTTTCAGAAGCGGCTCTCCGCACGACTTCACTAAAGATAGGCGCCTAGTCTATTTTTGACGGACGCCGCGTTCAAGCCGCACAGCGAATACAAAATAAAGTCAAAATAGCTATATACACTACAAAACTGGCACAACTGTAAATAAGTTACTTGTTTGTGAAAGTGCAACTTTGTTTTGAAAAATGTATTGGTATTGGAACAGTTTTAAATTGGTATTGGAACAGTTTTAAAAACGCTTAAAATGTTTTGTAGACTTTCCAGTATCAGAACAAATGCCAGCGTTATCCCGTTATCCTCCTGCTCACGGGTGCTGCAATTTTGTGGGGAAAACATGGAAACAATTTGTCATTTTATCTTGCAAAGATATGCTTTCTTCTGTTTTCCACACACATTTTTATGAAAATGGATATAGTACTGTTTCTCTGGATTATAAATTGCGTTTCTTTCATCCGAAACGTGCTGCAATTTCCAAGGCGACTTATATAAAGCAATCAAGGTCAAGCGCATACATTAGGATTAGTGAAGAATGAGAAAAGGCAAGTGAGTTTGTATTGTGCATTTTCCAGCAACCACGCCGCTAGTTTCAGTTTCGCATTAAATATTTAAGGCTGGGCGTTTATAATATACATGTTTATAGTGAATGGCACTATAATGTGTGTTTGTTTTTTATATTTTCGTTCTTTTTTTCTATTCTGAACACTGCTAAATTTACAGGATTTTTTTTGGAGGGTGGGGAATACAAAAACATGTTTCTAATGTTTGTAAACGTTGTTTATTTTACATTATTTCTGAATGAAATGATAAAATGTGTCTTATACATCGACTTGTACACCAATGCAACTTATCTGTGTGTCATAAAGTCCTCATAAAAATACGTAGCGATGGTACAAGAAAAGAACTGCCACGTATGTACAAGTATACATACAGTAAATTAGTAAGTGAGTGTCAATTTAGAAAAAAAAAAAAAAAAAAGCTTCATTTGTCAAACATTATGCGGCCCCTCACTTAATGTGAACTTGATGTGGCCTGGAGTCAAAAAGTTTGCCCACCCCGGTATAAATTATCCTTATATGCTGATGATCTTTTACTTTTTATTTCTGACCCAGTGGTTTCGGTCCCTATTATTTTGAGCATTCTAAATCAGTTTGGTAAAATTTCAGTGTATAAAATTAACTTTCATAAGTGCGAGTTGTTCCCTGTAAATTCTTTGGCAAATAACCTTACACATTCACTTTTCCCTTTTAGATGGGCAGCCGATGGATTTAAGTATTTGGGTATTTTTGTGACCAAATCTTTAACTGGTCTCCAATTTTGTTCCCTTAAAAATTGTAAATCTGACATGAAAGCGTTGGGCTAACCTGCCTTTTTCTCTGCTGGGCGTATAAGCCTAATCAAGATGACTGTTCTTCCCAAGTTTTTGTACTTATTTCAACATATTCCAATTTACTTTAAGAAAACGTTTTTTATGGATTTGGACAAACGCATCACTTCCTTTTTTATGGGGAAATAGGCCAGCTCGAATTAAGAAAACAATTTTGCAGCTCCCTAAAAATAAAGGCGGTCTCGCACTCCCAAATTTTTTACACTATTATTGGGCTTGCAATATCCCAAAAAAATTATATTGGAGGAACAATATAAATTCTGAACTCCCTTGTTGGGCTTACCTAGAACAGAATCTCTGAATTACCTTTACCTGCAATTTTAGTTCAAATTTAGTAGTATCCAACTCAGTTAAGATATGGACTCAATTTGCATAGGTTTTCTATCCTTTCACCGATTTTTAAAAACCACTGTTTTGAACCATCCATTATGGATGAGCCGTTCTGAATATGGTTCAATAAAGGCAAAAAGACCATTGATGATCTCTATGAGAGCAGTATTTTTTCATCCTTAATAACCGAAGAGATTCGATCTACCTAATTCCCACATATTTTGTTTCTTTCAAGTCAGGCACTTTGTGCAAAAACTATTCCCTCATTTTCCAAATCGTCCCCCTGAATCTCCATTGGATGACTTCTTAAAGCTTGAACCACACTCAAAGCATTGTATTTCTGTCATTTATAATCTGATTCACAATATTAATTCAGGCTCTGCAAATCCAGCCAGAGGTGCTTGGGAAGAGAGTTTGGTATTTGAGTTACAGATGAACACTGGGAGCGTATTCTTGAGCTCACTCACCCCTCATCTATATGCGCAAGACAAGTGCTTATACAATGTAAGAGTCTACATAGGATTTACTATACTAATGACTTGCTAAAATATACCCCTCTGTCAGCGATGCATGTAATAGGTAGGGCTGCAACAACTAATCGATAAAATCGATTATTATCGATTATGAAAATCATCGACAACGATTCTCATTATCGATTAATCGGGTCTGCCCACAGTGTACGTCCAACTTCAGCTGGTTAGTCAAATTACGGCACTGAATAATGCATTTCTATGGACAAAATGCATCTAAAAATAGTGGAGGAAACCGAATGAGATTCTGCCGGAGAAGCACGTGATCCAAGCTGCCCAAAACATGATAATTCTTTATTTTAAGCTTTAAGTTAATGCATAAGAGTAATGGCTTGCCCTGTCAGGCGCTTTGACAGATGCGTGTGCGTCCTCAGCGCAAAAACGTTCAGTTTACGGTCATATCCTTATCTATAAATGCCACAAATTCACGCGAGCATTTCCATTTTTGCATAAAGGTCCGTCCTGAAAGTCTGTGTTAAGTTTATTAAAACTTAATAAACTTATTAAGTTTTTATTATTAAGGCGGGCGCGGGCGCGCGCACGCGCGTCAGACGGACAGAACACAGTAGAGAGGGAGACAATTAATAGGCTTTTCAGCGCAAACATATCCACTGTGCTGAATTATCTGTTGTTGAAAGTTATTTTAAGGTTTAAAAGTCAACATGCAGTGCGAATATTTTATGAGAGTAGGAACTTTAAAGGGATAACAGCGTGTAATCTGTCTGTCTGAATATAAAAATGAGACGCTCCATAACGGCCTTTTACAGGATAAAGAAATGACGAGGTGACTGTGATCAAAGTAGTTCCTGCAGAACATTACTCTTACCTGTTGGTTAACACTGAGTTTGTGTTTTTATTCGTCTTTATTATTATCTTTATTATTTTAATTTTTAATAGAGGTTTAAACTATATTCAATTTTTACAATGCTTAACAAATTTATGTAAGTTTAACAATGTGTTTATGTAAGGTTTGTGCCACTGCTGCTCTAAAGTAACAGTATTGGTGATAACCAAAATCATTTTTCGGCTTTCTGTACTGGTTAGTACTCCAATATGTGTAAGCTCTTTAGTAACAGTAGTAGGCTATTTTTAATGCTATAATATCATTATTGCTGTTATCTATGAAAGAAAACCAGAGCACTTATTTTTTTTAATATTTTTTATTTGAGTATTTTTTTTTCGCGATACCCAATTGCAGTCAAAAAGTACATAAACAATACCAGCAAGAATGCAAGCTGTTATGAGGCCATTTTTTATTATTATGTCCAATAAATGACAATAACATTTTTAAATTTAACCAAATTTTTGACAAATTTCTAAAATATGTTTTCTCTTTATTATGATAAGTGGTCTAATAAATTAAGCACTGTATGTTTTCATAGCATTCAGTTGTCACGTTTGTTTGAAGGACATTGGGCAGAATGTGGAATAGTGTTTTTTTTGGTCAATATTTTTTAATCCGATTAATCGATTAATCGAAAGAATAATCGGCCAACTAATCGATTATCAAAATAATCGTTAGTTGCAGCCCTAGTAATAGGTGCAAGCAATCACCAGCAGATCTCATTCACATGTTGTGGGAATGCCCTAAATTATTTGATTATTGGACTAAAATATTTTAAACTTTTGAAAGATGCCTTCTACATAGATATTGATTCAGTGAATCATGAATTACTGCTAAACAAACTTAGCAGTGCTGGTTTTGGACCAGGGACATTGAAATGGTTTAGAAATTATTTGGTATACGTGTTCATTTAAAGAATCTCAAATCTGATTTTCTTGATACATCTAAAGGGGTCCCCCAGGGACCCATTTTGTTTTCTACTTATATAAATGATTTGGGCAAGGACATTCAAGCAAAAAAACACTTTTATGCTGATGATACTATTATTTATACACTTGCTCCATTTATAACACAGGCGGTGAAAAAGCTTCAGATTGCATTTCAGTCACTGGAAGATGCTCTGGTTAGTTTAAAATTAGTTTTAAATTCACAGAAAACAAAGTTTATGGGTTTTTCAAAAGCTCAGGCACAAGTACTTGATAATCTTAGCATTTTTACATCTGATGGTAAAATTACTGAAAGAGTACCTTCTTACAAGTACTTGGGTATTTGGATAGATGATAAGCTTTTATACAATGTACACATTAGGGGTCGACCGATTATCGGTCTGGCCGATTATTGGCACCGATATTGAGCATTTTTATGATAATCGGTATCGGTCATTTTCAAAACCGATGTGCCGATAAAATTATTTAATTTTGAAACGCGCTATTTGGCTCTGATGCAGCCTGTCGGAACTCACCACTCTGTGGCCTAGAGCAGTCTCCGCCCACCGCGCATCTGATTTGTTGAGAGTCAGGAGTCCGACCAATCAACGTGGAAGACTAAAGGCGCTCTCACACCGAAAGCGCTTGCTAACTGGTGCTGCTTCATCACGCATCAGTTCTCTCTCAAAGGCAGCAGCAGACGTTGCTCAAGTTGCAATAAATTACAATCCACTACACTGAAGTTGTAAAAACCTCAATATTATCTATTTATGGTTTCCGAGATGGGGGAAACGCAGGGGGAATCGCGGAATCCAGCGTTTACTGTATAACGCGGAGTCACGGAATTAGTCAAAGTTTGGATGAATTAATCAAAAGTAGGTCAGTACACTTAAATCGACTCACAATATGGACTATCTGTAAACATTAAGCTGCAAAAAGACTATTTAAATATGAATTCTGCATGTTCGGCGTGTCTCTGTATATGTGAATGGCACAGACGCGCGGTTTTGACACACACACACACACACACACTGAAGTGCGCGACGCTCGCGGTGTTTCCCGCATCTGCCATGTCACTAAATGAGGACATAAATATATGAACATCATCCCCAGAACTGCTCTGAGAGTTACTTCATGAGCATTTGACTGTTTCGTTTGAGTAAAACGATCGTCATATCATAAATAGGCTACAGAAACTTAAGAGGTCCTCATGGCAACCCGTCAAAATAAAAGTTCGGTTTATTTACTAATACTACTACAATTATTACAACTTTTGTTTAAAAGAACAATCACACAATACGCCATTTCTTCCATGATTTAATTTTAATAGTAAACCCATTTGTTTGCCAAATTTGAGTTTAACTCTCATTTGATTAAAAGATAAATTAAATTAATGTTTTATGGCTTCATTTGCACTGCACTGTAAATGAAAACTAATGGAAATTACTGTCACATAGGCCAAGATTAAGATACTGTCACATAGGCCAAGATTATGACGACGGAAATTGGGACATTTCAATAGGCTATTGAACCAAGTGTGCCTATAACAGGCTATTAGTGTTATAGTTTCATTAAAATAGTTGTGGTCTTCTTCACAACTTCTACAATGGAGCTATGAAGACAATTAAATTATTTACACTTATTATATACATTGCGCTTTTTAAATTAATCAATTGATGTGCATTAGATGATGAATTGAATAGTCCCCTCTTGTAGGTTATGATTTAGTCAACCGAAAATAATTAATGAAGAATTATGAGAGGTTATGCTATTACACATACATTTCTAACATGTAAATTATTGAAGCCAAATACTTAAATTTCCCCAAGCTGTTTAGCTTTAGTATTTAGTATTCATAGGCTTAATCATGAAGCATACAGTGGCCCCACTTTTAACTCTCTCTTTATATATTACCCTTATTGTAGATGGATGCATGGGGGAAGACAGGAGTAAGAAGTGCAACCAACACTAGGGAAGGCCATTTTTGTCAGAGCCCTTGTTATTCTTAATTTTGACATTCATTTTCATTTTTACAACAGACATATATATCGGTTCAATATATTGGTTATCGGTCTACTTTGTCTGTAATAATCGGCATCGGCCCTGAAAAACACATATCGGTCGACCCCTAGTACACATTGCTAATCTAGTCAGGAAGCTCAAACTGAAGCTTGGCTTTTATTTTAGAAATAAATCTAATTTTACTTTCCTAACTGTGCTTGATTATGGTGATATATTACATACGGCCTCTTCTATCTTAACAAGCCTTGATTCGGTATACCATGCTTCACTACGTTTTATTACAAATGCAATATCCCGTACTCATCATTGCATTCTATATGAGATGGTGGGTTGGACATCATTAGCTATACGTAGAAAACAGCACTGGTACATTTTTATCTATAAAGCAATGTTAGGTAAACTTCCAGCGTATCTCTGTACTCTTCTTTGTCTTTGTTCTGGCAATTACCAGCTACACTCTTCCAAGTGTTTGCTTTTTAACATACCTTGAGTTTGTACAAAACTGGGGAAAACTGCATTTTCATATTGGGCACCCTGGGCATGGAATAATTTGCAAAAAGATCTAAAACTAGATAAATGTGTGTCTATTGGTGAATTTAAAGGCATCAAAGAGAGTGGTTGTGATTGTTTTTGTTGAGAGGATATGTTTAAATATTGTTGTAATGTGTACTTGTTGTATTTTATAATTGTCTTACTGTATGGCTGCTAGGGCTGGGTATCGAGTTCGATACTTTTTAGGCACCGACCGAATTGCCTCGATACCACCGAGTATCGAAAAACGTCTTGTCCTTCGGTACCAGGCACCGACCGAATTGCCTCGATACCACAGAGTATCGAAAAACGTCTTGTCCTTCGGTACCAAATTTCGATACCTAAGGGGTTAATCTCATCACCGTCAGTGAGCCAATAATCCTGCAGCACTGTTTGACTAGAAGCGGCGCGTCGCTGATAGATCAGTATTTGACATCCGCGAGAGCGTTTCGAAAGCGCACGGAGCAGTCCGCTCTTTATATCGCGCGGTTTGTTTACTACACACAGACTGAAGCTCGCGTGACGCTCGCAGTGATTTCAGCTAAATGAGGACATAAACACATGAACAACATCTCCAGAACTGCTGTGAGAGTCAATTAATGAGCATTTTACCGTTTGATTCGAGTAAAACTAACGTCATATCATATACACACAGAACTGTAAAGGTATTCCAGGCAACCCGTCAAAATAAAAGTTCGGTTTAACTTGGAAGACACTGCGGCAGAAATATATTAATATTGTTCAGTGGACAGTACATACTGCTACTACTAGGCTACTATTAAAATTATTAAAACTTTATTATTATTTTTTTTAGTAATGATCACACAACAGTTATTAAATTTTTTAATTTTAATAGTAAACCCCCTTTGTTTGCCAAAATAAATAAACTTTGATTTTCAATAATTTAAAGAAATTAAATTAATGTTTTATGTCTTCATTTGAAAACCAGATACAGAACACAGAATTTCTGAGGAAAAATAAAACCTTTCATAAGGCTATTTTAAGAATACATTTAAATAAACTAAGTTGTTTTTATGCATTCAAATAATTAGACATACTACACCAGAATTTAATAACAATAAAACATGTGGTGAAAGAAAATAAAACACCCACTTATGAAAGTGGATGAAGATTTTAAATTTCTTGAAGTCTTTAACAACCTAGAAATGATGATGTTTTAAAATGAACACGCACTAATGTAAACGTAGCCTAACAGATGTGTAAACTGAAAACAATTTGAAATTTATTAAAATTATTTATTTATTGTGTTGGATATATTTTGTTCCTTTGTGCAGTGGCTCAGGAGATGAGGCTTTGAGTCTGTATAAATATCAACATTAAAAAATAGTTTTTTGAGTTAATGTAATCTTATTAAAACTGATTTCGAAAAAAGTATCGTTCAGGAACCGGTATCGAACTCAAGGTATCGGTATCGAATTTTTTTGAACGATACCCAGCCCTAATGGCTGCTACCTTGGCCAGGTCTCTCTTGTAAAAGAGACTTTAAATCTCAATGAGACTTCCTGGTTAAATAAAGGTTAAATAAATAAAATAAAAATGGATACAGATCCACTTTTGGCCTTTTTTTGGTTGGCAGTAGACATGGACCTTTCATTAACGGTCCAAAAGGCTTTAGCCTTTACTACTTTACTAGCAAGACGTCTCATCTTTTTTAAAGTGGAAGCACGTCTCACCCATCCTTTGATACATGGGTAAAAGAAGTGTTTACTTGTATTAAATTGGAAAAATTTAGACTGTCACTCACAGGTTCTTTAAAGACCTTTGACAAAGTGTGGCGCCCCTTTTTAGATATTCTGCTGGTTAACTGTCTTGATACTTAAGCTGAGCACTAATATGTAAACATACAATTTTTATTCATGCTTTTTTTTTTTTTTACACCCATCTTTTTTTTTGGCTTCCCCCCCGTGGGAAGTTATAGGTTGTTGAGGGAGGGAAGTGTTTAGTGGGTTAGTATCAGTAATACCATGGAAGGATAATTTTATAAAATTAATATTGTAATTTGTTGAGTTGATATTCCATGCAGAAAATCTAATAAAGAAATTTGAAATAAAGATTAAACTAAATCAATCTACAAGCAAACAGTGGCAAGTCTCTGTCAAAATGAGTGAGCCATTGAATCATTCATTCAAATAATTCATTTAAATCAGATGACTCATTCAGAAATTAAGTGTGACCATCTTAATGAATGTGTCTGAATCATCCACTCAATGATTTGTTCAAAACTGCAGATTCATCCTGTAACAAAACACCGCTTTGTGCTGTTCTGAGACGTACAATGGTTCTGCTCCGCTTTGTTTGGAACTATTTTTATAGGCAGTGACAATGTCCGCTCACACCATTAAAACAGTTACCATACAATTGTTATATCGTACACTCCTAATAGACAACAAGATCAATGAGCACTATTAAGTGTTCAAAATGATGCTACTGATCTGCACTCTATCTCTCTGAAAATCCCTCTAGCAAAACTACAGCATCAGAACTGGTCTGTGTGTGTGTGTGTGTGTGTGTGTGTGTGTGTGTGCGCGCGCGCGTGTATATGTGTGTGTGTGTTCGCTATATTTCTTTATTAATATCTAGCACTGCGCCGATGTATCAGAACTTGCTTAATTTTCCCACAGGAGTTATTAACTGGTGTGGCAGGCAAAGGGAGTAAACAAACTCATCACTTATCCACAAGGCCAACCAGCACTCTGCCTGCTCTCTTAGACAATCCATAGAGACTGTGGCGCAGGTTCTGAATGCATCAGTGACCCTGTTTTCAGCGCACTACTAGCATATGGCACGCTTCAGAAAACAGTAGACAAATTAAGCGCTTTATTATATACACCACAGGAGCGTTTGGGGATGTGCCTCTAGAGTCTGTGTGTCTTTGACCACTACTGAGGTTTGATGAAGTATGCTCTTAGATCTTCTCATCTACTCAGATTCTTGGCTTACACATTGCTCTAGTTCTCTAGATACAAATAGCCACAAGGCAGTACATATGTAGGCATTTCCCATCATGCATCTGCATTCCCAGCATGATAGAGCAATCTAGGTCATGGAGGAAGTCTCTTGTGATCCAAACAGCATGTAGGCTCTTCATCACAGTCTTAAACTAAGAGTCATATACAGGCTGACTATTGAAAAAACAGCTCTCTCACAGTTCATTTAAGCAGACTGAAGATGTCTTTAGTATTTAAGAGAAACCAAAGAAATACAGGTCATTCTTCATCACTCACTCTGATATGCACACCTGTGTAGCCCCTGAGGTACAATCTAAATGGTTTTACATACAAAGAGTCAATGAGGCAAGAAGTTAATTCACAAAATACAGAACCATAACCTAATGTACAGCTCTAACCTTATGATGAACTCACCACGCCCTGCTGTGAGTTTGCCGTTTACCCCTCGTTTGGCTGTTTCCATGGCTGTCAGCCAATTGCAGCACAGGCAGCTTAGAGGCTGTAGCTACACTTTAACAATGCCAACATCAGCATAGGGAGAAAGTGTAGGGGCTTCAGCAAGCA
Source organism: Barbus barbus (assembly GCF_936440315.1). Lineage (NCBI taxonomy): Eukaryota > Metazoa > Chordata > Actinopteri > Cypriniformes > Cyprinidae > Barbus > Barbus barbus. Next base: position 14,329,357 of record NC_136742.1, on the reverse strand, counting down.
GGAAACTGAACCTAACATCCTTTGTTTGAAAGCTGCTGCAGATAATCATGCCTTCAACAGTATACAGTTAAAGCTATAGTTTGAATTAATAAGTAGGAAACGAATGGTGTGGCACCTAAAAGCCATTTTGCAATTAAGATAAATGCAAACAAATCAAACATTTTAACAACTAGATTGTAAAAAATGTCAATTTAAGACCACCAACAGTAGCACTCCACGTTACATTGTTAAGGCAGAGTCACATTTACCATTGTTAGCTGAAATTCCTTGTGAACGGGAATAGAGTAAGGACAGAAAATACTTCCTTTGGAGTTAATGTGTGATCTCAGAGTAATTCAGCTGCAGGGTCTAAGTGCTCATGAAAACACACTGATTTTCTGTAAAGCTGTTTTGAAATAAAACAGATTATGAATACTAAAAGTCTTGGTAGACAATTATTGATTAAAAAATGTTGCCTAAAACAATCCTCACATATTTAAATGGATGTGCATCCTTCGCTATTTTAGTTCCTACAAATATGAAATAGTTCAAAACTGAAATAAAAAAAACAACAACAAATGAACAATACTAAGACCCTTTGACAACTGAGGGGACACAAAACTGTCAATAATGATTTAGCAATAGCATAACTGAAACTATTAAGCCATTAGTCTGAAAAAAGAAAAGAAAAAACATTCTCTTAACGAGCAACAGCACATCAGTGTCTTAAAACTAAAAGCTGCCATTAGTGCACAGAGAAAAAAAAGGAGATTGACTAAAGCCTTGTCACACAATAATGTTCCATTTTGAAACTGTTCTGTAATGAAAACTCATTGTTTGCCATCTCAAACAGAGGTATTGTACTTAAAAAGCTAAATGATCAGTGAAACAGCAAACAGCACAGCTTGAGGCACAGATAGTGTTTTTGCACAGCGGATATTCCCATCCACAGCCCATTAAAAGAAACCCCATTGTGGATCCCCTGGCAAGGCCAGCTTGCAATGCCTCTCTCAGCAACGATCAAAAGTCAAACTAAGACTTTCAAACTAGTGTAACGAACCAAGATACTGTATGTACTTTCCAAAATGTAGTAGGTTGTTTCAGAAAAATACTATAAACACAGAAGCTAATGATCAAACTGATGCCTCACTATGTGAACCATGAAAATAATCTGACAGATACAACATCGGATGTTTTGACTCGCTGCTGACAAAAAAATAAATGAAAATGAATACTTACAGGCATCATTTTTGCTTGTGTCAAAGGAACATCTGGTCTTCAGCTTCACTGTGCCTTTCACAACATCCACAAGGAGATTGCAGCCCTCTGTACATCAGAAAAACATCTTCATTTGCATTATCACTGACACATGAATGTCCACAACACCAACAAATACAGGCCATACAGGCCACGGCGCTGTGCATCGTGTTTCTTTACTTTGATTAAACGCTTTAACGTAACAAGCAACATCTCCTTTAGCTGACCAGAATTAAGGGGAAGCTTTAAAAGACTCGCTAAACTGGAAGAACAGCTGACTGTGAAATGGCAGATGTTTCTTTACACCTACTGCGAGCCTGTAACTCATTCTCTCCTCACAATGAATGACTTAAGTTAAATATACAGCGTGTTTTGAATCAAGACTGTGATGTTTTGTCACATTTAAAAACGTTTATTCCAAGGTGTTTTCCTCCATCCTGTTTTAACAAGGTTCTCACATCTGTTAGCCAGCTAGCACAAACAGAAAACCATCTCGTTGTGCAGTAAATATTAATAAAGAATATACATCGGCGGTGGATAAAACTACATTATACTCACTTGTCACGTGTAGATATATGCCATAATCTTTTAGAAAAGATACATGAGGTGTTCCTCGTATCCTTGCGGAGTGAAAGCAGTAGAGTATCGATTAACTCGCGAGATGGCTAAATTAGTTAGCCTGCTAGCCGAAGCCAGGTAAAACACTGCGTTACGCGAAGCGAATGGGAGAAAACCAAACCAGAACTCGCGTATTCCTCTAAATGTAGTCGGATATTGGTGTAATACCTTTTAAAGCACCAAAATAGAAGCAATACAAGTATAGAAAAACAGCTATAACTGGCTGAGGCGAATACAAGCAGCTCGCGCTGTTGTATCAAAATGATGGCACGCGCAGACCTGGAATGACAGGAATGTGGCGCTTAGTGACTTATGGATGTTTCTGTGTGTGTTTAGTCATTAAAATCCGCAAATGACGAAAATCAACTAGGTATAACACGCCCTTAGTTTGTCGATAAGTCACAATAATTGTTAGGAAGCTTAGGAAGTAAATTATTATTTTAGGAATGGCTTTACTTGCAGGTGTTCAGCATGGATACTCTCTTATATTGCAGATGTTCGACACTTTCACTCAGTAGTTTCAAGTAATAAATATATATTGTATTGTATAATTTCAAAATGTATTTTTAAGTATCTGAGAAACAGTTAAAGGACTTCACATTTGTTTTGAAGCTGATGTGCTGGACGGTTCTTCAACACCCACTACTGATCAATAACATGAACTTCATATCATTAACTAAACATTACACAAAATGTCTAAAATGCGAAAACAAAAACAGTGTTCTTATAAAACATCAAACGAAAATCTTTTAAAATAATGTGAATAGGCATTTTGGGTGGGAATTTAACATGAGCTAAAAGGAAACAAGTTGTGTCCTACAAACAAATGCATGCTATTCAAGTACTAAAGCCATTAAAACACTTTTGGCAGGACTTCTTTAATAGTTTAATTCCATAAGGTAATAATCAAACGGTTTCACATTTGCTGATATGAATTTCCTGCAAGACTACAAAGCAGTGAATTGTACATAGTGTGATCCAAATCAAGCGGTTTATTGTTTACATAAAACAAAACACAGATATCCATGGGAAGTTCTTCAGGGGAAGATTTACAGAGAGGACATGGGGAATGACGCTCTGGTGGTCCAATCAGTGGGCAGGCTCTGTGAGAAAAGGAAAGTGACATTAGATACAGAAAGTTTTTTATATATCCCATAAATTTACATTTATGCATTTAGCAGATGCTTTTATCCAAAGCGACTTACATTGCATTCAAGTTACAGTTTTTACATTTTATCAGCTCTTGCTTTCCCTGGGAATCGAACCCATGACCTTGGCGTTGCTAGCGCCATGCTCTACAATTTGAGCTACAGGAAAGCCTGTAACCCTGTAAATAAGCATTTTTAACAAAGCCTCAAACTATCCTTTAGACCAGGGTTTTCAATCTTTCAGATAATCCAAATATGATCATTCTTGTGCAAGGGAACCCCATCCTAAAATTCAAAACACAGCTGTATACTTTTATGTCTAAAGACCCAACCGCCCAACATCACCTGACCAAACTGGAAAACAGGTCTCAATGCATCTGCTTGTTAGAGAAAGTGTTAACAGCATTATGAACTGATGGTAATATCTGTGCACTTTTAAGGTAATCAGTTAACAGTTTTTATTTTTGCCATTTTATTCAATATTAATATCAGAATGTTAGTGAGAAGAAGAGAAAAACTCCTAGATATCAATCTACATATGTGATGGACACCAGTTATGATCATCTTTAGTATCTGTTTTGAAGCAATCTTCAGTAAAACAGCCCCATATTTAACAAAGCACATGCAAAAGACCTGAACCGCAAGTGATGTGACCTGTTTTACAGCATGCAGAAGTTTGTTGTGCATAACCCCCATTTATATACTTTGAAATTTATTACAAATGTGTAAAATATTACTAGGAAAATATTTAGTTTCTTCATTTTTTTACTTCTCACTATAATACATATATTATTTATTAATATTATTAGTTTTACTTTTACATTTTTTTTTTACTTCCTCTGAACATTTTTTCTTAAACCTAAACCCATGTGGAGCAAAGTTTGAAAGTCTCTCTCCTAGACATTTCACTTTTGAAAAAAAACCTGCTTATACTTACTTGACTGCACTGCTTTCTTCTTTCCTGCAAAACAGCAATATTATTGTTAATATTTAATAAGAACATTAACAAGCTCTTAAAATCAAGTCTGTTACCTTGAACAGGACACTAGTAGTTTCTATTGTGTAACAAAACTGTCTATGAACATAGCCCATGCTTAGAAGACACATAAGACAATGTACAAATTAATAATTTAATGACAAGAACGATGTTTACGAAGTACATTGTTATAATATGAACTATAAAATAAATAAGGGTTTATGACATTTTGACAGTATGCACACTACTAAAGAGCTCTTCAACAAACTTGACCTCTCACCTCCATATGAAAGTTTGTAGTACATGAAAGTCATGATTCCTACACCAACCCACATCTCCTGGTATGCTTTGGTGTAGTAGGGGGCCACCTTAGTCCACCAGCCAGCGAATGCACCACCTGCCATCTAGTGTTCAAAACAAATATGCATGAACATTTGTCTAAAAGGCTTCAAAAACATGTAACATTACCATGCATATGTTTAAACGTGTAAATGTTATAAGAGCCACGTTATAAGAATGACCCATAGAGTAACACGACACAAACAGCACTTTCAAGGACATTAGTCATATATTCGTAAACCAGCTCGAGAATAATTTGCACTGTTAGACTTTAATATACAGAGTCATTAAGATGACAAAAATGGCAAAAACACTCAGTATTTCACGGTCAGAATAAAGCGAGTTCGTGCCAAGCTCAGTTCAGTTTAAAGATAATGCACCACTTGAATGGCAAAAAGAACAACAGCTCTTTTCACCGTCTAATACAGAAACAAAATGATCGCAGAGATTATGAAAAACATTCATGTGTGCCATTCAAGTGTCAAGCTCGAGTCATTAACCAATGTTGATTCATTTAAGGCGCTCAGCAAGGCCTTGTCGTATATGGCCCAATAACCGAAACAAATAATGTTTTAAACGACAGGAAATCTTCTTGAAATTGTCAGTGCTTGTTTAAAATATGCCAACTGAAGACATATACATTTATTATAAGAAAACGTACTCACCTCTAGTATATAAGTGCACTGGACCACTCGGAGAAGGTCACTGTTCAGCTCGAGCTCAATGGGGGAGACAGCGGAAGATCTCTGTAGATTTCCGCTTTGTAATTAAAAGCACCGGCACCAAAATATAAGTCCGGGTGTATGGGATCAGATTCCCGCCTAAAGTATTGCGGTCACGGATAAAAAAATAATAAGCGTAAATCAAAAATTTAAAAATAGGTGTAAAATAATACCGCACAAAATCGAAAAACAAATGCAAAGTTTTTCAGAATAGCAAACAACGCGGTCACGTATCGAAAAATAATAAGCGTGAATCAAAAATGTAACACATTAAAAAATATATTGCACAAAACTGAAACATGAATTCAAAGTTTTCCAAATCGCAAACAAAATCAGGTCTCCCGCTCATATTTTTATTTTTTGTGTGCTTCCGGTCTTTTCCCCTTCGCTCTTATTTCCATGTTCTGCGCTTGCGTTTCCAAATGTTGCGGTTAGAGTTTCATGTAAATCAGGGCGGGCTTCAGCGTCACCATTGGTCCACCATTGGTTGATTGACACCTGCTCCTCTAGCCAATCAGCCGAAGGGGAGTTGACGTCACTCCAATGCGACTCGTGGCTGCTTTGGCAGGTGTGTGTGAAGATGGATAACCAGCGTCAGCAGGCAAATGCTGGACAATCTCAGGTAATTAGCCATAAATATTTTGTTAGTGAGTGACAGGTGATATGTTTGATTTGTGAATTATTCCAGTTTTGAGTTTTTCGGTTTAGGTGCAAAGAATTAATTGATTTATTTAGATAATTTTACGTAATGTTTCATATATGTTCACAGGCAGTGTCAATCATGGAATAATTGTGTAAGATGCCAATAACTTCACTAAATTATTTGATCAGGTCATGTATCTGGGGGCTGCAACCAACAACAAAGCTTCATGGTATGTATGTACATTTGAGTACATCCTATCTATCTATCTATCTATCTATCTATCTTTATACACAGAGTGACTGACTGACTGCATGCATGGTTGTAAAACCCTCACCGAGCATTTAAAACTGCTTCAAACTTCAAGATATTACATGTAATTAACTTTTAAGGTTTTGTCAAGGTTAAGGTTTTGTCAAACCTTACTATGTAGTGTTAAATTTACTGTCTTAATTTGTAGGTAAGAGCAGACCAAGGTGTAGCGCAACATACAATGTTTGGTCTTTACTGTTCAATTATTATTTTCATTTTGTTTTTTAATCCAGGACCTCAACATTTTTGTGCAAGTTGGCCTTACCCACTGGAGGAGCAGAACATTGGAGTAGTGGTCCCTCAGGTGGAGTGTCTGCTCTCAGAGTATGAAATGGCTCGACTCAGGACAACCATTAATCCACTCTCACAGTCCAGAGACTTTGGCCGAGATATTTACTTATCAGTGTTAAATATTGTGCAGCAGCTTCTTGAATAACACACTTTGGAGCTCAGAACATCAGAATGTAAGTTATGTAAAAAAAATAAATAATCTTGTGAAGTTTATGGTGTCATTTAACTATTGTGAAGTTGATCAGTGCTTACCACACAGAGATTAAACAAAGAACTGAATTATTTTTGTTAGCTTAATTTTTATTTATATATATATATATAACTGTGGTAAATGTGACTAGACACATTTGGCATGAAAATAAAACAAAAGCAATGACTTTTAAAAGTTTTTTTTATTATTGTAATTAACATTGTCAAATACCTACTATAGTGGCCAACTTCTACTATAGTGGCAAACGTCTACACCAAGGTTCTCTTGGAAAACATGCAACTTATAAACGAAATGCAAAATCAGTTAAGGAGAGCTCTACAACAAAGCAGTTTGATTTGAGCAATGTGAACTGCAAATGCAAGTTATTTTAAATCAGATATAAACTACAGAAACTGCACTTTAACAGAGGCTCACTTTTAAAACATTTCAGAATAGAATATCTTAGGGTAGATATAAAAATACTGCAGCAGCAAACCTCCCAACAGGTTGAGATAAGAAATGTTAAACTATAACACTAAAAGCTATGGTTTAAGAGATTAACTCAAATCCAGCACTAAATGCTATTTAAACCCTGCTAAATGCTCCCCCTGATTTTATGGCTTGTACAATGATGCATTTAAAGTCTTCGTATGTTGTCATGTGTGCTACTGGAAAGGTAATTGTATTAGTGCAAGCGCTCACTATTGGGTAGCATGTGGTGTGCTGTGGCATTCGGACTTTACAGTCATGATCAAATTTGAAAACTATCTGAAAAGCCTTCTGTTCCGAAAGCAGTAGTGGCTTATGCCCCTGGCCTGTAATCCATTGCATGACTCTAGGGACAGTGAGGTAGGATGGCTCACTTTCCACTTCTGCTGCATCTTCAGCACTCTCTATAGTTTGGTGTAAAGAAAAACAAAACGAGTGTTACCGCAACAAAGGACTGAGAGACTCTGGCTTTATAGGAATACTTTGCTATGTTACACTGAAAAGACTGGACAAATCTCATTTTCTCTATCCCAGTTCAGTATCCCATTTTTAATGAAGAAAGTCATATCTTGGACAGCCTGAGAAAATTCTTAATTTAATTTTGGATAAACCATCCCATTAAGATTAATAATAAAGTACAATACAACACAAAGCCCACCTCCACATTCAATTTCTTGAAGGAAGTCCTGAAAGTAGTTTATAATTTTGCTCTCTACCGAAGCCCTTGAAGTTCCTCTCTCACTCATTTCAGGAGCAACATTGCTGAGAATATAGTCTGCATCTGGCTGGAAAAATAACAAATTGTCAGTAGAACAACAAATTGGTGTTTGGTTCAAAAAACAAACATTTAACTTACTGTACAATCCTCCCCAGGAACAAACAGACTCTTGCAAAGACTTGGATGCTCCTTAAGTATGTCCAGCAATCCATACAGCTGGAGGCCTTTGCGCAAGTCTCCAAGCATCGGTGTAACTCGAAATGTTGCATGGAGAACAATTGCTCTTGTGGAGAAAAACAAAAGTAACAAATTTAATAATAATAATAAAAACTGTAAATCTAGGAATACAGCATAAGTTTGTTTCAAGTTGCAAGTTAGGCAATTAAGGTTAACAAGTTAAATTTAATTTGACTGAATGTAACATTGAACAGTCTTCCAAATTCTGTCTTTCATGACACAGTCTGCTTAAAAGTATTTTCCAGATTTACCGAATTATGGCATCTTTTTGTTCTATGTTGAGTGCTCCTGTGTATCCACAGCTGATTATTTCATCTGTGAATTCAGTCAGATCAGTTGCCTCTTCAATCTAAAGAAAAAGAATCAGTGATAACAGGATGACAAATTAACTCTTATGTTATTACTGGTAATATGCAAACCAAAAATGCAATATAATGCTGGTAACTATTGAATCTGAATACTGCAGTACTCAGAGCGAAGTTACCTTTGCGATCAATAGGGAGTATTCAACATCATCTACATCATCCTTGCAAATTCTGGTGACATCAACTTCCCCAGTGGTGAGGTAAAAGTAGCACCACTCTCTCATAAAACATGGGGCTGGGCCACCTTGAGCTAGGCTCACAGCAAAGATCTCCCCAGCAGTCCTATTATTCCAAAGTGAGGTTTTAAAAAGCACTCAGTCATTGCTGTTACACATATAATTAAAAAAAAAAAATTTAGCTACAACATCACAAACCTGAAGAGACCATTGTCAAGGTCACTGTTGGAGTACTGTGGAGTCTTTGCTCTCTGACCCAAGAAGAGGCGTTTTTCAATGCCACTGATCATTTCTTTGAATAACATTGAAAAAAAGCAGTGTGTGAATTACACGGATAAACTTGATTTCTTTTTGTTACAGCTTTTCCACTTTTATTATACTTAATAACTTGCCTGTAAGAAACTCCTTTCGTAAAGCACCTGAGTCGACTCCAGCTTCGCCAATAAAAACGATCTTTAGCTGGTTGGCTGGATTTCCTTTTTTCTGTCTTTGCCACTGCTTGAGCCCCCTCTCTAGGAGATTGTCCCGTGAAACACAAATGCGGAACTGATTTTCTGAATTTACCCTGCCAGCAAGCAGCTCCAGAAGATCTTCTAGACTGTGGCAGGAGATAATGAGATGGTGAACACCATATAAACTGTAACACTTAATTAAACTTTTTAGACTCTGTACTAAATTAAAATTTTACCATAATACTTGTCGAGAGATTGAATTGCCTATTGTATCGTCAGCAATACAAGAATCATCGTGCATAAAAGAGCTGTGATCTGGAGACTCCACTGTAATGTGGAGAGAATAGTTTTTTTTACAGTGCCACATGTGGCATTAAAGCAATTGGAGTTGATTTATAACATATTTGTTTCCAAGAACTAGGTTTCCTAAAGTTTGTGTTACTCACATAGATTTTGTTCTCCACACAGACTGGCATGTAGTTCAAGACTGTCCACAGGAAACTTCAGCTGACATATTGGGCATGGTAAAACGGACTACAAACAAGAAAATGTTAAATGATGTAATAGGACCATGGATTAGAGAAAATTTTGATTAAGGCTGGAGAATTTTAATGCCACATTACCGCAGATGGAAAATTTTCTGGTTTCATCTCATCCAAATTGCTTTCTGAGACGAACTGAACTTCTGTCTGCTCCAAAAACAAAAATTAAAACTGTATCATACAAAGTACTTCTTCATAAATATGTGATTAGCAATCTACTGACATAAACATACACTAAAATCATTTGTTATCCTTTGAAGGTCTGTACACAGTAATAGATCTATTATAAAATCAACATGGAATGTTAAATTAAAAATTAAACATTTATTCAAAACACATGCACCAAAACAAATCATGAAATCAGCAAATTAGACAGCATTAATCCATTACCTCTTCATTTGAAGATGTTGTATCATTTGACTTGCAAACCTGAATGTGGAGAGCCACAACCTGCAGGGGCATGCTTTTGTGGCACATTTGGCAAGTAGCCTTTGGCATTTTTTTGAATTCTCTGGCATCATTAGGGAGAGGATTAAGGTCCAGTTCCTCTTGTAGAGGAACTACATAAAGCATTGTCTTTCCAGATGCAGAGGCAGATTTGATTTGGGATCCAGTGTAACCTTCAGAGTCTGGAGGAATAACGTTTAGCCATCTTACACCGCAACCCCCTATAAACAAAGACAACATTTAACATATGTTTTTATAACCCAAAACTTACTGACTCAAGTGGTAATAAAGAAAATATAAAGTCACCAGTAGCCTTGTAAAGCATCCATCCTCCACTCAAACCCTCCATTTTCGGGAATGCTTCACACAGTATGCTGGAAAACTATTGGAAAATGCTATTTGTTTCTATTACCTGTACTTATTATTCTACTATAAATGTACTTTTTCCAGTTGTACAAAAAACAAACACACTACCATACCTCTGAATGCGTCATGTCTGTTGCAATTGAGATAGTCCTTTTGCCAAGCCCTGCTTGAACAAGCTTGAGTTCGTGTGCAGGTGAAGGGGTAGTCTCAGAATTTGTATCCAAAAGATATACATTCAAATCATAAGGTTTAAATGCTTTTGCAGTCTTGGTATGTGTTCTGGATGCTACATTTATTCTTTTTTTTCCACAGATTGCATGTCTTCGGAACATGCTAGGAAAGGCCCTACAAGGAAAAGAAAAAAATTTAAAATAGATTTTTTTTTCTACAAAATTAATGTTTGTTTGTATGTATATAGTAATAAAAAATGTATGTTTAAGTTTGTTTAACTTAAAAATGTCAACTTCAATAGTGTAGGGGTTTGACTATGTAAATGACAGAGTGCCTGCAAATTAAAGCTTTGAACTATTAGATCGGGTATCCATGCTTTGTATGGCCAGCAACATGCACCTGGCCATGTCCTGATCAATGGTGGTATTTGTCTGTCTTTCTTGTACTGCTGTCTGCTGCCCCTGAACCTGCATTTGAACTTGTGGACGTGGCGTTACAGGACTCTGATTAAGAGTCTGTGTTAGCACAGAGATGAGGCTCTGTGCTGCACTAAGTACATCCGGGTACTCGGTCTGCTAAACACAAAGTTAACATTAAGAGTTAATGCGAATATAATGAGAAAACCTTTATATTGTGCATTCAGAAAGTATTCAGAACGCTTCGCTCTTTATAATGTTGTCATTGTGGAATAAAAAAAAAACATACAAAGTACACTTGAACCACGATGACAACACACATTTTGGCACATTTATTAAAATGAAATAAAAACACATTGATTTAAGTATTAAAGCCCTTTACTATGTCATTTTAACTTGTATATCTTTCAGGTGTTCTGATCGGTGGTCTACCAGTGGTAAATTATTGAATAAACTGGTCAAGGAAAGACAGACAGCTGTCTATATGTAACACTGAAAGGTCTGAATACTAATGTTAAGGTGATATTATTTAGGGTTTTACATTTGCTAAAAAACTATTCAAAACTATTATAAATTCATCACAATAGGGCAGTGAGCATATATTGCTGAGGTTAAATATGTATGTGAACAATTTCAACTCAAGATTGTAACATAAATGTGGGCAAAATGGGTCCAACTACTTTATGAATGCACTGTATATAGGCCTACATTTCAAGTGTTTAGTTGGCATACTTATTCTGGTTTTGTTCTGACCTCTATTTCTAATATAATCTAATATAAACAGTTACCAGCCAGACATCTCAAAGCTATTGGAATTGCTTTATTGATTTGATGACGATAGATCATTTGATACTGATTTCTTTGCACTATCCTGGAAAAGTCCCTGCATAAGGTAACAACGTTAGCCGTCCCAGTGAGTTAGCATCAATGCATAAAACCATAATAATCTTCATGGAACAGATGGTCAAGCTCTGATCTCGAGGCTACACCGTTACAGCTAGAAAAATCATGCATTTTTAGATATACAGCCAAAAACTTAAATACTGCCTAAAATATAAAAGATTGCTTACTAAACCAAACTAACGTTAACAAGATACGTGTTAACGGGCTAGATATCGGCCTACTCGGACTACATAGAGCTTGCAGAAAATATCATAGCACACAAAGGGAATATATCTGTCACTCACTAACAAAATATTTATGGCTAATTACCTGAGATTGTCCAGCATTTGCCTGCTGACGCTGGTTATCCATCTTCACACACACCTGCCAAAGCAGCCACGAGTCGCATTGGAGTGACGTCAACTCCCCTTCGGCTGATTGGCTAGAGGAGCAGGTGTCAATCAACCAATGGTGGACCAATGGTGACGCTGAAGCCCGCCCTGATTTACATGAAACTCTAACCGCAACATTTGGAAACGCAAGCGCAGAACATGGAAATAAGAGCGAAGGGGAAAAGACCGGAAGCACACAAAAAATAAAAATATGAGCGGGAGACCTGATTTTGTTTGCGATTTGGAAAACTTTGAATTCATGTTTCAGTTTTGTGCAATATATTTTTTCATGTGTTTACATTTTTGATTCACGCTTATTATTTTTCGATACGTGACCGCGTTGTTTGCTATTCTGAAAAACTTTGCATTTGTTTTTCGATTTTGTGCGGTATTATTTTACACCTATTTTTAAATTTTTGATTTACGCTTATTATTTTTTTATCCGTGACCGCAATACTTTAGGCGGGAATCTGATCCCATACGGGTGTGAAAAAAAAGTATTTTTGTAACGCTTAGATTTTTCGTTGTCCTTATTGTGTCTTCTTTTGACAGCTTTAATGTTGGATTTTCAATTGGATGAAAATTTTATCAAATTAAATTATAAAACTGTTAGCACCAAACAAGCTCTAGATATATAGATAGATAGATAGACAGACAGACAGACAGACAGACAGACAGACAGACAGACAGACAGACAGACAGACAGACAGATAGATAGATAGATAGATAGATAGATAGATAGATAGATAGATAGATAGAAGATAACTTTGTATTAGCCTACTGTATTATGTATTTGTTATCAAAAAACAATGTGATGCTTGAAGCAATCTGGTCTGAAAAACAAAAAAAAAATATCTTATAAAAGTTGACTTTAACACTGGTGTGAGAAATAATAACTATAAAAATACAAATTAAGTTTAGTTCAAATTTAATTGTGCAAACATTTCACTGACAATAGACATGAGGATAAGAAAAAAGCAGGGTCCACAGAAGCAAATAAATAAAATGAATCATGTTACACAAAAGTATCAGTATCTTTTCTTTCTTTTCTGTAGAAAAGGCAACAACAAAAGTATATGCAGAAAATATAAGACAATATTTATACAAAATACTATATTTGATTTTGCATGTGCAGGTTTTTGTGGTAATAAACACTCAAAACTTCCCTTTGTCTGACCCAACACTTAATCATCAGTCAAGAGTAATTGTCACATGTTTGCTTTTACCCTGTTTAACACTACTGTGAGATGGCTTTATGAACAGCCCTCACTGAACAACCACCAAACCTGTACTTTGTCTGCCACCTTCAGTACATGCTACATGACAAACACAGTTCTGTCATTATATGATAAAAGACAAGAAAAGATTGCAACGGTGATCTAAAAAGCATGGGAGAGGTGAGAGTGCAACTGTAGGTAGTTCATGGGTACATGCAGCAAGCAGGACCACTGATGCACAAAGCCAGTTGTGCAATCCTCTCCCCTCAGGCTAATCTCTGCTCTGTAATCCAGAAATATAACTGAAAAAAATGACAGATTAGGTTGGATATCTGGGTTGACTGCTCTGGGTGTATGTGCTTATGTGTGTGTGCTACTTTCAGTTTGATCATTAGCCGTAGACCCTGGAAAGCTACAGAAAAAAGAAAAGGTGTTATTGTAATTAGAAACAAATGCACACCGATACAAAGACAGTTACAATATTAAAGCTATAATTCTAAGAACAATAAATGATCAGAATTAAAATTCTGTAATTATTTACTCACCCTCATGCCATACCTATGTGCTTTCTGATGCTTTTATTTTGTCCATAGAACACAAGTTTTTTTTTTGGAAGAATGAATATGCTCTTGTCAACAATTCATAATGACCAAGCTCCAAAAATGGCAAAAAAGCTATATAAAACCACAAAAAGTAGTCTAACTATAAATAGACACAATTTAAATAATAATAATAATAATAATATATTTATATAATTATAAACTATTAATTTTAAATAATTATTATGATTTTGAATGTTTTTTTTTTTTTTTTTGAAAAAGTAACTACTTCATGTCATATAAAAAAAAATATATTTTTGATTGATTATGAAAAGATTATGGCTCATCTTCCAAATTTTAACATCACATACATTGATGTTAATCACTTTTAATCCGTCTAATTTACTTAAACTTGAGCACAGGATTTGATTTTTCATTGCAAGTGTAGATCTGTGTGTAGATCTGAGACCTAGGGAATTTGCAGACAGGGAAGACATAGAAAATGGTTGCATGGACTTTTCTCGTGAGGAAACAATTATTTAAGAGGTGGCGATTTCATATGAATTTGTAGGATGTGATTTGTATGAAAATGTATGATTTTTAGTCAATTTAAAAGGCTTTAAGTTAAGGTCCACCCCTAAACCTAATAATCAGCCAAATGCTAGCAGATCATACAAAAGCATATAAATGAGAAATGAGACTGCAAATTCATACAAATTAGCCACCAATTTGCTAAAACATAATGAGAACATGTTGAAAGTCTACAGTTGAGTGTCTCACAATGTGGTGCTGTAGGCCTCATAAGCAAAAGGATGGCAAAAGGGCAGACTCCAATCTCTGTGGATGGAGTAGGGGCAGGCAGCACGTAAATGTTTATCCACATAACTAGAAATAGTAGGAATTTCCTCCCTGTGCTTCCCTGACTCCTCTGATAAAGAACTAGATGCATTTCCAACAATGTGATTTCCGTCATTACTCTCTGTAGGTGGACTAGGAGCAGAAAGAATTGTTGATGGAGCTGAAGGCGCTGGACGTCTCTGCATGCCGTCTTCCTGTCTCCTCAGGAAGTCTCTAAGAACTTGCTTGAAGACACCCACCAGTTCCCAGGGAGGGATGTCATTGTGGGCCAAAAGATCATGGAGCCTTGATGGAGCACAATAACAAATTAGTAAAATAATAAAGTAATATCACAGGAGCACAGTAATCACAGTTGTGCTGATATGTAGATCAACAGCATAATTGCGAGTAAGTACTGCTTTTGAGCCCTGCATAACATAAAAAAACACACAAAAAAACAAGATACTGTGGCCACAGATTAAGAATTTGTTCCCTTATTTTATTAATTTGTTCTCTTGTTTTAATTAAGGCATGGCCAAAATTTCACTAAATTAAAACAAGGGAACTAATTAGAGCAGTGTGGCCACGATTTACCTAAAATCAGAGAATGAATTAGTAAAACATGGCATTCTTAGTTTTCTGGCTAGTTTTACACATATTGCATGCAGCGCGCCATAATGTTATACAGTAGTTTAATAAACAAGTAGTTAATATTGAGTAACTTTAATTTTAAACTGTTTTGTCTATTTTTGCAATAATCTCTGAACAACACACTATTGATTTTTCTTCCCTGAATAAATTAAGGTGCTTGAACGAATTGGTTGAGTAAATTCAATTAAAAAAAATTCAATAACTAACTAAAAATAAGGATTTTGGTAACCCATTTCGTTTCTGAATAAATCAAATCCTTTTGAGTAAAATGAATCAAAATACTCAATCATAACGTTAAAGTCACTTGTCACCACCTATTGGCATAATCATGCATCATGAACAAGAAAAATCCCCACATTTTTTTGTCATATTGTAATGTACAGGTACATCTCAAAAAATTAGTATATCGTGAAAAAGTTCAGTTTTTCTTGTAACATTTCAAAAAGTGAAACTTTCATATATTTTCGATTCATTAGATGTAAAGTAAAACATATCATACGTTTTTTTGTTTTAATTTTGATGATTAGAGCTTACAGCTCATGAAAGTCAAAAATCAGTATCTCAAAATATTAGAATATTTACATTTGAGTTTCAATTAATGACCATCGCTACAGTATAAATTCCGGGTATCTCTTGTTCTTTGAAACCACAATAATGGGGAAGACTGCTGACTTGGCAATGGTCCAGAAGACGATCATTGACACCCTCCACAAAGAGGGTAAGTCACAGAGGGTCATTACTGAAAGGGGTGGCTGTTTACAGAGTGCTGTATCAAAGCATATTAAATGCAAAGTTGACTGGAAGGAAGAATTTGGGTAGGAAAAGGTGCACAAGTAACAGGGATGACCGCAAGCTTGAGAATACTTTACTTTTTAAACTTTTTTACTTTTAGTCATTTAGCAGATTCTTTTATCCAAAGCGACTTACAAATAAGAAAAAGTAACTAAAACTAAAAGTTAACACTCTGTCAATATTCTATACACACCCATTTAAGAAAATACATAAATTAAATAAAATTCACAAATGCATACAACAACAACATTTCAATAGTAAACATATAAAGTAAAAAAATTAATAAAATAAAAAGCAATACTTATATCCTTTGCCAGTGTCCTAGCCCGGTGGAATACTGTCAAGCAAAGCTGATTCAAACACTTAGGAGAGCTTCACAAGGAGTGGACTGAAGCTGGAGTCAGTGCATCAATAGTCACCACGCTCAGACGTCTTCAGGAAAAGGGCTACCAAGCCACTTCTGAACCAGAGACAACGTCAGAAGCGTCTTACCTGAGCTGTGGAGAAAAAGAACTGGACTGTTGCTCAGTGGTCCAAAGTCCTCTTTTCAGATGAAAGTAAATTTTGCATTTCATTTGGAAATCAAGGTCCCAGAGTCTGGAGGAAGAGTGGAGAAGCACAGAAAATGTTGCTTGAAGTCCAGTGTGAAGTTTCCACAGTCAGTGATGATTTGGGCTGCCATGTCATCTGCTGGTGTTGGTCCACTGTGTTTTCTGAAGTCCACAGTCAACGCAGCCATCTACCAGGAAATTTTAGAGCACTTCATGCTTCCTTCTGCTGACAAGCTTTATGGAGATGCTGATTTAATTTTCCAGCAGGACTTGGCACCTGCCCACACTGCCAAAGGTACCAAAAGCTGGTTCAATGACCATGGTGTTACTGTGCTTGATTGGCCAGCAAACTCGCCTGACCTGAACCCCATAGAGAATCTATGGGGTATTGTCAAGAGGAAGATGAGAGACACCAGACCCAACAATGCAGATGACCTGAAGGGCGCTATCAAAGCAACCTGGGCTTCCATTACACCTGAGCAGTGCCACAGGCTGATTGCCTCCATGCCACGCCGCATTGATGCAGTAATTCATGCAAAAGGAGGCCCAACCAAGTATTGAGTGCATAGAAATGAACATACTTTTCAGAAGCCTGACATTTCTGTTTAAAATATACTTTTTTTATTGATCTTATGTAATATTTTAATTTTCTGAGACACTGAATTTTGGGTTTTCATTATCTGTAAGCCATAATCATCAAAATTTCAAGAAATAAAGGCTTGGAATGTTTCACTCTGTGTGTAATGAATCTATATAATATATGGGTTTCACTTTCTGAAATGAGTGACAAAAAATATTGACCTTTTTCACAATATTCCAATTTTTTGAGATGTACCTGTACTTAAAGGGCTAGTTCATCTCAAAATGAATGTTCTATCATCATTTAAAAATTAAAATTCTGTCATTATTTAACTCCCCCTTATGTTTTTAAACTGAATAGAATGATACATTTTTGTTTTTAAAATAGTGATGGCAGTCATTAAAGGATATTCATTTTTATATTGTAGCTATATGTGATTTTTCTTTTTTAGAAAATTTAAAGACCATTTTAGAGCTTTTTAAGAACATTTGAAGTATACCTAGAAATTGAATCAAGCGAGGCAAAATAGAGAGATTGTTTTACCTGGAAAGTACAGTGGCAGTGTGTGAGGGTGGGATGCGGCCACAGAGGAGCTCAAGCTGGCGGTGTTCAGAGGCAGGTATAAGGGCAAGCAGGCTTGGGTATGCTGGGGGGTGACGGTATCCCAGAATGCCACGGGAGATGCAATACTGGAACTCCTCCTCTTGAACCTGAAGTACTCTTTGCTCCAGCTGCCAAAGCATCTCACGTAGCAACATCCGACCTGGACCTCCACATCCATTTGTGTGCGGCCAACCTACGAAAGGCATGGCTGGACTGCAGTGTAGGGGCAATAAGAGTGTTGGTGTAACAAGTGGATAAAACGCTGTATACCAAAGTGACTTTCTTCTTTACTATCATCATCCTCTGTAAATGAACTATGACTGTTCATAAAGAGCTTGGTCTTCAGTAGACAGTCTTTCACACTGTATTACATCAAGCTGTGTACTAGTCCATCCTGAACTGGCAGATAAGTCAATTCAGCAACGTACACTTCCCCCCTATTCAAGCTAATGCTAGCATCCGCAGGACAGTTTTATTTTATTTTTATTTGTCAACCAACTCATATAACTTTGATTATGATGGATAATTATGTAAATAAGCAGTGATAAACAACTGAGTCATGTTGAGAAAGCCTCAGAGATCACTTCTGTTTGAAAAGCCATGCTAAAAACAAGCTAACCTATTTGACGATCAGGCATAAAATGCACTTCACATCAATTTAGCATAGTATTACAAAGCACTTGACATTGCAGGAAAATTTCAAATCAAGCCATGCTGAAAATAAATAAATAAATAAAAAACTAACTAAGCTGCTGGTTGTGTTTTGGAAAATGGTAGCTGGTTTCAAGCTGGTAAGGCTAGAAAAAAATAAGGTTAGCTGACTGACCAGTCATCTTGTTCCAAAACCATGTTGGTTTGACCAACTGTAGATGGTTTGTTGGTGGTCCAAGATGGTCAGCCTAAATAATGACCAGCTAATCACCATCTTGTCCCAGTTAATCAGCTTAGACCGACCAATTGCCAGATTTAACCAGTTAAAATATTTCAAAACATTAGACATAAATTAAACTAGAAAAGTTAAAATGGACAGAGATAGATAGAAATTGTGCTTTGAGAAAGACATAGGAGAGGTACAGAAGAGGACAAAAAGCCAGGCAAATTGAAAATAGAAACAGAATGAGACAGACAGAAAGGTGATGGATGGAGCAGAATTTAAAGAAAATGATTCACCAAAAAGTAAAGTTTGGTAACAGAGGTGAAGAATATGATAAAAACACACACACAAAAGATGACATTTTTACCTTGTGGGTCTTAGAGGTCGAGGTCCATGATGCTTTGACTCCATCTGGTACCACCAAATTGCATTAGGTTGTGCAAATAAAATATGTAAATGAAGCCAGACTGTCAGATATAGAATGAAAGGATACAAAAAGCAACCTAAAGAAATAACTATTCTGGTAGAAGATATAGTAAGAGAAACTACGTGTTTGAACAAGAAGAATGACAATCAAGCTGAATCAGAGGAAAAGCAAAGAAAGAAAGAAGAGAGAGTGTGTGCCAGTGAGACGCAGCAATGTGCAGATGAATGCGACAGGCAAAGTTGAGATGAAGAATGTGTAATTCTCCCCTGTCCACCGCAAACTGCCTTCTGTCTCTCTGCTCTGATAACCCAGCCCACTCTGACTCGCATGCCCTCAAACATGCATTAACACACGCACACAGACTATTTAAGCTCATATAACAGAAATAACCCTCAACACAAACACTGACAGATATGGTTTGAGGTATACATCCTGCTTCCCATCTTTCAATACACTGTCACACATCCTACAGTCTTTATTCAGCTTGAATTGCATGCCTCAAAACCTGCCTAGGGTAAATCAGTCTGGGGTTCTTGTTTTCCAAAGTAAAATGCTTAATGCAGTGTGGCAGTCGGAGTAACATTATCTGAAAAAATGCACCCTGTGTCAGCATGTAATGTGACCCAGTGCCAAGGGGAATTATGTCAGTATACAAGGGAACAAAATGAGAGTTCCTGGTCTGCTCAACAATGTGACACGCACATGAATAAGCCTGTATTCTTGGATGGAAAATAACGATTCTCACATCTTGGATTCTAAACATGTATTCAGTCTGAGAAGATAATTGTAAAATAAATCACTGTTTAGGGTCTTAGAGATCCTTTGTATCTACTAAAAACAAAGTCGTGTGTGTGTGTTGACTGGAATAGCCTACATGATTGCATATGATTTCTTTGCAACAATAATTTAACAAGCACCATGAAAATCTTAATAAGGCAATGAAATATACATATTAACCCCCACTCTATTAACTACATTTGGTACAACCATGGTATGTTTATGTGGATGAAAAGTGATTGTGCTCATAAGCGTTCATCACAGATTGCAGTTGGTGTCCATATGGAGGCCTCTGGGAAGACTGCAGGCTGGATGGTCTTCTGAGACTCATAATCGCAGCCCAGCACCTGGTTCTGGGTCAGGTTAGGGTAAAGCACCAGACTGCTGGCCATGCCACCTGCCCTATGAACATGCCATAATCCCATCTAGATTACACGTGTAATACTAAAGTAGTTCAAACTGAAAAATATAAAACACAAAAACATAACATTGTTGGCAGCATGTATAAGCACATCTATAAGTCATTCTAACTCTTGCGTATTTAAATAAAATGTCAAAAGTGCTTTGAAAATGCATATGAGAAATTATTCCAGTGCTATAAAATAATATATTAGGGATGTAAAAATGCACCCTGTGCTGGTTGAAAATTGATACAAATGTGTGACGATTGAAATCAGTTGAGATGTTAAATGTATCGGGGTACAATTGGGGGTAAGGGGAATTGACTGTCTTAGTTTGAATAGCTTTTTCTTTTCATCTTGCCTCTGTATAATGCATATTAAAGCAGAGTTGATAAGCGCTGCTTTCTTTACAGCAGCAACTAAGAAAACACCATATCGCCGCTGTTCCATAAGCGCCACCTGCTGGCAGAGAGTGAATTTGCATTCTCATCCAGCCTGTCTGCTGTTTTTGTTTCGTGCAGATGCTTTCACAAAACTAAAGTCAGATTTATTTTTTTTGGTTCAAATTTTGAAAAATCTAATTTAGATTAAAAATTGTTCATGCTACAATTCCGGCAGGAATTGTATGTGGGGGGAATGTACAGTGCTCTCTCCACCCTCAATACCACGAAAGGCATTGAACCCCCAGCTGCTCCCTGGCCGCCGCAGCATAAATGGCTGCCCACTGCTCCAGGTGTGATAACTTCTGTGTGTGTGCACTTTGGATGGGTTAAATGCAGAGCACAAATTCCGAGTATGGGTTACCATACTTGGCTGTATGTCATGTCACTTTCACTTTCACTGTATCATGAGTTGAATTAATTGTTACAGTCACATATATATGGGGGGGGGGTATGGAAGAGTAATCATCATCATCACAATAATAATGATAAGTATGGCAGCTATAATTATGTAATTTTATATATTAAAATATAGATTTAAAATGTATTAATAATTATATATATGTCACACTTACTGTGTCAATGAACAGACACAACTTAAATACACAGACCAAATGAGGATAATTAACAAGACTAATTAACAAGACACAACTGAACAGAATGACAAAATCAAATCAATAACCATGACAACTAATGAGACGGTGCAAATAGAAAGTCTAGACAGTGTGATAGTGTGACAATATATGTCATTTATTAGTTTATTTTTATTTTAGGGAATATAGCAGAGAAAACTGTCCCTAAAACACTTTCTTGTGGTCATCCTACATTGCTACAAAATGTGTTGCCTGTTATACTTCCTTTCCCATTCCTAAGATGTGTGCATGTGTACATATGTGTGAGTTGAAATCCAATGTGTATCTCTTCCTCACAGCCTGAATATGAAAAGGTAGACCATGTCGGCGAAACACTTCACATCAGATCATTGTCCAGGTATTCCTCTACTGCAGACTCAGACCTTAAGACATGACATCACCTGATGTCCAATTATTTCTGTCTACTGTGTCATGTTGTATTATTTTCAAGGAGTGTAGGACTCACTGTCTTTCTTCAGTTCACTTTGTTCCTCTGTCTAGCAACAAAACACTTGGAGAGACTTGGAATAGCTGGGAACTTGCTGTATGTGAACTTTCAAACACAAAACTAATTCTAGACATATTTGCGGCACTTTGTGACCAATTCCCATCTTTAATTGTGAGCTGTGTATCTTCCTTTTGTACAAAGGGAGAAAGAAATTAGCTGAAAATGGCACAGGACTTTTCACTGCCCTCTCTAAAACCCCTCTGTACCCAGAGGTGATTCAGGCCATCGATGCAGTCAGTCTCAAGTCGTCAGACGGAGTGAATGTAGCAGCCCAGTCACACATACCCACACAGAACGAGGCTAATTGTGAGTGTCAGTCTGTGTTTTGAGGTGGGTGATGTCATTGCCACTGGCAGGGTGCCTGTTCAGGGATGATTTGGGACGTGGCTGGTGTGCACACATCAGTACACCAGAGGGCAGTGTGCATGCTTACATAAAGAGGGGCTTTATATTCTTTTTTTTTTTTTCTTTACTTCATAATTTGCAAGCATTATTGCAGTGAAAAAACACAAACATGCATCTAAAAACCACAATGCAATATAAATATAAATTATAACTATTTAACGTGAACGATATAGCTGATTGACTGGAATAAAGACTATTGAAAATTCAGCTTTGCCTCACAGGAGTAAATTACATTTTAAAATCTATTCAAATGGAAAACAGCTATTTGAAATTGTTGTATAACATTACTGTTTTTACTGTATTTTCAATCAAATAAATGCAGCCTCTGTGAGCATAAGAGAATTCTTTCAAAGCCATTAAAATCTTACTGACACCAAACCTTTGAATGGTACTGTAGTGTAGGTAAGTAAGTAAGTAAGTAAGTTTTATTTACAGAGCACATTTAAATTCAGCATTACACTGACCAAAGTGCTGAACACAACCAATAAAACAAATACTAAAATAGAATACAATTAAAGTAACAACAATAATAATAAAATAACATTAACAACTAAAACCGTACACACTGTACACACCGTACACACTTAAAAAATGAGAGCAAAGATACACATTACAAATACAGATAATATACAAATAAAATAAACCGTGTTTTATTTTCAGGTAGCCTACAATAGGTGTATTTAGCAGGAGCATTCAATAAACGATATGAACAAATATAAAAATAAAACACTATATAGATTGATTCCTATTAAAACAACTTTCTCTTTGTGTTTGGTGTTTTATTAACATTAAAGGAATAATTCACCCCAAAATTTGTGTTTTATATTTATACCTTCATTTACTCACTAAAAAGTTGTTTTAAACCTGAATCAGTTTCCTTTTTCTGCTAAACATAACATATTTGGAAGATTGTGGAAAACCAAACAGTTGCTGGTCCACAGTGACTTTCATAGTATTTTTTTTCCCTACTGTTAAAGTCAAGGTGGACCAGCAACCTGTTTGGTTACCCAGATTCTTCAAAATATCTTCTTTTGTGTTCAGCACAAGAAATAAATTAATACAGGTTTGGGAGCACCAGAACTGCAGCTGACAGAACGTGCGCTGTTGCACGATACTACACTATTTCTTCAAAAGCAGATCGTGGAGACATTTTTATCGTCCACGATCAAAAATCTTCATATCGCACACCCCTACCCTCACTTTAGCACTTTAGCGTCGGACCTCAAAGGGGCAGGGGCTCGAGCTGTGGTCCTTGAAGAGTCTTTAGCCACTCAAACTCTCCTCCTCACCGTGCATTAGGACGATATAGACACACGTCCTCTTCCAGGCAGTTTCGTAACATTTTATGTTGATTGGAAATGTTTAATTATTGCCCTGCTGGTGGAAATGGGAATTTTCACTGCTCTAGCTATTTTCTTAAAGCCACTTCACTAATTTGTGAAGCTCAGTTATCTTTTGCTGCACATCAGAAATGTATTCTTTGTTTTTTTTTCCCTGTGTGATGGATGATTAAGGGAATTTGGGCTTTGTTTTCTCTTCTGTTTATATTTCTGTGAAACAGGAAGCCATGGCTGGATAATTTCATGTTCATAATCACCCTGGAGTGCTCAAAATTGTGAATTTCAATGGGAATATACTTCAGAGATATTTTATTAATAAGAATTTCTAGGGGTGCCAATAATTGTGTCCAACGTGTATTTGAGAAAAACATTTATTTCATAATGATACCCCCCCCCCCCCCCATTTTAAATTCTTATTATCCAATGAAGGGTTCGACTTTTGTGAATTTTTTTAATAAAATATTGGCCATGACTGTACATATTAGTACTGAAAGTGTACATATTTGTACCTAAAAGGTACAAAAGTGTACCTTTGAAAAGGTACCGCCCCAGTGACAGTTTTTGTACATTTGATATATAATTACAGCTTGACTTTCACGAACTGCTTAGTGTGGGGTCGATAAAAAGGGTGTCCTGCAAGTTTACATTATTTTATCAAACAGACTAATTGTTTTACAGTGAGACAATACCAGTTAATACCACAAAACATCACAGAATGAATTAAATCCATTGCAAACGCTTACTAATGTTTGTGCTCTTGTTTTCCCTCCAAACTGGTGTCATCTCCTGAAAGATGAAATTATGGCTTTTATTAGTTGATTAGGATATTAGGTAAAAGTTGGATGGATATCGAAAACATGAAATTATGTCTTATTGAAACATTTAGATCAGAGAAAGGGCATATTATATAATATTTTTCAGTGAACTATAACTTCTTCATTCTTGATAGTAGGAATCTAAACTCACTTCTACAGGTCTTCTAAAGTGCTTTAGATGTCACAAGATGTTTAGAGCATTACGCTGCATTACTGCAAGGCATAAGATAAAATAAAGTTAGAAAAGGTTAGTAAAGGTTTGTACTGTGCTTCACCAGCTCCACTGGCTCCCAATCATCACACATACTACAAATTCTAATTATTATTTAAAAACCCTGTAAAGCCTGACATATGAAATAATACAATTTGTAAAAAGTTGCATTTTTAAATATATCATATTTGATAAATCAATCTTTTATAGCCCATAGTGAGAATATGGAGCTCACAGAGAAGGAAAAAAACATCAACATTTTATTCAGAATTTAGAAATAATTAACTAAAAAAAACAAGTATGGATAATCGAGTAAACCTGCTTCGGCCCAGTAAATGTTCATCTTGAAATATTACTAGGATATTCTTGTGCTTACTTTACAAAACTCACTAAAGACTGCAGAGCAGAAAGACATGTGAACCACAACCTGAAGATGTTTCTAGAATGATACTAAAAGGCCTTTTACTTGCTAAAAAACAGAAACTATCAGAAGGCATGTAGTGCATTGTGTAGGCTACAACAGGTTTTTCAGCAAAATTTTGATCATGTTGATAATTTGCAGGCCTTAGACATTTGTGTATCAATTATGATAAGGCTTTATAGGGGTAAGCCTATAGATGCTCGACATCCAGCTGGTTTAATCTATTCTCATGCTCTTTTGAGATCTTTTGGTTTGTGAAAGTACCAAAAAAAACCAAATCTATTCTTATTGCTATTGGAATGGGCAGTGGTCTGTTAGACAGAGAGAGCCAGAGGGAGTGTATGTGTGTGTGTGTGTGTGAGGGAGGGAGATAGAGTGAATCCATTAGGCCTGTCTGACTGATTGACAGCCGCATGTCCTCAGGTGCACAGAGAGGTAAGAGCGTGCATTAAGCGTTTTATCTCTGACATTTCCGCTGGCTCTTTTATGATTACTAACCATTATGCCCAACATTCTTCAAAAGTCTATTTACCTTCAAAGTTTTATGAGCAGCCCTTTATTTCTACCTTTCTCTAGCCATTTCTGTTCAAAAATAGTTCTGAACCTAATTAAAAACTAACCAAAATATAGATTTTGCATTATGTGGTATTGTCAGTCATTTGTGAGGGTTTTCACAGTTACAGGCACATGCTAAATACTGTACTCTGACTCTGCTAGATTTTAAAATAGTTTTAGGCACTGTTGGCTTTTTCACCTTGTCTTGAGGTGTATTTGACAAGGAGACATTGGTCAGTCATGTTGGGCTTTTGGCAGTTTGTGTTTGTGAGGGCCCAGTTGACCTTTGAGTGAGTTCCCAACATACAGACAGGCACCTCAAGGCCATCTTGCTGAACGTCACTGAGTGAGAGCAAGGTGAGAGAAAGGTCTTAAGATTTTAGAGACATGGAAATAAAATAAACATGAATAACTTATTTTATTTATTTACCAAATAGAGTAGCTCCAAAGGCCGCAAGGAATTTCACCTTTTATTTGTCGACTTGACATTTGGTTAATTCTTTAGTTGAATGTTTTATAAAAAAAATAAACCTTTTCACCAAACTGCATTTTGACAATATAATAGAAAATGTTAAAACCCTCTGGTGCTCTTCGGTCACTTCTGACGTTTTGAATTTTTAAAAATCGCAGCTGGTACGAAAAGTTGGTGACTTTTATGGCATTTGGAATGTGAACACACAAACAAATTGATTCGAGCTGGCTAAGTGTAAAATAATCACACTTGTGGTCTTTGGTCAAAAATGACCGGCCATAGGAAATGAATGGGAAATTGACAAAAACACAAAAATTCAGCAAAGTTTTGTGTGTACAATCTACAGATCTGCTGCAATGCAGGAAAAAAGTACACAGCAATGACGGAGTGAAACTCAAGAGTGGAAAACCAACACATCCACTCACACACACATGCGTACACACACACACACACGGTTCAGTACTTTAATTTGTCAATTTGACATCTGGTTAACGCTCAGAAAGCATGTAGTTGAATGTATTGTGAGAAATAGGCCTTTTCACCAAACTGCATTTTGAAATGATTTAGAAATGAAGGCCAAACCATATTTTGATTTTTCATTATTAACAAATAAATCTTATTTTCCCATATTTGGCAGCAGAGGGCACCCCTTGCTCAGATTAGCCTTTTCACTTCTCAGTTGTGTGCATCTATAGGACATTTAACATCTTGTGGCTTCAATGTTTCTCAAAAGAATGAGCTATAGACCCATTTGGGGCAGCACTGAGTTGGAGGTCATGTGTAAATGGCTCCTGACATGCTTTTAATACTGAGTGAAAAGATCCATGTTTCACATCAAAGAGTGCTGTAGCTTACTAATGTGGGACAGGACTTCTGTTTGTCTCCAAGAGCTCAGATGAGAAGGAACCTCTTGACAGGTTACTGACTGAATGCATGCTAAAGTAGGCTAGTTTGCCCAGAAATACAGCAGCACTGCACAACAAAATGAACTTTTCTGGTTTTTCAGTTCCAATATCTAAACATTCTTAAATAAATAGGCTAGGTATTTACTTGAAAAGAAAAATGGAGAGACATATAGGAAGTCTTGTTTTCTGATAGATATGTATACAAATTAAGTGAGTTATTGCTTAAAGCGACTGTTTTTTTTTCTGAACTGGCCTAATTTTGATAAATGTCTCATAAAACAAGATTTAATATGTGTAAATGGCTCCTGACATGCTTTTAATACTGAGTGAAAAGATCCATGTTTCACATCAAAGAGTGCTGTAGCTTACTAATGTGGTTCAGTTAAAAGCCTCTTGATTTTAGAATAGATAGGCCTACTTGTAGCCTACGGGAAAACAAGACATAAGTAAGAAAATCACTTTTTGCAGAATAATGATCTTGTAGATTATTTGAAATGAAACAACTTAAATTTCAGTCTGGCTTCATAAAACTAGTGTATAGGTGCAGAAATGTATGATTATAGAAACATATTAACTAATCACTAACGTTATCTTATGACATGTCAACGTTAAAGAGGTTTTTATCAAATTTGAACATGGTTTACAAACAAAGAACACATAGTGGAGCAATAATTTCCTGTTTTGGTGATCACAACCCAGTCACTTCCAGCCCTTCGGATGCTGAGCACCACACCCACTGTCAGCAGTTTTCCTATTGTCCCTTCACAATGGTCCTATCCCCCCCTCCCTCTCGTTTCGCCTGTATTTTGGAGTGTGACACTGCCTCTCTCTTCTCTCTGAGGCACAGTTCTCTGTCTCACCAGCAGAGGACGAGAAGAGCTCATCAGAGAAAGACTCATAGTCATCTATATTCAATAAGCTGTTTTTGTTCTTCCAGAGACAAAGGTTTTTTGTTTTTGTAAAAATGCTGAAATATTTTCTGTTAGGTTATCTTACTGTATTTATAATTAGCTTATAGAAACAACTGAAATCTTGTTTGTTACATTGTGTGGACCAAATGTCCCCCTAAGGATAGTAAAACCTGAGAAAAGTAACAGGCCTGCAGAAAAGTAACAATGCAAACATGTTTTCTGTAAGGGGTAGGTTTAGATTTGGGTTAGGGGATAAAAATATTGTTTGGTCAGTATAAAAATAATAGAAGTCTATGGAAAGTCCCTACAATTCACAGAAACAAGTATGTGTGTGTGTGTGTTGCACTTCATGCATGCGAGCGGAAACAGCGCTGTTGTCCAAGTTCGTCCCAACTGTTCCTGGGGCGAAGAAACTGCATTTGGACAATAGACAGGTACACCGGGCCCACCCAACAGTGCCCGCTGACAGATGGGCAGCGTCCTAATTTAAGAGATTCATTATTCATATACTGTATGTAACACAAACATCACTGACAGGTAGGCTACAATTTCTTGAAGCTACAGTAATTCCCCAACTTTCCTCAGAGTTATATATTCTGCTCTACATCTTTCCCAGTTATATAAGGTAAAATGTTTAATGTTTAAACAGTTCTTATCGTTACTGTAGGCTACACACACACACACACACACACACACACACGCACACACAAACACACACACACACACACACACACACACAATTAGAATATCGTGAAAAAGTTCTTTGTAACATTTCAAAAAGTGAAACTTTCATATGTTCTAGATTCATTACATGCAAAGTAAAACATTTCAAACGTTTTTAGTTTTAATTTTGATGATTAGAGCTTACAGCTCATGAAAGTCAAAAATCCAGTCGATTGTTCGAGGTAAAAGTTTGATCATGTTGTGTAGGCTAATTGTTGTTAATACATGATTTAACAAAAAACAATTTAAGTTTGATAATTTGCAGTTTTGGTCTAAATTATGACTTTAAAATATATTCAATGATAATTTATCCTTAAAAATCAGAGCAAAATATGTAGTTGGATTGATAATATTGATTCTGGCCTGATAGCACTTAGAAAAAAATATGATATTAAATATCATTTACAAATTCACACTCATAGCATCAGGGCACCGTTATGGTTTCCGGGCCTGAACATTGTGTTGCCCCCCCCAAAAAACCCACGCGTTCACGTTCCTTTGGGGTGGGTTTGTTTTAGGAAGCTGGGTCCCCCTCGGTGAAAATCGCATTCCGGGCCCTTGGAATCATCCTCACCTTCCCACTCGTTACGGCACCCCTGCATAGCACCATTGGTTACAACAATATTTAAAGATGAAAGATGAGCCATAAAGAAATACATTTAAGAACATTTATTTTCGCATTCAGTATTGAGTACATCTTAAGTGCAAATAGTTAAGAGTCAATGGCTAAAAGAATGAACAACACTTAACATAGTACAAATATTGTCAGATTCTAGCTGGCAATCACTCACTGAAGCTTCCTTCTCCTCCCTCTCTTTTGCTTTATATCATTAAAAAAAAAAAGATCAATGACAGCACCTAAAAACATGAGTCCTAAGAAAAAGAAACATACTGTAATGCTACGAGTGAGCTGACCATATATAATCAGAACATTGCTAAATAGTTGCGTTTGTGCCCAGATATCATGAACCTCAGCAGATCTATGCGTCTAGCTGACAATGACGGTTATGTTAATTATGTTCACAGATATAATGATGGAAGAGGAAAAGCCCCACCCAACGCCCAAGACACAAAAAAGCTTTTTTTTTTTCTCAAGAAGAGTGTGACTGGAGAGCAATAAAGCTGGAGAGATCCTTCACATACAACAGAGATTTTCAGCACAGCTGAGAAAGCACACAAACTTAAAAGATAAAAAGAGAATTCATCAGCACTTAAGACTCTTGACTTCATGCACTTTATGAGCAACACATACAAAAAAACTAAAAAAATCACATCTAGTCTTTTTGCCAGATTTGAATTATATGTTTCAAGGTTACTTCAACAATTCATTGAGTAGTTGTACTTCTGACTAGATCCTGATTTGAGAGACAGCACGCTTCGCTTTTTTTCTTTCTTTTTTTTTATGGTTACAAGGCGAGGATGGGACTTCTCCTGCACAGCTCAGCCGTTGCTCTAGACGTCACAATGTGTACAAAGTAGAACTATGTTCCAGTGATGTTTATTTGTGTCTGATTTCTCTCTGTGTGTGTATGTATGTGTGTGTGTGTGTGTGCAAAGAGGAATCCTTGATCATCTTTCAGCTCTCCCAATAATGGGGCATTCAGGGGCTCACAACCTCCTCCAGGGGGCCCTGTGGGGCCTATTCAGCCTTTCGTTTGGACCCAGGAATCTTCTCCTGGATCCTTTATCAAAACACACATTCATATTATATTATGTTATATTATATTTAGTGCTGTCAAACGATTAATCACGATTAATCGCATCCAAAATAAAGTTTTTGTTTACGTAATATATGTGTGTGTACTGTGTATATTTATTATGTATATATAAATACATACACATGCATGTATATATTTAAGAAAAATATGTTACATTTATATATTAAATAAATTATTTGAATATAAATATATATGTAAATACATGTAAATATTTTCAAAGCATATGCTGTATGTGTGTCTTTATATATACATAATAAACATATACAGTACACATGCATATATTATGTAATCAAAAACTTATTTTGGATGCGATTAATTGTTTGACAGCACTAATTCTATTATATTATATTTTATTATAATAATAAATGCTTAAAGCGAGTACTTACTTTCCTACCACAGAGTTGACTTGGGTTCTTATTAGGTCCAGATACTGATCAATCTGTGCCTAGAGACAGAGAAAGATTTAAAAAGTGAGTCATTGTAGTCATAGTGCTTATGAATTACACATGATTCTGTAGTCATGGTAACAATGGTGCCACTCTGACCTGGTATTTCTCATAGACCACAGGCATCGAGAACATGGACACCACCACTGAAGCAAGATGCAATGCAAATGTTAAAAAATGGGACAAAAGAGTGCATAATCTGTAACTGCAGTAGCCTGCCATTTAAAAAGCATACATTCATCTATAATTCTTATCACATGTGTATATGGAATCAAAAAAAGGTGCTCACCCATAATAAGAAGAGTGAGTCCATTGAAGAGGGCTCCCACATAGGTCAGCAACCACATCAGCACTGCAAACTTGAGTCAAACAAACACAACCAGCAGTTCAATCACACAAATACTGTATGCAGGTATCAAATGATTTATGATGCTTTTCTGTGCCAGTACTGTGACAAACTAAACTAAAGGATTGTAGAAGTTCATAAAGTGTTAAACTGCGCTATACTAATTCTTAATGTACTACTATTATTGTTTATGTAGCTCATATAGGTTACCAATTAGCAAACAATCATGCACTCTTATACTCATCGTGCATTTCTTATTGATACAAATTTTGTAACTGACAACCTTAAAATTTACAAAGAACATTTGTGAAATTTTTAAAGTCAAGTAAAAAAAAGTCGTGACGTATTGTCAAGTATGGTGACCCATACTCGAAATTGGTGCTCTGCGTAACCCATCCAAGTGCACACACACAGCAGTGAGTAGTGAACAAATGCACACACACACACACACACACACCGTGAACACACACACAAATGCATAGATACTAATTTTGAGGTCAGTAAGATGTTTTTTTTTAAAAAAAAAGAGTCAACAAGGTGACTGTGAAGACATTTACATTGACATTTACAAACACGCTCTTTTGACATTTCTATTTATCTAACAATTTAAAAACGTATTCCACAAAATAATAAAACTAAGCAGCACAACTGTTTTCAACATAATAAGAGAAAATTAAAAATGTTACTTGAGCACCAAATCATCATATTAGAGTGATTTCTGAAGGATCATGTGACTGAAGACTGGAGTAATGATTCTGATAATTCAGCTTTGCAATCACAGGAATAAATTAAAATTTTAAATAATTTTTAAATGTAACGTTTAAATAAAATGTTAATTAATTAGGTTTAAATTACACTATAATAATTCACAATTGTACTGTTTTTACTGTATTTTTTATCACATAAATGCAGACTGGGTGATCGTTTAAAAAAAAAAAATATCTTAAAAATCTTACCAACCCCAAATTTTTGAACAGTAGTGTACAGCCGGAAAGTAGTGCAAATGCATTGTCATGCATGCTGTATCTATCTATATATGAGCAACCAATAAAAAAAAACACTTCACATAATTCCTTTATCATATCCAATCATTTCTATACTTTCTTATTAAATATAATTTTAAGGAAAATTTATCAGCCAACTGAATAACCCAGGTGTAGATTAAATTGAACAGAGGGTCACCTTTAGTGAGTCCACCAGATCCTGCACCAGAAACAGTCTGCGCAGTTCTTTCAGTGTGCTGTTGATATAATGCTGGCCGTTTTCTGCATACTTCTGCATCTGATCATGGGACAGTGACATATCCACCTCCAGATAAGCTCTGCATCCGCAATAAAACAATGTTAGTAACTGATTAAATGACACACGCAGTCTGTGCACACAGAGCAGGCTTACTTGAAGGGATGTCCCTCATCTGTTTTCTGCACAGCCTGCAGCACAGACTTGTAGACTCTGAAGCTGATGGTTGCAGAGAGGGTGGCCAGGGCCAGATAGGCCACCACGCTGACCACACTGAACTGCGTCAGAGAGAAAAATAGCAGCAGTAAACTGCCAAGCACCAGCCCACTCTGCTTCAGGTTCCGCCAATACAGCAACTCCATCACTGGATGAACAGAGAGAGAGAGAAAGAAGATCAGGTGGGGTCAAAATCATGCAGATAGGATGTGTGGTAGTGGTTTACAGTAGGCATAAATCCGTTTGTCATTGATTGTTTTAGGATCCACAATTCAGCATCCACTAAATGGCATGACCTATGATGATGTAACATCTAGAGAATCACTCTGAATCAGCGCTGAGTCAGAGATAACACAAGTAGAAATGATTACACAAACAGACAAGAGTGCATTCAAAAATATGCCTGGATTCAGCCTGCAGAATGAGACAGAAGGCTTATGTCCAAATATGTGTATGTCCCTGCTTCATTATATGCAAAAAGACGTCAAAGCAGAATGTCTGAATACTCTTTATTTGTGATAGAACAGGCAAAAATATAGTATCTGCTTCAGATTCTGAAGCGTAAACCAGTGAATACTTTGTTATCCCATAAGACCATGGGAGCAGAGGAGATTATAGGGGTAGATCACCCTCATGTCATTCTGATATGACTTTCTATCTTGTGTGGAACATAAAAGAAGCTTTTTTTGTCACTGTAATGGAAGTCAATGGTACCCCCAGCCTTCAACACAACTTCTTTCCCTTTAATCTTTTTTTTATTTAACAATAATTGTATTTCAAATGTGTTTTATATTCACTACGAAAGCAGTCATAGCAGTAGGAGTCATAAATAGAAAATAAATCATGAAAAAGTTTTCATCATCTACTGTCAGAGCGATGCCTGTCTTTCCATGTCTGTCTCTGTGGCCTTTCTGCACATATTCTCGGAAACATTAAATTCAGGCCAAATGACAGCATGGTGGCCATGGCAACAGACTGGAACCAGGTGCACAGATCTGGCAGTGTGTGGTGCCTCTTTTCAAATGTTATATAATGTGATGTCCATCTTTAATCTGCCAGACCAAATGTGTCATAATGCCATAATTGTGTCTGAAGCCTAATGTCTGAATAGTATATACATAATGGTCATTTAACAAGAAGGGTTTTAATGCAGGCCAATAAACTGGTATAATTTCAGTCTTACAACAAATGAGATTAAAGGCAAAGTACACCCAAAAAAATGACAATTCTGTCATCGTTTACTAACCCTCATGTATAATATGACTTTTTTTCTTCTGTAGAGCCTAAAAGAAGATAATTTGAGAAAGGTCTCTGTGGGTTTTTTTGTCCTTTTCGTAACCTAAATGGTTTGAAAAAACATTTCCTTTTGTGTTCTGCAGAAGTTTGGAAGAACATGATGGTTTTATTTTTTTGGGTGAACTTTGAAGAATGTATAAGGTAATAAGCACAGCGCATAAGTGTGCTTTTTTAAAACATTTTGAATAGGTCTTAAAATAGTTCAATCTAAACCCAATAGGCTAGATTTGAATAAACACCATTACCATTCACCATTCTAGCAGCTTATTCAGTGTTTTTGAAGTTAAAAACCTGAAAAGCCTTACAATGTCAAACTAAAACTTTTCTAGCATTGTCAAAAAAAAATAATTTCTGAGCATAATTAGTGTCTTGTTGTACATGTACTCGCAGTGATTTACAATGGGATTTAATTGATCTGCAATATTTAACTGACATGCCAAAAGATCCAATAGGATTCTGTCGTAAATAAATGTGGTAACACTTTAGTATAGGAACCAACTCTCATTATTAACTACCGGTATTTGCTTATTAGCATGCCTATTAATAACCTATTGTACTTATAAAGCACATATTCTGCATGACCACATTCTACGCCCTTAATCCTACCCAATACCTAAACTTAACAACTACATACTATCCATTAATAAGCAGCAAATTAGTAGTCTAATGAGCCAAAAGTCATAGTTTATGGTTTGTTAATAGCGACAATTGGATCTTAAAATAAAGTGTGACCATAAATATCTTTAATATCATACCCAGTTTTTCTTTTCATGTAAATTTATCTTTTAAGGTTTTTAGGTATTTTACTGAGAAAAAGACTGAAAATAAGCATAAAACAAAATAAACATAATGTGGAGTTAAGGATGTTGAGATATTTTTACTGTAAAAAGACAAAAATGTCTGACATGTTTAGTTTCACTTTTGTTTTCTCTCAGTGAAGATCGTCTAAAACAATTTGCAGTTGTACTTTGAGTGGGCTTTGAGTATTTCTTTGTTTGAGCCTTGGATATATATATGTCCGTAAGTGCCATATTTGTGTTAAAACATACTGATGTCCATAAGGAGTTGTTTAATTGTTGAAATATTTGATTGATACTGCATTTATTGTGGGAAAACGAATTGATTTAATAATTAATGCTACATGCTAACAGTTTAAGGGAACGTTAGGTTTCTCTTTGTTTAACACAAAATGCATATATTTATAGTATATACAAAGCTAAAGTGATGTTGTGAAGAAACTATGTACATTGTATTGTTTAACTCTATATGTCATAGATATAAATGTAATGCTTACACATAATTTTCTTCTTTGTTTGTAGTTTTACGAAAATAACCAGTAAAGTCACCAAGGTCACAAGACTGCTTTCTGGAGTTTTCTTTGTTCGCTATCTGTTAACCCTTTGCTTAAGTGACGCATTAGGCCTAACAACTTAACCCAAACTTAAATTTAATTACAATTTATTTTTAAATAGATTATCAACACTCAACTAAAAAAAAAATAGAATGCAAACATGTAAATTCCACATAATGCAGTTTTTAAATGAACTTATAAATAATACAAATTCTAGGCTATTTGTTAAAATATAACACACCAGCTCATAGCATGTTTCATAACAGATTAATTGAAACATAGGCCTACATTAAATAATTAAGACTAACATGTTTAGTCAAATATAATGAGTATATGGTGTAATATTTCACAAAATGCTCCTCTCTAGACTTAATTTCTCTAGTGAACTAACGAGCTGTGGACACTGATGACTTGCTGGGTTACATGAAATGCTACGTGACATTTTATTTCCACGCTGTTTTGTTGATGTCTTTCCGCGGTTGAAACGTTCAGTCATGTTTATTCGCGTTAAAACTAGTAGTACAGAGGAAGGAATGATCGCATACACTCGCGCTCCGCTCTGCACAAGTCTGCGGTGCGTCACGGCTCAGACACGGGAACCGGAGCTGATCGCGGCTGCTCTAGTCAATGCTTGTGTTGGGTTTATAACAGCACGTTTCTGAACTGCCCTAGAAGCGGCTCTCCAAGGCGTTTATACAGTGATCTATCATGCCACATCAAAGACTGTCAAAACGCCATTTATTATTTGAATTTCCTGAAAAAAACCCCCAAAAAACTGTATTTGTTCAGTACGCACCTGAAAGCCTTAAGATTTCAAACTAAATTTTTGTGAACACCATTACTGTATTGTTGTACACATTCTCACAGCTATATACATTATGTGATTTAACTGATTTGCAATATTTAACTGACATGCCAACAGACAACTGGGGCCAAGGATTCTGTTGTAGTCGCATAACATCAATCCGCTGTTTCACCACACCCATTCCAAACCTCTTCCCTCTGCTCTTTATTTTTCATCCAATTTAAGATGATGCGACATAGAGACTGAACTCAAGAGATTTAAGCAGCTCATCTAGCTCATAATTATAACCTGATAGCAGCATGTCCTTGTAATCCCAGGTATGTATCGAAGCGAAGCTTCATGGTCTAGACAGAGTTCTGTCATACTCACTGTCTGAAAACTAGAGCATTATTTTGGGCTGTGCTAAGTTAGAGCTTTTCCTATGGATCCCAACAACACCTCGGTGGGATTCTTTGTTTGTGTTAGGTGTGGCGGATGCTCCTTTATGCAATATGCAAAGCTTCATGCATCATAATTCTACAGCTCATTATAGCCAGGGATCAATATTCAGTCCTTCAGGTGGAAATCGACACACAATAGGACACTTGCTCATTGTGCCCACTCTTTCCCAGCATGCACTGACACATGCTTGTTTATGGGGTCATTACGGTGAGCTTTGTATAAAATGTGTCGGCGTGAAGTTGAGCTCTGAGATGAAGGGAGCATGGTCGCCACGGAAACTGAAGCGATGGGTGCAGTGGAGTGAGCAGTTATGCAGTTGCCATAGCGATAGAGCTTGCCCCCCCCCCCACCGAGTGCTGCCTGCCAGACGGAGTAATAAGGTGCTGATGAAATGATGGGGGAGGGGAACAGGAGGTAACACTGCTATGACAAACACACAAGCATAGACCCTCTTGCTAAAACACTCCACTGCTGACTACAACATGCTCCTCGTTCATGCAGGACCTTCGCTTTTTATCAAGCTAAAGGACAACAGCTAACAACCATCCGGTCCTTGGGGGCAAAAATGGCTAAAAATAGCTAGCGCTGTGTGACTGCACTGCAAATCATTTCCTTAATAATTTTTTTGTCTTGTTTTCCAGTATATACTTGAGAAGTAAAATTGTGTAAGATGTTAAGACTTGTTTTCAGAGAATATATTGTGAATTCTGTTTATTTTGCATACTGTATTGGCAAATTGGCATTTTTCCTTGTTTTAGGTAATTTTAATCAGGGTTGTGCTGAAAAAAACTCTTAATATCTTACTCAGTTTTGCTTCTTAAATTTATCTTTATCTTATTTCAAGGAAGCTTATTTTTCCTGGAAAAAAGATAAAAATACTGATTATTATTGTTTATTTATTCATTGTTATTTTTATTTTGCAGAGTAGTAGATCAATTAAACAAATAAATCTAATATCTTACCCAATTTTGCTTTTCAAGTAAATTTATCTTAAATTTTATGTTGCATGTTAAGATATTTTACAAGGAAAAAGCTTGAAAATACAGACATTATCAAACTAAATATGTACATTCATGTTGCTTTAAGGATGTTTAGATATTTATAGTGTAAAAAGAAAAAAAATTCAAAAGAAAAATACTTTATTATTATTATTTTGTAGTGTGGTAAATAAATGAAATAAGTTAAATAAGTAAAAAAGAAAAATACATTTAGTAATGTATAAAACTAATTTTTATATCGCACCGCACCGCATTTGTGGTGTTAACCCTGCATTGCCGTGCTAAGTTTGTTCAGTGTGAAATGGAGCGGTGTTTGCTTGTTGCTGCTGGACACTTCGCAACAGACAGCCAATCAGAAATTGAGCAGCGAGGCTTGTGTCACGCCAGTAACAGGAAACGCGCGTCGTGTAAACAGCAGTTGGTGAGAGAAAAGTAAGAAATGTCAAAAGACGGACAGCGTGTGAACTGGATTGATGAGGAGATGGTATTATTATCTTAAAAGAAATTCCAAGAAATATTAACATACTTTGCTACGTGTTTTCTTTCTTTTGTATTTTAGTGTTCGTTTTCTTGCCTTTGTGCGTCTCATGAGGCTTAAAATGGCTAAAGACCTATGCGGCGACTTTTTTTTTTAATAACTGAAAAGACACGGGAAAAGCCGTGTAAACAGGTTGCCTGCTGTTTGTTCAATCAGTGAAGGTAACAACGCAAATATGCAAATAAGAACGTTAATCCAGGGTTTAAGAATGTACAGTGTGAAACGTATGTTAATGAATGAAAAGCCCTTTTGTGTAAATCCAAAATTCTGTCATGAAACTCTAGATGGCGCAGTCTGGTGCGTTCACACCAGACGCGAATGAAGCGTTAAGCGCGAGTGATTTACTTGCTAAGTCAATGCAAAGCCGCGAATAGACACCCTGCGGCGCGAATTGAGCGTTTCGGGTGTTTGACGCACGTAACGCGAATGCGAATCGCGCAAGTTGAAAAATCTGAACTTTGGCGGATATTCATGCCGCGTTAACCAATCAGGAGCTTGCTCTAGTAGTGACGTGATTACAAAATCCGAAACAACAATGGAGGACAAAATAATCGTCGCTGTATGTGGACACCCGGAGCTGTTATATCCTATTGCAAATACACTCACAATAGTATAGTAAAAAAATAGTTATTTATATGTCAGCCATTTCGCAACGAGACTGGAGCCGCCTGGCAGAAGCCCCTCCCTGATGCGAATTCGCGTCTGTTGTGAAGTGAATTTCACGCGCGAATGAAGCGAATTTCACGCGGGAATGAAGCGAGTAAACTAAAATGTTCAAGCGTCCAACTACGTGCGAATAGCGCGATTTATTCGCGCAAGTTGGTCTGGTGTGAATGCACTATAAAAGGGCAAACTCATCTGACAAAAGGACATCATCACATGGCACAGCTGATTGGTTCTTTTTCTATCAGCAGCCAATGAGCTTGCGGTTCAACATTCAAATACTTGGCTAGTGCTTGCTGTAGCAGATGCAGTGCGCTTCAGAAACCCTCCACCTTCCCCAACTCCACCTGTATAGATCTGTAGCAGCAGTATAGCAGATTGATTCCGCCAAGACCAAACACTTTAACATTGTCATGTACATTAGCATGCTAAACTCTCCAAGAGTTTTTATAGGAAAACAAAAATATGGATTTGAAATATATTTTTTTTCTGCAGTGTGGTAATAAAATAAATGGATGCTTTCAAATACTAGGCTGAAAATAGGAACAGGAACTTTATGAGAAATATGTCACCATGATCCCCTAAAATTAAAGGAACACTCCACTTTTTTGGAAAATAGGCTAATTTTACAACTCCCCAAGAGTTAAACAGTTGAGTTTTACCGTTTTTGAATCCATTCAACCGATCTCCAGGTCTGGCGGTAGCACTTTTAGCTTAACTTAGCATAGATCATTGAATCGGATTAGACCATTAGCATCTCGCTCAAAAATGACCAAAGAGTTTAAATAATTTTCCTATTTAAAGCTTGACTCTTCTGTAGTTACATCGTGTACTAAGATTTTCTAGGCCGATATGGCTAGGAACTATACTCTCATTCTGGCGTAATAATCAAGGAACTTTGCTGGTGTACCTTGAGCAGCTAGATAATATAGCTGGGGACTAGTTTCAGGCGCTGCGTAATATCATTGCGCCTGCTGCACCAACATAAACGATATATGTGTATATACTACAAGCCTGAATGCAGATTGTATAGTTCTTTTAAGGTCATGCCCCATTGTAGACACATGGCCTGCTCTTGACATCAGTGGATCATACTCCTAAAACAAAGAGATCACTTCAGACAGCCTATGACTAACATTATTACACACTACACACTAATCTGGATGACAACAATCTTGGCATGGGACAACGAGCTCCAGAAAGACAGAGGGCAAATAACATTTCTCTGCTAGCAATAATAAAAAGCTCTTTCAAAGAAGTGTCACATGCTGTGACATCCCAAACAGCCCCCAGATAAACATACAAAATGTGTCTGGTAAAACAGTGAAGAAAACATTATGGATGCCACAATGAGACAGAAAGAGATTCAAAACTCAGCATTAATTAATGGTTGTGTTTAATCACTCTCTAGACTGGTTCATCATACTGTCCTATATGGGACAGCATAAGTCTATAGGGCATACATGTATACACTTACAATTATAACACAAGTTAGATTTGAAATATTAGGCAAATTTAGGGATGTAATATATATTCTTGATTGAGCAGCTGCTGGCTAACATGATAAAACTCTGCAGCATAGGATCCTTCCTATACCAAAACAGTCCCCCTCCGAATACACTTTGCTGACCTAAGCTTGCATAGACTATTACGCAGCAGAGCCCACATCAGAAAGTACACCTTGAAGGCACAAAGGGGGCGCTCCTGAGCTCTTTCTAAAACCTAAAATATCAAATGGGATGCTTCGAAGTCTTATGCACTTAAACATAGACACTAAGCTACCAAGACAACAAGATCACAAGTACATGTCATTTGGGACATATTATGAACTGGTTCATATAAAAATGAAAATTCTGTGACCATTTACTGGCTCTCATGTTGTTTGCAATGAACACAATTGAAGATATTTTGAAAAACGTCTTTTTGTGTAATAAAAAGTGACATTTTGGACCCTATACAATGAGAGTCAATGGGGTCCAAAAATTAGACCCCACTGACATTTATTATATGGTCCAAAACAGTTGGAAAATATCTTCTTTTGAGTTCCACAGAAGAAAGTATAAGTTACAATGAGGTTCTATATTATGTTTGGTATGGATATTCTGACCCACAGCAATGACCACCACAAACAACTGAAGAATCAACACCAAACACCTTTCTCAAATTTAATTACCACATACTGATGTGCCTTGTAATTTCACCAAGCAAATTGGGTTAAAAGGGGATGAATACTCAAAAATAGACCTTCGACCTACATAACACTGTCGTTGTAGTGACACCTAACAAAAATGGCTGCTAAATAGGATGTTCTGCAACATCCTGCTCTGATCACAATCTAAAAGATGATATGGATCCAGGATCTGTAAGATCATCTGACACTGCGCTAAGCCTAGCTGTCAAATGCTTCTTATCCTCTATTGAATAACCACTAGTGTTTACCACATCTTGAATTCTAGGTTCAATATTTCCAGCGTAGGTTTATACATTGTATAAGACTATCTGAAAGGGTTTTTATGAGGTGGGCTTGTAAGTTGGATTGTTCCATTCTTATCTAATCCAATCGGCTCCCAGTTATTATTAAGAATGGCACTATAACTGACTAACACATTTGTCAATGTGAGGAGATCAAATCTGTTTTATGATTTGCAGTTAATGGAAGAACTGGCAGAGATAATTTTGGCCTAGTACCAAATGACAGAATGAAACAGAAACTGCTGACTTAAGAAAAGCCAGCCCCTTTGCTGCGGTTTGACTTTATAGCATTGAAGCAATACATAGAGGACACAGATATTAGCAAACCTGAGCCAACAGGCATGACTAAAGGAAGAAATAGCAACAGAATGCACAACCCTGTGCTGACACAGGCACATCCTCATCGAACAGTACAACATATTTGGCATTTATGGCATTAAAAAGCAAGAAAGCTTCATATCTGTTTTAATTGTTTTAATGGCTTAGTGTTGCAGTGCCAACAGAGCACTTTAAAAGAAAATGCACACAGGAGTCTTCTCCACAAAAAGGAGGCAATAAATCACAAATAAATCCTAACTGAAAGGCTTTAAAGTATCTTAATTCAGGTATGCATTAATGACAATAAGTAATTAAATGACAAAATATAATTATGACACTGGATAGATAGATAGATAGATAGATAGATAGATAGATAGATAGATAGATAGATAGATAGATAGATAGACAGACAGACAGATTGACAAAGATAACAATGAAAGATAACAATGAAAAATACTTTACATGATATATTAATCCAGGTTAACGCTCATTTGTACATATGTTAATACAATATAACATTTTAGATTCTAGAAATTAACATTATTTGATGTTTTATGAGTGAAGAATAGTTAGAAATTAATAATAATTAATTTACAAATTAACATTACCCTAAATGCTGTAAAAATGTGTTCATTGTTAGTTAATGATAGGCTACCTAATGTGTTCAAATTAAATAATTGAACCTTATTGTAAAATGTTCCCAGAAATCTTAAACATGAAAGGAACAAAGACTGAATGCCATAAATATTTAAATACTCTCACATAAAGAAGCATACCATTCATTGATGTAGATCTATTTGTTTATAAGCCCTTGAACTGTCAGAGATGTTAAATGCTCAATATATAAATAGCCATTACCAGAAACCCTCCATATTAAATCGTTCTGCACGAGTCCCTTTAATGTGATCTAGGTATTATACTTTAATGTGATAATCTAGGTACTGGATTTAATTAAAGGATGGATGCACAATTGTCTTTCAGTGGATAATAAATTACTCACTATGATTATACACATAAACACACACACACATGTATCCACATCCATTCTTTCACAGAATAAACAATTGACATAGACACTAACTATAGAGTCAGGTAGCCACACCCCACACGTCTATCTTTCGTCTTTTCTTCTGTCGCTTTCTGCTCCCAATGCAGCCTGAAGGCCTTTATGATGAACACAAGCAAGCCAAACGTGAAGACACTAGAAAAGGCATTCGACAGCTCTTTATAGAACTATCTGCATCCGAATGAGCATCTGACCTGAAAATGAGGCAGTCATGCACATCAATGCCTATTAATTCTAATCAAACACACCCAGAGTCTATAAATTCAGGATGGACCCCCAAAAGTACAACAAGGAGGGAGGAGAGACAGGGTGTGCCCAGCTGTCTCAAACCCCCCAGTCTGGCTCTCATATGCCCATGATGGTGGCGGCCTCAATGCAAAAAAAAAAAATGCGGGCGTGTGTCTGAGCATCTTCCAGAATCCCACATGCACCTCCCCTAAAAAATCCAACAGCCTCAAAAAAAAAAATAAATCAACCCCAGGCATGCACATGCATCCTCTCTGTCCCACGACATTCACCCCCATCTTGCATCCCCTGTACCCCAGGAACCCCCTTCCTCCTACCCTGGCACTTCCAGTTGCTCCAGAAACCTTCCATCTTGGTCGAATCTGCGGCTGCCATGGTGCTGGCCTGCATACTAGGCTGGGTGAGGGGAAGGACTGCGAATCGCTTTCTGCTAACGCTACTGCTACAGCCTCTCAGCTGCTTGCGCCGTATCTGTCGCTTTCCCTCTCTCTCTTTCTCTCTCGCTCACCGGTTCACACCAGTGCATGAATGACCCATTGGAGGAGGAGGAGACAGATAAGGGAGGGGAGGCAGGGATGGAGGAGAGGAGGACTAGATGTGCTGATAGTGCTGCCTACTGGTGGAGGAATTGAGAATCTATTTTGTTAAAGGCAGACATGTGGGGGAGGGGCAAAGCATCATGACTGACAACTTTAAAATAAATCAAAAAGGATGCTGAATTAATATACCCAGTTTTTACATTTTTCGAA
This sequence comes from Barbus barbus, assembly GCF_936440315.1. Lineage (NCBI taxonomy): Eukaryota > Metazoa > Chordata > Actinopteri > Cypriniformes > Cyprinidae > Barbus > Barbus barbus. Next base: position 14,285,737 of record NC_136742.1, on the reverse strand, counting down.
TTTGACAGTCCATTCATTTTCATTGTATGGAAAAGAGCAGCGGGAACATACTGCTAAGCATCTCTTTTTGTGTTTTACGTAAAAAACAATAAAAAAATTATGACAAAATTGACATTTTTTTGGGGTTAACTGTCTCTTTAAAACCCTGCAGATAGATTCTAAAGTGGGGGATGAAATATTTGCTTTCCTTTTTCATTTTAGATGGGAAACTAATTCGAAATAATCCTTTTGTGGAGGTTCAAATCTGGTGGTAAACATTGCTGCAGACGCATTTTACTTGTTCAGTGCAAAGGCTCATTCCGTCCTCGGTGCATCATCTCTGACATTTTCACTCTAGACTGCTATAACAGTGAGCGTGAGTGTGTGTATATGTGTGTGTGAGGAAGGAGACATCATGAGGCAAGCCTCATGAGATATAGACAATGACTCAGCGCTCTCAGTTAAAAGATATGGGATGAGCTCACAGGCAAGAGGACAGTCCTGTCCAGTGGTCAGAAATGGACTGGCCATATGAACGTCAGTGGGACTTTTTCTGACCAGGCCAACTTGTGGGCATGCTGTCAAAACTAAATCTATATAAAAAGTAAACATTACTAAATTGAAAGATATAAAGTTACAATATCATCAGGCCTTCCCATTAAAGTGGGAAGTGTATGTTGTGTAATGATATGTAAATGCACACACACTTCTACACATTATTAATGACCTGCCCCACAAAAATATGATATTAGTTATTATATTATTAATTTTTACCTACATGTTATGTTAAAATCTCATACTACAGTGGATCAGATATAAATCGCCTAATCATGGTCTATGACTCTAGCTATGGCGGGATGGCAGACTGTAATGAGACACTTCAGTGCACAGAGAACCTCCACCATGATCCCATATGTCATGTACTGTCAGAGATAACAGTAACTGCATCAATTTATCATGCAAAAGGACAGCACTTCAATGTGAATTATGCATTATCTTTGACGTTTTGCATGACTTTGTATACATTTAAACTTTTATGTATACAAAAAACGAAAAAAAAGGGAAACAAATGCACATCCAAACAATGGCAATTAGCATATGTGTAATGTCTTTGCTTCAGCTTCCAGTGAACTCACAAAAACAAGAAATGCCAGGGGCTTTTAAAAGATAAATGATTAATAGAGACAGAATGAAGCAGAATAGAAATAGAGAACGACAATGTAATGAATAATGATTGTTTTACCTAAAAAATGTGAAATGACCTTGCTATTGAATGGTAAATTGACCCCCTACAAGTACAATCATTGTTTTAGTGTGGGTACAGAACCCCATAATAAACCCAAACCCCTAAACACATTGCATTAATAAGAATCAAATCTTTGTTAAATAATTTAATGGGAACTGCTGATAATGACATAATTTCATGAAAAAATATGATGAATCCAAACCTGTTCTGTCGAGGAAATTGGAACATTTATATTTTTAGAAAAAGTCCTGCATAAAATCTATATTCTATTCTATATTCTGTTGTTGTTGGTTTTTTTTTTTTTACTTTTTATTCATCAGAGAATCTTGGAAAAAAAAATATTTGTAGGTTTACTCAAAAACATGAAACAGAATCATTTCTGAATAATCATGCAAATTGGCTGTTGAAAAAAAATCAGCTTTGACATTACAGGAATAATTTACATTATATATATATTCAGATAGAAAACAGTTATTTTATATTGTACTAATGTTTCACAAAATTATTCTAATTTTGATCATATGCAGCTTTGGTGAGTATATGAGACTTCTTTAAAAAAACAAAAGAATCTTACTAACCTTAAACTTAAAAGTGGTAGAATAAACACAATTAACGAACACAGAAGCACATATAGTCAAGAAAACATTTTTTGCCCTTTACAGCTCAGTCAAAAATCTCTATTTTATGCAAACACTCATACTAATAAAGCCTTACATCCCCTCTCCAGTCTGGCCTGACAGCAAGACAAAGAAAGCATGTGGTAAACTGAGCCCTCTGCTGGAAGAAAATGTCATTTTTCTTGATACCCCATCCTCAGTGTGTGTACATGCTGTAACAAATGCCGTCTCATTTCTAGAGGCTTCGGTGAGACACTGAGCTCAAGAAAGGAATGGGGAGAGGGGGTGCAGCCAGACAGACTGTGGCACCATACCTAATTTGCATAACGCCACAGACACACACACACACACACACACACACACACTGGTTAGCAAGCAACAACATTAAAGCTGTAAAACAACAGTAAACACTTATCCGTGGTTCAAAGTGCTGTAAAGACGAATATAACTGACCAGCATCATATAAAACATTGCTTGTATTAGAAAATGAACTGATTATAAGACAAACATGACTTGACTGCTTTTGTCAAATTTCCAGTTGCATTAGTACTGAACGTCAGGATCCCAGCCACTTGCCTAGTATTTAAGATATACTTAAATGTTCATCTGTCAAGAATGGAATTATGAACCCCAAATGAAATGATAACCAAGCTTTTTTATCTCACTATATGATTTGTACATTTTTTCCTCCTCCCATGTTGCGGTGTGGCTATGTAATCACAAGACGACAGCACTCGCTGGTCACAAATGTAGCAGACAGAAACTGACCTGAACCACAGGGGGATGCTTTGTTCTGAAATCTTCAAACAACAGTCCAGCCCCGAAGCCAGAGCATTAATAAAAGATGGTGACTGCCTTCAACAGACACAAACAAATGACGTACTCATCTACTAACACACAATGAAGTCGATAATTATTTATTTGGTCAAAACTATAATTGAAAAATATTAAAATGCATCTAATTGATTAAAAAAAGATTTAACTGAATAATATATATATATATATATCACTTTTTTTCCTCACTATTTTTTATAAAACTAATTATTTATTTTAAAATAGTGATTAGGATCATATAAACATAGCAACACAGCCATCCATTTGACATTATTTATATCCCTTACTCATTACTGGGATGTGTTCCCATCACTGAAGCAATGACAATGTTTTCCATAAATCATATGGTTTTATAAAGCGCAAACTGGTCAGCCAGACCTTCCATAATAATTTTTTCACAGTTTCACACATGATATGTGTGATCTCTGCTGAATCCTGATGACATGAACAACAGATGCAGGGAGCAGTCAGGTGTGAAAAAAATCTAAAACATTAGCCACCCATCTAAAGGCTCAGGGGACTGTGTGAGAAATGTGACTTGTAAAATTGATATTTCATGTGCATGACCTTCTTGAGCTCTGGGGATGATTAGAAATCTCATCTAACATTGTATTTCTTTGGACCACTTCTGTTGGATGATGAAGAAAAGCAATGACACATGTGCAGTGAACAGTTAAGCAGGAAATGCCTCTATGAAATCTGAGCCTCATCACCTCCTTTTAGTGCAAGTGCACAACACTTTTGACTTATTTGTATAAATTCTGAATAAATACTTTCAAAGTGACTGCAAACGCACTGATATCTAAGAGAAATTGTATTAAATTCCACATAACCAATTACCTTGCCTTTATATAATATTAGGAAAATATTAGATGTAAGCTAGCCTGTGCATGCCCAGTAATACATTGAAATGTGTTTTGTTCCTGCTGTTAAAAGCCAAAGGAAGTTTCCAGGGTGAGGCCAACAAGCCTGAGTCAGTTTTTATTTTAATTTCAGCTATTACAGGTCTTTCGCCTTAAAGGGATAGTTCACACAAAAAAAAAAAAAAAAAAATTAATTAAATAATGTCTACTCTAATCTACTCTGTTGACTTTCTAAACTGAATGACTGTGGAACATAAAAGATTATATATTGAAAAATGTCTCAGTGTTGTTTTGGTCACTGGTCAATAAATCTGTTTCCAACAATTCAAAACCTTTTATGTTTCACAGAAAAAAAAAATACCAAACAGGTTTGGGATGACATGAGGGTGAGTAAATAATGACAGAACTTTAATTTTTGTGGGAACTGTCCCTTTAAGAGAATTATTTCCTGATAGTGAGACTTGAATTACTAAGAAAGAATGATTCAAATTCAAATAGTAGTTTTACTGGGGCCATAAAAGCACTTATACACTTGCATGCATATACTGTACATGAATTAAAGGGATAGTTCACCCAGAAATGTTATTAATTCTGTTATTAATTACTCACCCTCATGTCGTTCCAAACCTATAAGACCTTCGTTCATCTTCGGAACACAAATTAAGATATTTTTGATGAATTCCAAGAGCTCTCTGACCCTCCACAGACAGAAAGAGTACTACCATGATCAAGGCACAGAAATGTGGACATCACTAAAATAATCCATGTGACATCAGTGGTTCAACCAAAATTTTATGAAGCTATGAGAATAATTTCTGTGAGCAAAGAAAACAAAAATAACGACTTTACTCAAAAATGTTTCTCCTCTGCGTCACCCTAGCGCCATTTTGGAGATTATTACGATACATGAGCGTGCTTTACCTGCAATTAAACAACTGACATAGAACATGCGCTGCTCTGCACCTTTTAGAGGAAACTCTGCACATTTAGAGGAAAGAGTCGTGGTACTCTCCAAAATGGCGCTAGGGTGACGCAGAGGAGAAGAATTGTTGAATAAAGTTGTTATTTTTGTTTTCTTTGACCACAAAAATTTTCTCATAGCTTCATAAAATTACGGTTGTACCACTGATAACTACAGACAGTGCAGCCGCACTGGGGCCTGCACACGAGGGCCTGCTCACATCGCCCCTGGCGATGAAGTTATTATATTAATATACATATATAGAAATATTAATAATGCAACATAATTACTTGTGTGCTTTAATGGGCAAGTGGTAGAACTTTTGTCAAGCATTTTTGAGGTTCCAGGTTCTAATCCACCCTCATATAGTTTTTTTTTTCTCATTAAAACCAAAGTGGTGTTCATCAGTGATTGTATATCAAGAGCAAGGACACGTTTGTGTGCATTTTGTTTTGTGCTTTTACCAGAACGAAGTGCTCGATCTTCTGTGTGAAGATGCGCATTGTGCACGAGCGCCAAGAGAGAACTGATAACAGCGGCAACGTATATATATATATATATAAAAAAATTAATAGTTAATAGTTAAAATTAATCAAAGTCGTCCTGGAGTGCCGATGTCCTGCAGAGTTTAGCTCCAACCCTGAAAAAACCTCACCTGCCTAGCCCTAGTACAGGGGTGTCCAAACTCGGTCCTGGAGGGTCCGTGTCCTGCAGAGTTTAGCTCCAAACCTAATCAAGCACACCTGAAGCAGCTAATCACGCTCTTATTAGGCATACTAGAAACTTCCATGCAGGTGTGTTGAGGCAAGTTGGAGCTAAACTCTGCAGGACACCGGCCCTCCAGGACCGAGTTTGGACAGCCCTGCCCTAGTAATTCTGAAGACCTTGATTTGCTTGTTCAGGTATGTTTGATTAAGGCTGGAGCTAAACTCTACAGGACAGAGGCACTCCAGGACCGAAGTTGCCTACCCCTGGTCTATATTATGAAAACTGGTATAACAAATGAAAAATATTATAAGTGAAATTCCTAATAGTAGGCCTAATTCCAAATTGCAATAGTTTATGTTTCTCTATTCAAACAACAGCGGTTGAGTAAGTGCATTTATTCAGCAAATCGCAATCAATATAGTCGAGATCTCATGACAGAACACAGACCGGCTGACTGACACTTTTTTATTTAAATGCTAAACTTCAGCTTGTTTGTCTTTCTTTTCAGATCATCGATGGCGGCGCTTCCGCAAGGAGTAGCGAGCGCGTGGTTGCCAGATTGCTTAAAATAAGCAAAACACTGGGCGGAAGCTCTGATTCAGGGATTTGAACTCTTGATATCTGGCAACCGCACTCATGAAAGCTAGTGTAGTTGTCAGGGAACTGTTGTGTGTCTGTCATGTGTTCCTGCCCCTTGTGCCCATATTTGGTTTGTTTCCTGTCCTTGTCATATGTAATCATTAGTTAATTCTTGTCTAGCCGTGTTCGTCTCGTTATCTATGATTTGCCTGTGTATATTAGTCCTGTCTGTTCAGTTAAACTTCGTCTGGTCTACTCGTTACTCCCCGGTGTTCCTGTCTGTGCCTTGCCCTGCCTTGCCTTGCCTTGCCTTGCCATGCCTTGATGTTATTAGTAAAGACTATTATTTGAAGTTATATCCTCGTCTGCGTGTTCCTGGTTCCTCCCTCGTGTGTGCACCGTGACAGAAGACCGGACCTACAACAACACTATGGCTGAAGACAGGCTTTGGTGTCTGCGGCAGGATGGTCGGGAGTTGGTAGAGTATGTTGAGGAGTTTCTTGAGCTTTCCAATGAGGTGAGCTGGATTGACGCCTCGCTCGGAGTGTGTTTTCGGTTTGGGTTGGACAAAGATGTCATCAGCTGCGATATCCCCACGTTCAGTTTTTCCCTTATCGGGCTGATAAATTATGTCCTCAATGTACATGGCATTGATTTCGAAGTCGAAGAATGTCAAACCGATCTTCGTCCAACCCAACCCGAGAACAACCCGGCCTCACCAGCTCACCGCTCGCCAGGACCCTCCACATGCCCTGCCAAATGTTCCGGCCACCCAACTCTTCCCAGCACTGCTGCTGTCCTCAGCCCAGAGCACCCCCGCAACCCCGCACTTCAAGAGCGCCCTCCTGAGTTCCCGCTGGTTCCGTCCAGCCCTCCTGAGTTCCCGCTGGTTCCGTCCAGCCCTCCTGAGTTCCCGCTGGTTCCGTCCAGCCCTCCTGGGTTCCCGCTGGTTCCGTCCAGCCCTCCTGAGTTCCCGCTGGTTCCGTCCAGCCCTCCTGAGTTCCCGCTGGTTCCGTCCAGCCCTCCTGAGTTCCCGCTGGTTCCGTCCAGCCCTCCTGAGTTCCCGCTGGTTCCGTCCAGCCCTCCTGAGTTCCCGCTGGTTCCGTCCAGCCCTCCTGAGTTCCCGCTGGTTCCGTCCAGCCCTCCTGAGTTCCCGCTGGTTCCGTCCGGCTCTCCTTCGTCTCCGCTGGTTCCATCCAGCCCCGCGCCTCCCGAGCGCCCCCAAGTGTCCGCGCTTCCCGAGCGCCCCCAAGTGTCCGCGCTTCCCGAGCGCCCCCAAGTGTCCGCGCTTCCCGAGCGCCCCCAAGTGTCCGCGCTTCCCGAGCGCCCCCAAGTGTCCGCGCTTCCCGAGCGCCCCCCAGTGCCGGCTCCATGCACGTGCCCTCCAGTGCCGGCTCCACGCACGTGCCCTCCAGTGCCGGCTCCACGCACGTGCCCTCCAGTGCCGGCTCCACGCCCGTGCCCTCCTGAGTTCCCGGTGGTTCCGTCCAGCCCAGCTCGTCAAGAGCGTCCCCAAGTGGCTGCGCTTCAAGAGCGTCCCCAAGTTTCCGCGCTGCAAGAGCGCCCCCAGGTGTCCGCGCTTCCCGAGCGCCCTCCCGTGCCGGCTCCTCGCACGTGCCCTCCCGTGCCGGCTCCTCGCACGTGCCCTCCCGTGCCGGCTCCACGCACGTTCCCGCTGGTTCTGTCCAGCCCCGCGCTGCAAGAGCGCCCGACAGAGTCCGCGCTGCAAGAGCGCCCGACAGAGTCCGCGCTGCAAGAGCGCCCGACAGAGTCCGCGCTGCAAGAGCGCCCGACAGAGTCCGCGCTGCAAGAGCGCCCGACAGAGTCCGCGCTGCAAGAGCGCCCGACAGAGTCCGCGCTGCAAGAGCGCCCGACAGAGTCCGCTCCTCTGTGGCTCCCAGGGGGGAGCTTCCCCAAGAAAATTTTGGGGGGGGGTAAGAGGGTCACAGCCTGTGTGGCCGGGCCAAGGGCCAAGGCCACACGACCCGAAAAAAATAGGCCGTGGCTTCCCGAGTCCCCTGACCCGCCCTGGCCTCCCCTGGCCTCCCGAGTCCCCTGACCCGCCCTGGCCTCCCGAGTCCCCTGACCCGCCCTGGCCTCCCGAGTCCCCAGATCCGCCATGGCCTCCCGAGTCTTCCTGTTCCTGTCCTCGTTTGTCTTCATTAGTTTAATTAGTCCCTAGCCCTGTGTTTTGATTAGTCCACACCTGTTCCTTATTTCCCTGTGTTTATAAGCCCTGTGTTTCCTAGCCCCTGTGTCCGGTCGAAACGTCATTGATGTTCGTCTCTCCCCAAGCTCCTCGTCTCATTGTGTCTGTCTCTCCAATAAATGTGATTATTGGAACTCCTACGTCTCCTCGCTCCTTGTATCCCGAGAGGGAACGTGACAGTAGTAGAGGCGTGTAGAGCAGTCCGCAATAACATTCTGTCTCCTTTTTTTTTTTTTTTTAAAGAAAACAGAGAGGTTTTTTGGTAAAGTTTTTTTTTTTTTTTTTATACATTTTAGTCTCGTCTTTTTTCGTCAACGAAATTACATTTTGATAAAGTCATAGCTTTTGTTTATTGACATTGTCGTCTCATATTCCTTTCGTCTTAGTCATGGGAAAAAAGCTTGTCAATGAAATTTTTCGTCATATTTTTTATTAACGAAATTAACACTAGTCTCCATTTTGCTAATGTGTAAAAAAAAAAGACCCTTCCCCACCTCACGACTCTTGCGCGGTAATACGTAAGGGGATGTAATATTGGACGTTTGGTGCGTTCTATTGGGAAAGTATTACTTCAATTTGAAATATTCAATATTCATGATATTTTCAAATTTTACATCATCGTCAAAATTATTGCGATATTATCACTACTATCCGATATATCGCCCAGCCCTACATGAGAGTGAGTAATTAATGACAGAATTTAAATTTTGGGGTAAACTATCCCTTTAAGTTGATTGCAGTTGGTATTTTCTTAAAATGTAATGAAAAAATTGTAACAAAATTTCTGCAAAATTTAGCAGGAAATAAAATCATTCAAATGTTTGATTATGCATTGTGTTGTGTATTTGGACAGACAGATGAGCTGTAGCTCAACTACGCAAAAACCCTCTTTTGTTCAACCATTGCTGTGCGGTGCTCAAATGGAATAACTCAAGATAGTGACCATAAGAACTTGTGTTTTGAGGTGACTATAAGTTACAGGGGAACATGCTTTTACCTTTCTCTCTGGTTAGACCCTGGAAGACAACGGGTGGTGCAGTCGTTCTCTCAGAGCCCCTGCGGGCTTGACTGGACCGTCTTCTTTCTCTCTGGTGCACCTCCCCAGCAGGATGCTCCACCTTCAGCTCTGGCAGGCCCGGACTGGGGGTTGAGCTGCTGGGCTTGAGCTTCTCTTCCATGGTGGATGTCTTTTCTTTAGGAGCACTGGTTGGGGCCGGAACAGTCGGAGAAGGTGCAGTGGGAGTCATGACTGGTTCTTTAGTTGTCGAAGTTGGGGTTGTGGGTTTTTTGACTGGCTGTGGGCTCTCCTTGAAACCCTTTGTGGAGTCATGGGTCAATCTTTTGGGACTTTCCTCTCCGCATGACTCCAGAGCCAGTTCACTGTCCAGCTCTGCTTCACGTTCCTCCCTCAAGATGCTGTACTGCATTGCAAGACTCGGGGCAAACGCAAGGGTAGAAGACGGGGCGGGCACTGTGGAAGGTACTGTGGTTGATGAAGTGGTGCTGGAACTCTTACTGAAGCTCATGTAGCCAGTGTTGGGAGCTCGTGGACTAGGCTCTTCAAACACCAGCTCAATCTCAGAGTCTCCAGATTCGGCACTGCTACCCTCAGCATCCTGGGGGGAAGGAGGCTTCATCTCTATTGGGGAACTCTTCTGCTTGGAAGTAGGTGGAGAGGGTGAGATGGGAGATGTCTTGTCTTGGGTGGAACTCATTATTTTAATTTCATCAGCCTGGACGTTTGGATCCAAAGGAGAATTAGACTCTTCTATTAAGAAAGAGAAGGAGAGATAAAGGATAAGGAGTAAGGAGTAAGGTAAGGTGTCTTGTGGCCATCTGGTCTGCCAAGGCATCCCACAGTGCAACCATGTGTGTGTTATTATATTACTAAAAAGGTACAACGTACAGCCAGTAATAGTCAATGAGCCACTGCTCTTAAATATTGGATGTTTCCTCAACTATGGGCACTTCTGACCTGGTGGATTTCTAGAAGATCAACTTGCCAAGTCAGACATGTTCCTGGATCACCATCTTTTGTTGATTCTGGGACGACATAAAATATAGACCGAACCCTATTCCTATTCCTACCCCTAAACCTAACCCTACCCATAATTTATTCCTAAAATCAAAGGGAAATTATATCTGAATAACCCTTGTTGTAAGCCTAAAACTGACATTTCCTGTAAACGTATTCCTCAAAATGGATTGGTTGACTGGGATGTTGTTCCAGGAACATGTTGCACTCACATGTTGAAATCACGTTTACCATTCAAGCAGACTTTGGGCTTGGGATAAAGCTAAAACAATAAAATCTAAACCTAAAAATAATTTTAAAAGTTGCAAAATAAATGATGAAGGCAGATAATGTCAGCTTCATGTAATAAAAAGGAAAAAAAGGCTGAATTCCGTTTGTTTTAAATTCCCCAATCCCTAGGGCATAAAGAAGTGCCTGAAGCTGAAGAATCACCAATTTATTGATTTTGAAAATGTTTGTGAATGCTCATTTTCACTACCTCAGTAGCTTAATGAGGTCTTGTCGTGGTGAACTTTTGAACGGTACTCTGCCAATATTAACTACCCTGATGTTTCATTGGGCCTCACCCTTTTTCTGTCCTAACTTGCACTTTTCCAAAATGTTTGGAACTGGTTTTGCTGCTTTTTTCACCAGATTTGGTGGAACAATTATTAAAATTATGATTACGTCATAGAACTGCTCATTGTTCAGTCTCTTTAGATAAAAGGAAATCAAATGAAGAAATTTAAATGTATGAAAGTTTCCAGATTGACCAATACACCTACACAGAAGCAAAGGGTCAGCAAGCAGAGGAATTAAAGGCGGTGTAGTGGATCCATTATAGTGAAGTGCTTGTGTGGGATGGTGATGCCCACCTGTAGGGGGTGTAGATGACTCAGGGCTTTCATCCTCAGGCTCTGAGAGAGTGACGGTTGGCACTCCCTCCAGCCCCAGACTCAGAATGCTCTCCTTCTCTGACACTGTAACTGTGGGGCTGTGCTGGACTGTGGTGGGTGATACAGATGTAGGTGGCATTTCTGTCAGGGTGATTTTTACTGGGCTGGCACTGCTGTCGGTACCTGGAGACCGATAGGGCTGGTAATCAGACAGCTCTTCATCAGATGGTTCCTCCACATATGGGAAGGTCTGAGAGTCCAGAATTGCAGCAGAGCCAATGTCTTCCACATCCACTTCTACCGGTGATGGGCTCTTCTCCAGTTTAGTGTACTGGGTGGGCTCTGAGAGGCCACTCATCCTCCAGTCCTCAAGGGGGCGCTGTGAACTACAGGAGTCCTCTTTACGACTGATGTCCATGTAGTTGTATGAAGAGTCAAAAGCTTTCTCAGAGTCATGTATCTTGTGAAAGCTGTCAGTCTGGTCTGCACTGGGGTTCTTGATGCCGGAGTCCGAGGTCAGCTGGAAATGGGATCCAGAGTTGAAGTCTTCTGTGCTGGATGTATTTTTGTCACCAGATCTACTCATGCTGCAGTAGGAGGTGTCTTCATGTGAGGCATAGCTTTGATTGGACAAAAGGGAGGTGTACAGGTCATCCCTGTCATCAGTGGACTTCTTCTGGAAGATTAAATCTGATTTATCTGCATGAGAGGAGAGACACAAGAGCAAGAATTTTAACATATTTTAACATACTTAGTGATGAGGTTTAAACAATGATTATTCTATAAAAATTTGTGTTGTTATTCTGACTCAAATCTAGCCCCCCCAAAAAACCCTACACACCCTTTACCTCCTTTTCTAATATGACACTATGGCCCATAAAGGGACATGGTGATGGGAAAAAAATTAGATGGTAACAAAAATCAATATAAATGCTCATGCATTCACTCACAAAAAAATCCCCCTGAAAAACTTAACATTCACAAGCGATTAGTGTTCTTTCGCAAACATTTCATATTCACACGCAATGCTTTTTCATCCATGTGCTTCACATTTGCGTTAACTAGCAAAATTTAACTAGGAAAACTTTTGCATTCACTCACAAAACTGGAAACAAAAATGGAAATGAATGCATAGGAAAGAAAAGGTTTTGTAGAAATCAAACAAACAAAGTTTGTCATGGAAAATGCAAAACTATTGAGAAGGAACACAAAAGCAATAAAATAGGATTATAGCATAATTTTTCTCCCATCTTATATTTTTCCTTGACCACGTAAAGTGAGTTTTTTTGTTGAACTTAGTTAATATCTCATTTAATTGTTGTCTTTTTATTAAAAAAATTCCTCTGTACTTGTCTCAAATACAATGGAATATTTTCATATTTAATTTGTTTGCATATTTTCATAAGCCATATTTTATGCTTCTATAAATATGATTATACATCACTGTACTGTTTTGTTGCAGCTGCATTATATTGTTAAATAAATACAGCATCCTAGATGAGAGCTGCACACCAGAGCAGCAGTTTGACCTGATCTGTAAAGGCATGCTGTGCCTCACAAAGCTTCTTACATCAAGTGACCTTGAGGTGAATTCGACTGTGTGCATGTGTTGTTTGTGAAATTCGGATGCTAGAAAGAGAATACATATTTGTGTGTGATTCAGGTAGAAATATATTTTAAAGTGTCCTCAAGAGGGCTTTATTGGAGCGTGGCAGTGACAGCTCTCATCAGCAGTTAGTGACGGCACCACCACAGCCCCTCCACATCAATTCTCCTCGTCTCTAAGTCCTTCTCATCACATTGGCCACTCCTCTTTGTCTCTCTGTCCTTCTCTCTATTACTGCGGCTATTTGTGACAGATGACAGTTTTCCAATTCAATGTTTATCCAAAGGTCGACGGCAATGGTGTCACAAAAGTGCTGGAGAAGCACAAACACACACACACACGCACACACACACACACACACACACACACACACTCACACATCAGGGATCAGAAAATGAGCAGATTGGTGGTGACATCTGAGTATCTCCCTGCCTCGGTCTACAAAACAAGAAGAAAACATACAGTGATAATTACTGTAAAAACCGGAGGATCCTTAATCTTTCCCTAATTGTGAAGTGTAATTTTGTAAATGTTAAAATACAGCATAAAATGTAAAAAATAAAAAAATCCCTTTCACATGTTTTATGTGCAGGGTCAGAAATGATCCAGGCTTGAGGAAAAAATGCTACTAAAGTGATAAACATGTCCCAGATATAAAAAAAAATGTGTAAGCAGAAAGGCCCCTGTAGAGTTTTAATCTGTTATCTAACATTAATTATATCATACAGAATATTATTACTTATAATATTCCATTCTAGCCTGTGTAGTTATGATTTTAATGACACAGCAGATATCACAGTGCCTCATAGCTGTCAGATTCACTGATTCAAAGAGTGATTGTTGTTGAATGAAAATCAACATATTGCTATACTGTATAATCTAATATGACAGGGTAAGATGCATTCCAAACCTGGTTTTGATTTCAATCATTATACTTTTGGTTCTATGTGGTGGCATATAATACACCTTTAAAACATATATTTACTGTTTATTAAAAATACTATAGATATCACTTTACAAGTTTGCTTAAAAAAGGTTAATTTAATAATCAAGTTGTTAAAAAATAATGTGATATTATACCGAGAGGTAGCTTAAAGTTCTGATCATGCTGGGTGACTGAACAGATGGAGAGGAGGAGAGAGGTTAGGAGATGGATGGATGAGCGGGTAAGTATGTATTATTTTGTTTTATAATTTTGCTTTCAATATCAGTCTCATTTCAGTTCATTTTAATCCACTTGTTTGTTTTGAAAAGGCTAATTTGAGTTTTTTCTCTCTCTCTGTTGTTGACTTCAGTATCAGGTATGTTTCCCGCCACACTACAGATGGAACTGTGGATAATTGTATGACTCGTGTAGATCGCCATACTAACGTGACCCCACTCCATCAGAGAGCCTGTGCCTCTGTCTCTGTACTGCCCTACATTCACTGGGCAAACTGACTCCACTGGGACTCTATTTTTAACCATTAGTGGCTAAGAAGTGTGAGGATCTATGAAAAAAAGTGCAGTGAGAGAAGAGAGTCACTGATACCTCAAAAACAAAAACCAAATCATATCACAACCCTCTTTATCACATTGCTAAGTAACACATCAGGTTAACTGATATTGTAACAATAAGTACCTGCAACCACATAGCAATAGGATCATCTCAGCGACTGTCACTGAAATGTCTCAGTATGTGACGGACAATCCTGCATGAGTTCGTAGCTTGCACCACACAATCTCCAGCCCACATCTCTCACCCTCAACATCTAAGCAGCGTGCAAGCTATGACTCATCCTCTCAAAAACACAGCAATAGCGAGAACACATGGAGGCCTTAAGTGCTGAACTTTCATTTACAGTACCTGTTACTAAAATGTCTTTCACAAAGACAGCGCTTAGATTTTGAAAAACTGACATATACAATTAGTTGCTTCTGCCAAACCCTATTACACTGTCTACCTTCTCTAATTATTTGATGAATTCAAATTAAAACAAAAAACAAAAACAGCATTTATTCAGTTAGAGATCTTCGTAAGGGTTGAATCCAGACTGAAGCTTGTGTAATAAGCCAAGGGCAGCAAGACATACATTTGAGTAGTACAGCAAGCATTCCAGTACAAAATATGGATGATGTGGAAAACCACACCTGGGTCAGGTGAAATACTAAGCCTTTCATAAAACTAGATTTGTATAAATGATGTCTTCAGCTTCACTGGATCGCGCTATATGTGGATAATGCACGGCAGTCAGTGAATTTTTTTAAAAGGTGGCGTTTATCGGAACTCTTCATATGTTATTTGTCTTTCTCATATCATTCAGTCACTGCAGAGTTATGTTTTAAATGTCCTTGATCAATTTCTGTAGTCATCTGAGCTGTTTGTTGATGTATCTACATTGTCAGCTGAGGAGATTACAAAGATTAAATGAGTGTTTTTGTTTAACTCTGAAACATTTGCCAAAAAACGACTGTTGGTGTTATCTGCATTTTGCTAAAAAAACAAACAAACTTTATAATATATATATATATATATATAAAAAACTTACTTTCAAAGAACTATAAAGTATTTGTTTGAGTTATTATTACTTACTCAAAACAACCCAACTGCAGTTTGATTGATATTACTTGGAAAGCACAATAAAAAAACATGATTTATGAAAATAAATAAAAATAGAGTTATCTGTTTTTGCAAATGAACTCTTCATATTTTTCTATTTTGGCCATTACAAAATATCTAAATGGTCACATGGCTGTGTGAGTGTTTGGGTGTGTGCTTGTTGCATTGTTGGCACAGGTTCTGGGGTTTCGAGTAAAGCTCATGTTCTGGCGATGTGTTAGGTAAGAGTCAGGCATTAGCCATGGCGCTAACACTAATGCGCTAAAGCTAATCACTCCTCTGCTTAAACCTAAAGAACTCAGAGAAGAATTAGCAGGATCCACAGTATAATTAATCATTAGATCTGAGACTTGCAACACTATACAGCTTCAGACTTGTCACTATTGCTCATGCCTAGTTTTGCATGTAGCTAATGGATTAACTAAATATAAAAAAGAAAGAATAGTCAGCTAACAGGTCAATAAAAGCAGGGCTACTAACATATGGTGGCATATCTATATCTCAGATTGAGACATAATATCTTTTAGTAAAAGACTTTTGGGAAAAACTCATATGGGTATGTGTATCAAGTTTAAAACTAGCTAATGCTAATTTACAAGAGGAGCTTAGCTACTTTACGCCAGCTAAAGGCCGAGTTTGTTTGGAGTGTTCCACTCGTCAGCTCTTGTCGGGCTCACGTTGTCAGCAGTTTGCCCGATTCAACATGTTGAATCGGTGTTGGGGCCAATGGAGAGAGGGAGAACTCTGATTGGATGTTCAGTTTAGCGAACGAGTCAGTGCCCGAGAATTACAGCGCAAGTGATGAAAACAAGCACATAATTGAAGGCGGTACAGACAGAAGGCCGTTTAAATGTTACGTGTATGGCAAGCTGTTTTAGCTTAAAATATTCCCAGCGTAAGTCACAATTGCATTTTTGCTAGTAACAAATCATTCAGAGAGATCTATAATTAAATTCCTACTAGTAACAATGCCAATTATAGAGCTCTCTAATTCAGTTCTTACTAGTAACAATTATGATTAAAGAGCTCTTTATTCAACTGTTACTAAAAAAATTATTATAGAGCTCTCTATTTGAATTAAAGAGCTCTGCAATTCCGTTCTTACTAATAAAAATGCAATTACAGAGCTCTCTAATTCAATTCTTACTAGAAAGAAATCCAGTTGCTCTACGATTGCATTCTTACTAGTAAAAATGTGTATTCATAAGATGCAAAACAGATTCGCGATTACACTCATTGCCATTTCCAATTCCAAATCCCGCCTGTGGTGGTACACTTCGAAATAAAAGTCCCTTAAGCATGAATTAATAGCACTTTCATTGTGTCAGAATGACCATAAAAGTGAGATGACAGCTTGGATATGTTTTGTTTTTGAAAAAAATTATATTTAATCACCACATTAATTTACATCTTTACAGTCTTGAAATACTTAAAAGCAAATAAGATGAACAAATGTTTCCTCTAAAAAAGGTAGTCTCGGTCAAAATGTCTGGTAATGATGAAGTTTACCAGACAAAATATCATCAATATTTTGGTGTTTATTATGCACTACAACATGCATGCAGAATTTGATCTACATATATAGGCTAATTAATAGGCTAGTCAAAACTCCTGACAAAATGTTTTTAATTATAGAGCTCTCTAATTGGAATTCTTACTAGTAAAAAATATGTTGTAGAGCTCTTTAATTAAAAATGAATGGAAGTCAATGGAGACATGACTAGTAAAAATTGATTTGTAGAGCTCTTTAATTGAAATTGTTACTAGTAATAACTGAATTAGAGAGCTCTCTAATTGGCATTGTTACTAGTAACAATTTAATTGTAGATCTCTCTTATTAAATTGCTGCTAGTAAAAATGCAATTACGACGAGTAACGTTAGGAATAATTTAAGCTAAAACGGCTTGCCATATACGTGATCTTTCCCAATCATTCTAATACGCAAATGTTTTCATAAAGACATGAGCCGCTTAAAATGATTAAAGTTATCAACATTACTGATATTCAAAAGCGCTGATTTGTTTACGTTTCTTATATCTGCGTATATCTTTGTTTTGGTTTCTCCTTTTGAATGACGAATATGTACTTTTGATAGCTGCTGATATAGGCAGTTAATTCCTTTCACGCATGTGCAGAACGCACATGCTAGTTTGCCATCGGCTGTAGTCTGAGCGGGGTGTTCGTGCGCAGCTTTTTGGTCCCACGCTGCCGACGTGAGGCACAACACTGTCGGCTTTCGTCACCGCTAGTTCTTTGAAGTCGGCTTGGTGTGTCCCGGCCTTAATGATAAAGAAGTGTGCTTAATTGTATTGAATGTGCATGTGCAATGTACTTCACATTTTAAAATATGGATGCACGATACTATCGGACTGATATCGGAATTGGGCGATAACGGCTTTAAATGTAAATATCGGCATCGGCCCGATATGAAAAATTATGCCGATATGTCTTGCCGATAAGAGGAATATGTTAACTCACATGTGCTCAATGTGTGCTGGTGAATAGATCACGTGAACAGTGTGGCTCATTCTATAAGCAAAGTTTTGTCTGAATGATGATTAGATTCACTGTTTTGGATCGCTACATTTAATCTGTGAAAGCAGTACAGAATGAAGCGTTTGGTGTGTGATAGAGGAAACAGTAATAGCACGTGCAGCGGCAGCCTCCCCAGGTCCTAATGCCTGTTCGGTAAGGAGTTTTAATCTGTAGGGGGGCGCTGTTGGCCTACTTCTAATTAGATTAAACATAAAATAACCTACACAAACCTACACAGTGTTTCTGATTAAATAAAGCAGTAATTGATGTCATAAAATAATGAGTATGTTTTCATTTAATGGTCAGAAGCTATAGCTTACATGAACAAAAAACACAAACAAACATAACACCAGTAAATTAAATAATGTTATATATTCTGATTTATTCATTAACGTGTAATAGTTTTTATTTTTTGAACAAACTATAAGCTCTAAAAGATTTTCAATCAATTTTCTACAAATGTTAAATCTTAAAATAAAATTTTAGGGTTAACATTGCATCTTTCTGGGGGGAAAATGCAGCGATTGATATATAGTTTATTTATAGTTATTTTCAAAGCTTCAATGAACTGTCAAAAAACCTTCATTATTTTATTTATTTCTACCAAATAAGTTCTTGTTAAAAACTAACCAAAATTTAACAATTTTGTTTATAATTTCTGCACAGGAGAGACTTGGTGTTGTTTCCAAACAAAAGGAAATATATCGGTATCGGCCAATTTTTTTTTAGAAAACTGTATTTGCAGATACTATAATGTTAATTAAATAAAATACCACTTAAGTACTTAGAGAGTACATTTTCATGTTTCCTAACACACTCAAGTGTTAACACACTTTAAAGTACATTTTAATTAATAGTTTTGATAATCTCTTGTTGTGCTTTAAACAAGTACACTTATTTTGATATGCTGACTAACATAAATACTAAATAGAAATAGTAAACCAAAAGCTATCTAATTTTAAATGTAATGTGTTATTCAACATTACATTTTTAAACATACTAAATTTTAATTTTAACTTAATACAAGTTTCAAAAGAATTCTAGTTTACCATTATATTTTACAATTTACTATAATCAGTATTTTCGGCAATACACAAAGACAATAGAAGTAATTATGAAATTACATACAAAGATGTACTTAAATCTTGCTTAAAGTGGGTCAAAAAAGGACTCTAAAGTTCAGCCAATATATTTTCATTTAAAGGGTTAGTTCACCCAAATTTTATTCACCCCCCCGAGCCGTGTGAGGCACGTTTGATTATGGATGCGCACGCTTTATTTGATGTCTTGTGGACTGTTGAACAGAAACACCCGTCGACTGCAATGATAACGCTTGGAATAACTCCGATTGGATTCTTCTGAAAGAAGAAAGTCATATACACCTAGGATGCCTCGAGGGTGAGAAAATTTGGGCAGAACTACCGTCCTGACTAACTAGCAAGATCAGACTAGCTCTGATCTTGCGCTTTCACAACTCGTTGTTTTGGATGTACTCTACTATATATGATGTTTTGATTATGTTGGCCCTTTGACACACAAGTGTGTAATCTACTTTTGGCAAGAAGTGAATTTCTATTTCCTTAGCTGAGTAGCTCTGACTGTTTTAACTGAGCTTAGAAAGATCAGTACATTGTGAGGACTTCCTTCTTCTAGTCTGTGTTATTTCTGGTCAGTGCCAGGTCTATCTTCACAGGAAGACACTGATGAAGCGACACTGCAGATTTTCCTTAAAGGAATACTCCACTTTTTTTTACAAATAGGCTCATTTTCCAAGTCCCTAAGAGTTAAACAGTTGAGTTTTAATGTTTTTGATGTCAAGAATTCATATCCTGTGAAGGAATAAAAGTCAAAACGGCTTGCCATAATATCTCACAATTTCATTTTGATTTTTTTTTTTTTAGAAAAGCTCTCTAAGTCACTAAGATGGCCTTCATTTTAGACACTCATCTCTGCTGTGCCACCAGCACATATCTCTGCAGAACAATACGTCTGACAGACAGATAAAGTTGAAGGGAAGATCAAGATGCCACTGACAGGTTTGTGGCATATGAGGAGGAGTTGGTGCCAACTTCAAGTCACTGCAGGCACACGTTCACATGGTTACTCTATGTGTATGTGTATGAATTCACCGGATTTACTTCATCATCAGAACAGATGCAGATGGAGAGCCAGAGGCATCTGTTGGAGATACTTCTCTTGTAAATGAAAATCAACTGTTCCTCAAGATCAAGCGCTCCTGTGTCTGCAGGAATTGTGGGTTTATGGTGAAAATTTTAAAGGGCAAATCATAGTAATCTCAATATTTAAAGAACAATGTAGTAATTATATCAAATTAAATGCAAAATATAGTGACCCCAACCATCAATAGTGGTTTTAAAAATCAGCAGCTTCTGAAATCCATTAGGTTCTAAATTCATTTTCACTGGGGTCAATTACCATAGAGAACAATCTGTCATGAAAAGAAGACAATAATCTGTCCACCTCGTAGGGATGGACAAATGAGCATATGTTTAGAGCTTTTACATAATCGCTTTAGTCTATGATGCAATATGCTTGCTGTATTGAGATTCACTAAGCTTGTTTCTAGCATTTTTCCTACATGTTGAAAATATTCCACAATGCTTGGTAAAGGATAGAAACAAAATTAAATAATAATTATGAAAACTACAAACAATATTGTATTTGAATATGTATTGTATAAAACATGCAATAATGTTTATGTCCATGGTGAAAGACATACACTCTTAAAAAATAAAGGTGCTTCATGATGCAAAAGAAGAACCTTTTTGTCTAAATGGTTCCATAAAGAACCTTTAGCATCTGCAGAACCTTTCTCTTTCACAAAAGGTTTTTTGTGGCGAAAGAAGGTTCTTATAAAAAGGTAAGAAAGAGATTTAAAGAACCTTTGACTGAATGTTTTTTTGTGGAACCAAAAATGGTTCTTCTATGGCATCGCTGTGAAGAACATTTTAAGCACCTTTATTTTTAAGAGTGTAAGAATAACTGCATTGCAAGCTAGCAAATTGTAACAAGTAGTTGCAGTAGTAGCAGATGTGTAGAATTACTAAAGATGATAACAGTATAAAAAACACTAATGTTTGCTCTTGCTCTGACTTATCTGTTATCAAAAAGAGGATGTTTTCATATTAACTGCATTCTGTCAGAGGTTATGTTTCAAATCTGTCCACTAAATTATTCATGTACAAATGGTATTGCTAAACTATAATATATAGTCTTATCAAAAGTCAAAAAATAATAGAGTTACTATGTGCTCTCACCAAACGAATCAGGCTCAATTCATGTTAATATCAACATTAAGAATACGTTTAACAATGTACTCTAAATGTGATCCAAAAGTCCAAGTATCACATCCTCTAAGAGTCAGTACTCTGGTTCAATAAGAACTGGGATAGGCTGTCATTCGTCTTAAGAGATTCAGTCTGATTAGAGGATTTTACTAAAGCACTCTAAATTTCATTCACTTGTCAATGTCAGTCTGGTGGTTCAGATACACACAAAACAACTACTAATCTTGTGTGACTCATGATGCATCAATAATGAAACTTAATGGCCTGGTTTCACAGACAGGGCTTAGACTAAACCAGGGAAAGGCCATAGTTCAATTAGGACATTTAAGTAATGTTTACTAACATGCCTTAGAAAAAACATTAACGGTGTTCATCTTGAGACAAAACAAAGGCACTGATATGTTTTAAGATCAGTCAGAGCAAGTTTATTTCAGTTGAAACAGCTCAGAATTACATTTTAGTCTGGGACTAGTCTTAAGCCTTGTCTGTGAAACCGGGGGAATATGTTAAAGATACTAATTCAAGCTCATTTATCAGTGCTTTAGTGTTGACATGCATAGGAAATTTCACAGTGGCCACAGGAAACCTCACTAAACCTTTTATCCAGTAGTTCTGAATCTGTACAAGAAGTCTCAGATATTAAAAAAGGATATGAATTAAGTGAAAATGTTCCAAATGTCCTTGTGTTTGGTTATTTAAAATTCAATACATGATGATTTGATTTATTTTTTCCCTTATCACCTAATACCGTTTCCACATTAGGCTTAATGTTTTATAGCTCATAATGAGGTTATTTGTTTTTGTTATCCAATGATATCCTACCTCTCCATCTTTCTGATACCCACATGAAAGACTATTATATTACTTTCACTCTACAGTCTACTACAGCATTAAGATACATCAAACACAGAAAGGAAGGCTTGTCTAAAGCTAACTGAAAAATAAAACAATTTTAAGAGACGTGCAAAGCTGAAAAAGCTTCCTATTGCATATAGTATTAGCATTACTTATCTCTTATATTTCTGTCTGGTTGTAAAGAATCATTTTGGACTGGTATTTTATAGAAATGGAGCAACAATCTCAAACGAGAAAAAACCTCCACATGACGAAAGACTAGTCTGAACAGCTCTGTCTGTACTTCATAGGGTTCTCTAGAAGCATAATGCCATATAACATAGATTTTCAATCCAAGCCTGTGAGATGTTCAAATGGCAATGTCAAGTATTGCTCTCTATGCAGTAAAGGACCTGTAAAGGTTACTGTAAAGTGTCTGGTCTGAAAAGCAGCTGAGGCACAATGAAACAATGGCAAAGCTAAAGAACCAGCAACTGAAGGGGGTAAAGCAAGTTATACAACATCTCACTAACACCGTATTTTGCATTTGCAGTTTTTTATAGTATGTGTAACCCTATAAATCATAGTAAGTAAAAGTAGTTTTTAGTAGCCAAAGTGTTTCAACAAATTATGTTTTATTAACAAAGTTCGGGAGGAGCACGTCAGATACTTAGCCTAATTAACACACTCAAGTTAATCAATGCACGGATAGAAATACAGCTGACATACCTCTATTCATTTCACGGTTAATCAGCATCCCTCCACCACCCCTTCTCCACTCAAGAGGTATCACTAGAGTTCTCACCACACTATGGGGGGGTACTCTGGGTTCGGGCCATTCCCGAGCTCGGAGCCCTTCCCCAGGACAGCACGCCATCTACGCATCACTATACTCGCCAAATACTCATTACCTTACTCGTGCTAAATATATGTAAGTGTGAACTTGTGAATAGGTCTAGATTTATGGAGAACAAATAAATGCCTTCATTTTTGTGATATTTGATGAATATAGTAGGCTATATTAAGCACTTAACTGTCACAAAGCAACTTTTAGCATCAAAAACACCTTTGATTCAGCTGGATAAGTCACTAAATTAAACTGAAGTACTTTCTGAACCGGAAATGATCATGTCAGACTGGAAATGAACTAAGTGTCACTGCTTAAGTGGATAACACTTGCTTATCCATTTAAGCAAATTAAAAATATTAAATTACAAACTGTTACACATATGTTCCAGACATTATTTCATAATGTGTATAAAATATTTTTTTTTAAATAAGCTATGTTATTTATTAGAATAAGTGATATTTTGTTTATTAACCATTTTATTACAATGCATAGTTAGAAAAGAGCCATATGCCAACTCTAAAAAGTGTTTTGAAATCAATGTAGTTCTTATTTGTTAATTTTGATCTGCTGAAATTTACATTTTTGTATTCCTTCCTCAAAATTACTAAAAGAATTGAGATGAATTCAATTAATAACTATGATCTCTAATTTCAATCAAAATTCCACTCCAGACAGAGCGAGCCAGCAAGCCAAGGTAACTGCTACCCGATAACCAGGCCCCGGCCGACAGAGAAGTTAAGCATCGAGGCATTTCAAAAGCGTTGCATATATAACGATGTACATTAAACACACATTAACTGTTACCTATGGAAGCAGTTTCCATGACAACAGGGAGCGGTTGCCGGTCGCTTTCGGGATGACTGGAAAACTGCTTCTCTTCACTTGATTCGTCCTCCCAGTCCTTCATCTGCCGCTTCTCTCCCAAGTCATCCCGCCGGGCGGCGGAGGTGCTCCCGAGGCGGTCAATCTCCTCAAAGTCGTCCCCGTACCAGCTGCCCTCCGAGTCTGCCTCCGGCTTCACGGACATGTCTGAGCCTTCCGTCTGTGTGCGATGCTCTTCAGAGAGACGCGGTCACTGACACTGACAGAAGAAAAGCAGGCAAAGCACCGTTCAACTTCTCGGATCAGACGCTGGGTAACTATCAGAAGTGGTTTGGGCAGGCCCAACGCTCCGGCAGAGGCTCGAACTGCTGGAAATGGCTTGTTTAGTTCAGTGTTTCTGCGCTGACGTCACCGTGTCTCGAGCTCAAAGTGGCACGCAGTATTTAAACACAGAGCTGGAACTGGCCGCTTTCGGATAAAGCTTTCGGATAATAAATGAAGATGGGGAATTGTTACAATCTTTCGAGAGAATAAGCGCACTCTATGGATTGGATTCAGATTAAATTAAAAATGACTTTCAGTAAAAATATTCTTAAGTAGCTAACGCAAACACGACTAAATGACTAGATGGATCAGAGCATTATCCTGAAAGTTACACTCGATAGGCTATTACTGCGTAGTCATGGGTCTTTTAGTTTTTTAGGAAATGGTGTCATCTTGTGGTTTCAGAGGTAACTACAGCAGACCTTTTTCAGGGTTGTTAGTTAAAAAAAATCCTCTTTGAGACATAAATGTGCCTCAAGCTAAAGAAACACCCTACGTAGGCTATTGTATAAAACAATATACAGTCTTAAATAAATAAATTACATGGATACTTACAATAAAGAAACTCTTTTCATTTACTCTGCTTTTATTCAGCTTACAAACAGTGGGTTCACCATAATCCATACATTTTCTGTTATATATTACATACCAAGAGCATTTCATTTACTGTGCATTTACTGTGTTGTTGAAATACAACCAATTTCTGCCTGATTTCAAAGATATTATAGCCATTTAATTAGAAAACAGCTCTGTCTTCTTTAGTGAGAAATCTAAAATTATTGTGTAATGAAATATGTGGCTAGGATACACAGATGTCATTTCTCCTCATTGGAAATGATCCATTGCTTCTCAGAGATATTTTCATTTTTCTTAATTTTTGCAATCATGTAAATATAGTTCTTCATTGTGTCACATTGCATTTTACAGACAGCTAGTCACAGTTGACTGCTCTTGAAAATGTTTTCTATTATTAGTACAGTGCAAATTTCACTTAAGAAAGAAGTCTGAAATCTGAAGAAGAAGAAGAAGAAAAATGAAAGCTAGCTTGGTCACAAATGAATGGAAAACTAGGATAGAAGAAACAACAGCAGCAACAGAATGCTCTGCACTCAGTCTAGCATGCATACCTTCCTCTCCGTCTCTTCTGAGCAAATCATAAGTGGATGGTGGATTACTCTGCCCTTGGACCATTATGGCTTTTTTCACTTGTCTCATGCCATTAAATGCCCCTGTAAAAAACTATTCATTATAACTGCTCTTTCACTGATGAATTCAATGATTTCTTTCTTTCTGCATTATGTTTCATTAAACCAGCTTTCTGACCCTGACCAGATCCACTCGACCACTCAACATAAAAATTATGGAGAAAAGAAATGATGATCCTTTGTATCTGATTGAACTATTATTAAAGCTAGAACATTTAATGTTGTTGAGTTTTTTATTGGGTGGCATTGTAATACATTTATTCATAATTATTCACTATCCAAAAAAATCAGTTTTCTCTATAATTATTATTAGAAGAGCTATTTAATTAAATTTTAGTGCAATAAGAAAACAAATAGCATACAATGTAAAGCATGCAATAATTAATTTCTATTTTATTTTTATTCATTTTATAGGTGATATTTAATATATATTAAACATATTTATTTATTAGTTTTTTTGTTTGTTTGTTTATTGCATTATTTTTTGCATTTAGACATCATGCATTTCAAATCATTTATTATTAGAAAGATTATTATTATACATAACAATTAACAATCATTTCAATTATAAAAAAATACTGTTAGAGGTATTACATTTAGTAGTTGCCACCACATTGTCACTAGGTGGCATCAGCTACCCTCATGATCAGTGTGGTCAAAATAATTATTACTAAAAATAGACGGATTTTCACGTTTGTTCTACAATTTAATTAATGTGCAATGTCATGGAGGTAGTCATGTAATCATGCACAAATGCACTGACAGAAATACAGCATCTTTTAATACACACCGATAGCACTTAATAATATGGGCAGGTCAGCCATATGCATCAGAAATAATTACACTTTCATTTTTCTGCATTAGTGACTGCCTATGGAAACTGCAGTCTGAGGAGTCAAGCCTCCTGATTTGTTCACCATTCTGATTATGCAGCCTCACATCAGTGGAAGCAGATGACCAATCAAGTGAGAGAGTCTAAAATTAATTCACATATGCAGTGCCAAGCTGACTATATGAACATGTCACTGAGCTACTGCTTTCCACTAATTTGAGTTTACAAAAAGAGCATGAATAGTTTAATCTTTTGTAGCAATGCCCCACTGCTCAAGCACTGCACACATTGCTACTTATTCCTCTCCTTTATTGTTTTCTCTCACTTCCCTCCTGTGCATGCATGAGCTATTCAATAGGATGGAATATGTGTGAACATTACATCTATTATATATAAAGAAGAAACATTAAAAAGGAAAATTAGCAATTTTCAGTTAGAACTTTCCAAAGTCAACATTCCCGTTAAGGAAATCATACAAAGAATGTATAGCTGATTTTTGATTGCTGTGTTTGTCTTCCACTACAACTTTGCTATACAATTACAATTACAATATGGTGTTTCAGTAGCAAAAATATTTATTTGCTAAAACTCTGATCTACTGATATAATTCGTTGTTTAACAATCATACTTATGTTTTATGAGCAATAAAACACATAGGCTACACACTGCTCTTGATGTTAAAGTGGGAATTCCTGTCATAAATGAAGGTGGAATTTAAGGTCATCATTTCATCATATTTTGTAAACATTTTCAGTTTATTTAATTAATTAATTAATTTATTTATTTATTTTATATTATGAATATATTATATATATATATATATATATATATATATATATATTATTTTTTTGTTTTTTATACTTTAAGTATAAAATATATAAATATACTAAGTATAAAGTATTAATTGTTTTTGTTTATACTTTACAATTTTTTTTATTAATTTCATGTCATGCTTCATAGTAAATAAATTTTTGAGTATTTTAAGTTTTCCTGAAATATGATACATACACACACACACACACACACACATATATATATATATATATATACATACATACATATATATATATATATATATATATATATATATATATCATATAAAGTAAAATTACATTTTACATTAAAATCTACATATCTAAGCGCATTTTTGTAAAATTTGTGTGTGGTTCATGACAGACACATTTGCAACCACAGTACTCTCCGCCAGAAAAATAAAAAGATATTTAAAGACAAGAACTAAGGGAGTTAATCCAAAGAATTTATTGTTTTGTTGTTATCATCTTCACATAGAAATAAACTCAGCTGCTGCCAACAGCAAGATCAGCTGCACTGCAATGCACAAACCATCTGAACTCTCTCTTCATCTCTGTGTCAGATTAGAATTACAGCAAATAAGCAAGTGTAAAAATTAGGCCATGGATTTGTGTGTGCCATTTCGCTTGGCCCATATTACAGCGGAGCTCAGTTGGTATTGATAATCCACAGTGTTTTTAGATTGTAATCCCTTGCTGGAATTAAGGACACTGGAAAGGACTTTTACACAGGAATAAGACCAAAAATTATCTTATGTCATTAAGTCCACTAGATCTAATATTGTAGTTGTTCATTTGGGTGATGTCCATTTGGTTGGTCTTGTCAGGGTTCAACAACAAAAAGAGCTTAGATGTCTCCTTTTGTTGTTTAAACGACATGCATTGTGGAACAATAGTGAGGGGTCATGTAAAGATTGAATATGGAACATTAATCTCTAATCTTAATGTTAGTTTTGCAATGGCAAAACACTTTAAAATAATTGTTTTGGGGGTTTTTATCACTGATCATCTGGATTTTTGTATTTTTAATAAAATAAAGCATCTTATTACATATTAATGTTGATCCTAAATACAGAATTTATGAGGAGCAAAAAGACAGACAATTTAATAATAATACATGATGCATAACAATGCAAAAATATGGCCATGAGACAGAGAAAGTGTAATTTTTTCGTCTCACAAAAAATCAGTGCATAAACGGATAGCAATATGGCTCTTATGTCCTTGAGAAAAGGTGGAGAGGAGAAAAGATGAAAGGGAGAGATTGGCAATAACATTTCAATTATGGCTTGGCAAAGAACAAGGCAACAGCCCAACACAGGAGCAGTTTTCATGATCTCAATGAAAAGCAGAGACTCAACAGACAGATAAAGTTTTTGTGTGTCATGTTACTGTACTGAAAATGACCCCCAAGGACTTCAGTATTAATATTATATTGTAGTGTCTGGTTTTTTTTTTTGCTAGGCCAATGTTTTTATATCTGTTTCTTCAGGTATTACCCTGTTTGTATGATCTCCTGAGACAGAAGATGTTTTTAAGAGTGATGACAGTAAACTGAGTCACTTGGTTAGCCTCACACATTGCCACTTTCACTGCAGCTATTGTTGTTGTTGCTTTAGACAACAGAGTCCAAATACACTGTCTGGAATTTGGATAGGCGTCATTGTTGTGGCACGTTGATCTGGATACTTCACCTGTGGTTGGCAATTTGGTAGGCAGTCTGAAAATTCAGGGGTTGGTGTTCATACATCTCTTTCTGAGTCATTCATCCAAATCATTCTGTACATAACCTTCATACTTGTTTCATATCTGACATGCTTCACACGGTCAGAGAATCAAGAAGAGTGGCATTTTTATAACTAATTCCAGTGGATCTTTACTGGTCAGTCGCAACCCAAACATGGGTTGCAGCAGGTCTGTTCTGATAAAATGCAGCTAAGATAGCAATAAAAATATTTTTGTGCAGTGAATTTTTGGCTGTCAAGATCATTTAGAAATTCTGTGAATGTTTAAAAACTGAATTTGTCACGTCTCCTGTGCAGCCATATCATGTTAATAATTTTGCATATTATTGGGTTTATGATCAAATTAATCTCTCTGTTTGAGTGCATTTTGTTTCATTTTTGTATGGTAAACAGTTTTGGTACAATGCAGATGTCCACTGTTAATGTGTGTCCTGAAGCAAAACCAGTTATGAACCAGCTAATTATTCTATAAAAACAAAAGCCTGATAATAATAGCTTTATGGAAATATTTGTTTCATATCTTGGAAACAGTGCAATTCATTATCACAACAGCAATCTAACAGAAGGTCACCTCATTCAGGTCTACAATGCCTTTGACATTTAGACAGCATGTATTTAATGTAAGAAGTTCATTTGGGGTTACATTAATTATTTAGTTATTCCAGTTATTAGCATTAGTGAGTGCAGCCTTGTATATATACACACTTATATTGGCTTATATTGTAGATCTATTTTCTAATGCCTGTGTAAAATGCAGTCTCAATGCAAATTAAATAACCTGTAGCCTAGCTAGCCGAAATGCAATATGGTAACCACTGGTCAGTCAATTAACTAATGATCTAGGTTACATGGTGATTGCTATATTAATTCAGTGCCTTGGGCGTTTTGAGAATCATCATGTGTCACGTTTTCAGACTCGATATAATAAGTAAAATGTTTAAATGTATTTATAAATGCCATTGTTTCTATCGGGTAACAACCCTGTATGGATTTACACGACAGTGCGCTCTTTTGTAAACATATGAAGACTACACGCCATATAAAGATCTGCAGATAAACTGCTAAGCACAGTCAAATAACCAGCAAGAGTCTCGCTGCTGGCTGTAACAGAACGGTCCTTCGTTCTCATCAATGGATCTATTTCCAGCCCTCAGCGTGGCAGTGATGATGTAATAGCGGGAGCGGAACGCGCAGCATCCGGGTCCCAAACAAACCCATCCGCGCGGAGAGAGAGGTGTTCTGAGCGAGAGGCTCCGGTAGCCCCCCCTCGGGAAAACAAAAAAAATGCCCCACCGCCCAGCTGCGGACTGCCTTGACGGGCTTATGTGATGCTTTTCATAAGTTTATACATTTATTTTTTAAATTTAAATTTCCGTTATCCATTTCTGTCTGTTTTGACGTTAGTTTTCGTGCTAATTGGCTAGCCATCGATTGATGGGTGTTGTGGCTGTGAGCGCTGGTTTATAGTGTTTGCTATCTGACCCAGCATACTGATATTAAGGCTCTTATCCGCGGCTGTGGTGCCTTGGTGTTTCTTCCTCCAGCAAAGAGTACGAAGAAGCTGGGTAAGTGATATTATGTCAGTCTGACGTACATTAAATATAGGAGCTAGCCTCTTAATGCTATCTGGCTGTGCAGCAGTTCGCATATGCTGATAAGAGCAGTGGCTGCATTAGTTGCTTTAATGCCATATAGGTTTGTTCATTTTGCTGCATTAGCGTCTACAAGGCTTCTTTTTTTTAAAGGGAAGCTAAAATAAAAATAAAAGTAGGTTTGTAGGTAAACAAGTTTACTCCATTGACGTAATGACAAACATTTATCTAAACAGTTTACTTGATACTGAAAGCCTGCTGCACCTGTGGCTTATTGTATGAATCATCATAGCATATCCATCAGATGTGTGAATATTTTGTCAGTGTTGCGTGAATGAGAGTCACTTATGTCTTATTGGAGCACCTTTACTCACTTTGTTTTGTGGTTGTGTTTGTGTCAGAGCAAAATAAGAAGAATGGGTGCGTTCTTAGACAAGCCAAAGATGGAGAAGCACAATGCTCATGGAGAGGGGAACTGTCTGCGCTACGGACTCAGCAGCATGCAGGGCTGGCGTGTAGAGATGGAGGACGCACACACAGCTGTGATAGGGCTACCTTACAGCCTCAGCCTGTGGTCTTTCTTTGCCGTCTATGATGGGCATGCAGGCTCTCAGGTTGCTCGTTACTGCTGTGAGCATCTGCTGGAACACATCACCAGCAACCCGGACTTCAGGGGAGGCTGCTCAGGAGGTGGGGACTCAATTAATGCTGAGCCCTCTGCGGAGAGAGTGAAATGTGGAATCCGCACAGGCTTCTTGCAGATCGACGAGCACATGCGGGCCATGTCCGAACGCAAGCACGGGGCAGACCGCAGCGGTTCCACGGCGGTGGGTGTGATGATTTCCCCTCATCATTTTTATTTCATCAATTGTGGTGACTCCAGAGCCTTGCTGAGCCGCAAGGGTCGCGTTCACTTCTTCACCCAGGACCACAAGCCCAGTAACCCCCTGGAAAAGGAGAGAATCCAGAACGCAGGTGGTTCTGTTATGATCCAGAGGGTCAACGGCTCTCTTGCCGTCTCCCGTGCTCTCGGTGACTTCGACTATAAGTGCGTGCATGGAAAAGGCCCCACTGAGCAGCTGGTGTCCCCGGAGCCAGAAGTGTATGAGATCGAACGCTCTGAGGCTGAGGATGAATTTGTGGTGCTGGCCTGCGATGGAATCTGGGACGTCATGGCCAACGAAGAACTGTGTGATTTTGTGCGTTCACGCTTGGAAGTGACAGAGGACCTGGAGAGAGTGTGTAATGAGATCGTGGACACATGTTTGTACAAGGTAAGGTCAATTTGAGTTGGATGCTTATGGGTCATTTTTACTTGCATCTATTAATTCGATCATGCATAAAATTACTTAAATACACCAATATGGAATATATTTTTAATTTCTAAATTAAAATCAGTTATGGAAAGAGGTATTAATTAATTAAATAAAATGGTCCCTGATATCAAAATAAAAATTTTCAAATAAAAAAATATTGAAAAGAATGTTAAGTTGTTTGGCATAATTTCTCAGGGAAAAATCCTACTTCACTGCTTATTAATATTATATGCTGTCGTCCACCAAAACAAAAGGCATGTGGGGCAACCAACATGCGTATGCAGAAGCAAAAAACTAAAGGAAATGATATCAGAACCCTGCAGTGCAGACCCTCATGACTGTGGTTCTTTAAAAATATCAGAAACATTGACCTGTTTATGACAAGACAAAGTTAGTTCTCATTGTAAAGTGTCATGTGGTGTGACTCTCCCAAAATGTGACATTAACTAATATTTGTAAATAATATTGTTTACTTTGTAAAATCGTATTATATTACATAATAAATGTGTATACTTTTTTCTTGATGGTTCTAACATTGTAAACTGTTATTAGTCTAACTTCAGCATTCTTTCTGTGTTTATTTGTTTCTCAACAGGGTAGTCGAGACAACATGAGTGTGGTGCTGGTATGTTTTCCTGGTGCCCCAAAAATCAACCCAGAAGCCGTGAAGCGAGAGGCGGAGTTAGATAAGTACCTGCAGAACAGAGAGGGTGGAGCATGTAAAAAGGCGAATAAATAAAATATATTACAAAGACTAAGAGAGAGTTATAGAAAGTGAGCATTCTTACTTAATTAGTTGAGTTTCTTAGATGGCAGTTTACACTTGCTTATACGTTACAGTTAACGTAAAGTTTCCAATTAACGAATCCCCATATTGGAGAGGAAAGACTCACTGGTACTGTATTAGCACAGTTAGGACTATTCAGGATCAATTTTAACCAGAGAGAAATACCACAGTGTGAATTTATTTGAACTTATATTGATAATTAGAGGCCTTTATTTATTGCCAATATTGAAAAGCACTTACACGATTTAGAGGTAACCTGTAGCGTTTTATTATAGTGCATCCGAGAATCCTCTGCTCCAGCGCATATTACTTGGCGTATTATTAGCTACTAAGTGATGGTGAGTAAGTGCAATTGTAGATTAGAAAAAAGGAATGATGAAAACCCAACATTTGGCTCTGCACTTTTTCATTAAACGCTGCTGCTATACTTAAAGGCATCTTCTATTAATAAGAGAGAGACCAAATTTGAGATCTCAGAATACAATATGTTTATGTATTGGAACAGAATTAATACAAAGTGTAGTTTTGCGTTCTGTTTGTGACTGTGTGTTCTTCAGATAGTTGTATTCATCCATTTGTACAAGCATGTGTTTAAGTCTGGCACTTGTTTAATTTGCATCTTTCTGAAAAGTCGTTCTAAATGAGAGTGAATGTCAGGCCTCCACCGCTGATTACCTGAAATTGTAGCTGACACTGCTGTACGTGGCCTGATGGTGCAGTTTTGTGTCTACAACAGTGGCCATGAGCATTTTAATCTGCATGATTCCTGTTCTGTAATATGGAACATTGTTGCCTTAGGCCTAATTCACAGTGACTACCTTGATTAGAATCGATAGGTTAGCACTTGGTATCCAACCCCAACTGCTTGGAAGAGTAAAATTAAATCCAGTGGTCACATGGTACTGAAAGCATGAACTGTACCGATAGCACGATAAGTTGTGTACACCTCCTGCATGTACGCTACATTAATAAAAAACAGGGATAGATCTTATTTAGAATTAAGTTGGTCTGACAGAAGTTTTATACTTTGTACAGTATGCATTTGTAACCCCTGAGGAACAGCTTCCGTGTGAACTGAACACAGTATTTGAAAGGTTGTGTCAATGTTTTACAATCCTCTCCGAGTTGTTTACTACTTGTTGCCTCAAACTGACACTTTGTCAATCCTCTGGTTTGTCTATGTAACTGTTAAGAAAAACTCATTTAGTTAGGAAATTCTTGGTGCATAGAGTGGGATTCAGCCTGCCTGCACTTTTTGAGATGTAGATCTTTGTTGGTACAATGATTGAGCATTTATAGTACAATGGTACACTGCTTTTGTGTCTGTAAAACCCAACAGGATTTGTATTTTTGTCGTTCTGTACCTAAGATTTTGGAAGCCTTTCATTTTTTTCACCCTTTAGACTTGTCTTAACATGGCGTGACTCAACAGGATTTTAGCGACAAGCGATTTGTCTAATGTTTATCCTAGTTCACCTAAAAATGAAAATCATTTACCAAATCATTTACATTCCAAACTCATTGAAACCCATTGAAAACTTTGGATCCCATTAACTTTAATAATACGGACAAAACCAGCTGACATTTTTTTAAAGTGTCTTCTTGCATAGAAGAAAATAAAAAAACATCACTTTGAGGTTTGGAATAAATGACAATTTTCATTTTTGGGAGAATTATCCCTTTTAAATGAGCCCTGAAGCAATGCAGTCGATCACAATCGGAACAGCTCCCACGGTTTCAGAATGTGTGAATCCATTCCTATAGTCCATGTTTGATGTTTAATATAAATGAAGTTGATATACTTGTGCAGTACTTAAAGGGATAGTTCACCCAAAAATGAAAATGACCTCATTATTTACTCGCCCTCAAGCCATCCTACTATAAGTGTATATGACTTTCTTCTGTCAGACAAATAAATTCGGAGTTGTATTAAAAAATGTCCTGGCTCTTTCAAGCTTTATAATGGTAGTGAATGGGTGTTGAGATTATGAAGTCCAATAAAGTGTGTCCATCCATCATAAAAGGTGCTTCACATAGCTCCAGGGGGTTAATAAAGGCCTTCTGAAGCAAATTGATGCATTTTTGTAGGAAAAATATCCATATTTAAAACTTTATAATCTTTTGCTTCCGTTGACTGTTTAACACGTGTTCACAAGAGAGTAGCAGAAGCGCAGTGGAGAGAGCAAAACAAAACTCTCTTTACGAGGTTTTGTAAAGAAAAGAAAAGTGTCAGAGGATTTCGATATAAGCCAAGAGGAGACTAGATTTCCTTTGCTGTGAACAAAACTTGGTTTTCTCAAGACTAGTATATTCTCCTTTGAGCTCACATTACGCCTATGTCCTAAATCATCTGCTGGAATGCCACTCTTGTGTATCTGTGTACGACATTTAGCACAAGAGATTATGGTTTATAAAGTTTTAAATATGGAACTTTTTCTTACACAAATGCATCGATTTGCTTCAGGGCCTTTATTAACCCACTCTGGAGCCGTGTGGAGCACTTTTTATAATCGATGGATGCACTTTATTGGACTTAAAATCTCAACCCCCATTCACTGCCATTTTAAAGCTTGGAAGAGGCAGGATATTTTTTATTTATATAACTCTGGCTGTATTCATCTGAAAGAATAAAGTCAAATACAGCTAGGATGGCTTGAGGGTGAGTAAATCATGGAGTAATTTTAATTTTTGGTTGAACTATCCCTTTAAAACTAGTGAATTGTCTTTGTGGACGGGTCTACCAGTGCACCACAAGAGAAAAAGAAACCACATTACCGACAAAATATACTGTCGGTTTATTGAGTCTCGCCTTGTTACAAAAATATTTTGTTGCCTGCATTAATAAAGCATGGGGTTCTTTCTATTTAGCTAAATTTTCCCTTACAACCAAAAGTTCCCACACGTTCTTCACATGTCTTTGTATTACCAGGAGATATATTTTAGCTTTAAGATGTTTAACTGAATGAAAAACATAGTGTGCCTGCTCTAAGAGAGAACTCTTGAGGTTAAAATGATTGTAGGTCATTCCTGTACCACATCAGTTTCATTTTGCTTGGGTTTATTGTTGTATCTCCTCACTGTTTGACATAGCTTGATAATCCACTGTTTATTAAATTAGCCTTAATTCTTTTCTTCCATAATAGCACATCTGAGATCTGTACGCTTTGAGACATGTCACGTGTTTGTATACCTACAAAGAGTGACGAAGTTCTTCTGGGAGAGCCTTTAATTGTGCCTACGAGTGAGTCTATGGCCAGTTGTAGCATTCAAATGAACTTTCTAAGTCTTGTAAGGTGATTTTGTTTGTTTTGTAACATTATTCTACTCGAGCATAATTTTAGCTTGTGCATTCGGTAGCACATTTGGCCCCTTATAGCAAGTGCCATGCGAGTGAGATTATTGCTGGACAAAGCACAACCCAAACCCCTAACGAGTCAAACATGGGGTGGAAATATTGCCTTACTGAAAAATAAAGCAGGCATTAAATGGGCCAGAAAGTATAGTTGGAGATTGCCTTGATTTCTAACACTGTAGCACCATCAAACTGAGATGTACAGGGAAAGAAAATGTCAACTTCCAAGTCGGTCCTTCTACAAAGTTCATTGGATTTCGAGTGAAGCAACCAACTGCTAATAAAATAGGCATTTCTAACACATTGAATGGCTTCAAAAATGTATCTTCTAGAGTATTAATCCAAAGAGCAAACCGAGCTCATTTACTGTCATATACTTGCGCTGTTGGTCCCTGTGTGTCACTTTTGTCTTTACCTCTCAGGTCCAAACTGACAAGCAACAGAGGACACTATTTATTTGAATTATTTATTGTCTTTATAGTATTTTACCTCTTTTGAATGAAACTGTTCATGCATTCCATTTTCTTTAGCCAAATAAGCACTACTAATGCAATGAAAAGCTTATATTCTTTTCTCCTTGTATTTGTTATACATCCGTGTCATGAATAGTCCATGTGAACTGAAAGCTATGTGAGTTGAAATGCATTATGTCTTTGGTTCCTCTACACAAAGTAGTATCTTCACATGCTATTCACGCTCTTCACTATTCTGTCAGAGTAGATCGGTCCAAGGTTGACGATGTGTAAGGGTTACAATCTATGAGCGGTCCTTTCTTAACCCAGCAGACTGTTTGTGTCTGTGTTTGTTCAATTTTACCTCTCAGAAGGTAACCGTTTTATAAAGCTCATTTTGAAAGATTTTTCAACTACAGTTTCATAGAAAAGTATTTCAATATTAGAGGGTGAGCACCCAATATTTTATTTCTTTAGTTTTTATTTTTGTACATTAGCACCCGGGTATTAGCAATGTAGACAAACTGTGATCTTGTCATTCTTGGCTGTCAAAAATGATTCAAATAAAATAATTTACGGAAACGCTGAATTTGTGAGGTGTGTGTTTTTTTTTTTTTTTTTTTAATAAAATCAGTGAAATTTAATTTATTTTTCACTTCTAAACACTACATTTAACAGCATTTTTCTGTGAAATTACATTAACCCTCATATGGTCATTGTTTCCTGTTTACACTACTGGTATTTGGGGTTGGAGCCCTGCACAGGCCTCAAATTTAGGCCCTGCCCCGAGACGCTCAGGCCCTAGCCCGGCCCACGTCTGACAGCTTATCAGAATTACCGACCCGAGCCCGTCTTTTTTTTCCCCCTTCTCCTAAAACAGTTTATACTACTGTTTCGGCTATTAAAATAGTTCAGTTGTGTGTGTAATGGCAAAATTATTATATTTCATTTAGTTTTTTTATTAAGTTAATTTAGAAAACGTTGGGAGCATTTTTGTTCGTTAAATAGACTATAAGTTTTTGTTTTTTTAAAGTAACAACCAAGCGGCCAGCGGCATGAGCTGATCATAGCCTATTGATAAATTTAGCCTTCTCATATCATCACGACTTGCCTAAAATAAAATCTATAGATATACTAAAGGAGTTCAAGTATATAACAATGTTTAAACGTTAAACCTGCACTATAATAATAATGTGTGTAGCCTATATCCAAGTTTGTGCGGAGAGTGGAAGCTAAAGCGCGCTCTGCAGGACATGGAGGCACCAGCAAACACTTGCATTTTTTTCAGTGGAAACAAATTAAAATAGCCTACACCGTCTTTTTTTTTTTTTTTTTTTGATAAAAGTGAGACTAATACATCATTCGGAACTGTAAAGGGTCTACTTGTATTTGTGTGCACTCACAATACCAACAAAAGGTAGTCCTTTTATAAAACAAAGAAAACGTACATGATGCACTTTCTGCCGTCTTGAACAGGAGCGCTTCACAAAAATTAACTGAGGCTGAGCGAATACATGCCTCACAGACATGATAAATATATATAGAAAGCTTTAAATTATTACTTAATGAAATAAAAAAAATCGAAAACAAAAACTCTTGCATTTTATTGATTTTAATGAACCACGTGTAAAAAAATATAGAATGTAGAAAAAAATTAAATATGTAAATAAAACCAACAGCAATATAAATAAATGAACAGGAGTGAAGAGGGAACATCGAATAACAACACAAATGCTCTCTGTGATAATCATAACTTTGTTTGTTTGTTTGTGTGTGGTGTGTGTGCATGCATGTGCGTGCATTAGTTCTCACCCCTTTGTATTTTTGTTCTGCATTTAGGGCTGATATTATTTGCCAAATTCTATACATAGGCTCTCTGTGGCAGTCGTGTGTGTGTGTATGTTTATGTGGTTTATCAGGACACAAATTTGTATAATGACATGGGTATGACAGAGGTATTACAATATGAAGGTGGTTTATGAGGACACTGCCTATGTCCCCGTAATTCAAAAGGCTTAAAAAAACATACTAAATGGTGTTTTTTTGAAAATCTAAAAATGCACAAAGTCTCCTGTGAGGGCTAAGTTTAGGTGTAGGGTTGGTGTAGGGCAATAGCACACACAGTTTGTTCAGTATAAAAACCATTACGCCTATGGAGAGTCCCCATAAACCACAAAAACCAACGTGTGTGTGTGTGTGTGTGTAAGTGAGCATGTCTTTTCTACATTGCATTTGTGCTCTAGTACCAGGCCTTCATTTCTGTATGGAAATTTTCTGATTTATAGATGTTTTTTTTTATAGATATTTTTTCGCTTTTCCCATTCATTTTCAATTGGGGTCATATTGACCCCAAATACCAGATTAGTAAAAAAAAAAAAAAAAATACATACCTTCAGAACAACCGAATCAAGCCCAGTTTTGACTTTTCTACATTTTCTATCTATATTCACATAATTTTTTTTTATGTGAATATAGATAGAAAATGTAGAAAAGTCACAAAATCTTATTCCACTGAGATGAAGGGAACCATTTCTTTTAACTAAAAAAACTTGATTGAGGCTTTTGTCTCATTAGATCTGTTACAGATTTTCACCATGTATAAAATGAAGAACTTACCTTTAACCAGTTAACAGGTGTTAATATTGTTTCTTTTACCATTAAAATTACATTTTCAAATCATTTTTTAAAGACCAGCAAAATCTGAATGAAAACATGCTTTATTTTTGGCAGAGAGTATGAGTCATTGAGGATGTTTAATAATAGGCTTCCTGCCATGAAGAAGCAGTGACTCACACATCGGCTGCTGTTGCTTTCTGCACTCTTCATCATGTCAATATCTCTCCAGTTTACTTATGGTTTTATTAAATAATGTCTGTAGTGTCTGATAGAGTTCTGCAATTCATGAATGAACTGCTTTACCTCAGAGATCTCTCTGCTTGGACTGTCTGCGTGACTCAAAGGTCGTCTTTTGTGTGTGGCCTGTTACTCCACCATGTTTATGTGACTTTTTTCTCTCATAATTGAATCTTGCTGTTTTTCTTTCTCTTTCTATTTCATTGTCTCTCCATACTACTTTCTTCCCCTTTAAATACGGGCCTCACTGAAATATTGATATGAAAGCTCTGTTATCTTTTTTATAAAATTGAATGAGGGGATTGACATTTTCCATAATGCCATTTTACTAGATGCTTGTTTAAGGATAATATTAACCAAGAACATATGAGTTGGCATAAAAATATCAGCTCTGGTTAAATGAAGAATTTTTACACTAACCCACATGAGATGCCATTTACTCTAACTGTATTACTGAGACTCAGCTGTTATACAAATTTAGTCAAATGCAATGTAGATCCTTTTTTCTTTTTGTATTATCATATTGTATTCACTACTCAAACCTGAAGTCATCACACTGAGATACATAAAAATGTAAATTTAAAGCCGTTAAATGCAATCTTTCATTAATTAGAAGATCTATAGTCAGGGCTGTTTGTGTTGCGATAAAGACAAAAGTGGTAGAGAAAATAATGCAAAGAAGTACTCCTGGCCTTGCTCTTCTTGTTTGACCTTCCAGAGACCAATTATGCAGTGATTCATAACCAGAGACTGAATAATAAATGAATGACTGATTACCTTTAGACCTGCCTATTCATGCTGCAACCTCTGGCAGCATTTGTTGGTTAATAATGCAGCACATTGTGACCGGCTGAATCATTTAAACTTTGACCCTCTTATTGAAACATGGTGATATGAATCTATAGCCACAACATCCTCAGAGTCCTGCCTGTCTTAGTCTTCCTGATGTATCTATATAGTATTTTGCACCTTCTGAATAAGATTTCTGTGTGAATGTTAGGGTAAAAATTCTGAAACCAAGACATGTATTCATTCCCACTTCACAGGTATTTATTACCAGTCTCAGTGTGAATCAGTGGATGGTTTTTATAAACCTGTGTATGAATGTTTTACTGTGACAAGTTACTGGTGAGGTTGAACCCACTCCTAATAATGTTTTTGTTGTTTTTGCTTATATAATGGGAACTTTTCAAGATGTCACATACAGAGGACTTTATTTTATTTTTTTATCTTGATCTTTTTATGCTATTCTGAAAAAATAAATGTTATTATCTTATATTATATTACAAGTGGTCTATGACTTATCCTCTATACAAGAATTTCTAAAAAAGTATTTCTATAAAATCAATAAAATATTTATTGCATCTATTTCTACTTCAGCAGAGCTCTTCCTATTGTTTTTGTTTTCTCAGTTCTATTAGCATTGATCAGTAACTGTTGGCTGCCTCTTCAGATTTACTGAGTGCTGGTCAGTTCAGAGCATCATAGGAATCATCCTGCATCTGTTTGCTGACCCTTTTGCTTTGAGGATCAAAGGACGTGTCCCTGGTACAGAGAGCATAAATATAGAAACAGCTTTGCTTTGAATGTGTGCTGGAGATGTCTGTTTGAGGCTTAATACTGTATTCACCTTTTGGTTAAAATGATTTTTTATTGGATAAATAATAGAATACATTTCTAATAAACATTTGTAATATGAAAAAAGGTTAATAATTTTGTTAAAATTGTTATTTATTCTGAATTAGCTTGTACAAGTAAGTTGTACAAAACAAACAAACAAAAAAAAACTGTATGCGCATGTGTGTAACATTAATTCCCTGCAGGTGCACTACAGTATTTGGCATTGGCTGTTGAATTGCAGATCGGAGATTGTTTTGGCATGCTCTGGCCCTCATTTAGCTGTCTGTATAGGGCCTATTTTTGTTTGGATCCATCAGAAGAGCACAGAGATACAAAGCAAAGCTCTGGTTTAGAGCCTGACTCTTGGGAGCAAATATCAGTCAATCAGCTGTGTCCTTGAACAAAATGTTTATCAGACAAGCACATTTTCAGCATTGCATGCACTGCCATGTTTTATATATATATATATATATATATGTATTGCATTTTGTCTTGAATATATTTGTTCATTGATTTTGTAAAAAATTTAATTTTCAGATTTTGAAACAGATCATAGGGTGTTACATGTTGACATCTTTTTTATTTATTTTTTATTTACTGAACAAAAGTCATCATGAGGGATCACACTGCTGAAAAACAAGCCAACGCATTCATTTAGGGAATTATGAGTGAATCATATTGTGGATGCTGTTCTGTTATCTATTCATATATGTTTGGCTTGTTTCAAATGAGTATTTTCAAGGCAATATCAATACTAGACATCTAAATCCTGCTAATAAAACCTGAGCACACGTATATTAGTCATTCTTTGTAACTTGTGGCTTTTGTGTGCTATTGACTTGCTTATATTATCTGATAGATTTAACGTGTCATTTATGACATTATAATTTATGTAGAATAAAAATAATAAAAATTCATGATGTCGGTTTTTTTATGGAATGCTTTGTTTTCCTGTTAAGCTACTTTCATATTTCTGCCATCAGATACATACATTTGGTCAAAAAGAAGTTTCTCATAAAGTGTTTTCAGTATTTCTTTACACTTGCACAACAGTTTTTTTTTTTATATTCAACAAGGATGCATTACATTGATCAAAGGTGACAGTAAAGGCTTTCTATTCATCAATTAATCTTGGGAAGGGGGCTTGTTGGTCTTCCATAAATATTAGCACAACTGTTTTCAACATTGATAATAAGAATTGATTATTGAGCACCAAATTAGCATATTTTAAGGATTTATGTATTATGTGACACTGAAGACTGGACTAATGGCTTCAGGTTTGCCATCACAGGAATAAATTATACTTTTTAAATATATTAAAACAGAAAACAGTTTTTTAAATTGTAATAATAGTTCACAATATTACTGTTTTTATTATATTTTTAATTTAAATAAATGCAGGCTTGGTAAGCATAACTTTAACAAAAATGTAAAAACTTTTAAAATCTTACCAACCCCAAACTTTTGAACAGATTGTGGTGAACTCATCGAGCTCAATTAAGCTCTGTTATGGTGAATAGTGATTGATTTTTAACTGGATTATTGTTATTGTCACAAAGCACATACATAATTGTTAGTTTAGGCTGTTATTAGCCATTTTGCACCAATATTCAAAATATTTTCAAAGAATATCAATTTTTAAAAAAACAATAAATTGTATTTTTAATCAACATTAAAACGTATCACTTTATTTTTGATGCTAAAGTGTTTGTTATTAACTTAATATTTTGTTCGTCTATAGACAAATTGTTTGTCCAATATCAGTTATTCTTGTAACTTCATGTACAATAACAAAATCTGAAAAGGATGAATATCAATGAATTCATTAAGACCTGATGTATTGTTTGGCTTCCTACTTTCACTTCTGCCTGCTGTCTCTTGTCATGTTTCATCAGCACAAAGCCAACTGGACACCCAACAAAAATGTTACTGTTAGTTAAATTGACATTTATGACCTTCCATTATTCCCAATTTGCTGTCTAGATAGCCTATGTAAATGGGGCCCCTGGGTTAATGTGTGGTGTTGCTGTTCTCTGAGGACCCCTTTGTTTTCAGTATCACTAATGATGATAAGATCGTCAGGAGTCTCAACCACGCGGATCAGCTGACCTGGATGTGCCTGTCTAATTACAGCATTAGCAGCTTCACCAATCACTCATGCATGTTATGTGGTGCTATCTGGAGTCCTGAGCTCCTAGGCAGGCATATGGTGGCCTAGTGAGGGGTGTTAGCTCGACTTGGCACTCCCCTGGAGCGTTCGGAGAGGGAGAGATCGAGCATTGCGGTGCATAAAAAAATCGCACAAACACATCTGGTGGCATTGAAGAATAGGCCTTGAAATTTTATTACTACATACCAGCAGATTTTTAGTTAATGGTTTAGTTTTAGTTAATTTTAACATAACATAGAAATCCTTTTTTATTTATTTTATAAATATCCACTTTATTTTTGACCTGAAGGGCAGATGTGGCCATTTGGAATGTTCGAGGCTTCCAAATATTTTACAAAAACAGTCCTTATGCTGCTTGATATTACAAACTGGTATTTGTTATCATATTATTTTAATTCATTATCATAAACACTCAGGATTGTAGAGCAAATATTTTTATCATTTACAGCATTTGTCTATAGCGACTAATGAATTGAAAGGGAATGTATTCCATACAGAAACAGGTCATATTGTATTTATTTTTTCTTTTATCAAAGTCTTCTAGCCACATATTACTCTAGTATTAGAGATACACAGTTCTCCTACAACATCAGAAACTGTCAGACAGCAATACCATCTACTGTGGGTAGAGGGCGCCAGAGTTGTTCTCATCTATCTTTTCACCTTTACTCTTACTTGTTAAATTGATATTTGCCTCTTTCTTTGTCACTACTCTGATTTATTTTGCTTTCTCCTTGACATGTGAAAGTATTTTATTTCACGATTATTTCTGGAGTACCACTGAGAACAAAACCATGCTTTTCCCTTCTCTCTTTCATTTCTTTCCTACATAAATTAGATGGCCCTCCTTCTAAGTAATGCCATGGCTTGGTGTGATTCAATATAGGTGGGTTTTATGTGCTTGCATAGATATGTTCAGCCTTGTTTAACCTAAAAGGCGAACTATTGAAGACTGCTACAATAACACCTCAATGCCTTCTATAGGCCTATTTCACAAGAGATGGTTGACTGTAACCTGTACACTGAGACAGGGTGAAGTCAATAAAAGCTTGTCTAATTTACATTTCACATAAAGAATAGATAGAAAAAAAATACATATCACAATATTACATTACTACTTTTTCCTGGAGGTAACACTGGGACTGAGAGGGAGAGACACAAATTAGATTAGTTAAGGCTAGCACTCTCATTAAGCTGAACTGCTGTTTAAGAGAGTGGGCGAGAGAGGCTAATGCGTTATAATTGATGTTTACTCTACACTGTTGCTGTTATATACAGGCCACATAGGTCCTTCATTAGCTGCAGTGCATTTTGGTTAAATGGAAATTGTTATTCCCTTATCTTCGCCATTGGACGTATGGAATGGCAATCACTTGAAACACATTGTTGTTCAGCTTTAGCAATGTTTTCTTTTCCCACTGCAAATGTTTGCACTAACTGTACCATTATATATCTATTGGTTTACCCTTAAAAATGTCTGTATAATCACTATATAACTACATGCCACATTCTTTTACAATTCTTCATAAAATATCCAACTCCTTAGACATTTCAAACTAAAATATAGGTTTTTCCTGAAATTGTGTTTTATCCCTAAACATGCTCATTGTTTAAAGTTGTCATATGGTGCAAAGTTTTCCTTTCTCTTTGGAGTGTTGCAAGCTGTTTGCGCATAGATAAGATCCCTGTTAAGACTCAAAGTTATGACTCTGCCACGCCCCGCTAAAACGGCTCATTCAAACACGCCCCACATGTCTACGTCACGATGTGGACAGAAGGCGTGGTTTCAGGAACCGCAGTAGTGTTGATGCAGTCATGTCAGGGAGACACTGTGTGTTTCTATACTAAAGCAAAAGCACTTTATTTGGCCTTCCGAAAGTAGATGCATTTAGGATTACTTTCAACAGAACAGCACAACCCAGATGTTATCACAACGCATTTTATGGACGACCGTTTCGTGAACCTAGGAGAGGAGGTACTTCTGACTTTGCTCTGACAATCTGGCGCTTCTGAATCAGCGACCGTATGTTTTGTTATTAGTTTAAGTATTTGCTAT
Source organism: Barbus barbus (assembly GCF_936440315.1). NCBI lineage: Eukaryota > Metazoa > Chordata > Actinopteri > Cypriniformes > Cyprinidae > Barbus > Barbus barbus. The sequence continues at coordinate 14,241,161 of NC_136742.1, read as the reverse complement.
TGACTGTTCAAATGCAGAGTTTTGCATGTGTGTGTGTGTGTGTGTGTGTGTGTGTGTGTGTGAGAGAGAGAGAGAGAGAGAGAGAGAGAGAGGGTCACATCACAGCTGAGTGTACAGCCCTGTTAGAAATCGTCTTAACCGCAGCTTGTGTGCAAACACATATGAGCTTCATCACTGTCTGTCACGCGACTCTGTTCCCCTCTCGGGCTTGAGCTGATGGTAAAACTAACTACATTATTAACTGTTTTTACTTTAATTTTGAAAGCTGAAGCTGGCGATTATGGAAAGGGGCGTTACATTTCCCACGCGGCTTGTGGTGTTTGGCCAATCACAATGCACTGTGCCAGCTGGCCAATCAGAGCAGGCTGTGCTTTGTTGAGAGAGGCGGGGCATAGAGGACTTACAAAAATGTACAGTATTTGAAAAAGAATGTGTTTTTTGAACATTAAAGCATGTCAACATATTCTGTTACACCAAATACACAAAATAAGGATCTTTAAAAAAAGTATCATATGACCCCTTTAATCTTTTTTGATAATCTTGGTTTATCTGACTTTTTTCAATTAATATTTATTTTTAATATTTTTATTTAAATTTAACTAAATTTGAAAATGATTATGATTATTTTTTTTTGTTTTCTCTGATTGCCCTGCACTATTTATTTCCTTTTATATTACTTAATTTATATTTTATTTTGCACAACTGTTATTTTATTGTATTTGAGTTAATCATACTTATTTTCACTATAGGTTGTTATGATTTATTATCATTATGCACACCTCATTTTGTAGCTACGATTTTTTTTATCGTCATTTGTTAGACTTTTACATGGAGATTTAAAATTTGACTGAACAATGGAGATGTATATCTTTAGTCTGCTTTCACAGAGGTGCCTTTTTTCATACGTATAAAACTGTTGCTTCTGAAACAATAATAGCCAAGGGTGAAGTCAGGTAAAATGGGCTAAATACGGTTGTTGCATCATATCTCTTAACTTTTTTTACAGCCAATCCCAATAACTGATCTTACACTGTTGCTTCAACACTTGTTGACATGTAACAATAATTTAGATTGGTCTGAGTTTTTTAAGGCGGGCAGGGCAGTGTGTTATATGAAGCTTGTCAGAGAAGTTGTAAGGTAAGTGAGCCTGACATAGTACATTTCATTCATCACTAATAAGCAATTATTAGTAAGCTTACCAACAAAGAAAAGGTTTTTGAACAATGTTTTGACATGCTCTTTCAAATACAAAAAGGTAGAAATGGCTGGTTAAGCTATAATGGGCCACAATTTTCAGCTAAAATGGGCTGCACACACACACACACACACATACACATTTACACAGAAACTAAGGGTGAAAATAGGTTTATATGTGTGATGTATGATGTATGATGTGTGAACTTTTATCTTTATCAGACAGTAAGGCATGAGGTATAGGCTATATGTGGTATCATTTATAAAATGTGACCCTGGGCCACAAAACCAGTCATAAGGGTCAATTTAAAAAGTAAATAAATACTTAATAGCTTTCCATTTATATATGGTTTGTTAGAATATGATGATATTTGGCCAAGATACAACTATTTGAATATCTGGAATCTGAGGGTTCAAAAAAATCAAAATATTGGAAAAAATCGCCTTTAAAGTTGTCCAAGTTAAGTCCTTAACAATGCATATTACTAATCAAAAATTAAGTTTTGATATATTTATGGTTGGAAATTTACTAAATATCTTCATGGAAAATGATTTTTACTTAATATCCTAATGTTTTTGGCATAAAAGAAAAATCTGTAATTTTGATACAATGTATTGTTGGCTATTGCTACAAATATACCCCTGAGTCTTATGACTGGTTTTGTGGTCCAGGGTCACAAATGATTAATTTGTGATTAATTATATAAAAAAGCTGTTTTTAATGAATCACAATGGATTTATTCAAATCCACTGACACTCTCCTAGATGACTATTGTTTTGGCATGGGATTCAAAAAAAAAAAAAAAAAAAAAAAAAAGAGGCTAAGAACAACTTCTTTGTACTTGCAAATAAGGCATCTTTACATATTAAAGGAACTCCAGAGCATTTCTTTTCTAATTCTGCAGAGATTAACAGGCACTGACTTCTTTAGATCTCATCATTCATTTCATTCCATTAGAAGAAATCGAAATACATTTTCTTTTCAATTAAAGATCAACAAACCCTTGTACCATGGCAGCATTTCTGCTTGGAAAAGTCAAAGTTTGGTGGGATGATCCTGCCCTGCACCGCACTCTTTAAAACCAGCCGTATCAGCAGAGCGTTGGCCCTTGCTGGGGCTGCATGTGTTATTTAGCCCATGTCATCATGCTCTGTTTATCTCACTGAGGCCATTAAGTGTGACTAACGCGGCCGTGCAGCAGTTAGCCTGCACCACCCTGAGGCCCAGGGATCTGATGTCAGCCCTCTCTCCTGCAGTTTACTTCCAGTCTGGGGATACATTATATCATTTTATACTACAGGGCCATTGAATGCTTGAATCTGATTGGCTGACTAACGTTCTAAGGTGCACAACTATTTTCAGGGAAACGCATACCTATGTGTGAGCGTCGTTTCTTTATAGTGTCTTTTGCCTATGTATACAAGTGCTTGTATGCCTATTGATTGACAGTCAACTGGCACCCTGTCTCTAAGCCAAACACTATCAATGTCTAATTCAAGGTCAACAATGAAAATGTTATGACTGCACCCAAATATGACCTTTTATGTGGTGGTGACCCAGTGACTTACTGCTTGCTCCATATCCATGGAACGTCTTCAATCGCTGGCGGGGATTGTTGCCTCAGTCTCTAGTTCTGCTAATGTTTTTCTTTTATAGGTATTTTTATGCAACCGCCACATCCCAGCCTGCAGCTTCACCCAGATTGTTTAAATTGCCCAGTTCATATTTAATGTCAGTTGACCTCATTTTGCTTAGCAGAAACATAGGCTGCATTTCTTAGAGTCTTCGCTCTGATCGTTTACACTCACTTCGGCTTCCTCTGCTTATGATTTCTCTATTTAATATTTGACTGTAGGCTTGCAACAGCTATTGTTCCGGATGATGGCCCATGTTACACGTGGCTGAATGAAGTCAAGCACATTGTTTCCACTTTGACTTCAATTCTTTGTCTCTTTCTAGTTTTCCTGTGAAGGAATGTGATGAAATAATCCTGACAGGAACGTGACTTTTGCTCATTGTGTCGGAGAAGAAATGATTGAGGTGCTTTCGAGGCTCTTGCCGTGCTCTGATGGAAACGGAGGAATCTGTTATAGTGCCTGCTGGGTAAAAGAGCTTGCTCTATGTTTCCACCGAGTCACCAGGGTGCCATCAGAGAGCCCTCCTCCTCACGCATGAGAAAGAGGGAGAGAGAGCGAATGAGCGGCTTGCGTAACATGCGGCAGAGCTGCAATGCAGGCAGCTGACGAGGGCAGTTTGTCCACGCTCCACTGAACCACAGCTGCGGTCCATCTGGAACTGGGCTGGCATTGTCTGCTCTGCCCTCATGGGCCCGCTTGAGCCAGGCTGTGACTGACAAGCCACGAAAGGGTTAAAGGCCGCCTTATTGAGCACGCTAATGAGCGGGAGATGAGCAACAAATATTGCTGTTAGCTGCAGGTCATGCTGAGTAACATATTTGGGGAATATAACGTTCACATTCTTTTGGAGGGTCCTTTCCTCAGGTTTATGACTCATTCTTTTTGTCTGAATCCATGTATTTATTACAAAGTAAATGAAAAAAATCCAATTCAGTCACTTTAATACATCTTTTCTATGATGAGCATATTTTTAATTTCTGAATTAAAATTCATTTTGATATGCTTTGGGGGCGTAAAGTAAAAAATGTTTGCTGAGTTGATATCATATTAAAGAAATAAGCCTAATTGAAAGAATCAAATTCTTAAAAAGAAAACCCCGTTTAGTTGATTTGCATTATTTTTTATTTCTTAAAAAACAAATGACAAGCAGTGAAGCGGTTTTGTTAAAATATTAATATTTAAAAAAGCTTTTGTCTGCAAAATCAAAGTCATGTGCTGCAAACAATGTGCTGAAACATGCTGGACAAACCAGTAGACCCTCATCAACCCCCTCCCCCAAAGTAATGACATTTAGGAATTATTAAGTCTAAAAATGAGAATTTTGAAATGATTCTTTTTATATGACATGCATTTTACACATGAAGAAATTGATCTCAACAGAATATGGAGTTAGGTTGCCATACCATTTCATTGGTTGCCATATCACATTCATTGAAGTCACTGCCTTCTCTTTCACCATCTCTGAATTTATATATCACTGTCACCTTTAACATTTATATATGTTAAATATGCAAGTGATTTGTTCGTGCTCCTCTTCTGCACAGGGCAAATTATTGACCCCCAGTGTTACAGCTCTGGTGTGTTTCCTGCTGCTTTCCACCATTCAGGCATGAACTCAATACCGTTTGGTTCCAGTCAAATGCACAGTCTGAATGGTCCTCACACCACACTAAAAAGACAATCTCTACTAACCTAAGCTAACCACTTGCAAACAAAAAAGTTTTCTCTTTTTTATTTATATTTTTTTTAATTATTTTTCTAAGAATAATAATAATAATGAAATTCTGAACAATAAGGAATAGTGGCCTTGATATTTGCTAAATAACTGTAATGTTTTGTGATACAAGTAAGGTATTTGCTGAACTCTTGCAGCTCTCTTCTGCAGAAGAACTGTCTGAATGAAAGTGACTTCCACAGAGATGCTTATATAAAGTTGAAATGGAACAAAATTTTTTAGTTGTTAAAAAAATGCTAACTCATTTAAAAGTGCAGAGAGCCCTAGTTTGATAAATTGAGTTCACACTGTAGGTGCTCTGGCAAAAATGATATCGTTTTTAGCATAATGTTTGAAAACATCCTTCATCCACTCAAGAGTACATAAGCACACTCACATCTACGTTTTTATGATTCCAAGTGGGTTCTGAATTAATGATTTAGAAAAATAAATAGGTAATACTTTATTTTAAGGTATCTTTGTTGCATGTACTAACTATTATTATTACAATAAATTATGCATAATTACATACAAGCAACCCTAAGCCAAACACTAATAAACCTATAAGTACAAGTTAATACATATTACTCAGTACTTAAATGTAAAATTACACTGTAACAAGGACACCTTCAAATAAAGTGTAACTTAACATATTTGCTAGCGATTGTTACATGAAACCTTTACTTTTTAATTATCACTCTGCTCTCTGAAACACTTAAATGTGATTGTCAATTGCAGCACACAGGAGTCAGATATTTCCTAATATTCATCATTGTCATGAGCATCACACAGTGAAATCACTGCAGCCATCTTTCATCTCACTTATCGACTTCAATATAATTATACTGTAAGACTATTTCTACATAGCAAAAGCTTTAGGATAATAATTTCAACCCAAATAAAATTTATTATGTCCACATTTATGTATGTATGCATGTTTAGCTGTATAATAAGCAGGGGAAATCAAGTCAATATTTTTTGCTAAATAAATCCCTGCATTATTGCCTAAAATAAATCTCATGTCATGCATGAATGAATGTTGCTGCTTTGTTTCAATCAACAACAAATACATGATAAATGTACGTTGTCCTTGAATTGGACCCCATGTCACTGTATTCTTTTGGTTGCATTTGAATGGTGTCCTTGTCAAAATTTGTTTCTGAACTGAAAATTTTCTGCCACTCCATTTCATGCTTTCTTTTCTTTATGTATCATACAGCGCTATTGATTTCTGGAATCTGGCTTTTACTTTCCGATCTATTTTTTTCAACAATTAGATTCCACTGGTGTTTGTTTTTTAAAAAGCTGACTTTTCCCCTTCTCAAACCATATATATATATATATATGTGTGTGTGTGTGTGTGTGTGTGTGGACTGTAAGTACAAAATCTTTGTTTTGTGGTTTTATTGAGAGTTCAGGTTCAACAGAGGTACCTTTTCTCTCAAGGCCCTAATCTGTGGCTTCAGGGTTTTTATTTTGTTTCTTTTCTTTAGATATGAGGGAATGTGGGACCGCTATGCGACAATAACAGTGATGTTTAAACATCTGAACTGATAAAGAATGGCAGCATCTCTGAAAGACACAAAGATGACACCATAATCCTCTTTATCACTGAACAAAGTGAGGGCCTTATTATTTTCAGATATAGTGAATAAAAAGGGCTATGGGATAGCTGATTTAGTTAATTATTTGAATGTCTGTTGCGTCATTGACCATATTTTCAAGGTTGGCCTAACACATGTGCCAAAGCTATATCAGACTCCTATACGTTGGTTCAGTAATTTCCCTTTAATGGCAATGAATAGGTTCTTTTCATTGCCATTAAAGTGAAATAACTGAACATAAACATTGAAACCTGAGAAAAAAGCTCATTTTACAAGAAAATTTCAGATGGCACTTAGAGGCTTTTGCATCTCTCTTTGGGTCTCTTCATATATACTTAAATGAGGTTTTTATGGATATTTACAGGTGTTTCCATTTAAAAAAATTAAACTGATTCTTCTTTAGGGTTGGATGAACTAGATGGGATCCTTTATAAGGGCACACGCCAGCCCACCGACACACCACTGACAGACCAGGACACAGCTGTGCAAAAGTGCGTTCCCATTCAGCGTTATTCTGAAAAACCATAGTGTTTGGAAGCAAAGCCATTTAAATGTTCCATTTAAATCATGGATCAATGGGACATTTGAATGTTCCATTTAAATCCACAATGGGAGTTAAAGCGACTGGCTGATTGGACAGACTCTTGCAGTTTTTATGGAAAAGCACTGCTGTTTTGGCGAAGGTTACTAAAAGCATTAATGAGATGACTTTAAAAAATATTTGATTAAAAAGTAACCAAATTAATATGATGCGATTCCTTTCATGATGGTGCAACAAGGTCAGTAACGATTCTTATTTTTTCTGCATCATATGCTGGAGAGACTCAGATATTTGTCTCAGCTGTGATTCTAACGCATTCTGTGACCTTGGATGAATATATGAACAAAATTACCATGATCTTATTTAATAGACACTGACTCTTGCTAAGTTGAATGTAAAGTCCTCCCAATATACAACAGCCGTATTTTCCTCACATTGACTAATTAATATTCCCTCTAAAAAATCTATTACATTTATCATCTTTTTAATTAGTGTTAAAATCAACTTGATCAATCCTTTCATTCAACAATAAACTGAACATTTCTATACAAGTATCAAATAATATTATTCAACATCTTACTAGTAATTCAGTATCATTAATACAAGGAAATACACAATCACATTATGATGAGAGAAATTAGTGCAGTAGTTCACCATACAACAAAGTTTATTGACATTAACAGGCTTAATTTTGATTAGCACTGGTTATGTCACTATATACAGTATTTGAATGCCAAATGTATTCATTTTGACTTTGATTTCAATTTCAACCATTGCAATGAAATCTCTGAGTTTGTTTAAAGCAATGACTGTCAGTTGCTTATTTTTCAAACACTGCAGAAATTGGAAAAAGGCCTACTTCAGCCTGTTATGGCAAAGGAAATGATGGTCTATTGAATACCCATACTTCCACCAATTTCATTTGAGCTAGCTTTGCAATCCAATTTTCTTGGAAAAATTAGACCTAATAATTTTCACAAACAAAGCCATATTTAATCCTGCACAAATTCAGCTTGATAGAATAGGTAACCTTCAACCTTTTTCATATAGAGACATCAAGTCAGTGGGCTATACTGTGAAAGCAAAGCCCCCCCCCCCCCCCCCCCCCCCCCCCACATACACGAGTTCCTCTGCACCTGTTCCTCACACACACACACACAAACAAACCTCATCTGCACCTGCTTCTCATGTGATCTGGGCATCGTGATGATTCCGGTGGTAAAGCAGAAAAACTCTTCACTCTGTGATTGGGGAAAAGGGGTTGGTGGGTGGGCTTGACTTCTGCAGCTGGTCAGTTAGTCCAGTGAAGGGCAGGAAGACAGACAAAGAGCTGAGCTGCCTCAAATATCCAAACAAATCAACAGCATCCTCTGAATTCTCATGTAAAACAATACAGAATGGAAGTCTCTCTGCCTTTTCAACTAAATCATCAGGCTTTCACTGAACATTTTATTCACCCTTGGTTCCTGATTTTAGGAACTTTCTGACTACCCTTTTTGTATCATGAAAAAGGTGTATAATGTCCTCTGACAAAACCCTTACCATAAAAACAGTTACTAGTCTCTTCCGTGGCTTTCAGGTTGTTAAACTAACATTTATGCATTTAGCAGACATTTCCATTTATGCATTTAGCAGACGCTTTTATCCAAAGCGACTTACATTGCTTTCAAGTTACAGTTTTTAAATTTGATCAGTGTGACTAAATCTGACAGAACTATGGAATATTAAAAGAAAGAGAGAGGCACATGGAATGTTACCAGAATACAAAACTATAAAAACTAATCATAATAAACTAAAATTAAATGAACCAAAAATAGCAAGAAAAAATCTGAAAGCGACTATAGGGAAATTATCCATGCATTAACAGCAGGGAACCAAATATGTGGCAATCGACTTCTCTCAGAACTGAATTATAAAGCTTACAATAAAAAATTAAAATATATTAATGGCAGCAACAATTTATTTTAAAGGTGTGACAGCTTGCCCCAGTCCTTTAAACTGATGCAAAAACTTGTACAGATTCAAGGTGAAGAATCACTGAAGGAGCTCAAAAGTTCACTGGCTTGAGAATAAAGGTGAACCAATCAAGAGCTCTTCATAACACTTGCATGGGAGGGTCACACTCACAACATGCCAATGTAAATAGTATATTTCAGTTATTTTTCTCATACAAAATTCAAATTACCACATTTTCCAAAGAAAGGATTGATTAAGGGTCTGAATACTTTTGCAAAGCACTTTATTTGTCTACACTTTTTTCTAGATTTCTGGTAATTATATATATATATTAGTTAGTTTCAGAAGTGTGTTGATGGTAAAGGTGTATACCATCAACACAAATTTGAAACTTATTTTGATGCTGGTTTCATGTGACTGAAAATAAATGTATACCACCACAAGCGACTTTCACACATGCAAAATTTCTGTCTCAAATGTAATTCAGACACTGGCCTGTGGGTACTGACGTTTTGAGTGGTGAAAACACTCTTAAGAGGCCACTTGAAAGCCTTGGAGGTCACGCCCTCCCTGCCTGGCATCTGGTAACCTTGTCAGATAAGATCACCAGCATGGAGGACTTCAGCTTTCCTTGTAAACTGAGATGTAATCTCTTTAATTGGTGTCAGCTTAGAGACACATCGAGGAGCTCTGGGAGGACAGCCATCTTTGTGACCTTTTTTCAAAACACTTTTGCTATGCAAAGAGGGCATCCGTGACTGGGCCTTACTTTCTTGTATTTGCCTTGGATGATGAGTCCCTGCTCTTCATCAAATCATTGAAAAATTAAAGGTGACGTGAGGGCCTCAAACTAGATTGTTGCCTGGGAACTCACCTCCATGCTGTGTTGGAAGACACAGTCATACTCAAGCTTATTATTTCAAGACAGACCATTTACAGTCACAAATGGGCTACAATCCCAAAATAATCTCATGAAGCACTTAAAATACTGTCTTATTGTCTGTCCAATGGTATACAAAAACAACTCAGTTTATTGACTTTATTTGAGAGATTTACCTCTAGTGCTGAAGGATAAAAGGATATAATAAATTATTATTCAGTTACTTTAACTCTGTATTTTCTGCCATAATTTATTATTATTATTAATTATTATAATAATATTTTAGATGCTTTTCAACAAGAGTCATAAAAAAGGAAAAAGACAACAACTCAACATTTGTTTCAACAACAAAGGTATCAAGGTGAGATCAGATAAATGTATTTCTTATTTGTTACTCTGAATCAGTCACAATGCATATATACATATAACATAACATAATATAATACTATATAATATAATGAATTGCATAACAGTTCTGAATCAGTCACAATGCATATATACATACAGTACATATATATATATATATAAAGAAAGAAAGAAAGAAAGAAAGAAAAAGAGCAAACCGTGATTTGTATTTTTAAAAGTTTGTTTGTTGTTTGGTACTGTATCATTACATTTTAATGGATTATATACAAAATTAGAATGTATTTTTTTTTTACTTTATAGAAATAACAATTTTATGCTTTGTTGTTGTTGTTTTTTTTATTTTAATGTTCGTTGTGCCCCACTTTCTGATCCCTTTAAAATGATGTTTAATTGGATTTAAGTGAAGAACTAAGGTAATTTTTTATGTTTTTTGTATTTGTATTTTATTATGATTACACTAATATTTCCCTTGTTGAATTATGCGGTTTTAGGGGAAAAAAGTAATTTTACAAAATGTCCACAATAATTTTTAATGTAAATGAGGTTTTTCCAGGGAAGAAATGATTTATAGTTCAGAAGTAAGCTTTTTAAATTAAACTATTCAGGCACAAATGGCACCAACTCCTGAGAATGACTTCAATCTTGACCCCTTCCTTGACTCCTGAGACCTGCCATGGCAATTACTATTACACTACTAAATGACTCCTTTGATGAAACTATTAATATATGCAAAATATAAATATGTATATTCTGCATTGTAAGATGCAAAGTTATAGCTAGTGGGTCACATGTGGATTCATCCATATGTTCTTGAAAAGCACTGCCAAAAGAAGCAATTATTTCAATCTCAGTATGACCAGGGGCATACTGGGTTTGAGAAAAACCTGACCGATGATACATTTCTTAATATTCTCTTTGTTCAGATTTTATTAGTGTAAACATACAGCTGTCTACTCTAGAGAGATTTGCAACCTTGTTAAATATATCATCTAGGAAAACTCCTAAATGATACATACAGCACCTATACGCTTTACTTTGCATTTTCCGAACGATTCCCTATTGGACTCCCACATGTTTGCCACTCTCTTGTCTGTTTCTTTTTACAGCACATGACCCAGCATATACCCGCTGAGCCAGGAGACAAAGGGAAGAGACAGCGCAGGCAATCCACTGAGGGAGGTGAGGGGAGAATGGTCACCAAGGTGATTCAGAAATTCAAAAGCAATGAAAACAAGTTGACCTTTGGGGGTCGGTTTGAATGTGTTTATTGTGGCACCCCGGGTGGGACCTCTGATGGCAAATGCCCTCCAATTTGCCTGTGTAGAAGTCTGAATTGCAATGTGGCTTTTCTGATGACAGAAACCATCTTGTATTCAATGCGTTAACAACATACTACATACTCCACATTCAGGATCCACAAATGAGTGACGCTTTCGGCTACTTCTTCATAAAACTAAAGGTCCAAAAAGGAGATTTTCGTAAATGATGCCATAGAACCCTCTCAAAATAAAGGTTCTTTTGGTATCAATGGTTCTATGAAGAACCTTGAACATCCTTGGAAAATTTCAAATGCAGAAAAGGTTCTTTATAGTCAAAAAAAGGTTCTTTAGCTTTTTAAAATGTTCAAAAAGTTTCTTTTAGGAACTGTTCACTGAAAGGTTCTTTTGGGAACCAAAAATGGTTCTTCTATGGCAGTGATCCAGTGAGCAGTGACTTGATCAAAGCTTCAACCTTGATCAAACTTTGAGTGTCCCTGTTCTATGGCATCACTGCAAAAACACCCTTTTGGAACCTTTATTTTTAGAAGTGAAGAATGATTTGGGTTCCTCAGAGAACCTTTCAAGACCCACAAATTATGATTTCATCTACTTTTTCTTTAAAATAGTGGTTCCAAAAAGGAGTTTTCTGCAGTGATGCCATAGAAGAATCATTTTGGGTTCCTCAAAGAACCTTTGATTGAACAGTTCTTAAAATGTTTTTTGTAGAGTGAAGAACATTTTTATATAATCTAAAGAAGCTTTTTTCCACTATAAAAAAGGTTTTGTGCAATAAAGTTATAAGTTCTTCATGGAACCATCAATGCCCATAAAAAACTATTTTTTTTTTTTTTTTAACAGTGTGATGCCACAGCAGAGCCCTTATTTTTAAAGGACTAGTCAACCCAAAAATGTAAATTCTGTCATTAATTTCTCACCAAACCCGTTCCAAACCCGTAAGACCTTCGTTCATCTTCGGAAGTGAAGTGAAGTGAAGTGACATTCAGCCAAGTATGGTGACCCATACTCGGAATTCGTGCTCTGCATTTAACCCATCCAACGTGCACATACACAGCAGTGAACACACACACACCGTGAACACACACACACACACACAGCAGTGAACACACACCCGGAGCAGTGGGCAGCCATTTTATGCTGCAGCGCCCGGGGAGCAGTTGGGGGTTCGGTGCCTTGCTCAAGGGCACCTCAGTCGTGCTATTGAGGGTGGAGAGAGCGCTGGACATTCACTCCCCCCACCTACAATCCCTGCCGGCCGGAGACTCGAACCCGCAACCTTTGGATTACAAGTCCGACTCTCTAACCATTAGGCCACGACTTCCCCCTATCCCACAAATCAAAATAATTTTTGATGAAATTCGAGAGCTTTCTGACCCTCTACATACAACAAGGGAACTACCACATTCAAGGTAGTAAGGACATCCAGCCCGATCTCATGGCAATTCATACATATTTTACGAGGTGGCTAATTTGTACGAATTCATACGACCTCACTCATACAAAGTCATACGATTTTTGCCAAATAGTACGTATTTTAGGAGTTGCACAATTTGTATGAATTTGTACGAATGACCTACACCTGACCCCGCCCCTAAACCTACCCGTCACTGGGGTTTAGACAAATCATACAAAATCGAACGAGTGAGGTCGTATGAATAAGCCACCTCATAAAATACGTACAAATTGGTCTTGAGATAGCGTTGGGACATCAAAGACTGATTTGAGACAGAAGAAATTGTTGAATAAAGTCATTATTTTTGTTTTCTTTGCACACAAAAAGTATTCTCGTAGCTTCATAAATTTACAGTTAATGACAGTATTCTAATTTTTTGGGTGAACTAACCCTTTAAAAGTGTGATGCTATAGAAGAACCATTTCGGGTTCCTCAAAGAACCTTTCATTGAACAGTTCTTAGAAGATTCGTGCTTTTGTAGTGTTAGGAACAAGAACATTTTTCTACTATAAAGAACGTTTTGTGCAGTGGAAAGGCACCATGGAAGTTAAAGGTTCTTCACGGAACCATAGCTTACAGATATTTTTAAGAGAGCAGAGCTAATGTATTGTTTATCTGTGAGTTTTCTATGCCTGCATTCATGTTTCTATGCCTCTGGCTGCTTAAATACGGTTCTAATAGCGCACACATGTGTGAGACCCCAGCTGCTCTCATTGTGCAGACACTTGAAGAGGCGCTCTGAGTTGTTCCAGGCGCAGTCTCAATATTTGCCCACTCTACCCAGCAGGAATGCTTTCTCCTCATTACTTGGTGACAAAGTGCTGGCTTTAACAAGCATCCTTCTGCCCCTCCTCGGCATTTAGAGCCCCCCCCACAAAAAAAGAACATCATTTTAATTAATGCAGTCAATCACAATTAGAAGCAAATGTTTTCCCTGTTGGGCCTGCCCCTCTTTTCAGGGCTTTGTGCCTTGCCCCTTTGTGCCCCGGAGAAAGGCCTCAGCGGTCAATGGGGTGGCTGAGTGGTTGTGTGTGAGGTGGAGGCTTGCGTCCTTCAGCGCACCTCAGAACGTGCTTTGTCGGGGTAAGGGGAAGCAGGGGGCGAGGGGAGGAGGTGGAGTACATCCGTAGCACATTTGCTGAATTAAGGAGCACAGTGGGAAGACTTTGGACGAGAGGCTGAGGGAACGAGGGGGGTGTTGATGGAAGACTTGTTGCTAGGTGACTAACAACGCTGCATGTCCGTCTTTTTCTTTTCCTTTATGTGCTGTTCAATTCTCCGTTCTGCTCACAGATAGTCACATTGGTTGTTTTTTTTTTCTTTTCCTCGCCGTATCCTGTCCACTTACTCTGAAATAAAGAGTTCCCAGAGAGGGAAAAAATTGTCTTGCGCTATTTGTGCCCTATAGAGTGATTCTCAGAAGGCTATTGAACAAAAACTCTGTCTATAAAGCCAACTAATAAAACACAGTATTTCAGCACAATGAAGAACCAAATGCTTGCTTCAACTGTGCATTTAATGCTCTCCAAGGTTGTCATTCTATCACTTTGCACACCGTATTATCATGATAAATTCATGCTTTTTGTATTAAATTTTTTTTTTTTTTTTTTATATATAATTTTACAGTTTAATGAATGGAAACACTGACTGCTATACAATTTTGCTTTACTTTATGTAATATTTATTCAAATGTTTTGTCCATTTATTCATTTTTCTTACACAATATGCATTCATTCAATTATTCACTCGTTCAGTTATTGATCAAACGTGTGAGAGAAATTTACTTATGAATCATGGTCAAAAATGTATTATGATTTATGATGTCAATTCCTTACATATGATGTAAAACATTAATGAACAAATAAACAATAAAACAAATAAATGTTTTCTATAATGCTTTGTCCATTTTTGACAAATTGTAAGATTTGTTTTTGTAACAAATGTATTTTCTTTCTTTCATTACTGTTTATTACTGTCAGATTAAACAAACGTTCAGTGTTTCTACAATGATTAATTATGAATGCTTTTCTTTTGCATGCTTTAATTGTAAATGTGTCATTGAGTTTTGATTAAAGGTCATATGCTTAAAGCAATTGCCAGCTCTCATTTTCCAGCGTATTTGGTTGAATGTGATTTTTGACATCTGATTATAAGTCATCTCTCCTTATCCTGAAAAAAAGATAAAGAAACAGCTTCTGTTGTCGCTAGTTGGATGACATCATGTTCTTCAGTGTGGAGCTGTCGCCGAGCTCATGGCATGATATCACAATCTTAAGGCTTGCATTGTTTGAGGTCTCAGAGCACCACTGTCATATACAGAGCATCAGTTCTACCCAGTCCACCCAATGCATAAATCAGGCATAATTTTCAGACAAATCACACTATAACATGCAATACGATGTAACATCCTGTGGATACATGAAAGATTTTGTGTGGGGTTACTGATGATCACAGAGGTCATGATGACCCCCCCCCCCCCCCCCTTAGGTCATCGAGCCTCCTTATTTGCATGTGGACAGCAGTGCTCGCCACCGGCTCCACTTTCTGTTACACATGCATGTTAAGACAGGTTCCAGAGGGACTCTAAGCTCCTCCACCCGGTCTGGTGACAGCAAACATCTGACCAGCTAAATCAACCCTGATGTGCCAGCCAGCAACACAAGACTGGACCAGTGCCTATAAGTGACCTGATATGATGTAGGCTGCTGTGACATCTGTCCTTGCCATGCCCAGAAAATCCCTGCCTACTGTGAGAGGTGTTTTAACACATATTTCAGCATTTTCTTCCACTGTTAAGCTTGTGAATTCTTACCCAATTCATCAACATGACCTCCTTGGCACCTCTGACACAACAACAAAATGCAGTGAATATTTGAATGAAAGAAAAAAATCTAAAAAATAACTTTAAATAAATAAACAAAAGGTTGCACAACAATCTCAACAATTAAAAATAAATTAAATAAAAAATAAATACATTTAATCTAAATAAATACATTTCTTTAAAAAAATACATTTATTTATTTGAAATTAATTAATTAAATAGCATTAAAACTCTTACCATGTACTCCAAAAGGGTGTTTTTGCTGTAATGCCACAGATTTGTGGAATCTTTCAGTGAACAGTTCTTAAAATAACTTTTTTCTTAATGTGAAGAATTCTTCATGATCTACAGATGATCTATTTTTCATGATCTCCCTTTTTCAGTAAAAAAAGAATCTTTTGTGCATCGACAATGTTTCATAATTATGCCAATATATGAAATATATTTTATGGTATATGCCAGTAAAGAACATTTATTTTTAAGAGTGAACTAGGTACACTGTTAAATAAATAAATAAATAAAGTTGAACATAAACCAAAGATTATTAGCACCTTTACCTTGAGGTTGTGAATGGCTTACTTTTAGCCTCCTTACCCAGGTATCTGCAGAAGTGATTAGGCAATAATGCCCCGTTTATGGGCTTATGCTCCGAGCCACTCGTGCATCTACTTAAGATCCACTGATCATATTAGCAAGCAAAGTCCACACTCCCTCCTTACAATCCATCCTTGAGCCATGCTCCAATGTACACACCGTGGTAAAGTGATAGTTTCCAGTTCAAGCTGGAGAAATGGAATTAATTTTGTGGATTTAAGCAATTTAAGCTTTCGTCTTTATGCGCAAGGATGAAAGGCCACCACATTTTTCTGAATGTGCAAATTTTGTTTTATTTTGTTATTTTATTTTAATTTCTTATTAATTTATTTTCTATTTATTTATAGAATTATATATAGTAAGGCATGACCAAATTTGGTATGACCAGGGTTTTAAACATATTTTCAAATGGTCATTTTAGCTGGTGTGGATTACAGTGTCCCTTTCTGATTCCCATCTACCCCTGGCCTGAACTTTATGAGTTTATAAGAGGCTCAGCAGCACTAAGATGGCATTACTGTAGGCCGCCTGGACATGTGTCACACATGAGGTCAATCTGTGCAGTGGTAACAGAAGGGTAGCCAGCCACCCAAAACAACTGATTAAACACTTGCTCGGCCTCTGCAACAGCAGTGTTTATTTTGTTTGATTTTTATTTTATTATTTTAAAACTAAAGTAAAATAAACAGCCATTGCAGATTCCATTTTCCATCCTCCAAAAATGTTGGAGGAAATTTTTTTTTGAGAATTTATGTAGAAGGTATTTAAGTACATATTCACAGTCAGCATTTAACATCTTTGTGACATTCCTATTTTCTATTAGGAGCCTATTCAGGATCTATTCATTGTCTCAGGTTTTCACATACTGGCACACTAGGATGTTCCAGATTTAGTCAGAAGTCAAACACGTGATGGCTATTTGCATAAACACAGATACTGTATATTTCTATTCCCTAAGAGATTTAAGACTACGCCTGGGTATACAGTACAGATTACGCAGATCAACAGCAGATTACTCATCTAAATAAAACAAAGTTAAAACAACCTGACAAGGGAACTCTGGGAAAAGGTCAATATTGTTTAATATGTTGTAGTCTATTTTTGTGATTGTGTATGTGTATTTTACTTAAAGATATGACTGGATATGTTGATGTGATTTTGAAAAAACACAAATATAATGCTCAAAAGATCATTATTTGAAATTAACAATTATTTGAAACAATTATATTATATTATATTATATTTGAGTATGTATAGCCTACATTCATTGAATGTAGTACAAAATGTCTCACTTGTTAACATTAATGCATATAAACTAGCTTGAACAAACAATTAGCAATATAACAAATGAAACAAATGAAATCATGTTGATGGCCATTTTGGGGGAAATCACTCAAATATAGATCTTTCTAGAATTTTTGTTTTCTATGCATTTGCTGTTCTAGCATCCTTATTATCCTTATAACTGATAAAGTAATAATAATAAAACAATATTTATGTGCATCCTCTGTCTATGCAAATGAAATGCAAGCTTGTGTTTTCATATGTTGCTTATAAAAGATGCTGCTCTTACAAGCTAAATTCATAAGTCTGAGCTCATTAAGACTGACACACAGCAGAAAAAGAGCCAAGCAAGCACATATATAATGTGAAAACAGGTAGAGCGTAGTCAAGTGATGTGTGTTTGTGTGTGTAGGAGAAAGAGAGATTCTGTGGGGGCCGAAAGAGAGAGAGAGTTTTGCTCACCGAGGCGGAAATGAAAGTTCACTTGTCCTCTCGGTCTGACAAGCTGACACCCATGAGATGCTCTCGACGCTCCCTGTGTACGGACATGGAGAGCAGGGATCATGAAAGTTGCATGGGTGCCATTGGCCCTCTTCATTATTCAACAGCTTCATGTCCACACACGGCACCTCGGTGACAGCACTTTCTCCTTAGTATTAAACATGCACACCAGATCACTGCATGAGAAGAGCTGAGACTATCACAGCTTCCAGTGATCCTGAGAAAAAGGACATCTGATATCTATTGTGAAGATTTATTTGAACCTATTGAAATTCCAAAATAAGACACCAGTTTCATTTGTATTTTTTCCATAATGCTATGCATGTTAATGCAGTGTGAGGATATCCTCTGTTGTTTTAAAGTGTTATGTGGTGGTTCAGAAATGTCCCATGACTTATTTGTAGCTGGCAAGTCCTAAAATAGATTACTTAAATCTTACTAGCTGAGGCTCTTAAATCCTGACCTATACTTGGAAATTGGGCTGTTCCGTTTATAGAGGCAGTGCTGTTCTACCATTTTCTATTTCATTTATAATTCATGCTATTCACTTACAATATACCTGTCATGAATCTGGTCTATGAACTTCCGTTAACTCACTACCAGAGGTCCCTTGCTCACCATATTGACTCTTGCACCACACTAACTGTTGCACGCCACCTCAGACTACAATTCCCATCATCCATTGCACTGACGACACACACAACTGATTGTACTGATTACACAGCTGCTTGCACTGATCACACACCCTACTCAAAACATGGACTTCCTCTTCCCCAGGGCCGAGTATTGTATAGCGTATATCACTCTCCTAGCGATAGCTACTCTACGTAGCCCACGCAGTTATCATAGTCTTGTCTTGCCTTGTGTGTTTTCTAGTGTTTTGATTCTTGCCCGTGTTTCCTGGATTTACCCTTTGCCTTGCCATTCGGACTCTGTTTGCACCTCTCTGCTCGCTTCAGCTCCTTGCATGGTGGTGGCGCCCAGCAACGAATGTCCAGCCCGTCATATCACGGTCGAAGGAACCGTAGATGAGCATTGTACCTGTCCTGTTAATAAACTCTACCTGTTTCCTGATGTTATCACTGTAGAACCTCCAGAGGTGGCGGCGTCTTCTGCAGAACCTTCAGAGGTGTCAGTGATAACCACCTATGAATCCTCGTCCTACCCTGTCACGGCTATGGAGGCTGTCTATGAATCCTCGTCCTGCCCTGTCACGGCTATGGAGGCCATCTATGAATCCTCGTTCAGCCCTGTCACGGCTATGGAGGCCATCTATGAGTCCTCGTCCAGCCCTGTCACGGCTATGGAGACCGTCTATGAATCCTTGTCCTGCCCTGTCACAACTATGGAGGCCGTCTATGAATCCTTGTCCTGCCCTGTCGCGGCTATAGTGGCCATCTGTGAACTCTTGCCTTGCTTTGAACTGGCCACGGAGGCCATTAATGAACCTTCCTTTGCTTATGTCACGGCCTATGAACCATTGTCCTGTCCTGACCCAGCCGAAGAGGCTGCCTTTGAACTACCAGTCCCGTCAGTCACAACTGAGGAGGTTATGTGTGAACTTCCTGACTGTTGCGTTGCACCTCTAGGGGCCGTTCGTGAACTCTTAACCCTGCCTGTCATGAAATCGGAAACTATAAATACACTCTATGGCTGTTTCTGAATATGCGTTCTTCAGCGATCTTGCGTCCTTGTGTTCTCGTTCTACGTCATCATTAACCGCCGAAGTTCAGTTCCAATTCTCAAGAACGCAAGTATAGAGGATGCATGAAAGTGCCCGGATATGTTCTTGAAATTGAGGATGCATCGATTGCAGACTTGAGAGAATCGAGCCGTTAGAAATCCCAGAAGACGTTGTGGGCGGCCGGTGTACGGAAGCCTGTAAGCCTTAAACTCGCTCTCGCAAATACTTGACGGCTCTTGAAGTTGAAAGTAAACATTTATCGTTTTGTTTTGGTTAATTTTAATAAAGTTATAAGACCCGGAGAAAGTCTGTATTTTTATTGACATATTAAAATGAATCTTAACAATAAAACATATAATGCTGTAAAATAAAACACAATACAATTATATGAAAGTAATATATATATAATAGTATGAAATGTTTTAATAAATTATGACATTTTGTAATATTGTTCATTGGCCGCTGCTTATGCTGAGACTATGCAGTCAGTTAAGCAAGAACGCAGTACATCTCAGTTCTCATAAGTGTGCGTTCTGTGTTCTCGCGTCCTTCCGAGTTCATTCTTCCAAGGAAGCTTGGCAAGACCGGTATCCACGAGAACGCAAGTCCGTTCTTTGCGTTCTTGGAATTGAGAAACAGCCTATGTCTGTCCTGTTACCCATGTCATTGCCAAAGAAACCATTAATGAACTGTCCACCCATCCTGTCTCAGTCAAGGAGTCTAAGTTTAAACTCTGTCTGTCTTGTTTTGACCAAAGTGTTTGATTATGAACTGTCTGTTGGTCCAGTTCCAGTCACTGAAATGTCTGTCAGTCCAGTTTCCCTCAATGAGTCTTTTTGAACTGTCTGTCTTGCCAGTTTCTGTCACTGAACTGTCTGCTTCAGTCTCTGTCTATGCCCCAGATCCTGAATTATCTGTATGTCCTGTTCCAGTCCTTGAGTCTAACATTGAACTGTCTGTCTGTCCAACCACTCTCAAGGAGGCCAATACAGAGTTTGTTGCCCTGTCTGTCACAACCCAGAAACCCGCCTTGGCCACTCCACTTCCACGTGGACCTTGCCCTCTGTCCCTCCCCCTGTTCCGCCTCCGCCTCCGCTCCACTGCCCTCCTGGATTGTATAGGAGCGTCTGAAAGCTGCTCCTTGGGGGTCTATGTCATGAATCTAGTCTATGAACTTCCGTTAACTCACCACCAGAGGTCACTTGCTCACCACATGGACTCTTGCACCACACTAACTGTTGCACGCCACCTCAGACTACAATTCCCATCATCCATTGCACTGATTACACAGCTGCTTGCACTGATCACACACCCTACATAAACCATGGACTTCCTCTTCCTCTGGGCCGAGTATTGTATAGCATATATCATTCTCCTAGCGATAGCTGCTCTACGGAGCCCACGCAGTTATCATAGTCTTGCCTTGCCTTGTGTGTTTTCTAGTGTTTTGATTCTTGCCCGTGTTTCCTGGATTTACCCTTTGCCTTGCCATTCGGACTCTGTTTGCACCTCTCTTGGACTATTGCTCATGTACCTGGATTATCTCTCTGCCTTGCCCTGTTGGATATTGTTTGCCGATCGTCGACCCACGCTTGCCCTAGGATTACTCTTTGTCTTGCCTGTGATGTTCCTGTTTGCCACTGTATGAACCTTGCTTTTTTTGTAACCACACCTTTAAATAAAGCTTGCAAATTGATCCGCTCGCCTCTCGTCTCGTTCGCCCCGTAACAATACCAAACACATTCTGTAGCAAATATGTCATTACAAACTATTTCTGTTCTGCCATTTAAAAGATTACGTAACAAAACAAGCTAAAAATCAAACTTTGAATGTTTGAAATAAATTTTTAGTAAACATTAAAACAATAAGCGTGTTCTGTATAGAAAATATACACATTAAAAATTAATTTAAAATGTAAAAAATATATATAGATATATTTTCCTTGAAAATCCATGTAAGATAATAAGCTTGTTTAATAATGAACTAAAAATCTAACTAATTTCTGTAGATTAGTCTGTACTGTGTATAAAATGTAAATATTCATTTAAAAAAAAAAAAAAAAATTCAAAGTACTTTCCTTACATAAGAGTTACTATGCTCTATTAATAATCCTTTCTATATTTAAAATGTCGTGATATTAGTGGTCAAGCACAACAAACTGTTTCCAAACATTATTTATAGCACCTATCATGGTTCTTGGAATCTCCATGGGCTGGTTATAACCCTAATCTCGTCTGCTTGCAGCATTTAATAGTTGTCACTTATTTATAGTTGCCAGATTGGGCCGTCTTTAGGAGTTTAAAATAGAGCATGATCTACTTTTACCTTTCAGACTCTCAGGACACTCAAGGCTCCAATTGGATAAGCGGGCTGTGTGCGGACACTGAGCTGTCTGGGTGGGTGTGAATAACGGTGGTCTGTAAAGGTCCTGGGCTCAAGGTCAAGCACGTGTCATTAATCTTGAGGGCAGCTTTGTACAGCTTGAGTGTATTAGACTTTTACAACTACAACATCAATTAAATGCTCATCTGTGAGCAATGGGGTTGGATTCACTGGGGTGTAATGAAAGAAAATTTGTTACTGAGCAGGACAATTTTCAGCGTGATTATGACAGTTTGAGGTACTCTGGACAGTACACTATACTAAAGAATGGGCTTTTTACTTAATATTCATAAATTATAAAACAGAAATTAAATGCAAAATATGCCAGAGCTGTGGCACTGCTCTTGCTCTTGCAGTTGGCTCCAGGCACAGAGGTTTCTCATGCCCTCACTGTCACCCTTACTTTGCTATCTACACTCTACTGTCCTACACTCTAAAAAAACATCTTGGTGCTTCAGTGGTTCTTCAACGGTTCTTCACCGGTTCTTTGGCATGACTCAGGGGCTATAGCACCACTGCTGTACAAAGAACATGTTAAGCCCCTTTAACCCTCTTTGGTACGCTGTCAGAGAGTCACCACAGTCACTGCAGTCACCACCAATGACACTCACCAGATCCCAATCCCCTGATTTCTGATCACCGTCACATGTCAGCACTAATCAGCAGCACTACTGTATATCCCTGCACTCCTCCCGTTCACTCACTGTCTGGTCTCAAACTTTCCATGTTGACTAACCTGACCCACTTACCTTTTTTCTACTTAACAGTGTTCCTATCCCAGTTCTCCACCGTCTCCATGCTCCACTGTTATCTCTGGATCCCCTGGATAAGGAAAAAGGACATTCACACTCAGATAAGCCCTAGAGACATTCCCATTCCCCGCCTGCTTACCTGAACATTCTGCTCATCTCATTCCCCTCTGCTCCTACTCAATAAACCTGTTGATTGAATTGCACTTACCTCTGTGTCCTGTGTCTGTCTATCATTACAAAAAATAGCTTAAATTATACAAATCAAAATAGGTTTTTGAAAAAAAGATTTTTGGGGGGTATTTAGAAAACTTTTGCCATATGGCAACAGTATACCACAATGGAAAATGGCCAAAAAAAGTAGTTTTTCGATTCAATTATTATTTTCAATTGAAATGCATATTTCTTTTAAATATTGATGCATCCAATCTTAATTTCTATCAAAATCTGCCATACACATACAGACACACACACACATGCACACACGCACACACTCATTGCTACACTGTAAAAAATTACCATGAATTTAACGGTAAAAGACTGTAAAAATACTACAGTAAAAACCTGTTAAATTGTTAACGGTAAGTTCCCCTATACGATGAAAAACTGTATTGGACATTACATTACGGTAGTAAACCGTTTTTGGAAGTGAAAAAGAATGTATAATTTACAGTGAATAACTGTAAATTAACATTCCCAGAATTCCCTGCGTTACACTTCAAATTTGATGGGGTTTTGTTTTTGTTGAAATAATTATGTTTCTCCTAAGTTTTTTTCATATTAGTTTTGTACATTAGGGTTGTATGTTATATCTAATGTTCTTAAATGAATGTTTCTTGTATTATTTCAGTTTCATGTGTGTTACCATGATGGTGTTTAGTGTTTGTGTGAATGGCACCTTCTATATATGTTAATATTTAAAACCTGCTTGTGATGGGCTTTGGTTTATCATGTGACTTTCTCATCACCACCTGCTTTTGGTGGTTATAGTAAGTGTATTAAAAAGGTACAAAACAGATTTCAATACTTCAATAGGTTGGCATATTAACATTATATCAGTTATTGAAATCACTGTATTTTTTACAAGTAAGTTGAAACCTAAAATGTTGCTACCATATTTTTTACGGTAAAATTCTGGCAACGACAGCTGCCGTTTTTTTTACCGTACATTTTACAGATTTTTTTTTTTTTTGCAGTGTATGGTCACTGAAGGCTAACTCATCCTCACTGTCATCACATGGAAGAGCCAACTCTGCACACTTCTTATTGTGCGTTCCATGAAATATTGCTGTATTCATTTTCTGAAAATAATAAATAATTGTCTTATTCATGCATAAATACAACTATACTACCATAAACACTTCAAATAAATAAATAATTGCAATCGTATTATTGCTATCTATAAAAAATCCTGATGGGGAAATACATTACTTCAATTCCACTGTGGTACAGCATTGCCATATGGAAACATACCTATTTTCCCGTAGTGTTACAGTGATGCCATGTGGCAACATTGAACTTTTCTCAATTTACAGTAAAACTATGTTAGACAATGTTGATTTGTGAATACAAATATGTAATTTACTAATCAAAGATGATGCAAAAAAATCCCCCTTGAGAAGAAATTAAGTTAACAGAGCAATTTCTGGAGCACTTCAACAGGTGTCCTCCATGTGAGGGTGACAGTGGGAAAAAGTGTTTTGGATGAACATTCAAATGTAATTTTACTTAAAAACAGCGCATTATTGACTACCTTAAGGCCGGCCCTTTTAATTGTCATATTGCAATATTTTGTATTTTATTCAGAATAACAAGGAAATGAGTAGAAATTAATTGTTGCCATATGGCAACTCCGTACCACAGAGGGATGCCCTGGCATCCTGGCCAAATTTGCCCATTGGGCTCTGACCATCATGGCCTCCTAATCATCCCCATACACTGATTGGCTTCATCACTCTGTGTCCTCTCCACCAGTAAGCTTGTGTGTGGTGGGCGTTCTGGCACACTATGACTGCCGTCGCATCATCCAGGTGGATGCTGCACATTGGTGGTGGTTGAGGAGATTCCCCCCTTGTATGTAAAGCGCTTTGAGTGTCCAGAAAGCGATATATGTATGTAACTAATTATTATCATTATTATAGTAGAAATTATAGTATTATATTATAGTATTAAAGTAGAAATGCACAGTCTCCTGTGAGAGCTAAGTTTAGGTGTAGGGCAAAGAAATTCATTAAAAATTGCAGTTGTTAACAGCTTTACTTTTGTCACATTATGTAATTCTTGTTTTGCTTTGTTAGGATGAACTTGTTTCTCTGCACAAAATTGGTTCGTTGATTGTTGATGCACATAATATTGAACAATAACAGTTTGCAAAAAAAATGCAAACGTAAGAAATATTCTTAATTTCCTACTCTTAATATGCAATAATAGCAAAATAATACAAAGCAACTTCAATTTTACAATCAGTGAATACAAAAATGCAATTGTATTTTTTTTTGTCATGATGAACATTTCAATTTTGCAGTATATGAGTGATCTGTTAAGGCAACAAAAACAGGCAGATTATAGGGTGAAGCAGGACATGCAGTAGCCTTGCACATCAAAATAACTTCAGTGAATTTACATGTGCAATTCTTGTGTGAAAATACAAAAAATGAATAATCAGAAAGAGAGCAATACATATAAGAAAATAACAGATTGTAGTACCAGAAGAATTTCACATAACACCAAACCATAAGTCAGCCTTACACGAAAGAACATCCTTCCTGGTCCCAACTAATCCAATCATCACTTCTTCAGAACCTCTACAAGAGAAACACAAAATCTCTCTTGCACAGAAAGATAGCCTGACCCTCCAGCCAAACAAGTCATATTTACAACTGCGCCTTCTGAGCCGATTTACATTTGCTCCCAATAAGCCGATTAGCCAGAGGAAGCTTTGCGCTCTTGTGTCTTGTATCATAACGTTAAGCATGGTTTAGTCATCATGCACAGACTGCTGGGAACTCCCATCTTCCTCACCCACCTTCCTCCCACCCTCTGGGCTCCTCCTAATAAGGCCTGCTACTCAACAGACTGAAAGTGCACTCACTCTCACCTTGGGCTGTTTGTTTGTGTATGTGTGTGCAGACAGAAAAGGTTATATACAACAGTGTGTTCATGTGGAAAGATTTATGCATGATGCCAAAGCTTACAGTAATTTTAGCAGTAGCATTTAAACAAGACAACACAACCACCTCTCTATAGCTAGCTACTACATATTTATGGAACGTGGAATGTTTAAAATAGTTTTATTTCATGTTAAATCTATAGGTTATGTATTCATCTATAGTTCTGCAAAGAAATTAGATGCAAACAAAACAAATATTACTAGCTATGTTTTTTATTGTTTATTGTTCAAATTATCACTTTTATTACGCTTTTATATAGTCATGCCTACAACTTAAACGAAACGATTTTATTATCATTATTATAAAATAAAATAACTGTTGTTCACTGTTGCATCAGGATGCCAGACTAAAACAAACAAACAAACAAATAAAATTTAATTTAAAACACTTTATTTATATTTGTTGATTTTTATACTATTTTAATTTAATGAATCCAACCATGTAACCATAAAGTAAAACATATTTAATTTAGTCTGGGACACCTTAATAAATAAATAAATAAACATAAAAGTAGGCGTCATATATGTTTTAAAGGGGAAATATTTTACCACAAACATTTACTGATATAAAATATTTATTTCCTTTAGGAGTTGCACCACATGACATTTTACAAACTTGTCCTGTCATAAAAAAGCCAAAAGTGTCTGATATGTTTGATTATGCTTTTTTTTGTTTTTTGCTGATTTCTTCATTTTGATTTTGACTGTTGATTAAAAATATCATATATATTTTAAAAAGTATATAAAAGTAAATAGCATTTTAGTGCATTTTTGTAGAAAACAAAAGTACTGGGCATGCCGGATGACCATGAATTTTCCTGTGAGCCTGTGTGTGGTTGTGTGTGTGTTTTTGTCTGATTATAAATATGTATCTGCTGTGCTATAGATATTATATATTTTATGTTACTGTACATCTGTAGATTAAGGTTTATAAAAAGACAGAAGTCAGCTCCTCTAATGCTGTATGGCACCATCCAGAGCAGCAGATTTATCCACTACATTATCCTCAAACTGTCCAAATGATCCTGGGATCCCTGTCACTCTAAATACCCATTTATAGCTTAACCATTTAGACCACCAGAGTGGTTGTTAATATGACTGCTGGCATGATACCTTAATTACAATATAATCCAGCCAGAGCAATTGCTCTCTGGCCTCTGAGATTGTAACCATGCTTTTTGAAAATTCGGTGGTGCCGTGACAAAATTAGGCTTGTGTTTGCTTAATCTGCTCCCTTATGGATATTTCAAAATTCACAATCTAATGGTCACTGATCCAACATGTTTGATGAACGATAATCCTTAGTTTGGCTAAACAAAGCCAGACGTGTACTCTAGGCATTTGAACAACAAAAGCATGATACTGTGACACTTGCTGGAGGCGTGTAAAGGCAGGATGGTGCATATGAACAAGTGTTAGTGAAAGGCATGTTTAGGATGGATTTAGAAAGAGGGAAACAGAGGGAGATAACAGAGAGAGAGAGAAAGAAAGAGAGAGCGAGAAATGAGCAGCATGCTCTCATACAGTCTGCAGGCTGCACAGCACATCCAGAGGAATCTGGGGCATCTAATGGCCCCTCACCCACTATTCCTGCTCTCTCACTCATTCTCTCTCTCCAGTGTTTTTTTTTTTTTTTTTTTACTGTGGGGCATGCTGTGACCCCACACCGTGGGAATCTGTGGTCCACAGTGGATGATTTTAACTGTCTCACAAGAAAAAAAGCAGAGCAAAATTGAAAAATAACAACTGTAATATGATACAAAATAATGATCAATTGTAAAATATTTAAACATTTTCAATTTGTTTTTCTAATCATTATCATGGTCATGTCAAAATTATACTAGTATTCATAATCATCATAAATTAAACAGAAAATAAATTCAAAAGATGTTACTGGAGAGCTAAGAAGAGTTTACCGCGCCCATCAAATATTACATTTTTGTTGCCTGTATTTTGTTTTTATTCAAAACCCATCACAATAATAACACACGCTATTAATGACAAGGAGTCATCTTGCTCCACTCCACGTAGCATGAAAGTAGACTATTTATTCATTTACATGTCTATATAAATGTATGACATTTTCCCCGGTGATTGAAATTATACACTTAATAACAGAAATGTAAAATGTAAAATAAATTTAAACCCCTTAAAAAGCAGTTTCAGTGATGAATTTATGAATTTGACTGCAAATGACGATCTTAATTCATTTAATAATTTACCTAAATCCATCAAAAATATTCAAAAAGTCAAAATATCAATTGAAAATATTATCAATTTTGAAATCATTGCAGGAACGTCTGTAACTTCTTTTCACAACTGAACCTCAGCTAGGCCACAGAGTCGCTTTTCTCATTTTTTGGAGCAACACAAAAGCAATTGTGCGGCTATTTCAAACTTACAAGACAGAATATCAAATATTAAACAGGCTGTAAATGTTTGAAGGCTTAAACATGTCAGGCCACTAAAACAATGTTTTTCCTGTTTCATATGCTCGTACGGCCCGCAGTGTGGAGTACGGGGCAATCCAAACCCTATAAAATAGCAAGCATGTCTCTGATGAAATCGTCAGTGTTTCCCAGACAAATATAGGCTATTGAAATGTTAAACGGACGGGGTTCTCTTATCTATTTTCTCCTGTTTTAAAAGTTTAAATATTAATTAACCATTTAGCAATTAGGCTAATTAATAAATGCATCCGAAGTCCATATGACACTTGTATTATGTTTTGCCCTTTTATGCCTTTTATTATGAAATATTGCCCAAATTATCGTTTGATCATTATTATTATTATTATATTTGGTTTCGAATGTAACTTGTTGTTAATGGTGTGCAGGATAAATTGTGTCCGAGGTAAAAGATCTAGCAAATCTACATCTTGATGGGGAAGGATCAGTCTCCGTGACATGACTGCAGTGCATGGAAATGAGCAGCTTTCTGTACACAGAAGGTAGTTTTATAATCGGAGCTATATAAGGGCAGCTCATACATCATGCAAAAAGGGCCCGAAGGGTTTTCTTCAAATGAACTGTGTGGTCTGTGAAAATAATATCAGGGGCTTTCCGTCAGAATGAACTTTTCCACTGTACCCAGCCGTGAAATAATCTGACCCGACACTTCAAACCATCTGCGCTATCCATCCGTCTTCTTATTTATTGCGAGCTGTAGCTGATACTATATCACAATTTTGATATGATATGGCATCTCCACAAACCGCATGGGTGACAGGTTTGTCCCCTCACAAATCCTTATCAATTCCCAAATGAGCTCAAAATATTTCATTGATGCAAAGGGCTATGATAGCTATGAGAACACTGCAGTTTAAAAATCTAAATAAAATAAATAAATAAGCAATTAAAATACCTAGGACGAAAATATTTGCTTCAAATATTTGTTTTTGCTGATTATATTTGATTATAATGGTCGATTATAACTGCTTATGTAAGCTGTTAATATAGTTTTTAGCCTGCTGGTAACCAAAGATCAGCAGACTCGTGTCCACGTGCAGCAGGAAGGCGGAATGGTTTGTCCAGTTAAGACTCGTTTCATTCTAAACAGCGCGATATTAAATTTGACAGGGCAATGCCTGTTACGCTGAGCTGCCAGATGTCTACGAGCTCATATCATTGAATGCGTAACTGAACGAATCTTTCTTAATTTGTCTCCTTTTTGTGTCAGCGGCCGTTACACTTCACAAGCGAGACTCCGAGGCTGAGACTGACTTCACTGAAAATCCACACAACAAACGGATGATCTTATTTAATGTCATTTGTCATTCATTTCAATCCGAACCATTCGCGCGTCACAATACGCTTCGGATAAGTCTGCGCTCGCGTATTCGGAACGATAAAAAGCCAATCACGTCTTCTCCTGTGTTAAGACTATAAAAAAAGCCGACGAGTGACAGCTTAAAGATAACATTTCGCGAACTGTGCTTTCCATTAGGGTTTAAAATTCTCAGAAAGTAGTTTAGGTCGCATAAGCGTCACTTAAAATGTGCGTAAATCACGTAATCGAGCATAATTAACTGGCGGGGATTCGGTAAAAGCAGAGGTCGCTGATGTTTACTTTCTAAAAGGAGCTGTCGAGGTCTGGGAGGTGCTGAAATTTACTCGAGCTCAGTTCCGCGTGATTGGCACGCTTGACAGTGATTGACAGGCGTCGGTGGAAACTACGCAACCAATCTGCCAAGTCCAGTAGAAAAACAGAAAGCGGGCAGCACGTCTTTTCCCTCCTCAAAAAACATCTTCATTCTTGTGCTATAATCTCGTTCCCTCGAACTCTCGGTGTCTCCAACCGAGGCAGCCAGACCGAGAGAGCGACATCTCTGTCTCTCTGCATCGTCTACGTTTATCGGCTGACTCTGGAATAGCCTTTTTGTCTGGATTCGACTGGGGGAGACAGAGAAAAGCCACAGAAAGCACGAAGCTGTGCTTGAGGTAGCGAGGACTCCGAGGGGGAAACAGAAGCCTTCATGTTTCAGTTGCCAATCTTGAATTTCAGTCCCCAGCAGGTAGCGGGGGTATGCGAGACTTTGGAAGAGAGCGGAGACATCGAGCGTCTCGGCCGATTCTTGTGGTCGCTGCCCGTCGCACCCGCTGCCTGCGAGGTGCTCAACAGAAATGAGTCTGTGCTAAGGGCTCGGGCTATCGTAGCCTTCCACACTGGGAATCACCGTGAGCTTTACCACATTCTGGAGAACCACAAGTTCACCAAAGAGTCCCATTCCAAACTGCAAGCACTTTGGCTGGAGTCACACTACCAGGAGGCAGAGAAGCTCAGAGGCCGCCCGCTGGGGCCAGTGGACAAATACCGGGTACGGAAGAAGTTCCCCCTGCCTAAAACAATTTGGGATGGAGAACAAAAGACGCACTGCTTTAAAGAAAGGACCCGGCATTTACTTCGAGAATGGTACCTCCAGGATCCTTATCCGAACCCAAGTAAAAAGAGAGAGCTTGCACAAGCTACGGGACTCACTCCCACTCAAGTGGGGAATTGGTTTAAAAATCGAAGACAAAGGGACAGAGCCGCAGCAGCTAAAAACAGGTGTGTTTTCCCGATTTCAATCATGGGGCTTATAGTGAGCAAATATTTCATGTTTTAGCTAAAAATGGGTACAAACTAACATAATATATATCGATAAAATCTAATCTAATAAACGAACGGCTAGGCTAAAGCATAACATATTGTCAACGTTAATTGCCCAAGTCAGGTTAACAAATAAACCAACAGTAGCCTATTTAAATGGAAATATATATATATATATATAATAATAATAATATATATATATATATATATATATATATATATATATATAGCCTATAGATCGATTAATCTACAGATCTGACCTGTTATTATTTGTAACTGTGGGTTAACCGGAGCAATGTGTTTTTTTGTGTGATTTTTTTGTTTTTCTGGTTAAAGCCGACATTTGCTAGAATTTATTTTTAATTTCATTTTCACTGAAATAAAGAAAAAGAAAAGACAGAACAAACCGCGTAAAAGGGGTCGTCACACTAACAGAATACTTCACTTTTGACCAAAAACCAATGGCTAGCTTTTGTCTGTTTATTATGGCTTGGGCCTAGTCTGCATCACTGAGTAAAAGTCCTTTTCGATATGCCAAATAACAATTAACCATGACTAAAAACTGTTACAACGCTTAAATTATGCCCTTTTTCATTTTAGCCCGATAACTATTCTTGCTTGGTTTCGACAGTTTAGCTGAGAATTGAAGACATTCACCGTGATGTCAATAGGCTTTTTGTTATGCGAGGTGTTTGCTGGAGTGATGCGAACATGGACCGTTTCTCACAAATAATAATTATAATAATAATAATTATAATTTACCTCTGTCAAATTGTGTTCTATATTTCGTTTTAAGTTTAAATTAAAAAGCTGATAGTAACACCGTTAAAATTGCTATAGTTTTTTTTTTAAACTGATGTTTTAAAATCATTCTATTTTTAATTAAAACGTGTTTTGACTAATAAACTAAGAATAAATGTTTCTACATAGCAATTAATTTTATTAAACAAAGCCTAGATAACATGTAGGCTGAACGCGCACTGGATCAGATGCTCTCCCATTCCGTGTTCTTCCGGGGCATTCCGTTAGTAGGCTAAACCTGGAGCCTGGAATAAGCAGAGCATCATTTCATATGTTCATAGATTTCATACATAACGTTTACAGGCTATTTTAATTTATTTCCAAAGTAGTTTACGTGTTCTTGCATTCATTGCACGTTTTTATTATAAAAAATGCAGGAAAAATCTACTCTTGTTAATTTTAATTAGACTAGTTTTAATAGAAAAACCTTCATCTAAACCTCATCCTTTTACTTTTTAAAGGTTACAACAGCAGGTGTTGTCTAGTGGCTCGGTTCGGTCCCTAACTGGAGAGGATGGTGCTGTAGACCGACTGGGGAACGCGTCGAGCCCTGAAGCGAGCCTGTCGAGCAAAGCCGCTGCGTCGGCTATCTCCATCACTTCAAGTGACAGCGAATGTGACATCTAACATCGCACCATGATACGGGAAGACTATGAGAAAATGAACACATACGAAGGAAATCGAGACAGACAATCAGCAAGATAAAGAAGCACATTAGTGCCTGCCTTAACGTATCAGAGGCCGTGTTTTTATTTTATTTTTTATTTGGAGGCTGTTACACCAGCCCGGAATCGTGGGATTCATGGAATGCTTTATCTTTAAAATGTATTTATCTTTTTGTGAGAGCAAAGTGGGGGCAAACGCGGAAAAAAATACTATCTGTATTAAAACTACTTTTGTAATCTATTGCCTCAAGCAAATAGGTGCCCCTACGGAAATGATATTCACACTTCTTGTTAATTTTGAAAAGGACTTCATGGTGAAACATTTTACCTCCCAGGTTTTCTAAGGTGTTTACGCATTAAATTGTTGCTCTTATAGAATCAGATTTTTATTTGCTTGGTCATTTCAAGTCTGGTCATTTTCGGTGTTCAACGATCGACTTTTAGAGCATGTGCGCCGATAGTGAAGATATTAGTGAATTAAGGACTTACCTCTAATAAAACTTTGATGCTCAAAGTAACCATACAGACTTATTCTCGTCAATTACCAATATTAAACCAAAGTCATGTTTATTTCCGATAGCCATTTTGTTGATAAACTAGGCTATAATTTATTATTAGTATTAGGCTATTATTATTATTATAGTTAGGCTATTATTGTGTGTTGGATTTTTTCATCATAATTTAGACTGCCCGGACTTCCTATTTTGTTTGCCTTAATAACATTAGCATATGTTGTGTCTGCATTCACCCTTCATTTAGGCAGACAAACCACTTGAACTTTTGCCTCTGTATTCCTGGTATAAATGGTGTGGGGTTCACGCACAGCCAGTAATCGGTAAATGTAGGCTATAGTGGTGTGTTTAACCTGATAGCTTACTGCGCGTCCAGACGCGTTAACCGCCCCGTGTGATTGGCTTTGCCGTCCAGTAATGCTTTCTGACAGGAGGAGGTCAACGAGAGGGCGAAGCGCCTTGGCTTCAAAACGAGCAAAATAGAGAGGAAAAGCGTCCAAAACGTTGTAAAATGCACAAGCCAATGCTATAATTTATTGACTAATTTACTTATTAATTTGTGCTCTAATTGCTTTCAGAAATACCGCGGAATTTTGATCGTTTACAGCGTTTTGCTAGTTTTTTTTTTTTTTTCATTTTCAAGTCAAATCAAAACCTCAAACCCCTATGAATTTAAACATCTACGTTTTTTTTGGTGTAGACCAAATTATTATTTTGGATTATTATTATTATAATGAAAACTCATCTTGTGCATAGGCCTATGCCATTGTTTAGCCTATTGCTTTTATTTTTTCGTTTTGTATCACGGTTAAATTATTTTACTGTCACTTTTGTTACAGGGAGGAAGTACAAACTGTATGTTTAAAGTCTGTTAATAATGCTCGGCTGACAAATTATTGAAGGAAAAAAAGAGCCATAGCTGTGGTAGGGGAAAGGAGAGCACGCTATTGAGTGTGCAAAGGGACAAAAGCGGAAAGATTAGGTGAAAAGAGTGTTTCTGACAGTCAATAAGGTTGTCAAACTCTTCAGCGCTAATCAGCGGTAATGACCGGTTCTCAAACCCAACTGGAACAATAGTGAGCTCTTCAAAGCTCTATTGGGGTTAAGGGGGTGCTTTCTCCCCCAACGTGCTCCAAGAATACTTTTTCAGTGCATATTTATTACAATAGAAAATATACTTTTTCTATTGTAATATATACCAACGACTTTTAAAAAAAATAAATAAACATGGCTAATTATTTTTTAACAAAAATATTTGGTATAGCTGGCTCGAATGAGATTTTCATTTTCTAAATATCACTATTAAAACTGAGCAGGGACTTGTATTCACTGAAACTATATGAGGTCTTTGAGGCTACAAATGTAGCCTAGTATTCGGAATTCCTGGATGTTTAACAATTGCCATGGGTTTTTGAGAACATGACACACATTTGTAGAGCTCAAGGCCACAGCACATGCAATTGATAGCATATACTAAAATAATGTTTGAAACAGCATGTTTAACAGAATTAATTCTGGAAGGCTAATAATAATGTGTGGTGTATTTCTGTTTCTGTAGGCTACTTTTATGTAGCGATCCTGTTTTAAACATTGTGGCTATAAGTCAAAATTCTTCGTGAGATGTTGGAGGACTGATTGTACAGTCCAGCAATTGCTTTAATGTAATACTCGTAATTGCTTTAAAGCACAACACGATGTTATGATGGTTTTTACAGTTAAAATGGCTCGGGTGTTTTTGTGGAAAAATAGTTACACCCACTCTTTGCAATTATTTGTTAGAATATGCCCTACGTTTGCCATTTGGCGTTAAAAATTCACCACAGTGGTGCGAATTTGCTTAGAATTCATTCGTTTCAACATTCTCTTTATTGCTTTTTTGAAGAGTGGAGCAGAACACTATACAAATTACATGTAGGCTATCAAACAATACAACATTAACACATATCTTCTCGATTTGCATTACAGAGTTTACAATATCAAGTTAGTTTGTTTGTTAGTTTGTATTTCAACCCCTGATTAAAAAACAGGTTACAGATGGTGTGGGTAATATCTTAGATCCCCCGGGTTTTATTTTATTTTATTTATTTTTTTTTTTTTTTAAAAGGACAATGTACTTTGTGTGGGAATGTAAGGTTATTATATTATCTGTCGAAGTCGAACAAGGAGACAGTCGAGGGAAATCCATTATGTTTGGCTTTGTTGGAGCTATAGCGCCCTCTGCTGTTAAAAGTCGTTTATTAATCTACCCACACCATGGCCCTGAATGATTCCTAAAAAAAACAATTGAAAAGAAACCGTCTGTGTTTCAGTTTGGGCAGAACCACTGTTTTAGTTTTTGATCATTTGGTTAGCCTTAAACACAAACAACAAAACAATAGGCTAATATGAAAATAACCAAATAAATAAATAAATACGCGAGTTATATGCAAGTAATGTTAATGCATTATTGTAAAACAGTTGCAGGAATTCATTTCTTGTGAAATTAACATGATTTAGAATAGGCTACATTCCAAGGTTCCAAGGTTAGTCATGGCTTGCCTTGTAGGCCTAACTTCAGGCAACGTGACCTGCACAGACTTTTATATGCAATATTTTATAATATACCAAGTATACAATGGCTTTGCAATAATAATCCATTAAATCCTTTGTTTTTTTGTATTTGTTTATTTATTTTTTGCCACTTTTACGGATTACATGGTTACATATTGAAACTCACATGAGTCACAGGAGCCGCAGATAAACAGATCATCAGTCAGGTGTCACAGGAAATGTGTGTAGGACACGAACATACAGACAGTTACATAGCAGTTAGTAAACAAACTTCATGCTTCCAGGTCAGTAGCTGTCAGTAGACCATTGATGACTTTGGGACCAACCGAAGAACCAGCTAAAGGTGAGCAAAAACTTAAACGTAAGCAAAAATAATGAAACACTTCAAAGTCTCATCGTTAATGACAGTGTGGTTTAAATAATGATTAAATAATGTTCAGTTCTGGAGTGACCAAACATTGTTATATATCCATGTTTTTTCCCAGTATTCGGAACTTGATGGATTACTGGATTTTTAAAGAAATGTAAAATATTTGGATACTGATTAGTTTTAGTGTTGTCTTTTGTAATTAGCAGATGGCCACCCAAAACTATCATTGGTCAACTTTACCAGAAGTAAAAGCGCGAGTGCGTGGATTTCGGCGAGGTCGCAGCATATAAATTACTAAGTGAAGAGAGCGAGGTATGCAATTTATACACTTTTTATTATGTAGCCTATTTTAATTTGTCATTTTATTTAAATGCACATTCATTGTACAATACGCCCCCTGGTGTAAGACACCCTCCTCACATTTAGTTTTCCTCTTGGCCATAGATGGCACTAAATCGCAATATACACATTTAGTGAATGACTTTGCTCCTCTTATATTCGACTTTTAATATTCGCAACAATTGTTAGATTTATTTATTTATACAGATGTTAATTTAGATTTGTGGGGTAAAAATGTTTTTGATAAAAATGGCATGTTGTTACAGGTGTGATTTAATAATTATATACAGTGCCCTCCATAAGTATTGGAACAGTAAAGACAAAATTGCTCTGTTGGCTGTGGAGTCAAGACATTTACAAATATGATTAAAAGATGAATATGAGACAAAATTACAGAATGTCACATTTTATTATTGGGTGATTCAACACATAGATGTTTTACCAACTAAGAAGTTCAGCACTTTTAGAGTTTCATCCCTCTGATGTGAGCATAAGTAACGGAACAGTTGCCTCACAGGCCTTTCTAAGTGATCAGCTGGGTCCTGTTGCATTCATTCTTCAGATATTAAAAGCAGGGAATGTGTCGTATCAGTTATATCCATTATTTCTGTATTCTGAATCTTGCATTCGATGATGACACACACAAACCAGGATGAAGCTGAGGGAGCTGACTTTGAGAGAAAAGCAAGCAATTTGGATGCTAAAAGCAAAGAGGAAGTCAATTAGAGCTATAGTAAAAATAAAGGGCAAGGAGAAATCAAGAGTTTGGAAACCACCAGCGACCAACAACTACCTGATCGGCTGAGAAAACAACAGTAGTTGATGACAGACAAATCATAAAAGCTGTGAAAATGAACCCTAAAAGACGTGTCTGTAAAATCACCAACAACTTCCAGAAAGCTGGGGTGATGCTCTGACAATCTACTGTCCTCAGGAGACTTTGACACAGAATTACAGATGCTACACCTCAAGATGCAAACCTCTGACCAGCACCAAAAATGGAAAGGCAAGATTAGAGTTTGCAAAAAAGCACAAAGGTGAGCCAGAAGAGTTTTGGAACTGTTATGGACCGATGAGACAAAGATGAACCTTTATTTAAGTGATGGGAAAGCAAAAATGTGGAGAAAAAAAGGGAACTGCAAAAGATCACAAGCATTCAGCCTCATCTGTAAAGCATGGTGGAGGTGGTGTCATGGCATGGGCATGCATGGCTGCCTCTGGAACAGGCCCTCTCAACTTTACTGATGACTTAATGTATGATGACAGTAGCAGAATGAATTTGGAAGGGTACAAAACCATCTTGCCTACCAATATTCAAGAAAATGCCACCAGATTCATTGGGAAGTGCTTCATATTGCATTAGGACAATGACCCAAAACACCCTGCCAGTTCAGTCAAGGAATTTATAAGGGCAAAGAAATATAAAGTCTTAGATTGCCCAAGTCAATCTCCAGATTTAAATCCGACTGAACATGAATTTGACCAGCTGGAGAGGAGAGTAAAGGCAGAAACTCCCCAAAACAAGCAACAGTTGGAATTGGCTGCATTAAAGGCTGGGAAAAGCATTTCAAAGGATGAGACCAAGAGTCTGGTGATGTCTATGGGTCACTGACTCACTGCTGTGATTGTGCGCAAGGGATCTGTAACTAAATTATAGCTTTTAATCTTTTATATCTGCCTTATATTCAACTGTCCCAATATGCTCACATCAATGAGTGGGATGAACTCTAAAAGTGCTGTTCTTTTTATTTGGTAAAACATATATGTGTTGAAACGGCTAATAATAAAATGTGACATTCTGTAGTTTTGTCTCATATTCATCTTTTAATCATATTTGCAAATGTATTGACTCCACAGCCAGCAGAGCAATTTTGTTTTTACTGTTCCAATACATATGGAGGGCACTGTATATATATATATATATATATATATATATATATAACTTTTTATTTGTTATATGTTACATTTCTAATTTAAAATCTTACATTATTAACAATTTCTAAATGATAACAGAAAATATGAATATTATGGATTCAGATATAGGATAAGGTGCCACATCTTAGGAAATCTAAGGAACACGTAGGAAATCTTTATATTATTTTCAGTTTTATGTTACAACTAAAATAGCAATTTATTTCAATTCATGCTCTGATGGTCTTGTCCTCTTAGAATAGCTCTAAGTAATGCAAGAAGAAAGACGCTATCTATAGAATTACAATTGTAGTTTTACAACATTATTTGTGGGACTTAGGCCCAGTTTACATTAATGCGGGTTCGTTTTAAAACGGCGTTTTAGAATGAAAACGATCTCCGTTTACACTACACAACCGAAAACGCATGTCACATGACCATTCATGCAGGTACAACCATAGTTTTCAAAAGTCTCCGTTTTCGACCTCGAAAACGCCGGAGTAGTGTCAACGATAGGCGTAACCGCAGCAAAATTATGCGTTTTAAAACGAAAACGCACTAGTGTAAACGGAGCCTAAAAAATAACACAAATATACAACATATATTTGCATCGAACATCCTTGTACTGCACTGCAGAATCGCATTACTTTCTTTTTAATTTCACCATAGGCTATTTGTGACTGTCGCTTGCTCTCCCCATTGTTGAAGCTCATTTGTCTTGTGCAATTTCACAATTTCAGCACCATGGCCAGTGCCTGTGCAATCTTCAAAAGGTTTTTTTTCTTTTCTACCGTGCTCTTACAAGCATGTGCATTTGTCTAAAGGCCCGTTCACACAAAAGACGATAACTACATCGATAAAGATCGTTAAAAATCTTTCTGAATTTAAAAGAATAGCAGAGTCCACACCACAACTTTAAAAGCATAGAGGAATCGTCGGAATCACTTTCAAAACTATTTTTTTTTTCCAGTTTAGGAACGATTAAAAAACTTTGTCAGCCAGAATCTATCAGAATAAGAATAAAGATCCCGAGCATTTAAAGTGGCAGACGACTTAACTGCAGAACGTGCACAGCACATTATTGTGTCTTGGTGTACAAGACGATAATATAGGCCATGTTAGTTACCGTTCTTGTTGTAGTGTGTAGTCTGAAGTAGATGGATCAATGCAACTAGAAAGTTACTGTCTCCACCATTCAGCAACAAAACAGACTTACTGTGAAAATTAAATCTAAGGTAAATCCAGACATAGTCTGCTTTACAGTCAGGCATTAGAGCTACAGTTACTAAATAAGTAGGCCTATATGCTCTTAATCGAACAAAGAAAAATACATTATTTCTAGTTTTTTACGATACAATTGTTTTATTATTAAAATGATTTATTAGGTTATTAATGAATATAACATAAATGCTCTTATTTTCTGTATATAATTGGAATTTGTTTTATCAGATCTTTGTGTTGTTGTATGATTTATAACTAATTATCTTTTCGCACAGTTGTAAGCGGTTAGGTATATTATGTGGACTGTTATATAAACGCTGTCCACTAGAGAGCGACAAATATAGCAAAATGCCGCACTTTCACGATTTCTTCTCTAATTTCACTTTCGCATAAGTAATAAAGTGCTCAGTCAGAATACTTTATAAACTACATGGTTTGTGCGTCACTTTAATCACACACCTCAACTTAATACGTCACTTTGATCATATCTAGAATTGTCAAATGTAACAAACTCTAAGCTCTGACGCTCTTGTAATACTCAGTAATGACCAAAAGATGGCGATCTACCAGTGATTTGACTAACTAGGGGCTCCTGAGAATTTGGCCAAGTCTAAGAATTTGGCCATGATGGGGGAATGGAAGCCTACAAACACTTTGCTTCTATATTTGTTACATTTTCCCAGTCTGTATGATATCCATGGTTTGAAAGGTATTTGTCAAATACTGGGCATTTTTATAATTAACAGTTTTTCACATACTGACTGTTATGACTGACCACGACACCTAATCATACAGTAAGGAAAATATGAAAATGACAAATGGCTGAATGAAAATGAACAAATGACAAATGAAAAACACAGTGGCTGGTTGTCACTGAATGGCTCATGAGAAACAAGTGATACACAGCACTAGCTAATCCCATGAGTCCCCTGTAAACAAACATATGCATACTGACTCTTTGATCATAATGAAAAGAAGTAAAATGACTCTGGTCATTTTTAGAGTGGCAGAAACTCTTCCTTTTTTGCATGGAGACTTACGTCAAGCCTGCAGTCCAGATGGCACGTGGCTTTAGTGCTCTTGTTAGTATGGCAGCACATGAATGATGCAGTGAACAGTCTTGAAAACAAAATTGATCCCACAACAGATGCACTGATGGAAAATGAGGAAACAAGAGTGCTTATTTTTTGTTTTCTATATTTTATTATTTAAAAAGATTAATGGCTTTTTTGTTTTTATTTTTTGGTTGTGCCCTCTCTCATACTTTGTTTGAAAACATACCAATATTATACAAATTTTCATGCATGCTCAGGATTTTTTTTTTTTCTCTGAGAAAAATGTGTAGATTCCTCACATGATGAGTGGCACCAGTTAATAAGTGCACTTGTCTGAGTGAGGAGGGATGCTGACTTGAAATGTTACAGTAAGGGTTTTATAAATAACTCTGGTCTCTGGTTTCTGCAGCTGTCACCATAGTTAATTCCTGCTCCTTGTATCTCTCTGAGGATGGTCTGTGAACCCTAACGAGTCCTGGAGTACCGGATAGCTTGTCGATTCATTCAAGACCAGTAAACATCTTCTTATAAAGAAAAGGCCACTGAAAAGCGTAAAGTCCCTCATGGACTGTGCAGTAAGACTATTTGTTGTGGGTTTTGACTTTAATATATTTGATCTTTTAATATATTCAAAGATTCTTATCAATGGAATCTATTCTTTGAATAGAACACTTCTATATCATCCTGCTTTCAAATTATGAATATATTCAAAGGAGATGCAAAGTATGGTTCATCGTAGAAAGACCTGATACTCGCTTTTCTTTACAGTCTCTACTTTTCATTTGGATTTCTTCCTGTATCCATAATTTGAAGCTTATCTTGCAATGTAAAACAGATCCTGGTTAAGGTGTGTTAAGCAGCCCAGTAATTCTGGTTGAGGAGCAGCGGATGCAGACTGAGCCGCTGAATCTCTGTCCACTTCATTATTATCCTCGTCCCACACACTGAACCCGGCGGGCCTTTAGATGAGACCGGGTGCTAATGAGGCTAAAGCGGCCTCTTCCGTGGGGATCTGAGTGAAGAGCACTCACTGGGGCATTAAGGCTTTGCCTCATTCTTTTGACATTGCAGTGAAATAGCTATAATTAATTCAGTTCCTAGATGTTAAAGGACATAGAAGGAACTAAAAATCAGATGAGGAAGTTCACTTTTTTGGCCTGGCATGTATTCAAACATATATGCACAAAAATTAAAATTTTATTATTTGTAATTCAGCAATATAGTTTTCATGACAAATAGATAAATAGATATTGTATTAAAATTGGTGTCAATACAATGTACAATAGAAGGTATGCAGGTTGTATGACAGACACAGGTTGTTGTTGACATTGAAATACAAGGGCCACAGGTGTGTGATTGATGGTAGGCCAGAGGATGGACAAAAAAAATGGAAAATCTTAGTGACTTCAAGGAAAGAATGCATAGAAACAAAGTGGAGGTGGTGTATTTGTGTGTGTGTAAAAACTATATATATATATATATATATATATATATATATATATATATATATATGCACTTGGATGGGTTAAACGCAGAGCACCAATTTCGAGTATGGGTCACCATACTTGACAATACGTCACGACTTTACTTTACTTTTTGACTTTATATATATATATATATATATATATATATATATATATACAATATGTATATATTATGCATTTGGCAAGAAATTACTATTTTTCAGCAGGAATGCATTAAATTAATCAAAAGTGACAGTGAAGACATTTATGATGTCAAAAGAACATCATAAACACTGTTCCTTTGAACCT
Organism: Barbus barbus; assembly: GCF_936440315.1. Classification (NCBI taxonomy): domain Eukaryota; kingdom Metazoa; phylum Chordata; class Actinopteri; order Cypriniformes; family Cyprinidae; genus Barbus; species Barbus barbus. The sequence goes on along the minus strand of NC_136742.1, from coordinate 14,199,070 downwards.
TCTATTCATCAAAGAATAGACAAAAATGTAAATGTAAATATTAGGCATCATCATTGATAATAATAAGAAATGTTTCTTGAGCAGCAAATCAGCATATTATAATAATTTCTGAAGGACCGTGTGATACTAAAGACTGCAGTAATGCTGCTGCAAATTCAGCTTTGTCATCAGAGAAATCAATTATATTTTAAAATATATTACACACTTTATTTTAAGGTCTAATTCTCAGTATAACTATGAATTTTGCCTCAATAAACTCTTGATTACTGCTCATAAATATTTAGTAAGGTAGTTGTTAAGTTTAATTATTAAGTATAGGATTAAGGATGTAGAATGCATATGCTCATGCATTAATATGTGCTTTATAAGTACTAATAAACAGTATTATTGTAATATAAAAAAATACTTTCACAATATTACTGTTTTACTGTGCTTTTGAATAATAAATGCTATTTTGGGGAGAATGAAAGACTTTTTCAAAAATATTTAACAACCTTACCGAACCCAAACTTTTCAACTGTAATGCATATATGATGTATGGCTTAAGTGTTTTAACAGGTCACCCACGTAACGATAATATTGACACCCTATATTTCTGCATCTGGTTTGAATATAGCTTATTTATGGAGACAGTTGGCCATCAGGCCAAATATTTGTTACAAACTTCAAGTATTGAAGGTTTGAATACATAAACTAACTTTATAATTCTTAACCATCTTCCGAGGTAGAAAATGCTGGCATAGAATAATGATCCATAAAGATAATTGCTTTTGAACACAGGATACTGATAAACTCAGGACAGTGGCTGAACCTTTAAATTCTTCATCATGTCTGTTACAATGCATTGCAGAGACGATGCAAGATTAGAAATGAATTTATTTCTCGCACAGAGCCGTCCAGGCTTGTCTCAGACGCAGAGGACATCAAAGGTTTTTCCAGTTTGTTTCACCTTATGAGTTTAAGCTTTGTCACTCATTTAACTCTCACGATAAGCTTCAGTGAAGCATGACCAGCTCTGCAATGAGCAGTGACAGACAGCACTAAACATTCCAAACAGTGGCAAAGGGGACAGCTGAGAAAGAGAAAGACAACTCGCTTGGTTTTGCGACGTCTGACTGCTAAAGTATTTGACTTTTACTGCATGCAAACATCTAAACGCATAGCTTTTCCTTTTTCACTTTGTCACCTTCTCCCTGAGTCACCTCTCTGGCATCCTTCTCTTTTTTTTCCCTCTTGCTCCTCCATCTCACTCTTCCCTCCATCATCTTTTAGGTGAACAGTATCCGCCAGGTTTGTGAGCCTCTTTTGTCTCGGAGCAGGAGATGTTGGCGCAGCCGGATCATGTTTCAAACTTTCATTTCCTGAAATGTTTGAGGGGACATGCAGGGTTTTATCAGTGCTCGTTACACTGAGCGAGGGGAGGGGAGGAAGGGGGAAGGAGCTCGAGTTACCTGGCCAGTCACTTAGCCATCAAATGAACAAACGACTCTCTCTTTGAGCTGAGATTGGGGGACTCGTACAGGCCCCCTCCTTTACGATTCAGTTTTCGCAGCACTCACTTGGACACACACATGCAAAATAGTGCTCATGCTGTATTAACAATATATATATATATATATATATATATATATATAAGCATGTCAAGGTCAACAGTGTTGTTCCAGATCAAAACTAATGTGTTTAATATTGTGTGTTTTTTATTATTTTAATGGTATAGTTCACATAAAAATGTAAATTCTGTCATCATTACTCACTGTCATGTCGTGCCGAACCGGTTTGTTTTTTCCTGTGAAACACACCCACACACACACACACAGAGAATGTTGAAAGAACTATTTTTAGTCAATGGGGTCACAAAAAAAAAAAACATTATGAGAGAGAGTAAATTAAAAAAATTTCAGTGAACTATCGCTTTATATTCAGTGCCAATTAAAAATTAATCTCCTGGACGCAGATCAAGATGTTATGACAGGGTGTCTGTCAGCGCTGGTCACCTGTGAGTCTCCTCCCACAATGCCCCTCTTCACCTCTGTAATTGTGCGTATCTTCACCTCTGCACTCTACAGGAAGGATCTCCTTTCTGTGTTTGTCAAGTTTACAAAAACCCAGTGTGGAAATGTCCAGTGTGAAACGATAGCTGGGTTTGTTCAGTTTAGAGCTTCAGAATATGTGTGTAAACAAACAGATATTCTCCCTCACCTTAGATGATCTCAGTCTTTGTGAGACTCTTAGATCGTTATCTACATGCTACTTTTCTTATAATTTCAACTAGGAATGCACAATACTTAAATTCTTTTCATGTTATGGCTGACAGCAGATAAATAACTGATATAAAAGTTTACACTAAATACTTAAATACTATATTTGATAATATTATAATAATTTTTTTTTAACAATTTAAAATTCTACAAATAAATTTTGACATTGCAACATGAATGGATACTTATTTTGAGATTTGCTAAAAAAATAAATACATAAATGTAACTGTGTTATAAAGAACATTTAACATGCCAATAAATTATTTATTATTAATATATAAATATAAATGTTTTTGCTCTTTAAAGTCTCTTATGCACACCAGTGCTGCATTTATTTGATCAAAAATACAATAAAAGCAGTAAATCTGTGAAATACCATTACAGTTTAAAATAAGAGATTTTTTTTTTTTTTTTAAATGTAATTTATTCCTGTGATGACAAAGCTGAATTTTCAGCACCATTACTCCAGTCTTTAGTGTCACATGATCCTTCAGAAATCATTCTAATATGATGATTTGGTGCTCAAGAAACATTATTATTATTATCAATGTTGAAAACAGTCGTGCTGCTTAATATTTTTCTGGAAACCATGATACGATTACAAAAAAAATAATTTTTTTGATGAAAAGAAAGCTCAAAAGAATAGCATTTATTTGAAATATGTATTTTTGTAGTGTTATAAATGTCTTCATTGTCGCTTTTAATGAATTTGCTAGCCTCAAACTTTTAAATTGGTTTGTGTATATTATAATTTCTAGATTATAGATTCCTCCCTTTCGCAGCAAGTCTGCGCAGCAAGCCTGCGAAAAACCCCTGCCCTCTTACTCTTCAGACGCTGCTGATGGAGGACTCCCTGCCTGGGTGACAACTGCCTCCACTCGTTTATCAGTGAGGCTTGGCTTTGAAACCTGAGCCTCTGTGACCGTTTGGCAGTAATCCGTTACCCAGCTCTGCAGAACAGACCATGACCATCGAGGGTGCTGGGAAAGCGTGTGACCCTCGACTTTTTACAGATAAAAGCGTGAAGTAATGCCAAATTGATGGAGTAATATTGCTGTCATTTTGTCAAATCTATAAAAGACAAAAACTTCCCCAGAGAGAAAGCTCATCTGAAATCAGCTGTAATTCTGCTGTACAGAGAGATGACACACAGGCAGGTGTGCGGCACAGGCTTTAGTCCGCCTTTTATGACGTGTGTTTGCTCGAGTGCTTGTCAATGCATAAGGGAACGTGGCAATTGTTTGTTCACAAGTGATGCCTTTTTTCTGACCTCCTACATTGAAAATTAGTTCCCTGTATTGTACCACGTGACGCTCTGTGAAGGTACCATAGTCTGAAGCTCTGATTATGTTATTTTCCAGACCTTCCTAAATCAGATAATTACAATAATTATAATTGTATTGTTAATGTAAACGTTTATGTCATTTTGTAATGGAACACAATGCTGGTCAATGCTGCAGTCACTATGGTGATGCCATTAGTCATAACTTCCTGTAAGGTGATACAACGTACTGCAATGGGCTCGTTCATCTAGCGTCATTCTTTTGTATAGTTTGTTTCGAGAAGAACAAACAAAACCAAAATGAAACAAAAATCATTTAAAAGCTGTACACTCATTTTAAACAAGTTATTTTGCCAAACAAGTAAAAAAAAATATAGGTGACCCAAAAGTTAAAATTCTGTCAAGTCATTCCAAACCTGTATGACTTTCTTTCGTCTGTGGAACACAAAAAAATGTATTTCAATTTATTGGTATTTTTCATTTCTTTGTCTATGCGATGTTGTTTTAGACCCCATTGACTTTCATTGTATGGACAAACACAGCAAAAACATTCTTCCAAATATATTCTTTTGTATTCCACCGAAGAAAGAAAGTCATACAGGTTTGGACGTCAAGGTGGATAAGTGATGAAATATTATTATTTATTTATTTTTATTCTATTTTCAACTGAAAATAGAATATTATTTAATAATATTGATAAATAATTTATATCTTCTTTGATTTATGATTAAGTGAATTGTAATGAATGCTCTATTGAGATTTCAGAGTCCACTACAGTTGATAAGGGATTCTCAGCACCTCTCCAAGGCCATATTCTTTGATGACAAAACCATATGGAAAACTACTTTCGCGTATTATTGCAAATGCCCAACCATTCATTAGCGCTCCAGTGATTTATTATAAGCTGTTAACACAAACTAACATTTGCCTCCGACATAGAACCGTCTTAATCTTCTAAATTCTAAAGTTCATTTAAACAGTTTATGTCTATCTCTTCTCAACCATCGGTATGTTCATTTGTCATAATGTGTGCTGTAGTCACAGAGATTTCTCCACTTGATACTTCAAAAACTTTTCAGGCTGTACAGGTTCCAAAGGTTTTGTCTTGTGTGTATGTTGTTTGTTTGTCCCATCCTGTAATCCCATGATGCCTCACTGAGCCGAACCTCGAGGCGAGGGATGACCTGATCTTAGGTGACAAAAGGTAATACAGAGAAGGGCAGGGAGCAATGAAGCCCACCTTTTCTCCCTTTACCCCCCTTCACAACTCCCAAAAGTCTCAGCTATTATCTGTGAAGAAAATGGCACTCAGTCATCCCCCCTCCTAAACACAACAAAGGCTGACATTACAGCCAAACCCTTTTTTCCCCACATGAGGAACACTCTATTTGTCTCATTCACATTCAGCACAGGCCTCTGCTTTGTGTACTCACCTTGGTTTACAGTGCTGTAGAGCTCATGCTCCGACAGGGAATGAGGAACTGGAAACTTGAACCCTTTAAAAAGCAGCTTTGGCCCACGAGAGCTCCAAACACTCTTTCCCAACCTGCCCGCTTTTTGCGTGGTGACAAAATAACAGCAACATTTTGTTTTAAAAGTTCATATTTTTTCACATTTTTCATTTACTATTATTAGTAATATTTTACTTTTTGTGCTCGACTTTAAATGGTTGTGGCTTATTGAATAAAGCTGTACAGCGCACCAAATTTGGTTTACTCTGTTTCTGTTCAGTATTAAATACTTAACATTTATTAAAAAGGGAAAGGGAAGTGGTGTGTGGTGAGCCATACTCGGAATTTGTGCTCTGCATTTAACCCATCCAAGTGTACACACAGTAGTGAACATACACCCGGAGCAGTGGGCAGCCAATGCTACGGCGCCCGGGGAGCAGTTGAGGGTTCAGTGCCTTGCTCAAAGGTCTCACCTCAGTCGTGGTTTTGAGGGTGGAGAGAGTGCTGATTATTCACTCCCCCACCTACAATCCCTGATGGACCTGAGACTCAAACCCACGACCTTCAAGTTACAAGTCCAACTCTCTATCCATTAGGCCACGACTTAAAGTGATAGTTCACCCAAAAATTTACAATTCTGTCATTATTGACTCTCCCTTGAGTCATAAAAAAATCTACATGACTTTCTTTCTTCTGTAAAACACAAAAGAAGATAGTATGAAGACTGCTGAGGTCGTGACATTAGATTAAATGGCTTTCATTGTATGGATAAAAAAAGGATAAAAAAAACTGTTTCAAAATATCTTGTTTTGTGTTTCACAGAATGAAGACAATTATTGGTTTGGAACAACATGAGGATGAGTAAATGATGACAGTTTAATTTTTTGGGGGGTGAACTGTCCTATAAGTATAATTTTTTAGAAAATGTGAATTAGGCTGTATTTGTTAAGAGCACAAGGTATCTCTTATAATGTAGTGTAGATGTATTGTCACATTTTTAAATATCCACAAATATATGTTCTCATATAAACCAAATTTCTTCAAATAAAATATCCATAAAATGCGTTTTGACCATATGTTAACCGAAGTGATCATTTTTTTAAACATAAACCTGGTTGGATTTACGACCACTGCTATATTACTATTCCATTTCTCTAAACCATTAACTAATTAATTTTAGAAATACGAAATAGTACGTTAATTTTACAAAGTCTGAGTAATTCGCTAATCTGATTATCATAATTAAAACAAATTAAGGGAATGTAGATTAGAAACGAAAAAAACAAATATATGTGGTACCCGCACGGCTGTCAACCAATGTTGCATTCAACGTCAAAATCGCACGTTTTGATCCCCTTGGGGCAGAATTGAAGTTGCCCCTCTATGGGCGGTTCTGGGCCTCCCGTGCTCTACAATGCGAACCTAGCGCAAGCAACTGGTTCCGATTAGCGACCGGAAATCCTCGGTACTCTCTGTTAAAAACAATTACCCTTACATGCGTGCGTGGAAGATGGGTGGGAGGCTGCCTGGTTACTCAACATTTAGCTGGCCTAACGATCAGGGGTCCTTGTAAATTCTTTGATCTGACCACATTTTAAATGAGCCAGCATTGAGCAATGCCAAATAATGTAGTTGTTCTTTAAGGGTTAAAATTAATGGAGGACATTTTTATAATTATTTTTATTACTATTAGTATTATTAATGTTGTTGTTGTTGTCTGAAAACCATGAGATAACAAGAACATCAGTCAGCTGGCCCCAAAACCATGTTTGCGCTTTTGCTCAAAAGAAACTTATGAATGAAGCCACGTGAGTTTGCCTCCCGCAGCTGGTATGTCTTCTCTTTGGCCCAGAACCACCAGAACAAACATTGGGAGAGCGCAAAGTAAACACCCCACTACAAACCTAACGATGCACTGCGACCACAAAAGCAACACGCGCCTCCTGAGGCTAAAGGAAAATCAACAACTCCCCGCTTTTTGTTGACCCACATTATTAAGAGGACGTTTGTGACATGGGTAGCCTACATTATATAGTGATGAGCTGTATGAATTAGCCTATAGGAAGTAGGGCTATTATTATAAGAATTTAAATTAATAGCATCATGAAATATGTATTTTATCTATTAATTATTTTTTTGGTACATTTTAATAATTTGTTATTAGTTATTTAATCATTTCTATTGGGCTGTGTCCTTTGTCATTTCTATGCAAACTAAGAAATTTTCAAACGAATTGAGGCTATTCGATTTAAGTTTGATCTGGGATGAACAATGGAGCCGCAAAAAACAAGGTAGTTTTATTATACAATGGTTGCCAGTAGGATGTAGGAAATAATATGATTTTTTTGTAAAAAAATATGTGCTTTTGTAGAGTAGATGATGAGCGAGGATATTTTCGTCTGATGAAGTGAATACTCAAATGTGTTATTTTTACCCTTAATTAAAATTATCTTTTGTTTTCTTATTTAAATTAAATGGTGTAACCTATTATATTCTGAATTATTTACAGGTTATAATACAAAGACCTGACGCCTCATCTGTAAATATTTTTTTTCAACATACCTTTGTCAAACAGATTTATGGCGAAAATGTACATCCCGAAATTGTATTTAAACAGAAATATGAGTTTTCCACTAATTCCTCTTAAGATTTTATTGGTGCAAACAGAATGATGAAATGCTAGACGAACGTCTTATTAGTTTGAAGAAAAGAATCGTTTTATTAACTGCTTTTGGTTAGTCTTCTGTCCAGTTTAACGACTTGGCAAATGTCAGTCCGTAATAGGCTATGATGGTAAAGCGTACCACTGAGTATTTCTCTGAAAACCAGAGAAAAATTAAGGAGTTTTACTTACATTTATACTGTTCTTTTTCCCTTATATATATATATATATACAGTAAAAGTGGCAGATCTCAGTCTATATTTGGTACAAAATAAACACAAATAAATAAAAGCTCAGTCGTAATCACTTAAGAACCGAGGTCCACTAGGCTTGAAGTTAAAGGTCCCAGTAATGAATCCTGAAGCTGATGTGGGTGTCCTTGCATGCCGTGTACCGACTGTGCGGCGCCGAGGCCGGTCATGGAGTACGCGGACGCGCCGGGGTGGCTCATGTTACCCTGGAGCAGGAGCACGGAGTTCTGGTCAGGACTCTGCGGGGGCGAGAATTCGTCCTCCGAGCTTGACATCAGGGACTTCCCGCCGTCCAGCGGTGACAGCTGGTTCTGTTTGTTAGCGCCAGTGTTGTTGTTCTCGCTGTTCTCTCTGTCAAAGATAATGAGAGCAGGGTTAACTTTATATTGTAGATAAAATATGCTGTGTAAAATATACAGTCGTAGTTTTCTTGAATCTAATGAAATAAATTCTCACACATTAAAATTCTAATTTATTTCATAATTACTGAACGGCCAATTGGCCATCGAAATAAAACGAATAATTTTAATATAATACCGGTAGTTTATCTTTAATATGGCTTCACTGGAATTCTCTTTATTCTGACTGTTGACAAAATAAAAAATGCAAAAAAAAAAAAAAAAGGTGCTCCATCTGGTAACAAATTAATTGCTTAAAACACAACTGAATCCACCTGATTTTATTGGTCACACTAATAAATATATTATGTAAAAGCTGTTGGACAGAAATAGATCCTTAAGGTAACAACTGTGTGCTTCAGTGATAGGCTACGACGCTGATCTCTGTTTTGTTCTTTGTAAAATAAAGCAGCGCACTTGGAATCCAAATAAATATGTCAACAATAGCATCATCAGCAATGCAACAGCCGTCAGCTGTAAGGTAAGTGTTATGAGCAGCTAAACTTGCTGTATGAAACGCGTTTTTATATTGTTCTCAGGTGATTGAGATTACCTTTCTTTTGCCTCCGCTGCGCGATCCCTCTGCCGTCTGTTTTTAAACCAGTTGCTCACTTGTGTGGTGGTCAGCCCTGTGGCCTCGGCCAGCTCCCTCTTTTCCCGAGGAGATGGATAGGGGTTGTGCGTGTACCACTCCCGCAGCACACCGCGGGATTTCTCCTTAAAACAGTAGCTGGTCTCCTCGCCGTCCCATATTGTGCGTGGCAGAGGAAATTTCCTCCGCACCCGATATTTCCCCACCGCTCCCAGCGGTCGCCCCCTCAGCTTCTCAGCCTCAACGTAATGGGCCTTAAGCCACAGCTGCTGCAGCTTCGGGTGGTTGTGCGGAGAGAACTGGTGACTTTCTAGTATCTTATAAAGTTCCCTGAAGTTTCCACGGTGAAAGGCGACGACAGCCTTGGCTTTGAGGACGCTCTCGTTCTTGTGGAGATGGTCGCAGGCCGGAAGAGACCACAGAAAACGGCCGAGACGCTCAAGGTTCCCCCCTTGCTGCAGCACCTCACACACACACGCGACTTGCTCCTGAGTAAACCCGAAGGAAGGCAACATTGACATGACGTCTGACTCCCGCTACCAGACCGCTCTCCTCTAGATGCTGTGAAGGAAGCGGAATGGGAGACACCCCGTTTGCCTTTGTTTAATGAGAGCGATTAGGTCGCTTGACAAGATTTTGGGGGTTGGAGATGTCCTCTGCGCGCGCCGTGAAGTTTTGGGTGTTTGTTGAAGACAGTTTGCTCACTGTCGACTCATGTCGCGCTAAAAGAGCACTGCGCGACTGCTGATTGGCTCTCCAGCTGCCCTATCCCCAGCAGCAGTGCGGAGAAAACTCTGCTTCCATTTCCTCCCACGGGGACTCGGTGGTCTGAAACTGGATCCCCCGTCTCCAGTTCTACCTGAGGGAGCCGGGCACCTCGATACTAATCAATTATAGCAACTGTCTAAAGGCAGCGTTATTGCACCCAAAGACATTACATGCTTTTTTGGCACTTATTATTTTTTTTATCCTAACAGAATTTGAATGCACAATGCTGTGTAAGTGAAGACTATCAAATTAACTGCATTGTCTTCATTTATTAACTTATAGTCTGAGAAAAGACGTTCCTCAGTTGAAAAGGAATTATTAGATAGACTATTCTTGTGCGTAACAGATAATCATGCAGTTGATTACACAGTTATTTGCAGTCTGCCTGGCTTGTGCCATTTTCAAGGGCACACCCTGCACAAGGTCTAGATGCGCGCAGAGATATTTGGAGTCCCATTAAAAACAATCAGCCTCTCGAGCTGGTAAGATAACCTAATGCTAGTCACTAGATAAGTAGCGCCCCCGGCTTTTCAAACTGTTCGACCGAACGTGCAAGGCCGGTAGAATCTCTGAAATGGCGCTGCATGGTTACACAAACACTGTGATGCATTTATTTACAAGAAAACCTGAGCCAAATCCAAGTTAATATCGATAAATTACCCACTTCAAGTGCTCAACATCTGCTGTTTATTTGAGTTCCACAAAATCGGTAATAAATAAATAAATAAATAAACTTTATTAGGCTATAGAAAATATATTTACATTAAAACTTGTTCTTTTGTTTTGTCTTTTTTTTAACTGTTTATTGAGTTTTATTTTGTGGAACAGTAGTACAAAACAAAAATCAGCTGTACAAATTTAAAACCCACCCCAACCCACCCCACCCCTTGGTAGACTTAAAAAATAAATAAATAAATAAAATAACTTAATAATAATAATAAACACATATTAATTAATATTAATAGATAAACAAATAACAATAAAAATATTTTTTACAAAGATTTTAGAAAAGAAGACACAACATTAAAAGCTGAATGCCATGAATTTACAGTAAACTTGTATTATGTTTTATGTTTAGTTTCTACTTTTGCATTTAGGACAAAAAACATTAAACAGCCTGTGGCACTTAAATGATTTGTATTCTATAGGCTCAGAAAAAAAGAAAAAAAGCATTCTTCCCAGCTCTTTCTTTCTAGTCCTCTCTCGTCTCTCTGTACAGTGAAATCTAAAACCGGTGCATTAGTAAATGAGTTCTGTGTTCGTCGAGGTCTTTGCCATCCAGACGCTGTTTTAAGGCATAGATCACGTTTCTTTATGTTCGTCGAAATCTGCAACCTGACACCACGGCGACGCAAAACTCACAATCACTCACCCAGAATGGAGCACCTCTTTTAATTTAATTTGAGATGCGGCGTTCATTTTTAAGACGCTCTTTACGCATGCGGCCGTTAGTGTGGACTATACTTAAGGAGCCTCCACTGTTCCCTCTATCTGGCGCTGAAATGATCTTGCAAGCCTCGAGACATTGACATAAAACGGGGACTTAATCGGTTTTAGCAGCCAATCCGTACACCTGTGAAAACAACTTTTTGCCCACTGTCTCTGAAGGGTCAGAGAGGAGCAGGCTAATGAAAGCTGCCCCATCCATCTGTCCCGAAAGATCACCCAAGGCCAAAAAAAAATTCAAAGCTAAAGTTCTACCACAAATAATTTTCTGGACTTATGAATTGTTTTAAAATACTAAATTTCCTTTTTAGAAAATCCCCAATTTGTGTAATTTGTTCACCTTTAAGGTTTATTTTTTTGTTGTCTCTTTTTACACAATTAAATAAGAGCACATATCTTACAAAATGGCCTTGCTGTATATATATATAGGCCTATATATTTTTATTTTATTAACGGTCATGCGAATATGTCTTATTATTTTGACTTATGTATCACTTTATTTCTTATTGGATTAAATGAAGTTTCTTAAGTTTGTAACGGTGGTTCCCAATTCGGAACCAATTTTCCAGTGCTGTATGTGACTTTATTGAATTTAACGACATTTAGGTCTCTTCGTCAGTAGGGTCAAGTATCAGCTTCAGTGTAACAGCACACGGGCCTGTGATTGACGGATCTCGGGTTGTCGTAATGTCTCCACCACATTGCGGCGCGCCCCCTCCTTAAACCTCAGAAATCGAAAGGCCGTGCCCGTTCTCAGGCCCTGATCATTTCAAGATGTGCTCTTTTATGGCCTAAAGGCGAGGGTTGGCAAGGTCGACGCTAACTCCTGCACACATACCAATGGTAAACACACCATAAACTGCTTCCCTCAAAAAGACATCACGGTAGGCTATACATTGGATAACAATGAGGTCATTCTCTTAAAGTATGTTTCAGTCATGTCCATAACTCTCCAGACGTATTAAAGGAATAGCTCAAATACAGAACGCAATATTAAACCAGAAATAATTTCGTTCGAAAACAGGTTATTCTTATTTTTTAGCAGTTTGAGAGAAAGATTTTTAACATGCACGTTCTATTAAAGCGCCATTACAGATTAACATCAGAGTAATCCAAAGAGTTGACAAAAACTGATTGCAAATAAATAAATAAAAGCAACTCGCAAATCTTGGTGTAACAAGAGAATGAAAGAAGGTTGCAGCTTAAAGGACTTGTATATTTAATTCAATCATAGGGTGAATGAAGGTAATCTGGGTAAAAAAAAAGAGGGACACTGGGTAATGGAACACTAATACTTTGTACGCTGTATATTTTCCTTTATGTTGTGATATGGTAAGTTACATGACATTGCTGATCTGACATAATGAAGGTAACAATCCCTGAGTCAACTGCAGAAATCTCAAAAATGCCCCATGATTACAAGTCCCCCCCCCCCCCCCCCCCCCTAATGCATAATGATACTGGATTGTTAATATAAATGAATGGTCTTTCACAGTTCACCATCATTCAATTTATGATGCAAATATTTCATGAATAATGTTGGCTTTAAGGTCTATTCTGTATAAAGTCATTATTTATTAGCAATATTCTCCTGGGAACCAGCAATTCTTGAGAACATGAGTTTTTGTGCATTTCCCTGAGATTATGCATGCTTAAATGTGACTGCACATCTTAAAGATGTTATCACGGGCTTTTCAGAGATACCAAATATTTGTGACTTAGGCCATTGCACCTTCCTCTTCTGGTTTATAAAAATATGAAAACCTGATAATGAGAACCCGTATATTATTTTAACATTATCTTTTTGAACTTTTTTCAGATTGTTTCTTGTTTTCTAAGCAGAGTTTAATTTACTGAACAAGAAAGACATTGATTTTTTTTCTTGTGTCCTCAGCAGAGGACATTAGGACTGTGTGTGTGTCTGTGTGTGTGTGTGTGTGTGTTATCATCTCCTGGGGAGACACTACAGATTAATTACATAGCCTACTATTTAAAAAATGTTCCTATGAAATAAGATACTTCTATGAAACTTCTTTCGGTGTTATTTGTATTACCAGTTGCTGCTAAAAACATGTAATTATAATTAAAAAAAAAACATTGTGTAAGGTTGTGAATGCAATTTTTTTTTTTTTTTTTTTTTATAACCAATGTCTTCACAAATTGTGGATAAATCATTATATTATATCATTATAAATATCTTTTTTTCTTACAACAGTTATTTTTGTCATATGTTTATTAAGCCCCAAACACTATAATGAAATAATAAATAAATAAGAAGGTGTTTTTGCTGGGTATCAGTATGACATAGATACTGGACACTTATGATATGAACATCATTTTTTTTTTGTCACTTTGTTATTGTCTTTTCCTCATTCTAATCAGAAACATCACTGATACTGATCAGTTCCATACAGTTATTTCAGAAATTTGCCTCAAGAAGTAGCTCCACAAGTTGTCTTCATGACAGCTTGTAATAGAACAAGTTTTTTTCTTTGCATTAGTATTTTATTTTGAGTTGTGCTTTTGGTGTTATCAAGTCTTTGCTTTCACTACACCACAACCCTCTTCAGCATTCATTTCTATATTTTGCTCCTGAGACACAGAAGACCTAGACCAGAAAGCTCTCAATACAGCATTTAAAAATGGTTTATGAGCATCCCTTACATTTAATGGACTATTAACATTGAAGTCATGCAGCACTGTCCCCTGCTGGTTTGAATGTTTTAAGTAAAAGAATAATATTAACACAAATATATTGTCATTAACTTTTTGCAATAAATATGTAAATATTTTAAATACTAATAAATATTTATATAATCTCTAAGTCTTTTTTTTATTTTTATTTTTTACAATGACCGTGATAATGGATGTGCACAAACCTGTCTTGCAAAAACTCAGTATTTTCATTAATAAAAACTTAAACATAGCTCCCTAAGTTTTTTGTTCTCTTGATTTAAAAGGGGGTGTACAGAAGTGGTGGGTCTCAGACCCAGTTGCCCCTTGACCTCACATTAGCACAGTGTATAGTGCTGTGGCGCAGTGGGCACGAGGGTCCGGTTACATGTGCTTCACAGTCTGCTGTGCTTCACTACATGTCACACTTTGAAACCTCCAGAAAAAGTCAGGGGTCAGGTTCTTTAATAAGCCCACTTCTGCAGGGTTCCTCCTTTTTTATGGGCTGTCTTTTCCAGGATTTATGAACATCTTCACTGTTTTTAAAAACACACACCGAAAATTGCTGTCTTGTGGAGTGTGAATCTATTATTACTTCCTTCATATCTGCTAAACGATTAAAATAAATTATGATTTGGATGTGATTCTCTCATATGTAATATTTTGTTTACTTCATTCACACTGAATGACCGTTCCCTGTACTTTACATTCTTTTGGTGAAACTGGAGAGCGAATTAAAAAGAAGGGGTTTTTCTTCTCTTCGGTGCCTTTTGTTATAAAGGATGAAAAGCGCTTTAAGGTCACCCAATAAACCATCCTATTCACAGTACAAGGAGATGGAGTGACGTATTTTGTATTTAAATAATACAAAAAAGCAACATAACACCGCTTCCCATGAAACGCACAGTAACATATAGTCTGCCAAGGGGAAATAAGGGACATGAAACACACATGTCCCTCTTTCTTGCGCCCACCAGTTCTTTGCTCAAAGCCCCAGACAATAGTGCTTTCTTACCCTTCAGTATTCCAGGAGGCGCCATCTGATACCTGGCAATCATCTAATCTGGTGCCCTAGGCGACAGGGTCACCTTTGGGCAGGTAACAATAGATTCTTTACCCAATGTGCTTTTTTGTCTCCTCCTTTGTGCGAGGGAGCAAATCCTACCTGGGCACCATTCAATTAGTGCTGACGCACACAGACTGGTGTAGACAACAGTGTGTCAAGAGAAGGAAATGTTCCCACGCCAGTAAACTGACTTTGTCTCCTACTTTCACACTTTTATGAGCAATCATAGTTTGCATAAATACTTGTCTCATTAATTTAATTACCTTCTGTCTTATTGCATTATGCACTACAATATCTAGATATGGAAGAACAGAGAATGTCCTGTTTGAAGAGAGTATATATCTTTTATCACTCTTTCATAATCTACCAATGATGAGCCTGCATTTTGCCATAGAGTTCGAGCCAAAAGTCTATTCCTGCTAGATCATGTGAGGACGGTTCAGGAAATCTAATAAGGATATGTGACTTCTCCTCGTATACTCTGGCTTTTTGGATGACCTTTACTTTGAGTAATGTCGTGACAGGTACCATATGACACTTTAAGAGTGAGCAGGGGCTTATTCAGCTGCCAGGCTTTGGCTAGAGATCACAGAGGACGCCCCTGGTGAGAACACAAGCTTGATCTCCACCATGCTGCATATGTGTTCGTCCATGCATTAGTAATGTCTGAGATCACCGCCAGCCATCCAGGGGGTCCAAGTTGTAGCCTGATCTGGTTAAATAGATAGAGTCTTGGATGTCCTTTAGACAGACTTCACGCCTACCATTGGTTAAAAACATATAGCTGACTTACCTGGTGCTTCCAATAAGAGATGATTCATTGAAAGTGATGTCATTCCATTTACTTATTGAATTATCAGGCTTAGGACTCTAATGTGAAACACCGGTGTCAGTGACATAGACAACCCTCGGATCACTCATTATATATGTACAAATATAAATATTTAATAGGGTGGAAGGGTTTAGAAAAATAGGTTTCTTTCAAGCAGGACTGACGTTTTAAGGTTTCTTGTGGTTCTTGCAGTATGTACAGAGCTCATGTTTGGTGTAAAGGTGCGGTCACATTAGCAAAATTTCATGGCTGAAAAGATGCAAATTTGTATATTATGCACAGCTCACACAGAAGTCACTTTCAAACCAAGCAGCTTGTTGTTGCGAAATCGGTGTGAGGAATTTTTCTCCCTCAAATTTCCCAATTTGAATTTAAATTTGCTTATATAAATTTGCTGCACTACTGTAAATGTGACTGCACCTTATGAATATTTATCTTGCCCTACAAAGCTCACAGAATTCAGTGCCAGGTATTTTCTAATGCTAAAGGAAATTAAAAACACATCCAAATCATTGTAAAACAGTTGTAACACAAATAAACGAAAACAAACACTCGTACTCGTACAGTTATTCCTGATAAATTCTTGCAAAAAAAAGGCTTGTTTTCTATCCTAGCCTCCTAGTATATTAACAGTTTATGAGGAAGGCACATGTGACCAGTTGCACTAATGGTCAAGATTATATACTTAAAAGTCCACATTGGGAAGCGTAGAAAGAGAGTTTGAATAAAAAATTCTGTAACATAAAAGTCCAACATAACAAAATAACTTTTATCAAATTTGCATCGTCACACTCAAAGAATTTAAATACAAAAGAGCATAAACAACAACAACAACAAAAAACGCATCTGTGCTTCAATAAAATCTTGTTAAAAGAAAACAATCACTATAAAACTGCATTTTTTGATTCAGAGCTCATTTGTGCTTTTTAACTGGTCTTTTCGTACATTTTTTATGAGGTGAGAGTAAAGACAGTGCATGTAAATAATCTTCAGAAGGTCAGTGCATTGCCTGGTACATTCAGTAGCCCTCTTAGTGCAAGTTGGGATATCTGAGGACAGGAAGGCACTGTTCGCATTTTATATCCATCATCAGCGTTCATTTGAAAATGATTTGTGCTTACAGGGTCTGTAAGGGCACGATGCGGTGCGACAAAACCAGTGAAATGCAGCTCTTCGTTGCTAATGATATCATCATAGGTCACTTCCATCATCATCCATCTGTACAGTCTGCAGCTTGGCCAGCTCTTTCCCTTCCATGTCCAGATCCCCACAAACAACCCCGATCGGGCCTTCTCCTGCCCTAGACACAACTTGCAGGCTGTTGGGCAACTGGACATCTTGAGACCTGTAGTCTGAAGACAGGGCTACACTGTCCTCTTGAAGGCCACGTCCAGCTTGATTCAGAGTGTGGTGTACCTCGGTGCCGGGGAGGGCAGAGGTGACCGTGGCTGTGACGGTAGGGGGAAGTGAACCACCGGTAGAAGAAGAAGACAGGAAAAGGGAGGCTGTGTAGCCCAGGTTGCTGCATTGGTCCAGGGGCATTTCAGAAGGATACGTGTAGCTTCCAGACACATCCAAAGGCTCCTGCTTCACAGTCTGGGTGTAAAGCAGGGTTTGGCTCGAGTGTTGAGAAGAGTCACTGACCACGTTCCCCAAAGGAGCAGAGCCTGTATGGGAGGTAAAAGAGAAGATCCAGTTCAGTAAAGGTAGCTCTACATGTCTGGTAAGCTTCATAAATTATTAAATATATGCAATTAAAGCAATTAAAAAAAGAAAATAAACTTGAACTTTGATATGTATTGTTTTCAAATGCACATTATGTTGTTTATGACAAAGTCTCAGATTTCAATTTCTGACAGTTCACAAAATTTTAAACAGTAAATGTCTGTTTTGAAGCTCTTAAATGTAACTTAACTGATCACTGTATCTGTCTCAAACTGCAGCACGGAGCACATGTGAACTGCTCTTCCGCTTTACTAAACCTTATAGCACTAAATAAACATGAATGAACATCAGAAGTTATGTTGAAACAACTTACTGAAATATACAATCTCTCATGTAATAGCTCAATCAGTGTTTCAACCACGGAAGAGGTCAATAAAAAAAGTCACACATGTTTCCTCAGGAAAGTCACTAAGTGTCCATAGCTAGTAGTTAGCAAGAAAAAAATTATTTAAGAGAAGAGCATACTGCAAAATATTGCTTTGGTATATTATTTATTAAGTATTACAAATGCATTATATTTTACATAACATCTCATTGATGAATGAATTATTTTATGTATGTCTGAATACATCTAGTTCTGTCAAAAATGTAAGTTTGTAATCTTTAGAGTCTATTTTCTCAGAAAGGGGAGCTAATGTATTATATTTCGTATTATGCATAAACATAATAATTAAATCATATTTTTTGTATGTTGAATACATCTAATTCTGTCAAAAAATCTAAGTTTATAATCTTTAGAGGCTATTTTCTCACAAAGGGTAGCTATGTTATATTTCATATTATGTAGAAACATAATAATTAAATCATTAGAAAGCAGAGACTAGAGTGCTGTACTTCAGGGTAACCCTAAACACTTTGGCCGGTACATCAACCCTTCCCAGTTTAATACAATGTTCTTTTCTTTTAGTTGGCAATAGCTGCTTGTAACAACTCAATAGAGAATGGATGAGAGAGAAAGGACAGAGCGTGAAGTTGTGATCTGTTTATCCAGATAGGACTCATTCGTTGCTATCTCAAGAGGTTTGCTTCTGTCCCTCTCTTTTTCCTTTATTTCATTCTTTTGGTCAATATCTCTCTGTACCTCTCTTGCTTCTTTTCTTCAGAACTTTTCAGAACTTTTCTAGTGAACTGTAAAATGAAACACCTTTTTCATTTTCTGTGTGCGGTTAGACTTGCTATGATTTCCTTGTAACTCTAGAATGTGGTTCTTGGCACATGTCTCTTGCAGTGACAGCCTCTGGCTTTTGGCCAGACACTTTTCTTCCATTAGGCTTGCACAAATGTCTGATAAATAATCACAGCGCCCAAACCCCCCTCTCCCGCTTCATACTCGCTCACTTTCTGAAACTAGAACCAAGTTTTCTACAAGTTTTCTTTAGCTTCCCGCAGACATTGCTTGTGGGAGGGGGTTGTTGTATAGAGGGGGTCAGGATATATATTTTCTTTCCATCTGACTTATACGGTTTACTCAGTCCTCTTTTTTCATCTGGACGACTATGCAGAAGAAAAATCTGAAACAATATCTCGCAAGTTTTGACTTCATCGACAAAATGGTGCTGCAAGGAAATTTCTATTGTTTCTTTGTATTTGTGAGGCACTGGAGATCAAACTTTGTGTTTTTATGAAGACATGTTTTATTGAATTACCCTGAAAATTATGGGCACAAGGAAACAGGGTTTTGGCTAAGCTATTTTAATATCGTCTTTTTCTTGCTGGATCGTTTGGGCTCAACTGTTTTCCTTCTAAATAAAAAGTTCAGCCAGGGGTGGGTTTGTTTTTATGTGGCTCGTAAACTGCATATTAAAGGATAAAACAGACGAGCGAGAGAGGAGCGGAACGCAGCTAGCCTTGCTGTTATTGATGTGGCCATAAAATATTCATGGAAAGAACCATTAGTGAGTGGTTAGGGCCATGGAGGGGAGGTGGGGACCGTGTTGAGAGACTGCGTTTGGTTTTTCTCTAGCCAGTTGACCTGGACCCCCACATGCCTCTCACAACTTCACCCACAATGCACTCCAACTGCCCGTGACTCACACAAGGCTTTCTTGCAAAACCTCTGCTCTTTTGCACTGAGCTCTGCTGTCACTTTTGGCAAGCTTAACCACATAAATGTTCGTTCACAGTATTCTCCAAAGTGATGATGTAATTACTCTGGCTCTCATGAGCTCACTAGAAGTGCTCGGACTACTTTAGATATTGTTGTTATTGTATCTTCAAAGACATATTCTTGAGATGCAGAGGCACAAATCAGCCATTTTGAACTGGAAGTGTAAGGAAAACATTATGTATATACCCAATTTACAGAAAGAAAGAACCCAAAAATTAAAAATTTGGTCATTAATTACTCTCATGTTGTTCCAAATCTGTATGCTGACAAAAGCCCATACAATAAAAGTTAATGGCATCCAAAACAACATTGAACCCCAATGGCATTTATTATATGCACAAAATATCTTCTTTTGTGTTCAAGTTTGGAAGAACATGAAAGTTAGCGAATTCTGACAGATTTTTGGGTGAACTGTCTCAATATATTTAATAAATGGCCTCCTACCGTGAGTGGATGATGTTGTGGATGGGGGCAGCATTAAAGGAGGAAGCCCCATGGTGGTTTCACTTCCAGGGAGATTGACCACACTGTAACTGCTGAGATGAAGGCCTCCTGAGGTAGTGGATGGAGTGGAGGGGGCCGAAGCGAAGGAGACCACTGAAGAAATTACTCCATCTTCAGCACTGGAAACCAAAGTATGCATGGCCTCCAGCTTTCCAGAAGCAGTTTCAGAAACCCCCATTGAGAACGGAGCATAAGACACAGAAGACCCACCTAACAGCCTCTCCTGATTGTGATGGGAGACCCTCTGGGGATCAAAGGTCAGGAAATGACCACTCGTGGTGCCAAGTCCATTCAGGAGAGCATTGCTACTGTGTGACTGAACGTAGGCTCCACCGTTGATGTAGTGAGCATTCATGCTTGCTAGATCACCGTTAAAACTCATTCCACCAGCTATGTGTGAAGGCATTTTGACATCTCCAATTTGTTGGATGACGGTTGTTCCTCCATCCGAGTAAACCATAGGGGGGACTGTTCCGTGTGCGACTGAGCTAGAGGAGCCACTGGAGAGGGGACGTGGTGACAAGTCCTCCTGGCCTTTACTGGACTCATCTTCTGTACTGTGATTGCCATCTGACTCACTGAAAAAATAACCATTTTTTAAGAAACAGACCAATGGTTTATTTATTGCTTTGGTGCTAAACAATTGTGTTTGGCATGAGATCCTGCTTTTCTACAAAGCCATCAACAATTTGCAGTCTTATGAATTTGGTTTGTTCATTTTGAATTGTTGCAGATTGCTACATATTAATTGAAGAACTTTAACTTAATTTACTAACAGTATTAAAATGCCCATAATCATTTGAAAATCTATCTGGTAAACTGGTAAACTCGTGTACTTTAAATCTGTCAAAAAAATTAATAAATACATTTCCAATTGATTTCTCAGTTTATTTGTTTCTCTCATAATCAGTGAATTAAAAATACTTTGGAATTTCACGATGAAGAAAGTGTGTACTAAGGCATGCCACTCACTGTTCTATCAGTAGCATTATATGCACTTGTGTTGAAACACTTTAGGAAATAAACTTTTTAAACCAATTGTCCATCTTTAAAGCACATTGCAATCACAAATAGTTAAAGTCGACCTCTTGTGAGCTTCTAAAAGCAGACCCCTATAATAAAAATAATTTTCTGTAAATATCTCAGTCATCATTGTAAAGTGTACCTCTTGCCCCCGGGGGTCAAAAATCAGATAAAAGGATCTGAGCTCTTGGAGGCATTTGGTGGGTCTCTTTACAGACTATGACAGCTGCGGGTGCATCGCTCGAGCAGCCAAGCCGCATCTATACAAAGATCTTTTTGACACTACAAGCCGTTGGTCTTTTCTCGTCCAGAGAGCTCCCATAAGGAGTTCATGGACATCTTTGTTCAAACAATGAGTAATTATCTTTGTCAGGGTCTGACAGTGCAACATCAAAGCAGCGCTTACTCTTGACGCTGACGGAAAAGCCTGACCTCCCTTATTTACGAGACTCAAGATTTATTATTTATGATAAAAGCAGCATTTTGCGGGCATAATGGTTAAGGGGTATGTCCACCTCAGTTTGAAACTCTGAACGATCTGCAAGCAAAAGTTTACAAATACTTCTTATCTGCCTCAGATGCCTCAAGCTGTGAATAGGATTTTGGCCACGTCAGGAGATTGAGTGCAGATCTCTCTGACTGATTATCAGGGTGGGACAATGGCTTTAAAATACAGAAACAAACATAGACAATGGCTATGGTAATGTAATGACTGATCATATCTAAAGTAAACCTAGGGTCTGTTGAGGTTGTATTTGAAAGCAGCAACATGCATGTTAAAATGTTTGTCAGGTCTTTTGTTTTGCTTAACCAATTAAAATTAAAATGTGACCTTTTAAATAAAATCTGCCCATTTATGAAATGTCTACATCGTTAAAAGAGGCTTGAGGTGAACTAATAACTCAAAATGTGGGAATGAATAACTTGTTCAAATAGCGTTTTTATACTTCAAAAAATGTAGGCTACTTTTTAAAAAATGTCTAGACTCATCTGAACGATCTACAGCGCATCATAAACTTTTTAATTTTTAAAGTACCATAACCAACTCAAGAAGCCAAAAGGGCTTTAAATAAGTAGGCTTTCTTTGATGAACCAGTGAAGAACCTTTTATTTTTAAGAGTAAACGCGTCACGGTCTCCACGTTCTTCAAAACTGCACATCATTGAAGCGTTCAAAGCTTCGTATTTCAAAACATGGTGAAACGTGTCCTCCAGTCGCTCTCGCGAATTCCATCATACGTTTTCCGCTCTCGATTAACGACTTAAATATTACTGCGGCTTACCTTTTTGACTGCGCCTCGGATGGATTTCTGTCTCTCTGCCTCCTGTTTTTGAACCAGTTGCTGACCTGCGTCAGAGAAAGTCCTGTCATTTTGGCCAGATTTCGTTTCTCGGCTGGAGATGGGTACCGGTTCCGCTTGTACATATCCTTCAGCGCGTTCCTAGACCTCTCTTTGAAACAATACACGGTCTCCTCTCCGTCCCAGATAGTCCGAGGCAGCGGATATTTCCTGCGTAAGCGATACTTGTCCACGGCACCCAGCGGTCTGCCCCGCGCCTTCTCCGCTTCGATGTAGCGCGCCTTGTACCACATATCCTGCAGAGGCGAGTGGTTTGACGGACTGAAACTGTGGTTCTCCAGAATGCAGTAGAGCTCTTGGTAGCGGGCCTGGTGGAACGCGACTATCGCTTGCGCTTTCAGGATGCTCTCGTTCCCCCGCAGCAGGTCACTCTGCGGCAGTGACCAGAGGAACCTGGCCAGGCGCTCCACGTTCCCACCCTGCAGCAGCGCTTCGCAGACGCATGCGACCTGCTCGGGGGAGAAGGCCAGGGAGGCCGGTGAGCAGTTCAAAAGTTCGGCACTCTCCATCGGCAACTCCGCGGGGTCCAGCACTGACAGCTTGACACTCCCACGATTCTCCCTCTTGATCTCATCGGCACTAATGACCTTGCTTGAGGAAGAAGACATTTTGAGCGCGTCCTGATAAGTCACTCCTCTGGGTTTCAGGCAGCACATCAGGCGATCGGGTTTCGCCCCTCCATCCAAGCACGATCAGGTATCTGGCCGCTGTGTGATGTGGATAATATCTGGCGTCCCCCGTTCCACCACAAGTTTAACTCCACAGCCCACGTTGGAAAGGAGTCCAAGTCCTGAGCGCGTTTTGATTCGCCGCTCTGCCCCTGCGGGGAGGAGCGACTGGGATGTGAAGACAAATGTTTGCGCTGGGAACGTCCATCAAGCGTGCAGTAGGAACGCGGGTACCTGCGAAAGGTAATGCGGGCTGCACTACGTCCACACGTACACAATACACGCACGAGATTTCACATTTTCAAATGTACAAAATAGTTGCTTCCTTGTGTCATCACTCAGTAGATACTCTAAGAAATTACCAAAACATGCCTTCTCTTGAAGAGAACAGTATAATTTTTTTTAAATGACAAATTGTATGCTAATTGAGATCATTGCATGACCATCACCTTCCAGAGGCGATAGTCGAAGTTATAAGGCACTATGTCAAATATGAAGGATTTACAGTTGAAAACAATCTTTGATATATACAAGAGTAAAATTAATGTCATGATGATCATGAATGAATAAGCAGATGATGTCTTGTTTAGTGATATAAAGTATCCAGCTTTTACTGGCTTTCATCCATATGTTTAAAATACAAATATCATGAGCAGATGGGGAGGGTTGTAACATTTTCCATTTTACTTGTCTATATTTGCTTCAGCCGCAAGTATGATTCAGACACACACACACAAAATTTAATGTTTTAACATTTTTAGCCTGCTTCATGTTTTTATATATTTTATTTGCTGAACTATTTACTATTATTATTATTATTATTATTATTATTATTATTATTATTTAAATGTTTAAATTATTTAAAAGTGAAATGATGGTAAAAATGTCCATTTATACACAAGATTTTAAACAGGTATTGGGGTAGGGTGTTACAACACCTCTCTTTGTACTTGACATTAATTTACACAGTTTTGAGTTAATTTTTATATTTATAGTTTATAGCAGATACATATGGGAATATTATATCAAAGTTTAATAAGTTTCAGTGACTTAGACTAAATGTGCTGCAACACTCTTCTATTTGACATTTTTGTCCGAGCCAATTCATTGCTTAATTTCATCATGTATGTTTTGGAGAGATGAACCATTATTATCTAGAAAGCTTCACCTCCAACAACGAAATAATAGCTAAATGCAAAGCTAGTTAGTCATCTATTGTTTGCAGGTATAAGAAGCAGATTTTCTGAATCTCAGATGTAGCACTGCGACTCTTCCAACTGTTTATGTCTGTCCATTTGTCAGACAGGCACTGACAATCTGCCTCTTGATTGCACTCTTTTTTTCAGTTTGTCATGCTGTTTACTGGAAACCGAAGGTCTGAATGGGAGCCAGCAACCGCAACAGCTGAGAGGAGGCCCCAGAAACCTCTCACAAAAAGCAAAGGGAAGCTTGACATGATTGCATCCCTAAAATTAAACCCAGTATAAACAGAATACCTGGCAGCCGCTCTGGGCACGACCCTGCATTCACATGCTCTTTGGTATGATGGTGGCACGTAGGTACGTAGGTATCAGACTTTATACTGGTCAGTGATTTTAGAAGCCCATGCCTGTCCCTGGGGAAAGGTAGTAAACTATGTCTATCTTCAGCCATATCAGGAATGGACTATGTAATGATGAGAGCGGTCATGAAGCTGTGTTATTGTGTGTTACAAACATCAGGATAAGACCTCTATGTAACCTTGGGAGAGCACAGCTGTAAAATGGCCACATTATTGCCTTTATCCCTTAGATTCCCAGTTTAGATTAGGTGAAGTGTTGCCTGTTGTTGTGGGCTGAATATTCTAAAGCATCGTCATTTGCACTTTGTCAAGTTTTGTAAGTTTGTTGTAGCTATACAAACTTAAATTTTTCTAATTTCATGTTATCTGTAATCAGGGTATGATGAAATTTTGTGATATGAAGCGTTTCATTACAGTCAATCAATGTCAACAGAGCTGCATATATATGTGAACACTCCTAAATTTTTACATGATTTTTGTTTTACATGCTTTTCACTGCTTTTTTTTTTGCTTCATTCCTATTGTTAGTTTCTGGACACTGGCTTCTTGGGTGGCTTGTGAAGATTTTCCTGGTTGAATCCTTGTGCAAGAGCGGGATGATAAGTTTGTCATCCTGCCAATTTAAATCCTCAATATACCTGGAGCTTCAGCAGATGATCCAAAACACATGCAACCAAATCCATCACAATGCTTCAGCCAAAATATACCAAGCAGAGAGAGACAAAAGGAATGAAGACTCATTCCTTCATTCATTCATTGATTCATTCAGCGATTAATTAATAAATTGTATTTAATTATTTGTTATTATTATTATTATTTTATATTTTCTCTCTATATATTTATATATAATATAATAAATATTTATTTATATTGTTAATATTTATTATTATTTTGTATTGTTTATTTATTTATTATTGCTTTTATGTATTTTTTTTATTTTTTATATCAGATTGATCATAATGTCAAAACTTCTTAGGTGGATTATTTTATTTTTAATATTATGTTATATTGTATTTTATTCTTTTAAAATGCATTTTATATTATTGCTTTTATTTATATTATTTATGCCAGACTCATCAAAATGTCAAAGCTCCTTAGGGGGTTTAGATATGTTCATCATTTGATGAACAACTTTTTATGTTCTTGATGTCAAGGTATAGAGAGTGGATCCCTATTTGTCTAAAATATGGTCACCACCCGCTGTCTGTTTCATTGCTTGTGGCATCTCCACATGTGCAGCACTATGGCCATGAATGAATCCTTTGTGGCACTGCAAATGCACAGAAGCAACCCACCCCAACCTCTTTGCAACATCCACCCTTCCCTCCATATGTTCCCAATACATCTAAACCTGTGGCCTGGGGGGGCTCCCACTAAGCACCTGCCCCTGCCCAGGCTACAATGGGGGCTATTCTTCAGGAGGGATGGACAGTATATCATTGATGATGACTTAGGAATATCAGCAAAATATGAGGGAGTGGGTTAGGTGACCTTTTATAGTTTTTATGAAGGTGATGGTCTGTGAGTGAGCTGATGTGTGCATTTGTATGAGCGTGTGTTTGCCTATGTTCTTTGTGCATATGTTTGTGCACGTCTTTTAGTTTCCCCCATGTCTGGTTTTACCAGTCTTACAAAGGGGAGTTTTTCAGTTTGTTCGCACTACGCAGTGAATGGTTATCTGTTTGATCAATGCTTGCTAAACGTAGGATAAAATGGCCTTGATTTGACTGTAATGCTGAGTTTAGGATGGAATGTAAGCAAAACGAGCCAGCGCAAGCATTTTTTATTTCTTCTGACAGAGGTTTGGCACAGCATCTTCAGATATGCTTGTCTTTAAAAATGATCAATTTAACTTGCTTCACAGTTTGAACAGAGTTCAGCTTCCTCACTTCACCAGAAATGATCTCATCATGGCTGTAAGTTTACGGCTGAGTGTCCTGATGGTTATGAAGGTTTAATAAGAATGCCAGAGTCAACAGACACTTTGATGTAGTCGTTGGATATTTTGAAATCATTAGTCAAAGCTTGTTCACACAAAGGATGTTTTAATTATATTTCTATGGAAGTCCACACCACAGCTATAATGATAATGACGCAGGGGAACAATGTTGTTTGAAATCAGGGTACATTTACACAATAGCAATTTTACTAAAACAGAAAAATTCTCCTTTGCATTTTTGAAACATTTTGTGTACAGACGACAACATTGTCAAAAGGGGTCCCTTTTATACAGATCCATGAAAATTACAAAAAATGCTGAATTATGCATGCCAGGCCAGTACCTGGTGATGTCACTTTGTAAAAGAAACAATACGCACCTGCACACATACAAATATCTATAGAGTGAACAGGTAATACACATGTGGATGACAATACCGTTTTCACAAATTAGCATTTTCTTAACTTACATGGAGACGGTAACGGTATCATTTTTAAAAACTTGCACTTTACAACCTGTTTTCAAAAGTTTGCGTTTCTAGGCTGCTTAAAATGCAGTTTGCAGTTTAAAACTGTTTTGTAAAGACAGTTTAAGAACAATTTTTCCAGCTGATGAACAATAAAAACTTTTAAAGCCAATCAGCATTCAACCGACATTTAAAGAGCTAGACGCTATAACTGCACTCTCACTTATAATAAACAGAGCATTATCATTTGTTGTTGTGGATACTAATATTGTTATTGTTACGGTTTAGTTATTGTTCTTGGTGTAAAGGACCTTAACTTTACGAGAATAGGGAAATCCAAAGCAGTTATGGTGATAGCAACACAGAGAAATGACATTGTTGGAATAACTTCCGGAAATATTTTTTTCCAGCTGATGAATGTTAAAAACATTAACAGCCAATTAAAATCCACCCTTGTTTAAAGAGCTTGTGAATGTAAAGCAGCAGGCGACAAAACTGCGCTCTTGCTTAAACTGAACATTATCATGATGTAGACGTTAATATAGTTAGTTATCTTTTTGATTATCGTTCTTCGTGTGACTGTGCTTGAATTCAATGAGAATTGGACATTTCACGGCCATAATGGTAACAACACAAGAACAATATCACTGGAATATTATATCATAATAATATGATTTTTTCCAGCTGATGAACAATAAATACATTGACAGCCAATCAGAATCCAGCTCGAGCATTTAAAGTGGCAGACTTATAATAAACAGAAAGATATTGTCCGTTGTTACGGACGCTAATATAGTTATCATCCTTGGTGTGAACGGCTTTAAGAGTGTGCGTGGTATGTGCATTAGCAGGAGTATGTTTGCATTAGTGTGTGCATCTCTGTATGCTCAGGACCTGTTCAATGGGTAGTTCTGACAGACAAGGAAATAAACAGATACTTGGAATGCCACAAGGGTAAATACACTTATTTAAGGTGAGCCGCCCCACTGCGGAAACTGTCTCTCAGAACTTTTATCATGTTGTCAAGGTGATGATGACCACCATGGCTGACTGATTGGTATCAAATATATTGCGTAGGCGCTTTGTAGGTGTTACATTTTCCACCACTTAAATTGATTTCTAAAGAAATAAGTGTCTTGTCAAAACCTGCTGGCAATCTCTACCAGTAAATACCATCAGATGAATGTTCTGACCTCTAGGTCTTTGCGGCACGCATACATGTGTTTAATCTAGTTGTCACTTTCTGCAGGAGGGTAAAAACTGACTTCAGCCTTCTAAGAATGATTGACAGTGGGACAAGCCATAGCCTTGAAGAATGTGCTTTTTGTTTTTTTGTTTCAGTCATATTGCCTTTTAGGTTGTTGCAGCTAATCATCAACAGCTAATCTTGCACTCCGTATATCAAGTTAAGAGTCTTGCTACCTTTTGGCAAGGGTCCTGCCGTCTGTCATCACTTATTGTCTCTTAATAAATATAATTAAATGCAATTTCAACTGTCTTATCTGCAAATAGAAAGGCGTGAAGTTAGAGGTCACACAAAAACCACTGTTGTGAGTCAGTGAAAGGGAAAATCACCTAATCAGTCCTATAGTCACTATAGTATAGTATAGTGTTCAGCCATATCAGATTCCACCAATGAATATGAACAGCCGCAGATAAGATGTTAAGATTATGCCTTTGAACACTGTAATGATATATGACATACATTCATTGTCAAATTCAGTGACGTTACTAATGGCAACAAATATAGCTGAAACGTTAAAATGACAAATATGTCACTAGTATATTGTAGTCTCTCATCTGTGATGACTATGCAATATTTTGTATTGCCAACAAATCTTCCATTCCCAGGCCTCTCTGTCCAGGGTGTGTCTTAACCTTGTGTACTGTCAACAACAAAGGAGGGTCACACACACACACACACACACACACACACTCAGAAGTTTACTGCTGAATAAATCAATATCCAAACACCGATTACAGCCTTACTTACATGACTTACAGCCATGATTTCACTTACCAATTTTTGCTCTACAGTGCTGTTTATTTTAATATTAATTAATTGTATTAATCATATATTAATTATATTATGTTATTGTTAATAGGATTTAAGTTAAGATGCTTTCTCTGAACTGTTCTGGAAAAAATACATTAATGAATAATGTTATTGTGAATAATATGGTAGTAGTATTAATAGTAATAAAGTACTAGTAATAATAATAATAATAAAAAAGATTGATTAGATACTTAATTTTATGGTTTTGATTAGATACTTCATTTCATGGTTATTGTTATTGGATATGTGAATAAATGTCAAGCCTTCTACCACTCACACACACAAATGTACAGGCTGTGTACATACAACCTCACAATGGATAACGGCCACTCTGAGGTTTTGTTGTTTTTTGTAATTACTTCTAAACAGTGTTGCTCAGTGAGGGAGCTTAAGTAGTGGACTTTGTCTTAGGCTGTGTTTTTAAATCTAATGCTTTGCTGACATCCAGGCTTTTAAAAAAGACAGAATAAAAAAGATCAAGTGAATGAGGTGTAAAAGCAAAAAAGTGAATAGTTCAGTATATTGATGAGGAAAGACCTCTCAAAATTCATTAAGCATATGATCACCTCGCACAGTAGTTTTCCTTCTAGCCCCATCAATGTGGGAAATGTCTTGTCTTATCTTATCAGCTGTTGACTATCTCATTCTCCCTGAGCTTGCAGTGTTTGCATAGGGGCTGCTGTGGAGAGTTTGCAGGTGTGAAGTCTGCTCCGTCAGGGTTTTAGCTCTTGGCATAGTTGGCTCCCTTCGCTGTATTGTTGATATATCCCACCCTCTGGCATCTTTCCACCTTTCACAGGTATTTAATCCTGCATCTCCCCATCAAGCATGTCATTATCAGGCATTATTGTTAAAGCAATGCTTGAGAAAATGGGTTTTTCTTGGCTTCCGTCTTCTCGCTTGGAGAAAAGAACTCATATTTGGAATAATCCATGCCTCTCATTTTTCAAATTAGGTCTTTGGTTGTTATGATGTAGTCCAATTAAACAGGCCCATCATCATAAATAGCTTTAAAAAACACCATATATCAGACTTGCATTTCAGGTTGAACTTCAGGTTGATCTTTGAATCATCTTTCTTGATTCTCGTCAGTCACGTAGTGATCATACCCACATTAAACTAGTTATGGATGAGTGCCTGCTCCCCATGAAGATGATTACTCTTCATCAGTCTGCTACATGTTTACATAAGCAAAGCTGGCGTGCTGTTTGACAGAACCTCCTACGGTGATAATATTGACTAAAGGAGAGTTCTGCTTAATTTGACTTTTGGTTTGGTAACATCTGTGAATTCAAGCATTGTTAACAACAAATCAGCAGCTGCTGATTGATTGGCAATGGTTTCTGAGGCATGACAGTGAAAATGTAGACTTTGAAAGAAGTCTTTTATTTTCTTGTGACATATCAGTGTTGAAAACATTTGCCCTGATTAATATTTTTGTGGAAGCCATGATTTTTTTCAAGATTTATGTTTAATAATTTCTGAGGAACAGCATTTTTTACTATTATAAATAGAATATATATATATATATATATATATATATATATATATATATATATATATATATATATATATATATATATATATATATTAAGTGTTTAGATATACACATTTTGAACCCATAGAAACACCAAGCAACCCATAACACCCTGACAGTGCCTTTTGCATCACTTGCATTTTCTTCAGAAATTATGTAAAGTTATTAGTTATTTTCACAATGCCATTGGTATTTATGATGTGGAAATTAGACAATGCACTTTTAAGATTTTTTTTTTTCTATGGGTGCATGTGCCATTGTTTTTGTAAAAATAGTTGCTGGAGCATTTAACGGACAATGCTGTCAACCCCAAACACATGACTGAACATGACTTATACAACACACACAGAATTCCTCTTGTAAAGTCGTTGTTCTTCATGTGTCCTATTTTTTCCATCTA
The DNA here is from genome assembly GCF_936440315.1 of Barbus barbus. Lineage (NCBI taxonomy): Eukaryota > Metazoa > Chordata > Actinopteri > Cypriniformes > Cyprinidae > Barbus > Barbus barbus. Next base: position 14,168,045 of record NC_136742.1, on the reverse strand, counting down.
TGTCCTCATGACAACTTTAATCTGGCCTGCTCATTTGTCTGTGATCAATATTATTCTCCAGAAGGATGAGAAACGGTCATTAGAGAACTGGAGAGTGAGTGCTCTCTTGCCATTACTATTTGCCATTATCCCTGCCTCCACTACTTTAGCCTCTCTCTCTCTCTCTCTCTCTCTCTCACACACACACACACACACACATACACATTCACAGACTCACTCTTTTCTTTACTTAGGCATGTTTTTTGCTGTCAGGTTTTTATAAGCCAGCTGCAGGAGACCTACATCGGCTCATCATAAATCACCCAGCATATTACAGTGTGAATATGGAACTTGAACCGTGGATGTGGCCAGGCCAGCTGCCATTACTCAACTCTTTGTTTATTATACAGGGACAACACTATACAGGTCCTTCAAGCAGTTAAAAAGAAAAAAGTTAGTGGTTAGTTTTTTCCCAATTATAAACAAGTTTATACCTCCTAAAATTAACATCAGAAATGGAACAGTGTTAAAGTTTCCTGATGGAAGAGTCAAATTTTTGTCTTTTGCATGCAGTACTGTTCAAAAGTTTGGGGTCGATAAGTTTTTTTAAAAATATGCTCACATACTCATCAAGGACGCATTTATTTGATCAAAAATAAATATAATAATTTGTTTTGGTAAAAAAAAAAAACATTATTATTATTCATGTTGAAAACATGAAATGCTTTATATTTTGTGAAAACACAAAATGATACTTTTATCAGAATTCTTTGATGAATACAAGGTTAAAACCATAAAAATATTTTATTTTTTATTTGAAATAAAATAAAAAATGCATGAACTAAAATAAATAAAAAAATAAACATTTTATTTTGGGTAGTTGTCAATGCAACATTTGTAATTTTCATTTAAATAAATGTACTAAAATAACTAAAACTAAAATTTAATTAAAATATTTAAAAACTAGCCTATATAAACATAAAACTAATAAAAAAATTATAATAAAATATAAAAACGAATTCATACTATTAAAAAAAACATAATAGTATCTGATCAAATATCACTGCATGAATATAAACATCAAAACAAAAACAAAAATCTGTATGAATTTAATAGTCTTAACTGTCACGTTTGATCAATTTAATGCTTTCTTGCTGAATAGATACAAATGGAAAAGATAATCTAAAGGTAAAAATATCAATCAGATGTCAAATTGTTCAAATAATAATAGTCCATAGATGAGTCACTGCTGAAGATTAGGATTGATCCTCAAAGTTTTGAGCCTACGTTAGAATTGGAAATCCATTATGTTTATATAGTCATATGCAATTTATTCACATCGATAAGTGGTGCAAAATGTATCTGAGTGCTCTGACTCATATATTCTCATTTGCTGAGATCTGATTTTCGCAGCGTGAGTGAATGTTTTCCTTCACATATCTTGGCAGTAGGCACCATGTGGTGTATTAAGGGAGAAACAAAAAAAACACAGGAGGATTGTGAGAGTTTGCAGTGCAGAATTAAACCTCAAACGCTGACAGCAAGTGAGTGAGCGAGAGAAAGAAACAGCAAGCGATCTTGCTCTTGCTGTTGGCATAGCGTAAGAAAATGACTTCACCTCGGTGAGACGCAGATTTCTCTGCACTAACTGTCAATCAGGAAAACATTCCAAAGACATTTTCCCCTTTTCGGGTTAATTGGTGTGATACCCAGAAGATTTTCTGTTCATTTGTTTTACCAAGGAGCAGTTGTCGGGAAATCATCTCTCATCATCAGAGGAAGAAGAGAAGAACAGTGATGAGTGTTTTGTGCGCTCCCACCCTCTCTCCAAGCTGCATGATGATAAAGCAGGAAGTTCTGCCTCCGCCCAGCCTCCATATGGACCTTTGGGAATCTGAGTGGCTAGAAAAGGTCATGATTAATAATTTAATGTTTATTAGTTTAGCTAACGCCCTTGCTTCACTAACAGAGGGAGCCTCAAGTGGCTCAACTCTCTCTTTAGGACCCATATGTAAGTCACATGGAAATACCATGTTTTCTTTTGTGAGGTTTTTTTAATATTAACAAAATGCAGTCTCAGTCTACTGGGCTGTAAATGTTCATAGAACATTGTGTATGGAGGCAAGTGTTGGAACAGGAATCATACAAATTCATTGGACTTTTTTGCCTGTTCTGAACTTCTTTTACTTTTTTCCTGACCATTCAACAAGGTATCCTCAATACTTTCATCCTTTTCCCTCTTGAATAAAGTCCCTTTCAGTGTTTTCCCTCCCGGTATATTGCACTCAACACAGTTGGGAACTCCTAGATCAAGTTTCACACCAAAGCATCACAAGCTCAAAGCTACTGATCCTTAAAGAGGAGGTGTTCGCATTGACAGAAATGTCTTGACAAAGCAACCGGAAGTCTTTCGTTTTCGATGAGAGCCAGCTACCAGTGAACTCAGTGATCATGTGATGATCTTTTAGTCATTACTTGTTCTCTATATAACTTTTGTAGCATTCAGCGATAGCATAAAGAAAAAAAAATATCAGTAGAAAACCATGTCAGAAAGCTCTTCTTGTCAAGTATTCATTACTGTCACACCCTGCGTTCCATTTGGAAGGGCTCATCCCTATGCCCTAATCCCTTCAAAGGGTTTGCCCTCCGGAGTGAGCGCTTCGAAGGGTTGAAGGGTGTAGGGGACCAAACAACTGTTTCTTGAGTGCCCTTCTGCGTCATCATCCCGTGCCCACACGGAGGCGCCGTCATCATGCAAAGAATCTGCGCAAAGGATCATGGGAGCCCGAAGTGTCCATCAATTGTACCCTTCAAAATCCTTCATTCCGTAGGACCCTTTGAAGTCGCTGGTTTTGAGCACTTCGGTTTGGAACAACCCTTCAATATGGCGGCCATGATTGTTGCATGAAGTGCCCTTCGGAGGGCAATATATCCTGTTTGGAATGCACCGACAGTCACCAGCTCCGAAACACACCAGATCCCAGACCCAGTGTGCATCTTCCTGTGTATACTCACTTTTGGACTCCCAACGATCTTCCTGCGAATCTCCAGCAAAGTACTCATTCCTGGCTCCCGTTTCTCTACGATCCTGTCAATAAATCATCCTGTTATTCCACTTAACTGTTGTCTCCAGCTCAGTTTGTGACAGAAGACCAGACCTTAACCGAAAGTGAGCGTATCATTGCCCTGGCCCGCCGAGATCGAGATTGAGGTCTCTGCAGAGTAAAAGAGGGCGTTTCTGAATTTGTGGGTGTTTTCAAACTGCTGGGAGTTTCTCAATCATACAAACAAAATGATCCCCTTTACCTAACCCCACCCCTAAACCTACCATCACTATGACGTCAGCCAATCAGGACACATGGTCTAAAAACGCCCCGATCTGGTAACTCCCATTACTTTGCTGCAGAGACCTATACTTGCCGAGATCTCCCGCTGGTGGAGTATTCGCGGGAGTTCTGCGGGCTTGCCGCGGCGACAGCATTCAATGATGCCACCATCCTCTTGCTGTTCTGGCACGGGGCCAACTACCATAGTCCCGTAGACCTCCCAGACACCAAGCTGAAGGGAAGGGATCCTCCGGTGTCTGGAGAGTGTCCTGCCCCGAGCCAGAATCAGCCTGCCGCCGTCTGCGGCACACTCAAGCCCGCAGTCCGCGGAGAAGCTAAGCCCGCCAGCCTCCACTGACTCAAGCCCACCGGCCCGAATACCTCTAATCAAAGGAGGAGGATAAGGAGAAAGGGTCTGCTCTCCACCCTCATCCTTGGTCGAAAGCGTCCTCCTGTGCCCGCTCCTCCAGAGCGCCAGCCAGAACTAGCCTCCACTTCCCACAAGGATTTTTTTTTGGGGGGGTAGTATGGCTCCAGCTGTAGAGGCCGGGGCAGGGGCCGCGGCCTCGGAGGCGTTCCTGCCATGGCCTCCCGAGTCTCCAGACCCTCCATGGCCTCCCGAGTCCCCTGCTCTGCCGTGGCTCCACCCTGGAAGCCTTCCCTATGTCCCTGTCCATTGAGTCTTCCAGAGCGCCCACCCCCCCTTCCCAATGGATGTTGTATGGCACGAGGACGTGCCTTACGGAGGGGGGCGTATTGTCAGGTATTCATCACTGTCACAGTCACCAGCTCCAACACACACCAGATCCCTGTCTCCAGGTTACAGATCACCCTCACCTGCACTAATCAAGACAAACCACTCTTTCCACAGTTTGTCCTCGCCCAGTCTACCGTTAAATACCCTGATCTATTCTCAGACCCAGTGTGCACCTTCCTGTGTATACTCACCTTTTGGACTCCCGACGATTTTCCTGCGAATCTCCAACAAAGTACTCATTAGTTCCTGGTTCCTGTTTCCCAGCGATCCTGTCAATCAATCATCCTGTTATTCCACTTACCTGTTGTCTCCAGCTTGGTTTGTGACACTTCCATTATAAATGTCCTCATTAAATATCATTGGTCCAAATTCCTGCCCTGCATAACTGCATATGTGACCCTGGACCACAAAACCTTAAGTCTTAAGTCGTTGGGGGATATTTGTAGCAAAAGCCAAAAATTCATTGAATGGGTCAAAATGATAGATTTTTCTTTTATGCCAAAAATCATTAGGACATTAAGTAAAGATCATGTTCCATGAAGATATTTTGTGAATTTCCTACTGTAAAAATATCAACTTAATTTTTGATTAGTAATTTGCTTTGCTAAGAACTTAATTTGAACAACTTTAAAGGCGATTTTCTCAATATTTAGATTTTTTTTGCACCCACAGATTCCAGATTTTCAAATAGTTGTGTCTCGGCCAAATATTGTCCTATCCTAGCAAACCATGCATTAATGGAAAGCGTATTTATTCAGTTTCAGATGTATAAATCTGAATTTCGGAAAAATTTACCCTTATGTGTCACGGTGTGGTGCTGGAATAATGCACGAAGATGAAGAATGACAATAAACAGTCTTTAATAATCCACATAGGGGTACTCCAATACAGGAGGGTAGAAACCACACGTATACATCGACGAGATGGGACAAAGAAACACTGAAAAGAATGCAACTTTTATGGGGAACGTAAATGAGGATAATGATGAGACACACCTGAACATAATGATCAACAGGAGACAGAAATGAGGTCACACAGAGCACATGGGGAATGAAAAACACAACAAAAACGTCCAGGGGTATGACATTATGACTGGTTTTGTGGTCTAGGGTCATATTAAAAAACAATGTTTAATATTTTTTGATATGCATGTATGGAAACATGTCACTTTATGCTTGGTTAGGGAACAGTATTTATGCAGAACGTTTAACCAATAACACATCAAACACTTGACTCCCATACTTAAGCCAGAGACAATTAATTAATTTGTTTTGTCTGGTACCAAGTTTAAAAGTTACAAATTTCATGGTAGTTCCAGGATAGCTGCTGGGTTTTGCATTTGTCTTGATGTAAAGTATATTATTTTCTCCATCTATCAGTTGTCAAGTCAGTGCCTATAGGCACAGCAAACTTGAGCAGACATGCAGTACACTAAGATAACTGTTTCATTCACTTTATATGTCTCTGCCAACCATATCACATCACACTATGATTACTGTATATATCACAGTTTTCACATAAATATTAAGCAGCACAACTGCTTCAACACTGAGAATAATAAATGTTTCTTGAGCAGTAAATCAGCACATTAGAATGATTTCTGAGGGATCATGTGACATTGAAGATGTCATCACAGGAATAAATTATATTTAAAAGTATATTTAAATATTAAAAAAAAAAATATTTAAATGTATTCTGTATTTAACAATATTACTGTATTTTTGATCAGATAAATGTCTTGGTGATGTTGCAGAGGCTTCTTTCAAAAATTATGATGTTGGTTTTTATACCCATTTATGTATTGTCCTTATGTAATGTCAGCTTTCACGTAAGTCCCCAATCTAAATTGAACATGGCCACATAAACGACAGCATACTCTGTGTTTTGACACACACACGTACACAGAGTGGTCTGAAAACAGAGCTGTGTGAGGAATGTTGGGGGTATTCAGGGGTGGGCAGAGGAGAGGATGATTGGTGTGGGCAGCTGAGATTTGTTCCCCAGCTGTAATGACAGATTACTCAGCAGGTGTGCCACTCATCCCTCACAGTAGAGCCAACACGACTGCCGGACTACACAGCTCAGCTACCAGATACTTTTCCGGTTCTTAATGGAGTATAAATAAAAAATACACAATATATGTTTTTACAATGCATTCATTTCAGATTTTTCAGTTACTTTTTCTGTATGTTGCATCATTACACCAGTAGGTGGCGAAAAATTAAGTGAGTCACGGAGTCATTGACTCAACCGATTTGTTCAGCTGGCCCTGTCCCAACAAAAGCCCTTGCAGTCTTCCTCGAGTCCACACATAATGCCGCTTTGACTGTCAGATTTAAGCGAAGGGCTCGGCAAAAATGCTTATCAAGTGCATAACAACTCCAAAGGGGGCAGTCATGAGCACTTATCTTAAACCTAAAATGGGACACCCTTCAGCAGGGGTGTCCAAACTCAGTCCTGGAGGGCCACTGAATATGTTTACATGGACATCAATATTCCGTTTTTAACACGATTAAGACAATACTCTGATTAAGAATGAAATTAATCACATTATTGAAGTGCAGTATAGACGTGTATACACCTTAATCATGTCGTGTAGGACTTTTCACCACATTTTGTGTCAGGATATACACACGGCAGTGGTCAACCGTTTGATGGCAAACAAAAGAGCATGGCTTCAACAATGCCGTTGTCTGTTTGCACATATAGCATGAAAAATAATGAACTGCACTTGAAGCTTTCAGTAAATTAAAAATAAAACACCCAAAACTGTATATGGCATCATAACGAAGACAAAATGTATGTTGATACGTGAAATTCTGGAGGAATGTCGGATGGCGTCGCGCAGGGACGTAATGACGTGTGCCATTAATCGATCGATGCACTATAACATGTAAAACGGGAACATGAAAGGAATATTCTAAAAGCAACTCATGTAAACACCTTAAACGCGCCTGAGCCAGCTAATCAAGGCCTTACTAGGCATGCTAGAAAATTTCTGGCAAGTGTGTTGAGGCAAGTTAGCGCTAAACTCTGCAGGACACCGGCACTCCAGGACAGAGTTTGCACAGCCCTGCCCTACAGTCTTGTGAACTTAATGGACATGGACACCCATTGTACATCCACAAGACTGTAATTGCACATGAATTGTGTGACAGGGCCTCTGTGTTAATCAGTGAGTTACTGAATCATTTACCTATTCATCATTCAGGCCAATGTGTTGCTCAGAGTTACTTTTTTTTGCAACTTTTTTTATTGGTGGAGTACAAATAGACAAAGTAATGACAATTATGTGTCTAAAATGTAAGTCACCTCAAATCTGCAGAATCTCTGAATTGAGGCAACCAGCATCAACTTATCCAAACTGTAAATCATATTTTCCAGCCTTCAATAACAGTCAAGCACATTGATTGATTGTTCAAAAGCACCACGAACAATATGTCAGTTGGTCTTTTTCTCATTTAGATGTGTGTCTACATGAGACACAGTAACTGTAATAGAGGAAAAACTCTAGTTTATGTCTTCATGCAGACCTGAATTTGTGTATGTGTGTCTGGACTCTCTCCAGCCCCTCATATACCCATTACAGCCCCTTCAGTCTGTCACACTTTCGTTTGATGGCTCTTTACAGCAGGGCGGGCTTGTGCCGCAGGGGGGGACTCAGCCTTTGATAGTCTTTATGCAGAACACATGTGGAACAGAACCTGAAGCAGCCCTGCTGAGTAGACCTGGCCCCCAAAAGTCACTCTCGTGTTCATCACTTCCCATCAGTCACCTCAACTCTTTCCTTTCAATCACAACCTAAATTTCCCTCTCGTATCTAGAAATATATGTATATAATTATAGTTTTTGTATGTGTTTGGAAAATGATCTTTTGTGGATTATATTGTCTGCGTTTTAAGAGTGAGGCAAGTGGTATTCTGAGCTGTGAAATGCTAATTATCTCAGTAAGAGATCTGTATTCTCTCAGCACGGCATTCCAGCAGGACTCAGCCTCACTGCAGCGGGATTATGTGGATGAGTGGGAGGGAATGTCTCCACAATAGGATTAGATTGATTTGTATCTTCATTATGTCCCTAATGGAGCTTGAGAGAGTGTGTGCTAATGTGGGGCCGGTCTACATACTCTCTTTGTTTGAGTAAGACGCTTCCTATAGAGATGCTCGTCCTCCCTTTTACAGTTTAGACTGACAGTCAACGTATTCCACTTTAAATTACACTTTGACGAAGTAGCTATATGGATAGCTACCAACCGGTTTTGCTTCAAAAAGATCCTAAAAAAGCTATAAAAACTGTATCTATCTGTGCTATTCTTGAATCTTCTCTCCTCTAGTGCCCCCTGTAGAACAGATCGGTCATGGCAGGAGGCCCTGTATTTATCCAATAACAAGGCTCTGCTTGAGGGCCCAGATCAAGTTGCATCTAATGCTATAGCAAGGACCTGCTGCTGAGAGACGTTGCTATTTGAAACGGCTAAGGTTTCAAGGTGCCTAACAAAGCCTGTGGAAAGGAAATTATACTGAGGGAGAGTTGGGAAATAAAAAGGGAGGGCAAACGTGGGGAGGGGAAAAGAATATTAAAGACACTCGAGCAGGAGGGAATGGATAGGGAGGTGAAATGATTGTGCATAAAATAGTCTGAAGAGTGGGAGGAAGAAGAATTGAATCTGATGAAGATTGTGGAAACAAGGAAAAATTGAGCACTGTTAATTTTACAATGGCTGTAATCCAATATTAAATTTATGTGGATTATGTGGTTGTAAATATGAATGAGTTGGTTTATGTTATAGTGCACAGAATTAAATTAACATAATTTTGATTAATTTATGAAAATAATTCCATTAGATAAAATTGTATAAAAAATTATATATTCATGTTATTATATTTAAATGTTAAATATTGTCAAATGATAAAAAAAAAAACATAAATGCCATTACTTTATGACAACTGATAAATGCTAAACATTATGCCTTTAAAAAAACTAACAAAAAATCTTGCTTACTTTCCCCTTTTCAACCATAATGCACACCTACCCACACACATACACACACACACTGGTTTTTCTGGGGCCCCTGTTGGTGTTTGGTTACACATTGCTCTCCATTTTCTGGAAGGAATGACCACATTGGTTGCCTAGGGGATCAAACCAGGAAGGACAACCGCCCGCGTTGAGCTGGAAATAGCCTTAAAGCTCTGAAAAAACTTCTGAGCAAATCAATACGCTGATGGCCTCTCAGAGATAATCTCCTTTTAAGTTTTGCTTACCTTCATGGCAGCATCTCCATATACACCGGTGTATTCCTTCATATGTGTTTAGAGTCCCCTGGCAGTATATCTGTGTGTTTTAGAATTCCCTCACATAGGAGATATGCTGTAACGAACACAGGAAGTATTAGTGTAATTTGAGGTCAAAGGTCAGTTGTTTGGTAGTTATATTGGTGTCTGGTTTGGATGAGGTGAACCCACAGTTTCTTGTGAAGCATGTGGAGTCCGTTAGCAGCGTTTGAGCATTCTTCTAATATTCATTTTTATATAAATTTACATTTATGTTTATATATAAGTTTTGCATGGGTTAATTCACTCTTTAGTTGATGCATTAGGTATTATGATAAGAATAATGAACAATACTTTTACAGCATTTATTAATCTTGGCTATTTTTGCATTTTTAATTAATATAATATAATATAATATAATGTGTAATTTTATATTTAATTTTACTGTTAAATATTTAACTTTTTATTTATTTATTCTAAAATGAACTAAGATGAATTAGCAATGAACAATAGTATATTTTAATAGTAAATTAACATTAAATTATTATTATTTTTTAAATGCATGATACCTAATAATGCTGAATTAAACGTTATCGTAAAATGTTTTTATAGTTTATGTCTGGGAACTCTTTTGTCTGGTAAAGTGAAAATGTTCAAGACCCCATTTCCAAGAAAATACTTATTAGATTTATTTAAACAATTAAACCCAGATTTGATATCCTGTTGAAGCTATTTCTTCTGTACTTTGTTTGCTTGTTGAGTCTAGGGAATAACTGAAGGATGTTTATTTCCTAAGGGACATTGGCCTACTTTCCTGATCCGTAGTCCGGGTGTGTGTTCACAGTGTGTGTGTGTGTTCACTGCTGTGTGTGTGCACTTTGGATGGGATAAATGCAGAGCACTAATTCCGAATATGGGTTCCCATACTTGGCCACATGTCACGTCACTTTCAATATTTTCTTTTAATGCAGTCACCAATAATTTCATTCATAATTTTTCACTAAAACACATTTCAGAATCAGAATCAGATCAGAATGAGCTTTATTGGCCAAGTATGTTTACACATACAAGGAATTTGTTGTAGTGACAGAAGCTCCACAGTGCAACAGAAAGACAGCAACAGGACAGGACACAGATAATAAAAGAATAATATACAATATCGAAATAGGCAATGTACAAAGCATCAAAAACACAATATATAATATAGACATTTATGTATGTACAGGTCAAGTATTTGCAAATTAGAAATGAGAAAATAAAAATAAAATTAGTGAGTGTGGTGAATGGATAATGTATTATAGTTGTGTGTTCCATGTTTATTGTTGAGTGTTCATGAGATGGATTGCCTGAGGGCAGAAACTGTTCCTGTGTCTGGTCGTTCTGGTTCTCAGAGCTCTGTAGCGTCAACCAAACGGTAGCAGTTCAAAGAGGGAGTGTGCTGGATGTGAGGGGTCCAGAGTGATTTTACCAGCCCTTTTGCTCACTCTGGATAAGTACAGCTCTTGGAGAGTGGGGAGGGTTGTACCAATGATTCGCTCAGCAGTCCGGACTACTCTCCGTAGTCTTCTGAGGTCAGATTTGGTAGCTGAGCTCAACCAGACAGTTATTGAAGTGCATAGGATGGATTCAATGATGGCGGAGTAGAACTGTTTCAGCAGCTCCTGTGGCAGATTGAACTTCCTCAGCTGGCGAAGAAAGTACAACCTCTGCTGGGCCTTTCTGACAATGGAGTCTATGTGAATATCCCACTTCAGATCCTGAGAGATGGTGGTGCCCAGTAATCTGAATGACTCCACTGCAGTCACAGTGCTGTTCATGATGGTGAGTGGGGGGAGAGCAGGGGAGTTTCTCCTGAAGTTCATGATCATCTCCACAGCTTTGAACGCATTAAGCTCCAGGTTGTTAAGACTGCACCAGACAGCCAGCTCCTTAACCTCCTGTCTGTAAGCAGACTCGTCACCATCCTGGATGAGGCCGATGACTGTGGTGTCGTCTGCAAACTTCAGGAGCTTGACAGAGGGGCCTATATGTGCATTCGTTGGTGTAGAGGGAGAAGAGCAGTGGGGAGAGTACGCAGCCCTGAGGAGCTCCAGTGCTGATTTGGACATGAATAACTCTCTCGTAAGAAGTAATTGATATTGACCAAGATAATAGATATTAGTTCCAATCAAACAATGCAAGTTTTTCCCCTTTATTTAACATTTATTTTCAAATTATTTATTACATTTTAAATAATATTATTTTTAAATAATAAATAAACTATGAATTCTCAAATCACAATTAACAGATGTCAGGATGTTTATTTGAGATTTTCAGCATGTATTTAAGCTGTTCTGGATGCTTGACGACTGACTTCTGCTGCAAAGCTGCATGGGCAAATGTGCCAGCTAGTTGATACTGTGAATCTCTTTGCTCTCTCAGTACGGTGCCAACTCCATTTACACTGTGCCATTCTGTTTTCGTCTTACTGCATCACCCTGTCAGCATTTTCTTCTCCCCAATACTCTTCCCTCCCTCTCCAAATTCTTTCAGTTGTCCTTCTGAAGGGCAGCAGTATGGTAGCCCCTCTATTCCCACATGTCAATGATAGTAAGCTCCAGAGGGCAATCCTTATGAATGCTCTAAACACATACTTCCTCAAACCTGGCAAGAGTAGAATCCCAAAAAAGCAATTGCTAAGCCTCTTACTCCCTTGCGAATGGTAGCCCTACAGAATCTCTGTCTGTCAACGACACTAATAACATATATCCTCCAAGGAGAGGTTGTGATAGAGGTTCTTTGATTGTACAACCGCATAGCCAGTTGCCAATGACGAGTAGTTGCTACACATTTCAGATACCGCCGACAAACCCGTTGATTACAAATCAAGATCTTTACTATCATTTTCACAACTTTTCATTGCAACAAATAAAGTTTTCTGCAACAAAAAATGGAGGACAGCTTTGAAGCTTTTATGTGCTTTGGAGCTAAATGAAAGGCCATTTATTATACTTTGTTGACACCAACAGAAGCCTAAAGGCCGCAAGCTTTACAGTTATTCTGCTGACTCTACATAAAGAGCCCTTCTTATAGTAGATAATGAGATATGGAGATGAATCAGCTCAGTTAGGTCAAGGAAAAAGATGGAAAAGAAATCCAGTGACCAAAGAGAATTCAGTCAATTCTTTTGGGCCTTTGAAATAAGGGAGGGAAAAAGGACACTGGTTGGAAGTCTGCAGTCATGAGAATTTATAATATGATTCATTTGCTGACTAACAGAAAGAAAAAAATACTGAACGTTGCAAATTTCGGAGCACAGAGGGCATTCTAACCTATTGTTCTCTCTGCTCCAAGAATCCCTTGTTCTTCTTTTTTGCTCCTTATAACTCAGAAGAATCCCTAATCTGTGGTTCCTGTTTGAACGATGCACAGATAAAGGTAATCAGATGTAATGTCTCGTAGAACACAAGGCACCACAACCACCCTGTCCTGTGGAATTCTTGCACAATAACCCCATACCAAGGTTTGCCTGCCTGTGCTTTGCCAGAAAGAGCAGGTGTTGTGCTGGTCCGGATCTGTCCAGTTAGAGGAGGATCACTGAGTCATTCCACCCCAGGCACACAAGACAGCTGCAGGGGAGCTCGGACCCACTGTTGGCCCCACAGCTGTCACTGTTCCCTGGATAGAAAAAGAGCAACCCAGCTACTCTTTACCAACCACAGTGACACTGAAATGCATTGTTTGACATCAGTCTGTTTACCAGTGATACCATTAGAGAGCTTAATCTGATATCTGTTTTTTTATACATAGAAAAAAATTACATCATTTTATTTATTTTTTATTATATTTTATATAATTCAATATTAAAAATGTATTATATTTATTTAATTTTATGAACATTTTAATATTTAATTTTAATTTTTATTATTATAAATATAAAATATTTATTAACATTGTTAGTTTTTAATGATCTTATTTATAAGTACATATAAATAAATGAATATATAAAATTTTATATTTTTCTCTCTCTCTCTCTAGACAATTTTAGAGCGCTCTCAAAAGGAAGAGATTTTGAAGCCCCCTGCTGATTGTATAGGGTGGATTCTGAATTCTTAACCCTCACGTCCCCTCAGGGCCGCCACCATCAGCCCAGGTAATCCCTAATAGCTTTACTGCAGACCTATCCCAAACTATCCAACAACAAACCCACCCCTACACTTCCATCTACCAAGCTTACCATTTGCCACACAATTAGCCCACATTGAGTAAACATCACTTAACCCACTTTAAAGCTGATGAGCTAAATGAGTTTAATTACAGTCCCACTGTTATTGCAAGAAAGCCTGGAGGGAAGGCATTTGTTCTAATTAAGAGGCTGCTGTTTGAGGTGCTGGTGTGTCATGAATTCCATTGCTAGGATGAAGACCTGTAGGTCACTCTGAAAGTTTTATACATTTGATATCACATCAGGACATTGCTGTCATTTAGAGGAATCAGATATACCAGAAATGTCTGGACCTAACAATGATACATTTTTGTATCCACATTACTTGGGTTCGTAAGCTCAAATAATCATATCCAAGATTAATAATATATAATATAAATAATCATATCTATGAACATGGCATATTCATCTATGCCATGTTCATAGATGAAAATATCTAAAGGGATTATTGACCCAAAAATGAAAATTCATCATTTACTCACCATAAATGATGAATACTCACACTAGTCATCATTTACTCACCCTTATGTTGTAATGATAAAAAACAAAGATATGAAAGGATTCATAAGGATTTCTTCTTACCATATAAATGGATTTTAATGGTAACCAAAATATTACCAACATTTTTGTGTTTCAGAAAAGAAAGAAAGTCACACTGATTGTAAATAAAGCAGCGCTGCACTTTAATATGCTTTATACTGAGGAAAGGTGAAAATAAAAAATACCATCTAAACTTTTCTAAAGACAGTAAGTTCCCCTAAGACATACATTCATATAAACTCCTAACCCTAATTGAATCGCGATTTGTTTAGCATCTCAACCGATTTGAATTGTCACACATTTGAATCGATCGGCTCACGGTTAATCGTTAACGTTACATCCCTATTGGCGACCCATGATTTTAAATTGAAAGGTCATCTTATTATCAGTCATATGAGGAAGTTTTGAAAAAAAATTCTTAAGAAATGTCCTTGTGGGTTGTGTTCATGTTGTTGCTTATGATTGTTGAACCAATGTATATCTGCATTTTAAAGTTACTGTACATCTAATCTGAGACACACTATGAAGTTTTGTTTAATATATTTTAGACCATTTTTTTTACGTCTCACTCCTGCTGTTACTGCGCTTGAGCATTTTAATTTAAATTAAACTTTTTTTAAAATTTAAATTAAACTTCATAGCTTGTCTCAGATTAGTTTTAATATAAAAATGCAGATATGCACACAAGTCTATGTTTTTTTGACCCATTTCCACCACCAGTGTGTTATTGATGTCATTTAGGTCATTTTGAATGGCCTTGAAACACAAACTAGGTCCAGATTGTCTGTGCTGTATGGTCCCGTGGCTGATAAGATCCAAGGCGGCAGCTGGGCAGAGGCTGAGCTGTTCGCGAGGGTCCACCCGTCTCAGTTTACAGTGACAGCTGGCCTGCCGATGGTGGGGAAAAAGGGAGAGGCCAGGGCGGGAGGGCTGTTTTTGAATGGGACAGTGTAAGAGGACTACTTGTCTAAGGCCGGGATTACCTTTGCCGAGACCTGGAGTAAAACATCCCTGAGGGACGCTGTGCTGTGTTGTGAAAGCTTAAGGCTCATGGATGATGTGAAGGATAGGGATAGAGTACATGGGGATTGCCATGTAAATATGAAAATATGTGTATGGTCTCAATAACAGCAAACAAAGTGAATTAAAAATATATAACAATGCAAAAGAAATGTTGGGAGATTTATGTTTTATTTTATCTGACTCTGTCTTGCATCATATTTTTTTTTTCTTTCTCTTCCCCGTCCTCAGCTCTGGGAGAGGGAAGAACGGGATGAAGCTTGAACCCTGAGCTTTGGGGCATCCGGTCGAGGCCCGGATACTAATACTCATGGCTTTCCGAGAGATTTCCTGAACCTGCTGGCCCACGCTGTGAAGAAAGATGTGGAAAATGAGTCTTGGCTTCAATCCATATTGTTTATTTAGAATTTTTTTGGATTATGTGTAGGTCTCAAAATACTATTTATTTTGGAGCAAGCTCGTAGATTATTTTAGACTTGTCCCTCAACTGTAGGTCTCAATCTTCCCAGAAATAGCCATTCACCCTCAGGCTTGCTCTCCTGGCCAAATTTACTGACCACAAATCAACAGGCACCTTGCTTACCCGCCTTAACAGTGACGAATTTGTCACTGGAATGTGCCTTTTCATCTGGGGTTCATAGTGAACCGCTGTTACTTTGTGAAGTTGATGTATATCTTGAGACCTGGTAGTATAAAGGTGACTGTGATTAGATGTGTTTGTTTTCATAGAGAATTTGGTTTTGCTATAGGGTACGATCAAAGGTTGGTTAGTGCGTATACAGCAATACAAGTCCACATAACTTTCATATGGGGATTAGATGAGTAGCCTATACAAGAAAAATATTTTAAGCATTAAATAATATACTTGCTCCTGCTCCTTTGCTAGTAATGCTGCTTGTCTGTGTACCAGTCACTATCTATCAGTTTGTGGTTTAGTGGTGGGTTTTGTTTCTGCAGGTTACATTGTTATGTTAATAGGTGGCGACCGAGTGAATCATTTAAATCATTCATTCAATCGATTCACTTAAAACACTGATTCATTCAGGATTCAGGAACGCACCAGATGCTGAGCGGTTCTGATGTTCTGATGTGGCTTTGTTAGCTTTCAATTTTTTTATTTAGCTGTCAATAATGTGATTAAAATGTAACTTATTCAATATTAACTTTTCAGAATCAGAATCAAAATGAGCTTTATTGCCAGGTATGTTTACACATACGAGAAATTTGTTTTTGTGACAGAAGCTTTTTGTTTATTGAACTGTTTATTTGAACTTATTTTAGTGTATGCAGACATTTTGGTGTGGGCCGCCTTCAGTTATTTCAGCTGTACAAAAACAGTCCATTGTACTGCATATTGCAACCGGATATTTGTAATCATAGTATTTTAATCTATATATATTATTTTTTTTTATCGTAATCATAAACACACTGGTTTGCTGCTGCTGCAAAAAAAAACTTTTTCCGTTTACTGCACTTTGTTAGGCCTATTTTAGTTTTTTTACTATCTTTCTGTTCTGACTTCTCTTGTGATATTCAATACAGCAAACCTGCTTGTGAGATGCTGTTTAATTAGCTATGACGTTAACTAACCTTATTATAAAGCATGCATTGTCTATTTACCAAATCATTAAATCATTCACAGTACATGCAGCAAACTGCAGTTTGTTTAATAACAAACCAATGCAGAGCGCTAAACCAAGCACCAACTATCACTGTAAAGCCAGACTAAGATTAACACTGCTTGTGGGATGGGGGATCCACTGGAAAGTCTTATTGAGATCCAGGTTTAGAAAATTACGTTTTGCTCTCAGTTTCTCCCCTCTGGTGAGAATCAATTCAGCAGTGGCTGAAGCTTCATCCTCAGAGTGGTGTGTCCACACAGCTGGGCTGAATTAGAGTTTAGTGGGAAAATTTTTCCCACGTGTTCCACAGTCACAGGCGTATGGCTTCATCTCACAAGCGTGGAAATTGTAGCTAACGGTAAAGACTTAGGTCTGTCATCCGGCAGACCTTGCGTATCCAAAGCTTTACAGTCCTGCAAAGAGTGTCCACATAAGTTATTATGGTAAATCCTACAGAAGATTTGAGTTGTACAGTTCTACATTGTCTAGGCTGTGTGCTAACACAGGCTATAAAGTATAAATTTAATCGAGTTAAGCACTTGCTTTAGACGTTGAAAACAGACTGAGATGGATATTGATACAGAATTCACTACTAAAGTACTGGTTTCCATTTCCAGCATGCTTACCATGTGTGCCTGTGTTTGTATGTGTGGGTCCTAAAAGCAGAAGTCCATAAGACATGAACCTCTTTCCTGGCGTCTGCAAAATATGTATATTGATTGAGCACAAAATCTCATAATAATTTCTAATTTAATCATACCTTTCTCTTTCTGCCTCTCTCTCTCTCACATACAGTACACATGCACAAGCTTATTTGCCCTTGAAGGAATAACCGAAGAAAATAGACAAAGCTTTTATTGGCCACTCTCAATCATCTGAATGAGCAGCGGGGAGCTTGGGTTACACGTGTCCACATTATTTCCTAAATCGGATCCTTAACATGTTGTTTTTCTTCCTTCAACGGTGAATTGTGGTGACCTGGTGAAGAGCTTGTAGAAGAGGTCGATAACTTTAAAATGGGACCACTTTGTATTAGAAGCTCCCTATTAATGTGATATGCTGTGAGCCATTGCCTAAAGGTTGTAGTGTGACAGAAATTGCTGTCATGCTCCTCAAACACATAGAAGGTGGCAAGTGTAAGCAGCATTGTCCACAAAAGAATGACATGCAGGGTTAATTAAAAGCCTGTTGCAATACAACGGACAGAGTGTTAACAATGCTACAAGTTTTTACATGTAGCATTAATTATTTCAACCCACTAGACACACACAACTATCTAATGTCAGTCATGTTGGCATTTATAATGTGTTGTCATTGTAGTTGAGAGAGGGAGGAGAATATATACTACAGTTACAGTTTTATAGACTGGGTGGCAGCTTGCAGGTGAATACACTGGAGAATTCCTCTTGTAAGTAATAGTATAGACATAGTATCGGGTTTAGTTTCAGTCACCATATGGCACAATTAAAAAAAAAAAACATGCATGAGCTGTCTGAACGGTCTGCTCTTATGCCACTTAAGAAACCTATAGTTGATTCCTCAGATCAATATGCCCGGATATGTATATGAAGGTGTTTGAGAGAGGCTTTGTAAATCTGCAGTGTCTATTTTTATGCCTGTGGTTATGTGCACGTGTTCCCTGGGGTTCTTTATGGAGCATGATGAATGAGGTGGTATTCACAGTTTGAGGCCTGACTCGTTCGGCTGCCAATATAGAAACTCAGTAGCCCACTTGCTGACATTCACATTTGCAGGGCTGTGATGGCAAAGCAGGTGTTGTGTTTTCATATTTTTTCTTATTTGTTTGTTAGTTTAATGTCATATCTTTCACACTGTATTTCCCTCCAATGCATCAGCAGGTATTTTTCTGTGGTGTCTCTGAAAAAAAGAAATAGTGATATGACGCTTCATAGCTTTCTAAATTAAATATTCTGGGGGCTTTATTTATTCTTATTGATGATGTTTGAATTTGCATTGTGTAAATGAAAAAAACACACATGCCTATCAAGCATTATATGATAAAAATGTCTAGTTTAGGTTCTTAGTATATTTTACATGTGCACATTTGAAGGTTCAGTGTCATATTTTTAAACAAAGGGCACTTCTTGAGTTGCAGTGACATCTAGTGCTCTTTGTGTACAGACTATTTATCTATACAGGCACTATCCTGTCAGGGCCCGGATACGAACTTGTGTCTCTGGTGCAAGAGTCAAGGTTTCCACCACTGAGCCACAGAAGGGAGTTGAACCCAATAGTCAGACGCGTTCTAAACTCAGACAAGTTTATTAACAAAAACAGTGAAAAACGTACAAAGATCCTTTTCTTAAAGAGAGCCACAAAACAGAAAAATCCTTGTTCCAAAAGGACAAAAAATACTCTCAAAAACAACAAAAATAAACACAGGTGAACAATCCAAAAAGGCTTCCTAAGATTAGAACTTAAAGCTAGAGCAGACTTACGGCAGCAACTGCCTGAGAACAACAATAACCAAGCAAAGCACCAAAGGAAGTGATCCCCTTAAATACACATCCCAGAATGAGGCACATGTGAAATCAATAGCACTAATTACAAGAGGCACAGGATAGACATGAGCGTACAATAGGGACCTCTAGTGGCCAAAATATAACATTACAAAGCAAAAACTCTTGACACCATCCACTGTTTGATGCATACATCAGCTATTGTTTCAGTAACCACAAGAGAAGTGATTTCACAAAGTGGGCTGGAATGGCTGGGGGAAGAGGTAAGGAGGTGGTTGCCAGACTGGGCCAAACTTATAATTGGGTGGCCCCCCTGTGGAGCTGGACCTGTGAAGGCTATTTCATGGAAGAGATGTATGATTGGGCATAGTAATTATTATAATTCACTCTTGTCAATTTTTTTTATAAATGCAATTATAACTGTGATTTAGTCATGGTGAAAATATAATTTTCAAGGCAGTCTTGCTAATAGTCCATTAATAAGTGTTCTGACAACTATACAAGATAGCAAGTTTAAATTCTATAAATCACATAAATTTGCATTTGCAAAGCCAGGCTGTAAAGACCCGGAGGAGCTTTTTTAGAAGCTTCTAAACCTAAACTGGGGCCAGTTGTATAAACTTAACCTCTATGTTATCGTAAAAGTCTGACCAGCTAGCAGTGAGCCAAGGTGTAATCAACTTATTATTTTTATTTATTTTATTTTTTCCAGCTTAGTCTAATCTACGTTTTTATGTACCAAATAAAAAAAAGAAAAATATTAGATGACTAACTTGTAGGCCTAGTCCTAAATCTTTCATTCAACTGGCCCCTGGTAGAGGTGATGTTTGATGCCACAATTCAGCGTTACGTAACACTGACCTCTTCTGGAAAACTGTGCATAGCACTATTACTTATGTTTTGTTGAAGCTGAAATAAAATATAAATATTCGATGAAAAACTTTAACAAAAAAAAAAAAAAAATGTTGCCTTGGCAACTAACTGAAATAAATAATTTTAAGTAGAATTACTAAAATAATTAAATATGAAATGTGCATAACAGAGATAAATAATGTCATTAAACTGACAAAAGCACATAACAAAATCACTAAAATATAAACTAAAATTACAATGAAAGCTAAAAATAAAAGTCAAAATTAAAAAAGTAAAAATTAAAAATATATAAAAATTAAAACGTAGTCAAATTGAAAACATTAATATTTAGCAGTTCAAAATAATAGTGCCATTCCTCCTCACCAACCCAATTTCAATCAAATTATTGAATCATTGTCGTTTCTCGTGCATCAGTCAATGGTCACATATCAAATTATTACTTTATGATATAAAAAATTACTTGAAAATCTATTAGATATGATAATATATTAGTTATTATACTTTATATATTAGATTTAGTTACTGACATTCACATTGCAGGGCTGGTGGCAAAACAGGTGCTATGTTTTAATATTTTTCGTCGTATGATTTCTCTCTTTCACTTTCACTTTCCTGCAGTTCTAGCGGACATCAACATTTTCTCCGCCCTGTTTTCTTGGGAAAGTTGGTGTTGGCTGATATATCACACAAGCACAATCCTAGATCAGTTCATGTTATGAAGGCTCATGTTAGTTTTTGATTGACAGCACTTAAACCAGTAGCTGTGTACAGTAATGAAACTGAAAAGCCTGCTGCAGTCTAGCCCTAGTGATTCATTCAGCATGAATGGATTCCCATGTCACTTGCTGGTAAGGGAAGAACAGAGTCAGGTGTGTCCGATCATCGGCTTTGTCTTTCTTATGCTCGCATAGTTTCTATAGTAGATGACGGCACAAACACGGAATGAGGCATGCACCCATGAAAGCTTGTCGATGTAGACTTCATACAGATCAACAGAGAGAGACAGAATACGATTTCCTGCGGAGGACGGTAGCTCAGCTCTCTGTGGTTTGCTCTTTTAGTTTTTATACAAAACTATCTTACGAAAAGACTTGCTTTATTTATACTTTTCCTTGAACGTGTTGTTTTGTTCTTTATTATGAGTTCGTGTTAGCTGAAACTTTTACTATATGACTGTTTTGTTTTGATTTATTTCATAGTTTGTTTTTTTTTTTGCATCGAATATTAAACATTGGAGCTGCAATATGAAATTCAATGGATATTTGAGGCTCCGTGTTGGGGAGGCGGTGGATTTAAAACCAACAACTTTTTCAACTCGTCACACTTTTCATAAGAAAATCGTCCTGGATCCTTATATCGTTGTTAAAGTTGATAATGTGAAAGTTGGACAGACCGCCACAAAAGCAAAGACCAACAAACCAACCTTCAATGATGACTTTTGCCCATACATCACAAATGGCAAAGAGCTGGAGCTGGCTGTTTTCCATAACACTCCTATAGGATACGACGATTTTGTCGCCAATTACAGAATTCAGTTTGAGAAATTGATAACGTCGTCAAACACAAGACAAACGTTTGAAGGATGGGTGAGTTTCAGAATCAGGACCATTTGCATTGACTGTTTAGACTAGTAAAAAGTAGACTGCTGGTCTAATTTAATTCTGAATAGTAAGATTTATTATCCCTTGGCTAACTGCTAGTTGGTCAAACTAGTTTTATAGACCGCGTTAAAGAGATAGCACACCCATTAATGTCAATTCTGCTAATCAGTTGACGGTAGCCATTGACTTCCATAGAATCTCAGGGGGAAAATACTATGAAAGTCAATGGCTACCGTCAACTGTCTGGTTAGCAACATTACTTAAAATACCATATTTTGTTTCCAACAGAAGAAACAAACTCGTATGATTGGAACAACTTGAGGTTGAGAAATTTAAATGATAGAATTTTCATTTCTGGGCAAACTAAACATAGTGTATACTTAATGCTGCTGGCCAATATTTGAGGGGTTTTACAATAACTAATTTGAGGTGGAAATGTTGATATGATCAACACTTTGATGATCATATTTTTTTGCGGTATATTGATTTATACATGTATAATAACATGACAAATAATTTGTTTTATAAATGTAAAGTGCAAAACAGCCAGCTATGATTACCTTTAGCACAGGTGTTTTCTTTTTTTGTGTACTTTTTTGACTTATTGAAATGTTGTGAAACTTTTTGTTACTTTTGTGTAAAAAAAATATTGAATTTATTTTTATTTTTTTAAATAATAAAAAGAAGGAGAAGAATTGGCCTATGTTCTTGGAAACCCCCCAACTACCCCATCCCAAATTTCACATCCTTTACATTTGATATAAAAACTTTGATAAAAATTTACAGACAAAACGCAAAATACAAAGTAAGAGAGATGTGAAAACCATTGACCTCTTTTCTTTGCACTTTTAGTCTTTCCCGACTACAGGCCTATCAGGGTTCTTGTAAAAAGGTCCTGTTGCTTTCATTTGTGCAATAACTAGGCTGTGCTCAAAACCACATGTTGCACCCCACTATGCATCACGGAAACTTTCAGAGCGTTACATTTTCTTGCATCTGTAGGGTAACTGCGGTTGTGCAGTTTGATATACTCATGTTCTGCTTTTCCTTTGGTCCAAGTGATAAAATCAGATCAAATGAGACCTTGTGAAGTTTTTTTAAGTCTTGAAATCTAATGGTGAGGATGTTATGTTTCATGCTAAAACGTGCTTAAAAATTACACTTTAACATTTTTCAAGGTTACAGGAATTTGACACTGAACATGATACCATTATTTTTAGTATTTACATTAGGCCTTATTTGGATGGTATTAGAGATTTAGAATATTCCTCATGGTCACAGTTTCATTGTAGGTTGCAGAAAATGTGCTGGTTATTTTGCAAATGTGGTTCTCTCACTCTGTTTGTGGAGGACGTGCTTCCAAACTCACGTGCAACCAAACTAGCTGGATTCCTCTCTTTGCCCCTTATAACCTCTTCTGTGTTTTACATCTAACGTTCTCCACATGGATGACTTGCAATAGTTATCAGAACTTAAATTGACATCTTGCATTTCCATTTTGTTGCGTGGTCTGAAGTGTAATTTTAAAGCCAGCTCCCAAACGTTTCTACTGGCTTGTGGGTAAACCCCTGCTTCGGCTTCACAGCTGAGAGTTGGTCAAGGAAATACTAGTTATCTTTCCATCTCTCGTGCAGCTTACTAACAACCTAGTGATAGTGTGTTTTATATTTTTTAAAAAGTGTACTATCAGATGCTGGGTTGGTCTCTTTAAATTGTATGCTTTTTAAATGCGATTGAAGTGGTTGGGTCAATGCTTAAACCTTCCGATCCCTGAAGCGCTTGTTGGGTTTGGTGGTGCGTGCTGTGGACTTGACTCCCTGAACCAGCTCGTCCTGCTTTCCTTGTCTTGCCTCGTGTTACAGGAATTCCTCCCACATGGCAGGGCAAGCTAAATGATAATAAGTGAGAGAATGACTTAGATGGCAAGATAGAATGACTAAGACTGTGCTAGAAGTTAGTGTGACGATAAGATGTTAAATTAAGATTAAATAAGATGTTAAGTTAAATAAGATGTTAAATTATGTTGTGTCACACATTAAGCCAAAAGCTTTCACTCATAGTAATAAGAGCTCACATCATTTTTATTTTATGTTAAGTGGTAACCACATCCTTCACTCTAAAAACATTTCCATTTACCTAAATGTGTCACTTTTAATGTCTGGGTTAACAGCTTAGTTAAAAGTCTGGTGCTTTTTAACTTCTTAAATATTTATGTGTTCATGCTAACACAATATTTTTTTACATGCAATATAATTACACTGTAAACTAAAAAGTATTTTAAAATGTATAGGATTTAAAAATATATATATATTTTTAGTTTGTTTGTTAAGGAAATAAAGTATGTCCTTCAGACACCAGGCCTGCTAAGTGTTAGGAAGTGATATGTTACCATATTGTCAGCACTTAGAGTAGTTTTAGTGAGCTTTTAAAGTGTTATCTCACTGAGTATATCTTCTTCCAGGTGAATCTGGAACCAGAGGGAAGTGTGTATATCTCCATCACTCTCACCGGCTCCTTCACAGATGGTTAGCTGTTTTTGATAACTATAGATATTTTTATTTTATTTTTTAACCATGTCTGTTTATTTTTATTATTATTGTATAAAAATCAATTATATTGTGTGTAATTATAGTTTCTTAATTTTAATATAATTATGCTGATTGTGTGTTTCTGTGTTTGTCTGCTATGAAGATTTACTAATTATTAATTAGAACGTTTATGGTAGTCAGTTAAGCTATAAATGAAACCTGGAGTGCTATTTTTCTTGATGAAGGGAATGTTTTGTTCACCATTTTTTGTCTCTTAACAAAGATTGTGCTGTATTTTTGTTTTTCAACATGATACACAAGCTCCCTTTTTACACAATATACATATACTTGATACACAAGTTTTATTGTATTAAAAATCTATAAGGATCATAACAGTTAAACTAGTACTTACCCACAACGCTTTGTTTTAACTTTATGCTTAATTTTGTAAGCAATTTAACTGTGCTTACTGAGTGTTACCGTGAATTACAGATGAAGCTGTGAATGGACTGAGACGCCATAAAAAATTTACAAGAAAAAGACAAAACGCTTTGAAGAAAAGAAAGGTCCACCAAGTCTATGGACATAAGTTTATGGCAACCTTCCTTCCCCAGCCTACTTTTTGCTGCCATTGCAAAAACTTCATCTGGTAAGACTTGCACTGAAAACACACCTTCATCCGCATAAAACAATCAACAAACCAGACTAGCATAATATGTGTTATGCCAAGTGGTTAAAAGTATATAATCATTCCCCAGGGGTGTTTTTGGAAAGCAAGGTTATCAGTGTCAAGGTAAGTGTGTTTACTAATATTAGTGGAATGATAATTTCCCCATATGTTTTAACATACTGCATGCACAAGGATTAACAACATTCACTTTTATGCCTCATTATTCTAGTGTGTGCGTGTGTGGTTCACAAGAGGTGTCATGATTTGGTTGTAAGTGAGTGTACACTTATGAAGAAAGATTCAAATGAGGTAAGAGTGTGTGTATGTAAATGCATATGTGATGACAAAATTTTGTCTTGTGGATCAATTTCCCACATACATATTATTTTGTGTACAGGGCGAAAGACAGGGCTTTAGCATCAACCTACCCCATCAGTTTGGAGAGCACAACTATAAAGTTCCCACATACTGTAACCACTGTGGATCATTACTTTACGGCCTGATGAAACAGGGACTCCAATGCAAGAGTAAGCACATATTTACTCGACTTGAAAAACATTGAAATGCAATAGGGGCAAGATTGTTGTTATCATCTGTGTGGTGTGAATTCATCCAGGTTGCAAGATGAACATCCACAAACGCTGTGAACAGAATGTTGCACTTAACTGCGGGGTGAACAGTGCTGAGCTGGCCAGCAAATTGTCAGAGCTCAACACACTTTCTAAAAATGAGTCTCAGGTAATGTCATAAAAACTGTCTCAAAAAGCCTCCTTTATCAGGGAATGTTTGGTTTTGTTAAATGCACATTTATTTTTTTAATGTGAGATATTTCTCCACATTTGTGTTTGTTTACATATCTGCATTTTTTTCCACAGAGTTCTCTGCACATGACAGGAATAAAGGGTCAGAACTCAGTTAATAGCGTACAGCCAACGTTTGAAGAGCCTGAAGATACTGTTAAAGTTGATTTGGAAGACTTCAGTTTCTTGCAGGTTTTGGGAAAAGGCAGCTTTGGCAAGGTGAGACATATTGGCAGGCCTGCCAACTCTCATGCATTCAGTGTGAAACTCATGCAAATACCACTGTTTTCACACTCTGATGCGGCACAATCATTTTCTCACGCAGTGAAAAGCACACTCAAATGAAAGCAAGAGCAGTTCAGTAAAAACTATGATAATAGGATATTAATTGGATACAGATTTGGCAACCTCTCCAGTGTGTTTTTGTGTTTGCGCTCTGGACGGCGTCACAAGTTTTGTTTACAACATGTTTTTGTAGCGTTGAGCAATGTAGCCAATCACAGATATAGCTGTTGATTTCTTGAACACCTCTGATTGGCCATTGTGTTCAAGCTAGTCAGAATTCACTCAATGCTCACACTCTGGATTTTTTAAGACTCCAGAGTTTTGCATGCTCGCGAATCCTCTCATCTGCTTTATTTATTATAACTATCAAATAAAATTTTGTGGCATGGGGATGAACTGAAGTGAGTGGCAGCTTTTTGTCTATTTGCACACTGTAGGCTAAACATAATCCATTCAGAATTTGAATAAAAGTTGTATTTAATTTTTTATTATTTTTATTTGAGCAGCTAAGGCCAAAGGCTACATACATTGTACAGCAAAGTTTCGGGAGTGACATCTAAATAATTTTGAATTGCAATAATTGACATAATTGATAGCAATGGACAGTAGAGAATATAATTTGTCACAATTAAGCAGTTTTTGGTCCCACTTTATTTTAAGGTCAAATTCTCGCCATTAACAAACCATTATGACATGACTATGACATTTGCCTTTATTAATTAATAGTTAGTAAGATAGTTATTTTAAGTTTAGGTATTGGGAGAATTAGGGATGTAGGTCATGCAGAATATGTGCTTTATAATAAACAGCCAATATGTTAATAATAGGCATGCTAATTAGCAACTGGTTAATAGTGAGAATTGGTCCCTATACTAAAGTGTTACCATTTTTTAAATGCAGTTGCAATTATTTGTAAAAGCATTGACTTGTAAGTTTTGTAATTTGCTCACTGTGCATTACTATTCTTGCTTTGGTGAAAAGTTATTTGTTTTGCAGCATTGCAACAGTTATCTGACAGAATTTTATGATAAAATCACAGTACCATTTGCAGCATTTGATTCTTATCAAGTCTCACTATGTCTATTCTATTACCAGTTTAGCTGTTGTCACACTAAGAAGAAAAATGTTCTGTGGCATTGCTGCAAAACCCCATTTGAAACCTGTATTTTTAAAAGTGTACTTGTAAACCAGACATGCACTTTTAACTCTCAGAATTCTATAATCGCATATGTATGTACGTAGGTGATGTTGGCTCGTCTAAAAAGTGACCACAGAGTGTTTGCTGTAAAAATGCTGAAGAAGGATGTCATTCTGCAAGAGGATGATGTGGAAGCAACCATGATTGAGCAGAGAGTGCTGACTCTGGCTCACCAGCATCCATTTCTTACACAGCTCTACTACTGCTTTCAGACTGCGGTAAGAGTCCACAAATAGTTTCAAGGTGCTATATAGCATTTCGTATCATGTATAGAGATAAATAATTACAAGAATTCTTTGGACTAATATTGAGCTCTGGACATTACAACTTGTTTTTATAGTGCACTCTTAAGAAATGTCTGTGTACAGTGTACTGTGTTAACATGTAGTAACTTTCTGCATTTAATTTTTTTTTTTTTTTTACAAGTGTTTTACCCATATTTTGAATTACACGTTGCATTGTGTTGTGTTTTGAGGTTCAGTAACGTAACAGTTAATGTCTGTACAGAAAGTTACTACAGATTCTTTTTACAGATTTATTTTTACTTTTAGGGCACTTTGAACTCTGTATGAATTATAGAAATTAATTCTTAGAAGGCACATTCTTTGACAACAGAGGAATCTAGAATGCATCTCATACAGCTGAAACAACCAGAGCAAATGCCGATCATAGTTGGTCAGGGGTGAACTCAATGCAGTGTTAGATGTGTTTACGTGTTATCATGTAGATAATCTGTAATGTGAGCCCAGATGAAATCACGCTAGACATAGCAGACTCATTTCTGTAACTGTGATTTCCATGTTGACTGACAAACCGGGAAAAACGTTTTGTTGAATGTAGACACTTAATGTCCCTCACTCAACCAGGAAACACTATGCTATTTGACAAAAAACCCTTGACTTAATATCAACAAAATGTGTTTAAATTCCTTAAATGCCTTGGATTTTACCTTTAGTGTTCTGAAATTGTATTTTTCATGTTACCTGAGAATGTTACCTGGCGGTAAAAATCTGACAGCTGAATAGCAGTCAATTCAGTAAAAAAAAGTTACAGAAAGTGATATCAGATGCTACTTATTCACTAATATACACTATAGTTTGTTTTAATAAGATTACTGCCCTTTCTGGAAGCATAATTTAAAATAAAAATCTTTTAAAAATAATCAAAATGAATGATGACTATTGCAATATATCAAATGTAAACAGTAGATGGAGCCTCTCGTTTAGAGTAACATTGTGCAGTACAGTATTCACTTCCTGCTGAGGAGAAGTATCTTCTGCATACCAGTACACTCAGTGAAAGTGGGAGGATAGCTAAAGGGAAGTGATGCAAGATTTCAGATGACTTACACATTGTACATTTCCTGACCTCAAACACTACAACACTAAATTGTTCTATCACTCTCTCTCTCACTTTCTCTCTCATACATATTTGTATGAGGTTTACGGGACTCTCCATAGACATAATAGTTTTAATATTGTACAAACTGTATTTTCTATTCCCTTACCCTAAACCTACCCCTGCATTTTTAGATTTTAAAAAAACAAAACAAAAAACACTGTTTTGTATGTTATTGTTTTTTTTAAAGTAATTTGGTTTACAAGGACACAGGAAGTGTCCTCATAAACCATGGTCACATTGTAATACCTATGTCATTATACACATTTGTGTCCTAATAAACCATATAAACCTCTACACACAGAGAGAGAGAGAAAGTAATGCCTACTTGTCACGAAATCAAAGACTCAGATCCAATCGCGAGTGAAGAAACAGCGAAATAAGCTGCAGGTGATTAGGAAGCGGGTTGCCAGACGCGGCAGACAACCACACAAAACACATAACACGCACACAGGAATGAGCACACGGACCCATGAACCGTGACAGTACCCCTCCTCCTAAGAGCGCGTGAGAGTGATCTAGTATGTCTCTCGCAGGCACCCAACTCCTCTCCTCTGGCCCATAACCTTCCCAGTCCATCAAGTACTGAAATCCTCGTCCCCTCCATCTTGAGTCCAGAATACGTTTCACCAAATAGACAGGTTCCCCATCTATGAGACGCGGTGATGGGGGAACCGGGACAGGCGGGTTAATAGCAGGATTAAATACAGGCTTTAATTCAGAAACATGAAAGACGGGATGAACTCTCCTGTACGCTGGAGGAAGTTTCAGGCGGACTGCCACCGGACTAATGATCTTGGTGACAGTAAACGGGCCAATGAATTTTGGAGCAAGCTTATTAGAAACGGTGCGAAGAGGAATGTTCTTAGATGAAAGCCACACTTTTTGACCAACGACGTAGACGGGAGGCTTCGACTGGTGGCGATTGGCTTGGGCCTTGGTGTGCGCCCCCACCCGGAGGAGAATCTGTCTGGCTCTGCTCCAGGTGCAACGGCACCTCTGGACAAAAGCGTGAGCGGAGGGAACCGTGACCTCAGATTCCGTACTGGGGAAAACAGGTGGCTGGTACCCTAAGCTACCCTCAAACGGAGATAGGCCCGTAGCCGATACCGGTAAAGAGTTATGTGCGTACTAAACCCATGAGAGATGCTGGCTCCAGGAGGACGGATTCTGTGAAACAAAAACTCCCTCCTCTGAAGCGTCAACCTCCACCACAAACTGACGTGACGGATCAGGGGCGACGATAATAGGGGCTGAAACAAAGCAGCCTTTTAGTTTGGTGAACGCAGCATCAGCTGCGTTAGACTACCTGAACGCAATCTTGGTGGAGGTTATGGCAGTCAGAGGAGAAGCTAGCTGGCTAAAATTGCAAATAAAACGCTGGTAAAAATTGGCAAAGTCCCGAAACCTCTGCAGGGCCTTACGAGAATCTGGGATTGGCCAATCCACCACAGCCTTAACCTTGTCGATGTACCCCAAAAAGGTCTTTATGTCTCCGCCTTGACATAAAGCCCATTCTCTAACAACCTCTGAAGCACTGACGTGCTGAATATGTTCCTGGAGAGAGTGAGAAAAAATCAATGTGTCATCCAGGTAGACCTAAATGAACTGATCGAGCATATCTTTCAACACGTCATTGACGAGTGCCTGAAAGACCATGGGAGCATTTGAAAGACCGAACGGAAGAACAAGATATTCAAAGTGCCCACTGGGGGTATTAAAAGCGGTCTTCCATTCATCCCCCTCTCTCATGCGGACCAAATGGTAAGCGTTACGGAGATCCAATTTCGTGAAAAACAATGCACCCTGCAGACGCTTGAAGGCAGAAGACATCAACGGCAAAGGTTACCGTGATGCTGTTCAGTCCCCAATAGTCGATGCAAGGATGCAGGGAACTGTCTTTCTTTTCCACAAAAAAGAACCCCGCACCCGCCGGGGACGAAGAGGGGCAGATGATCTTAGCAACAAGAGAATCATAAATATATTTCTCCATGGCCTCCCTCTCCGGAGCGGAAAGTGAGTATAATCTGCCCTTAGGCGGAGACGTGCCTGGCAATAAGTCTGTAGCACAGTCATAGGGATGATGCGGAGGAAGAGAAGCAGCTCGAGACCTACAAAACACTTCCTTCAGGTCGAGGTACTCACTGGGCACGTTTGACAGGTCCCCATGCTCATCCTGAAAAACAGAACAAGACACAGAAGGACAGGCAGACAACAGACAAGAAGCGTGACACTTATCACGCCAGGCCAGGACATAATCGTGACCCCAGTTAATGTGGGGGTCGTGTAAAGTCAACCAGGGATGACCGAGAACTGATTATTGCCCGAGGTGACCAGTCAATCCTGTGGTGTGAGTAAAAGGAGACAATGATTGACCGCTGAGGGCAACGACAGAAATGGGATTCTTAAGGACAAATACAGGAACCTTAAGCTTACGGGCCAGAGTAAAATCCCAAAAATTACCCTCAGCTCCTGAGTCAATGAGAGCTTGACAGCTGTATATGTCCGAGACCCACTGAATCTTGATCGGGAGATGGGTAACAGTGCGGGAGGTCTTTTCCATAGCAAACCCGCCTGCCAGTAACCTCCTGCTTACCGGCGGGCTCCAGCTTTTACTGGACACTGTGCAACCATATGACCCGCCTCCCCGCAGTATAAACATAATCCATGGCTTCGGCGTCTCTCCCTCTCATCCGGAGAGAGACGAGACCGTCCCATTTGCATGGGCTCACAATCCGAGACTTCGTCAAGTGCCTCATAGGGGTTGTATGTAGACCGGTCCAGATGATCTGTAGCCGAGAGAAGAGGTCTGTGCTGACTTCGCCGCCACAACCTAGCGTCCACCCGGATAGCCAAGTCAATAAGCCCATCCAAAGAGATGGGAAAATCCAGGGCATAGATTTCGTTTTGGATAGGAGGAGCCAGTCCGTGCAAAAACATGTCCTAGTGAGCCTCGGCGTTCCAGCTGCATTCAGCTGCCAAGGTACGGAACTCGATAGAATAATCTGTAACTGTTCAGTGAGTCTGGCGTAACTCCGCCAAGATCCGTGCCGCCTCTCTTCCGGATGCTGCTCGATCGAAAACCTTTCTCAGTTCACTCGAGAAAGTCTGGAACGAGGAAACACACTGGTGCTTGTTGTCCCAGACCTTAGTGCCCCAGAGAGCGGCCAGTCCAGAAAGTAATGTGATAGCAAACGCTATTTTAGATTCCTCTGTGGGAAATGATGAAGGCTGAAGAGAAAAGTACAAAGAGCATTTAGTCAAAAAGGGACGGCACAAGTGAGGCTCACCAGAGTAGACAGTGGGAGGCGGCAACCGAGATTCAGCAGAGTGGATGGTACGAGATACATCTGGAACAGCAGGTGGATTGTACGCAGCGGGCTGTTGTGTGGGCTCCACCTTAAAACGCTGAGACTGGGAGGTTAATTCAGAGACCTGCGACACCAATGCTTGAACGGCGCGGCCAGTGCTCACCGTCATTCTTTCGTTATTGTTCTCTAAGAAGCTTCTTAGCTCAGCGGCATTCGCTGGATCCATTTTCTGGTCAGTTCGTTCTGTCACGAAATCAAAGACTCAGATCCAATTGCGAGTGAAGAAACAGTTTATTGACTTCTCAGAATGTGGAAACAACAGCAGTTTCAAATAATCCAAGAGTGACGTCCTAGCTCGTAGAGCAAAGGTCCGTGAAAACAGAAGTCCAGCCGCGGAGGGAACAAAACCCGCGCAGGGCCAGAACACGATCACAGAAAACACACTAGAAGCCAAGGAGAGAACAAACAGAGGTGACAAAAAACTGACAAAGGATCGTGAAAGAGCGGCCCAGATATAGGCAGCGTAATAAGCTGCAGGTGAAACACCTGATTTGGAAGCGGGGTTGCCAGACGCAGCAGACAACCACACAAAACACATAACACGCACACAGGAATGAGCACACGGACCCATGAACCGTGACACCTACTATTCAGCAAGGACAATTTAAATTGATCAAAAGGGACAGTAAATAGATTTTTTTAAAGAGTATTTATTACTGTATCAAACAAATGAAGCCTCAGGCAGCAAAGACCAAATACTTTTTTCAAAAACATAAAATCTCACATACCCTGATGTTTTGAAAGATAGTGTATTTTATATTATATACTATATGTTATATATTTAAAAAATATATATAATATAATTAAAATATATACATATGTAAAAAAAAAAAAAAATATATATATATATATATATATATATATATATATATATATATATATAAAACATATAAAAATATTTAGGTTTATATATAGAAATTTGTGTACTGTCATTCAAAAAATTGGGACCAGTAAGATATTTAATGTTTTTAATGGAGTTTCTTATGCTCATCAAGGCTGTATCCATTTGATCAAAAATACAGAAAAAGATATTGTGAAATATTATTGCAATTTCTAATATTGTTTTCCTATTTTAAAATACTTTAAAACATTTTTTATTTCTGTGACGCAACGCTGAATTTTTTATCAGCCTTTACTCCAATCTTCAGTGTCACACGATTCTTCAAAAATTATTCTAATACTGATTTATTATCAGTTTGGAAACTGTTGTGCTGCTTAATATTTTTAGAACCTGTGATAGTTTTTTCTTTGATTGCTTAATGAATAAAAAGTTAAAAAGCATTTATTCAAAATATGAAAACAACATTTGTTCAAAAATATTCAAAATAGAAAACAGCATTTATTCAAAATAGAAATCTTTTCCAACAATATTAGTCTTTACTATCACTTTTTATCCATTTAACACATCTATTTTGAATAAACGCTGTTGTTTTTAACTTTTTATTTATCAAAGAATCATGAAAAAAGTATCACAGGTCCTAAAAAATATTAAACTGTTTCAAAAATTAATTATAAATCAGCATATTAGAATTATTATAAGCATATTATAAAGCCAACCTCAAGCAGGTCATGCCGAACTTTTACCAACATGTATCCTGTCCAACTAGAGGACCAAACACACTGGATCATTGCTACACTCAGTTCAAGGATGCCTACAAAGCCCGCTCACTACCGGCTTTTGGCAAATCGGACCATGCCGCCATCTTTCTAACACCGAGATACAAACAAAGGCTCGTTCAGGAACCTCCGGTGCAGAGAGTAGTGACGCGCTGGTCCTCCCACTCAGAGACTATGCTGCAGGCGGCGCTTGATGACGTCGACTGGGACATGTTCCGGGCGAGTTCTTCTGACGTCAGCGAGTTCACGGATGTAGCATTAAGCTTCGTAAACACGCTAACCGAGCAAGCTACAGAAACAATAACGATAAGGACATTCTCCAATCAGAAACCGTGGGTGGACAGAACAATCCGTGCCGCGGTTAACACACGCACCGCCGCTTACAATGAGGCTCTTCTGTCTGGGAATACGAGCGAGTACAAAGCATCGTGCTATGCTCTCCGACGCGCAGTAAGAGCCGCCAAACACAGATACAGAGAGAGAATTGAGTCTCATTTCCAGCTCAACGACTCTCGACGGATGTGGCAGGGACTGAGGACCATCTGTGACTTCGGAAACAAATCCTCCGCGGAGGTGAGAGCAGATCCGTTGCTGGCCGACGAGTTAAACATCTTCTACGGCCGCTTCGATGGCAACGGCGGTGGCGCGTTTCTGCCGACCAGCGCGTCTGGAAGCAGCAGGCAGAGCAGCGATGATCCTGTAATCACCGTGTCGGAGGATGAGGTTCGGAGGGCGCTAAAGAGAGTGAACGTCAGGAAAGCAGCCGGACCTGATGGGATAACCGGCCGTGTTCTGAGGTCCTGCGCCGATCAGCTCGCTGGTTTGTTCACTTCTATCTTTAATGAGTCCCTTGCTACCGCCGTGGTTCCCACCTCATTCAAAAAATCCATCATTATCCCTGTGCCAAAGAACAATAAACCCTCTTGCCTGAATGACTATCGCCCAGTTGCCCTCACATCTATAGTCATGAAGGTTTTTGAGAGACTTGTAAAGAGCCACATTTGCTCCTCCATCCCTGATACTCTGGACCCTCTTCAGTTTGCCTATCGCCCAAACAGATCCACGGACGATGCCATTTCTCACGTTCTCCACTCTTCCCTCACACACTTGGATAGCAACAATGGAAATTATGTAAGGCTGCTATTCATTGACTATAGCTCAGCTTTCAACACTATAGTCCCCATCAAACTGGCATCTAAACTCTCAGACCTCGGCCTAAACTCCTCACTATGTGACTGGATTCAAGACTTCCTCACCGGCAGACCTCAAGTGGTGAAAGTTGGCCAGTTCACCTCAAACTCCATCACTCTGAACATAGGAGCCCCACAGGGCTGTGTCCCGAGTCCCCTGCTCTACTCTCTCTACACGCATGACTGCGTGTCCTCTCACAGCTCCACATCTATTGTCAAATTCGCTGATGATACTGTGGTTCTGGGCCTCATCTCCAACAACGATGAGACCGCATACTTGGACGAGGTAGAGAGACTCACATCATGGTGCCAGGACAACTGTCTCTCTCTGAATGTGAGCAAAACTAAAGAGCTGATCATGGACTTCAGGAAGAGACAGCAGCAGCCCTACACACCTCTTATGATCAGTGGGACCCCTGTGGAGAGGGTGAGTAGCTTCAAGTACCTCGGTGTAAACATCTCCGAGAACCTGACTTGGACTACACACATCCAAACTCAGGTAAAGAAAGCCAGGCAAAGACTGTACCATCTGCGACAGCTGAGGAAATTCAGGGTCTCACCAGCAATCCTGAAAACTTTCTATTCAGGAACCATAGAAAGTGTATTGACTCAGTGCATCTCAGTGTGGTATGGAAACAGCTCCAATCAGGACTGCAAAGCACTACAGAGAGTTGTGCGCTTAGCTGAGCGCATCTCAGGGTCTGCTCTCCCCTCTCTGCAGGACATCTACCTCAAACGCTGCAAAAATAGAGCTGTCAAAATAATCAAGGACTCAAATCACCCTGGTAACCAGCTATTCACTTTGCTTCCTTCTGGTAAGCGCTTCCGTAGCCTGATGGCAAAAACTGAGAGACTTAGGAGGAGCTTCTTCCCCCAGGCCATCAGGCTCCTAAACTCTAACTCTGTGTCATAACATCACTTGACTCCATGTAAATATCACCATATCAATAAGCTATTCATAATTTTTCTCTACCTCATATTGCTGCTATTATATACCCTGTACAACTTTTTTGCACATTCTTTTGCACATTCCTCTTAGTACTATTTAAGTCAACAACATACTGACCTGCACATTTATATTTATATTTTTTTATCTATCTTTTTATTGTATTCTTTTTATTTTATCTTATTTTTTTCTACTTTTCTTCTCTTAATATTTGTATACTTTATAATTGCACTGTCCTTGGAGCGGACCTGACCTACATTTCACTGCTGGTTATACTCTGTATAATTGTGTATGTGACGAATAAAACTCTTGAATCTTGAATCTTGAATCTTATTTCTGAAGGATCATGTGACATTGAAGATTGAAGTAATGATGCTGACGATTCACTTTTGCTTCACAGGAATAAATTATATTTCAAAGTATATTAAAATAAAATAACTGTTCGTTTTTTTCTGTATTTTTGATCAAATAGATACAGCCTTGAACGTAAAAAAATTTACTGATCCCAAACTTTTGAATGGCAGTGTTTTGTACTTTAATTTCATCACTGTGTTTTAGAACAAAGTTCACATACTGTAGTTATTACCAGTTTAAAAAGGCTGGAGGGAGTAAAATAATACATTTCCTTACTTTTATAACATGTTCTTCCATGTTATTTTTCCATGTGTATAACCTGTGCTATTCATTTCTCAGGAGCGGTTATTCTTTGTCATGGAGTTTGTGAATGGTGGTGACCTCATGTTCCACATCCAGAAGTGCAGGCGTTTTGATGAGCCACGAGCACGGTTTTATGCCGCAGAGATTATTTCGGCCCTTATGTTCCTTCACTCCAAAGGCATCATTTACAGGTGAGGAATACTGAGGATCATTTTTAAATTTCCTCACTGGTTTAATGTATAAAACATGTAATTCCCTATTTTTAAAAAGAAAGAGTATTTGAAATTCATAATGTTCATCTGAAAATACTGCAGATGTTCACACTCCAATGCCACTGCCCTCTGTTATTTGCTTTGACACGCCTGTGAAATCTTGTCTGCGCATGTCCTGACTGACACACAGATTTTACAGACAGTCTCCGCCCCTGTCTTAGTCTTCCTTTTCCATGACGGGACATTGTGCTCTTCCTGGCTGTAATCACATGACCTTTGCCTACCCGAGTAAGCTTCCTGATCACCCCTGTAGAGCCAAGCCCAAATATAAACACATTTGACAAACTGCTTTCCCATTCAAATAAGGCTTGTGGCATTTACGAGCTTCCCTGCGGGACCTTTACAGGAATGCCTGCGAACTCTGCTGACCCCCTTTCATCTTTACAATCGTATGGCCCCTTTTACGGCCACTCTCGCCTTTCCTTTTGATTTTATTGGGCTTTAATTATTTTAGGGTAATTATAACGCTTCTGTTAAGTGAAGCTTAAGGGGGGAATGATATTGACTCTTGGGAAAGATGGCAGTGTTGTAGTGCAAGAGGATTGTGGGGAGATTTTGAGTGAGGACCTGATCTGATGTTACAGCCCTGCCCAGCATGCAGTGGAGCTATTATTACATAAGCTGTTTACTTGGGGAAACCGAGAGCACGAGGGAGGGAGAGAGAGAGAGCGTGAGCGGCTTGTGCACTGCTCTGAGTATATCACATGATTTTGTTTGTTACGACGTGCAATATAGTATGCACAGAGATTATTCCAAATATATATTAAAAATGATTTTCATCATGCCCATTACAGCATTTCAGCATAAATTTTACGGGACCACCTGTAACACAGCTCTTTTATAATCCAGCAGTACAACGATTCGTAGACCTCTGAGTCATCAAGCTGTTCCTCTCCACTTTACCTTACTTACCCCCGATCCTATATTGGACGCAGCTGTAATGCCGTGTAATCTGGCTCTGCTCTAATCTGAGGACTGGACTATACCGGGTTCATTCTAAAACATCGGACAGTGCATGACAGAAACGAGGAGTCCATTAATGTCTTTAGTGTTTTAGTCTCACTTCAGCAGGTTCTATCCGGAGGCTTGGAGAAACTGCAAATGCAGAGTGTTTATTGACCTCTCAAACTGTTCCACTGTTGCTAAAGTATACGTGGTCTCCAAAAGGGCATCAGAAATTAAGATCTTTCTATTGTTGCTTTCATTTGTTTTTAATTAAAGGTATACAGTTGGGCAAAAAAGTATTTAGTCAGCCACCAATTGTGCAAGTTCTCCTACTTAAAAAGACGAGAGAGGCCTGTAATTTTCATCATAGGTACACTTCAACTATGAGAGACAGAATGGGGGGGAAAGAATCAAGGAAATCACATTGTAGGATTTTTAATGAATTAATTTGCAAATTATGGTGGAAAATAAGTATTTGGTCAATAACAAAAGTTAATCTCAATACTTTGTTATATACCCTTTGTTGGCAATAACAGAGGTCAAACGTTTTCTGTAAGTCTTCACACACTGTTGCTGGTATTTTGGCCCATTCCTCCATGCAGATCTCCTCTAGAGCAGTGATGATTTGGGGCTGTCGCTGGGCAACAAGGACTTTCAACTCCCTCCAAAGATTTTCTATGGGGTTGAGATCTGGAGACTGGCTAGGCCACTCCAGGACCTTCAAATGCTTCTTACGAAGCCACTCCTTCGTTGCCCGGGCGGTGCGTTTGGGATCATTGTCATGCTGAAAGACCCAGCCACGTTTCATCTTCAATGCCCTTGCTGATGGAAGGAGGTTTTCACTCAATCTCATGATACATGGCCCCATTCATTCTTTCCTTTACACGGATCAGTCGTCCTGGTCCCTTTGCAGAAAAACAGCCCCAAAGCATGATGTTTCCACCCCCATGCTTCACAGTAGGTATGGTGTTCTTTGGATGCAACTCAGCTGAGCTGAGTTTTTACCAAAAAGTTCTATTTTGGTTTCATCTGACCATATGACATTCTCCCAATCCTCTTCTGGATTATCCAAATGCTCTCTAGCAAACTTCAGACGGGCCCGGACATGTACTGGCTTAAGCAGGGGGACACGTCTGGCACTGCAGGATTTGAGTCCCTGGCGGCGTAGTGTGTTACTGATGGTAGCCTTTGTTACTTTGGTCCCAGCTCTCTGCAGGTCATTCACTAGGTCCCACCGTGTGGTTCTGGGATTTTTGCTCACCGTTCTTGTGATCATTTTGACCCCACGGGGTGAGATCTTGCGTGGAGCCCCAGATCGAGGGAGATTATCAGTGGTCTTGTATGTCTTCCATTTTCTAATAATTGCTCCCACAGTTGATTTCTTCCCACCAAGCTGCTGGCCTATTGCAGATTCAGTCTTCCCAGCCTGGTGCAGGTCTACAATTTTGTTTCTGGTGTCCTTCGACAGCTCTTTGGTCTTGGCCATAGTGAAGTTTGGAGTGTGACTGTTTGAGGTTGTGGACAGGTGTCTTTTATACTGATAACGAGTTCAAACAGGTGCCATTAATACAGGTAACGAGTGGAGGACAGAAGAGCCTCTTAAAGAAGAAGTTACAGGTCTGTGAGAGCCAGAAATCTTGCTTGTTTGTAGGTGACCAAATACTTATTTTACCGAGGAATTTACCAATTAATTCATTAAAAATCCTACAATGTGATTTCCTGGATTCTTTCCCCCCATTCTGTCTCTCATAGTTGAAGTGTACCTATGATGAAAATTACAGGCCTCTCTCATCTTTTTAAGTGGGAGAACTTGCACAATTGGTGGCTGACTAAATACTTTTTTGCCCAACTGTAATTTACACAAAAAATGAAAATTTGCTAAAAATGTATTCATCCTCAGGCCATCCAAGATGTAGATGAGTTTGTTTCTTCATCTCAACAGATTTGGGAAATCTAGCATTACTTGCTCACCAATGGATTCACTGCAGTGAATGGGTGCCGTCAGAATGAGAGTTAAAAAAACATCACAATAATCCACAAGTAATCCTCATAACTCCAGTCCATCAATTCAAATCTTAAGTGAAAAGCTGTATGTTTTTTTTATAAACAAATCCATTTTTTGAGAGTCCTCTATATATAACATTGAGAGAAATATGCACAGATCAAGCACAGTCCAAATTTCTGAACAAATATGTTAGTGGATTTTGAATTGAGAGGACAACATGTAATGTACTTTTTCACTGGAAGAAGTGTTATTATGGATTATGGCCTTTATTTGACAGGACAGTAGAGAGCAGACAGGAAAGCATTAGTGAAGAGAGGGGGGTGGGATCAAAGGAACTTGAGACAGGAATCAAACTCGGGTCACTGTGAGCACAGTTGTGTTATATGTCGGCACACTAACCACGAGGCTATCGGTGCCAAGCAACCATTTATTTTTTATCAGAATAGTTGGTGCTTGAAGACTTTTGTTGCAACATTGCAAGAGACTTGGGTTGTTGAGAAGAAAGTATGCGGTTACGTCATTGATGGTTGGTCAGATGAGAGACTTGTCCATT
Organism: Barbus barbus; assembly: GCF_936440315.1. Classification (NCBI taxonomy): domain Eukaryota; kingdom Metazoa; phylum Chordata; class Actinopteri; order Cypriniformes; family Cyprinidae; genus Barbus; species Barbus barbus. The sequence goes on along the minus strand of NC_136742.1, from coordinate 14,127,935 downwards.
TTTACAGAGCCTGAAATATTTCTGCCAGTTCTCCAGCTGAAGACTTGGGCTGTGGTTGATGGCCAGGCTGGTGAGTCTGCCACGCTGTTATTTTTGCCAGTGCCAACTCTCCGACACTGCAAGCGTGAGGCTCTGCATGTCTCTGTTCTTGTTCATTAGGCTAAAGTACAGCAAATAAAGATATCTCTTTGATTTGCTTGTCTTTCTCCCTCTCTTCCATTTGTGCCATTTACTTGATTCATGAAACAAGAATAACCTTTGTATAAATTGTTTGAGATGAAACAACAAGACACAAATATTTAAAAATGTAATTTATTTAGCTGAATTTCCAGTATCCTTCAGAAATCCATGATCCTTCAGAAATCACTCTAAAATGCTGATTTCCCATTCAAGACACATTTTTTATTATTATCAATGTTGAAAACAATTGTGCTTCTTAATATGACCGAAACACAATATATATTGATTTTCTTTCCAAGCAGTGGTAGGGAGCAGTACTTTTTTCTTCGTAGTAGTTCATGTTTTTCTTATCTGCCAATATCCTTCCAGATGTGCAAGGAAATTTCCTTTATTATTTGACTGATTCAACTATTCTCAAGTAGAAGGATTGTATGAATGTTTCACACAAACATTCCTATATCATTAACAGTGTTGCCCATATATTGATGCATTAATACCCTCACGGAAGGAAGTAGTGAGTAATGGAATGAGAGCGTTTGCTTTAAAACAGTCTGTTGTTTACTAGGTAATGCGGCAGAGTCACACGCTTTTAACAACAAAGTAAAGAGGTCACCTCTCAATGTCTCCTGTTAATTGTGTTCTAATGAAATCAGACCAAATTTCTTTCGACCACAACAAGCTGTTAGTCCAATTTACATTCAGTCACTCTCTTTTCCACGGGATCAATATTGCTTCTCCGTCTCTGATGACAGGAGACTGAATGCTGCTTCTTGTGCTGATCACTCTTCACCCTTGTGTCAAGCATGCAAGCAATTGCACTACATGCTCATTTTGTCATTGTGTGTCGATAATACTATTTGAACTCTGTGAACCCCGTTTGTTATTTATGATGTGTTTGCAATATTTGTTTACATTTTTTTGTGCTACTACAGGCTGTTCCATTTGTTATTGATGACTTAATTCTTAGGCACGCATGAGTTGTAGTACCTGTCATTCATAAAATTAAACAAATCCTTCAGTCCATTTAGCGTTTAGCTACCAGTAAGAGTATTCTCTGTTGCATAGAATGCATTTTAACATGTTTAAATAAATTCAGCGGAATTACACAGATTAAGTAAAGAAAATCCATACGATTTCTGTATTTAGTCATAAAATAAATAAATAAATAATATATTTAAAATGTATTCAAGGTGCAAGGAAAATATGTAAATTATATTACCACTTACTTGATGGGTACACCCTGTGCTATTTTATTAACATCATTTTAGTATTTTCGTTTTTATTTTTATATTTCCAGTTTTCATTTCCATTTTAGTTTACGTTTTAGTATTTTTGTTATGTGGTTTTATATTTTAATTCTTCAACTTCAGTTTGATTTCAAGTAGTGCGTTTAATGTAAGATCACTTACTAGAGCATGGTAAAAATGTCATCCTGTTTTGTTTTTCTATCAAAGGGACCTCAAACTGGACAATATTCTCCTGGACAGAGATGGCCACTGCAAACTGGCAGATTTTGGCATGTGCAAAGAGGATATACGTGAAGGAAAACTCACTTGTACCTTCTGTGGGACTCCTGATTATATTGCACCTGAGGTGATCATCACTAAAAGATCATTTAAAAGAAGATGGTGCTTAATATGTGGGAGTGTGTTCTCTTCCTGTATAGCTGTTTTATGCTGTGTCTCTCTCAGATCATCCTGGATGAGCCGTATGGCGTATCAGTGGACTGGTGGGCTCTGGGTGTGCTGCTTTACGAGATGCTGTCGGGTCACGCTCCATTTGAAGCAGAGACTGAGGACGAGCTGTTTGAGTGCATCCTCAAAGATGAGATCAGTTATTCATCTTGGCTCAGCAACGAGGCAGAGGACATCCTTAGAGGAGTGAGTCTAGGGCCGTTTCTCAATATGCGTACTTGTCTGTACTTGTGTTCTTGTGGACTTGTGAAACGTCATCAGTCGCTGCCAAGTACTGTTCCAATTCAAAGTTCACATCTAGCCAAGTCCAGTTCAAATCCCCGGATGTGTTCTTGATCCGCCCCTTTTACCGAGGATGCATCGAGAGGTGACTTGTGCTGAATTGATACGGGCCATAACCCAGAATTCAGTTCGTCCTCCCGTCCTCGAGAGTTCGTTCTTCTGAGTCGAACTTGGCAAGTCCAAACTCGAAAGGACGGAAGTCCAGACTCTGCGAACTTGGTATTGAGAAACGGCCTTGATCTACAGTCAAAATATCAGACTGATTAATCAAAGGTTGTTTACATGCACTTTAAAATTTAATTTCAGTCAGATTAAACGTTTGCGTCTTTAAAAAGCAGACTTAATGCGATTGTAGCTCGACTTCATCCAGCATTGGATTTTAAAAGACAGAGGTATTAGTCATGTATTTAACCTTCAAATATTTAATTTTATATTCTACATGTCTCCACAGAAATAATATAATCTCCTCATCTCCTTGTCTATGACTACATGTCATTAACTGTGTGTGAAACCAGGGCTGTTTGGCAAAGTGCAAATACTAAATTAAAATAAAACCAGAGCAATGAAGTCTGTAGCTCAACTACACAAAAAAAGCCTTGTAGCTAGATTATAACTTCAAATGTAAAACACTCACAGACGTCACTTTAATTTAATGAAATCCATTGTTTTGCATAGCAAGTACATTTGTCTGACTTTTACTAGACAAACTGCTTTACTCTTACACTAAGGACACAACCCCAGTGTATTGACTCTCAGCCAGCTATGTTGGGAAATCTGTGACTTTCCTGGCAGTGACGTCTCATTAAACAACTCTCTTCCTCTTCTGTTGTGATCACTCATTGCCAAAACATTTATATCAAAACTACTCAAACGCCTTCATGCTGAAACATGACTCTGTACTGGTCTTCAGCTTTTCTCACCAGAAAAAAACTCAAAACTGGCTTCATTTAAGAGCTCCAAGTGAACTTGTTTCTTGGTTAATGCAGCCGAGAGGCTTTTCTGTGGGTTTTGGCCAGCTGTTCCTATGTAAGCACCAGTAAACATGAGGCTAATATTTTGCAGAGAGCACAGTCTGTGGGCTGCTGTTTCATCCCTCAAAAGAACCAGGATCTCAGGATCACAGACTGTCCCTGTCATTGTGCCTCAATACATAAGCTCCATTGTGCCCCATGAAGGGTTAAAGAGCTGTGTCATGGTAGAAGGATTAACATAATGCAAGAGGTCTTCTTGCATTATGGAGTAAAATCCCTAATAACTCTGTCTCCTTTCCAAGGGCTTAAGTCAGTGATCTGTGCAGTATTGTGGGTAGTAAACTTTCTAGACCGGTATATGGCCATTGTGAAAGTGTAAAAAGACAAAGTTGTATTTTTCCAGTAATTCTTAACAAAATATCACTTCTAGTTTATCCGTATAACACAAATTTCCCCTAAAAATATTTGGACTTATTGGAGTTAAAATATAGTCATGTTCTTGCATAAGAATCCAAGTGGCATTTATTTGAACGATACTGTAGCTCAAGTGCACTTTTCAAGTACTGTGTTCAAAAGCTATAGATGATGAAGATTTCTGTTTACTCTCTACACAGTTACTCACCAGAGATCCAGCGTGTCGGTTGTGCTGCATGGATAGAGATGGAGGAGAAGAGGCCATCACTGCACACCCGTTCTTCACAGGACTGGACTGGGAGAAGCTGAACAGACGAGAGATCGTACCACCTTTCACTCCTCGAATAGTAAGCCTTCATCGCCACTTCTGTTTTATACTGTTTATTGTGCCATATTTGTATTGTGCCATTCATGACTGATACTGATAGAGATTTTATTAATATTGAATATACAAGAACTGTTTTTATTTTCTGATTTCTTTTAATTAATTTCATTTTAATTTATTTGATAAAATAATGTATTTTCATTCAACTACTACAATTAAACAGTATAAATTATGACTCGTTTAATATTATTAATAATAATAGTCTAGGTTATCTTTTGTTAATATTAATGTTGTTGGTGTTAATTTTATTAGTTGTATCCATTGTATTTACGCAAACATTTTAGAATTTTATATAATATATTTCATTTACGCACACACATATATATATATATATATATATATATATATATATATATATATATATCAGGGGTGGCACGGTACACAGATGTCACGGTTCGGTACGTACCTCGCTTCGGGGGTCACGGTTCGATACGGTTGTGAGTGTACACAAATAAAAGCAGACCTTTATACAGTGATGCATTATTAAGACAATAAGTGTTTAAAGTTGATTCTGCTGGTATAAGGAAACAGTTGAAGTGATCACACCACACACACACGCGCGCGAAACACATCAGTTCCAGCATTGCTAAAGTTGGTGCTTTATCAAAATAAAATACAAACATCAGCGCGCGCGCCTCTGTGTCACCGTTGGAACACCTCTGAAGTACAAAGCCAATAATTTACATAATAAATAATAGTTTAGTATTCAGATACATTACATCGCAAATATGGAAATAATATGGAATATTTGGATTTGTGCCGAATGAGAGAGGTAGGATACATGAGCACAATAGTTGAGTGCACAAGCCTTTAAAGTATACTCCTTTGTCAGTCTATGTGAGAGACGCATTCAGAATCAGCATATGGTCACTGGCTTTGTTTTCAAATGCGCAACTCATGGCATTCGCTGTTCTTCTGTTGACGGTTATCAATCAGCGTTACATTACTGTGGGCGCCCCCTTCTGGATTTAGGGTGAATTGCCTGTATCAGTAAGTTATGCGGAAACCCGCCCAATCTGGCAACATTGTCCTGTCACACATGCACACTTCAATAAAACGACAGAAAGTGCATTTACATGCTGTGCGAAATCGGAGTAAGAGACAAAAACTACCTGTCACGACCAGTTTATGCTTAAGCCATATATGACCTTACTCCAATAAAAGAAAACGGGTTACCGCGTTTACATGACCACGGGCGTTTTCGGCTTCCCTATTGAAAGATGACTCCCGTTGTGTCATCATTTTTGACGACTGCTTATGGGTTTACTCTGTTACTGAAGCCTGATTTGTTAACGTTTGTGTAGCTCCACAAACCAATGGCGCCCAAGCCCGCCAGAAGGGGCAGAGCCAACTGCTACAGTTCATCTGAATTTTCTCCTTCAGCGACGAGACCATCTCTTCGCTGACTCTGCAATTAAGTAGCCGAAGCAATGTAGCTCCAGGGGAAAAAAGTAGAAAAAAGCCCCCGGCAGCGGAAGAAGCGTGAAGCCTTCCCCTGCGGCTATCCGGCTCGTAAGAGCAATTCCTGAGCAATTTCTCTGCTACGTTTTTGCAAATGTCACGAGTGTGGCTCGGGCAGTGAGTGTGTCACCTGTCTGGGCAACCCCCATGCAGAGACTGTATGCTCATTTAAACGCATGACCATGAGTCTCGCTCTTCTCCACTCGCGAATCACCTTAAATGAGGCAGCCCCGCTCTCTCGTTTCTCCTCTCTCAGCGAGCTCAGAGAAAGGAACGGTGCAGTCACGGAGCTGAGCAACCAGGTTTGAATGATCCCACGCTGGCAAGAGCCCGCGTGCTCATTCTCCCCCGACACCTTTTTCCACTGGTGTGTGTTTTACAAATGAGATTAACTCCCCTCTTACATCAAGCGGCTCAATCTCTCTAGGCGAATCAGAATAAGAATGCTGTCACCAATATCAGATCGCTGACAGCTTCGGATTTGTGTGTGCGTCGCTGAGGCTGCGCTCACTGAGACAGGCCGCTTTCACAGGCAAAAGTGTGAGTTTGTCCCTGCATCGCTCACGGATCCCCTTCTTCAATGAAGATGGCCCCGCTACTCTCGCGTGTCTCTTCTCCCAGTTACCTCGGAGAAAAAAATGGCAACCCGGTGAATGGCTCCTGGTCGACCCACGAGCGACGCTTTCATATCAACTACCTCGAAATCATGGCTGCGCCTCCTCAGTTATTCTCCTGGGCCTGCTACACATGTGCCCCTTCAATATTGGCTAAAAGCCCGCGTTTCGTCCCATGCCTGGTGCCTGGGCCATGCTTATGTCAAGGTAACCCATCGCTGCCTCAAAGCTATGGCCCCTTGGACAACTCCTCGCCTGTTTCAATCAGGCATACAGTTGTGGACGACCTCTAGAAGGAAGGTGATCATGACAGATGCCTCCAGCTCAGGCTGGGGTGCTCTGTACGAGGGCAACTTGGCGTACGGCTCCTGGTCGACCCACAAGCGGCTCCTGTACATCAACTGCCTCAAAATGATGGCTGTTTGTCTGGCCCTAAAGACTTTCTTGCCAGCCTTAAAAGGGCATCTCGTCCTAGGACAACACAACGGTGGTGGCCTACATCAAGCACCAAGGCGGCCTCAGGTCATGCCCCCTTCACAGGATGACTCGACGTCTCCTGCTTTGGGCACAGAAAGAACTCCTCTCGCTATGAGCGGTTCATGTGCTGGGCAGACTGAACCAAGGAGCGGATATGTTGTCAAGGAACAATGTAGCTCCAGGGGAATGGAATCTACATCCCCAGACGGTTCAGATGATTTGGTTAGTTTTCGGCAAGGCAGAGGTCGACCTCTTCGCCTCCGGAGACAACTGTCACTGCCCAACTTATTTTTCAAAGCAGCTGGATGCTCTGGCCCACGATTGGCCCAACACCCGTCTGTATGCCTTCCCTCCGATCGCCCTGCTACCTCAGGTTATCAGGTGAATCAGGAAAACAAAATGCTCTCTCCTCCTCGTGGCCCCCCTCTGGAGGAACCAAGTCTGGTTCCCAGAGATAATCCAGCTGCTGTCTGCAGCACCGTGGTCAATACCACTGAGGAGAGATATTCTCTCGCAAGCGCAGGGCAAGATTTGGCATCCCCAGCCAGAACTGTGGAGCCTTCATGTCTGGCTGCTCGACGGGAATCTAGTCAACTCCCAGTGGGAGTCACTAATACATTTAAGAGGCTAGAGCTCCATCTACACGACGCCTCTACACCCTCAAGTGATCAGTCTTCAGTGACTGGTGTTCAGCACATAACCAAGATCCGGTTTCATGTGATGTGTCCCACATGCTAACCCTTCTACAAGAGCTGCTGGATAAGAGGTGCACCCCTTCCACGCTCAAGGTCTATGTGGCAGCCATCGCGGCGAATCATTTTCTCAAGGCTGGTTGGACTATTGGCAGAATTGACTTGGTCATTAAGTTCCTTAGAGGCGCTCGGCGGTTGAATCCTCCTTGCCCTAAGACTATGCCAACTTGGAACTTGTCCATAGTCTTAGGGACCCTCAAGGGCCCTCCCTTTGAACCGCTTCAACAGCCGGCTTAAGGGTCATGACTCTCAAAACTGCTCTGCTTTTGGCCCTAGCGTCCGTCAAGCGAGTAGGTGACTTGCAAGCCCTGTCTGTCAGTGCTTCCTGTCTTGAGTTTGGACTCAATGACTGTAAGTCGTTCTTCAGATGTGCAGTGGCTATGTACCGAAGGTGCTCTCAACTCTGTTTAGAGCCCAGGTTATCTTCCTTCTAGCCCTCCCCATTGCGGATGGTGAACAGGGACCTATCTTGTTGCTTTAATAAAGTAAATCTCTCCCGTGAACTGCCAAAATACATTTACATTACATTTACATTTAGCTGACGCTTTTATCCAAAGTGACTTACAATTGCTATATATGACAGAGGTCGCACGCCTCTGGAGCGACTAGGGGTTAGGTTAAGTGTCTTGCTCAGGGACACATTGGTGTCTCACAGTGGATTCGAACCCGGGTCTCTCACACCAAAGGCATGTGTCTTATCCACTGCGCCATCACCACCCCAGGAAAATACAGACATCATGTTACATGTTCCACCAGAGACAGTAATATACTGGATCACTGTTACACAGCAATAAAGGATGCATATCACTCTGTTCCACGGGCAGCTTTAGGACTCTCTGATCACTGTTTGGTTCATCTTATTCCAACCTACAGGCAGAAACTTAAATCTGTTAAACCTGTATTAAGGACTGTAAAGAGATGGACTAATGAGACAGAGCGGGTTTTACAAACCTGTCTCGACCTTACTGATTTGAAGCTGCTGCAAACGATCTGGACGAGCTCACAGAGACTGTAACATCTTATATCAGTTTCTGTGAGGATATGTGCATTCCTACCAAGACTCATCTAACTTATAACAACAACAAACCGTGGTTCACTGCAAAACTCAGACAGCTCTGTCAGGCCAAAGAAGATGCTTACAGGAATGGGGACAGAGTCTTGTATAAACAGGCTAAATACATACTGGAAAAGGAGATCAGAGTGGCAAAGAGGAATTATTCCGATAAGCTAAGGATCCAATTATCTTCCAGTGACATGGCTTCAATGTGGAAAGGTCTGAAAGACATCACCAATTACAAGACACCATCCCCCAGCACTGTGGAGAATCAACAACTGGCAGACGATCTGAATGAGTTCTACTGCAGGTTTAAAAAAAAACACCATTCACACCTCCTGCAACCCCCCTCTTGCCCACACCTGAACTGCAGATAAGAGAAGATGGCGTGCACCAGATCTTCAAAAAGAACAAGAGAAGGAAGGCACCAGGCCCAGACAGTGTGACACCAGCCTGTCTGAAATCCTGTGCTGACCAGCTGGCCCCCATCTTCATACAGATCTTCAACAGCTCACTGGAACTGTGCGAAGTCCCCTCATGCTTCAAACGCTCCACCATCATCCCCGTCCCAAAGAAACCCAAGATTACAGGATTTAACGACTACAGACCTGTGGCTCTAACATCTGTGGTCATGAAGTCATTTGAAAAACTGCTTTTGGCTTAACTGAAGGACATCACAGGACCCTAACTGGGCCCCCCTGCAGTTTGTCTACAGAGCAAACAGGTCTGTGGATGATGCAGTCAACATGGGACTGCATTACATAATGCAATACCTGGACAGATCAGGGACTTATTATCCCCACCTCCGTCTGTCAGTGAATCAACAGCTTCCTGACAGACAGGCAGCAGCTAGTGAAGCTGGGAAAATTCACATCCAACACCCGCACCATCAGCACTGGAGCTCCTCAAGGCTGCATTATCTCCCCACTGCTCTTCTCCCTCTACACCAACGAGTGCACATCTAAAGACCCCTCTGTCAAGCTCCTGAAGTTTGCAGATGACACCACAGTCATCGGCCTCGTTCAGGACGGTGACAAGTCTGCTTGCAGACAGGAGGTTAAGGAGCTGGCTGTCTGGTGCAGTCTTAACAACCTGGACCTCAACACGCTCAAAACAGTGGAGATGATCATTGTAGATGCAAAGTCCTGTATTCACTTAAATGGCGATACAGCGGCAGAGAAAATGGGTTCTTACTCGTCACAAACATAAAATGACAAAAATTCAGTTGGACCTTGTGTCCTATTACACTTGTTAAACCTTTAACTTGTATTCCCTTAAACGCTTAAACACAAGTTTTATCCATACAGACAGCAAGATGGTAAGAAAACTGTTTCTCCCTTATTTCTCTGCCCGCACCAAAACAAAAAAAAACTTCTTGTGTATCAACACGTGCGTGGCCGTTAAAGAAACAGAACCAAAATTATACATCAGAAACATAAGAAATAATACGAAAACATATATATAGGAAATGTCAATATTGCCTCTCAAAGAAAATTAAAAAATTTACACTTTATTACATGCAAATAAATACTCTAAGCAACAATAATAATATACAAATTATTGACATATTGAATTGGCTCTTACAATCATGGACTTCAGGAGAAACCCCCCTGCTCTCCCCCCACTCACCATCATGAACAGCACTGTGCCTGCAGTGGAGTCATTCAGATTCCAGGGCAGCACCATCTCTCAGGACCTGAAGTGGGACATTCACATTGACTCTATTGTCAAAAAGGCCCAGCAGAGGTTGTACTTTCTTCGCCAGCTGAGGAAGTACAACCTGCCACAGGAGCTGCTGAAACAGTTCTACTCCGCCATCATCGAATCCATCCTCTGCACTTCATTAACTGTCTGGTTCAGCTCAGCTACCAAATCTGACCACAGAAGACTACAGAAGGTAGTCCGGACTGCTGAGTGAATCATTGGTACAACCCTCCCCAGTCTCCAAGAACTGTACTCATCCAGAGTGAGCAAAAGGGCTGGTAAAATCACTCTGGACCCCTCACATCCAGCACACTCCCTCTTTGAACTGTTGCCGTCTGGGCAACGCTACAGAGCTTTGAGCACCAGAACAGCCAGACACAGGAACAGTTTCTTCCCTCAGGCAATCCATCTCATGAACATTTGAACTCTTAACAATAAACATGAAACACACAACACTATCATACTTTTTATTTTTTATTTAACACACATACTTATTACATTTCAAATTTATACCTAACATACCTGTACATATTGAATTGTCTATTTTGTATATTGTGTTTGTGCTATTTTGCATATTGTCCATTTTGTATATTTGTATATAATTTTTTTATTATCTGTGTCCTGTCCTGTGACTCCTGTCGCTGTCATTCTGTCACACTGTGGAGCTACTGACACTAAAACAAGTTCCTCGTATGTGCAAACATACCTGGCAATAAAGCTAATTCTGATTCTGTATTTACGCAAACATTTTAGAATTTTATATATTTCATTTTATATATATATATATATATATATATATATATGTGTGTGTGTGTGTGTGTGTGTATGTGTGTGTTTGTGTAAACAATGTTAAATAAATTATATAAAATATTATATAATAATTAAATAGAAAGCAAACTAGAATGCAAAATACAAAACTTTGAAATATATTTCATTTCATATATATATATATGTGTGTGTGTGTGTGTAAACAATGTTAAATATATTATAAAATATTATATAATAAACAAATAGAAAACAGAACTGGGTAAGTGTGAATATTGGTCAAAAATAATGTTTTGTTTTGTTCTGTAGGATTCTATTGAAGATGTGAACAATTTTGACCCTGACTTCACTCAAGAGGACCCCTGTCTTACACCCATTGAGGACAGTCTTTATCCTTTCCACCAGGACAATTTTAAAGACTTCACCTACACAGCTCCAGAGCTGCGACTGCACTAACATCAGCTTTGGTTTATTTATTTTACATACATAGATTATATGTTACTTTCCATAGTTAACTCCTTCTAGCGAACTTGTAATACATTCTGTTGACAAACTTTTTGCCAAGTCTGTCAAGAATATGGACATGATTCAGACTAGAAGAAGGCAAAAAACTCCACAGGACCATCCAGACCAAAGGATTATTAATAAGTAAAGGCAATGACAGGAAGAAAATAATAATCTCCTGAAATGAACTGATGCTTTTTGAAATGTTTTTATCTGCATAATTGTACTCAAAGTCTATGTCATATATTATTTTTACAAGTGTATTACTAGCATGATAATATGCATATTCATGCTGTTGCCAAGTGCATTGGAAACAAATTTATGTAACTTACATTGAGCTGTTATTTCAATGTAATGAGTTGTTAAGTTATGTGATGCGTTGTAAAGTAATTCTAACTAAAGTCTAAATTATGAACTTGGAAAATCTTTTTGTAACCGCTACAAGAGACAATTTTGGTTGACCTAAAGCACATGTGACAACACATATCACCTGTCCAGTTAATTGAATAATGAATCAGTGGACATGTGGCGTAAGATAGAAACATGAAACTTTAATGAGAAAAACAAAAAAACATATCCTTTACTGTCATGATACGTGCAGTGCAAATGAAGCGAGAACTCAAGTGCAGGGAAATGGTGGTTTTAATTATAAAAGTAAACAAAACAGAAACATAAATTACCCCGAGGGGAAAAACAGACCGACAGAGCAATGCAAAAACAAGGACTAGAAACACACAAGACTTACTGCACCAAGAACATATGACAACGTGGCCGAACAGGACTGCAAACACCGGGATCATTTAAAGGAGACAAACGAGGAGGCACCAGGTGTACACGCTGAGACAATTAGGGAATAACAAGGAGGGCGGGGTCAAACAATCAGCCGGGGGAACACATGGAACAATCACAACACAAACCCATGTGCTCAGACAAGACAGTGACATCTGGTGGCCAACCAGGGCACACCCACAGGATACGTGACACTACCCCCCAACAAAGGAGCAGCTCCCAGATGCTCCACCTGCAACACTAAGAACACACAAAAACATGAAAAATGAAAATACAAAATGTCAAGAAGGGAGGTGGGCAAGAGACAGATCAGGGGGAGGGATGGTGGGCCAGGCCCGTGCAGAGGCAGGGGGCCCGCAGACCAAGGCCGAGCAGGAGACCAGGACAGATCCGGAGGGACGGACCAGGGGGTTTCCGGCCCAACAGGAACCCCAGCGCACTGCCAGTGTGGGGCCGGAGGGACAAGCCAGGCAGTGAGTTTACGAACGGCCTCTGTGGCCGTGACAGGGCAGACAGTCAGTTCAGAAACGGCCTCTGTGGCCGTGACAGGGCAGGCAGTGAGCTCAGGAACGGTCTCTGTGGCCGTAACAGGGCAGACAGTGAGTTCAGGAACGGCCTCTGGCAGGGTAAGGAGCTCGAGTGGAGCCGGCAGGGCGAGAAGTTCGGGTAGAGCCGGCAAGGCGAGGAGCTCGGGTGGCGCCGGCAGGGCAAGGCGCTCGGGTGGCGCCGGCAGGGCAAGGAGTCTGGGTGGCGCCGGCAGGGCAAGGCGCTTGGGTGGCGCCGGCAGGCCAAGGAGTCTGGGTGGCGCCGGCAGGGCAAGGCGCTTGGGTGGCGCCGGTAGGGTGAGGCGCTTGGGTGGCGCCGGCAGGGCGAGGCGCACGGGTGGCGCCGACAGGGCGAGGAGCACGGGTGGCGCCGGCAGGGTGAGGAGCTTGGGTGGCTCTGGCACGACCTCCTGGCCAGCAGTGAGCTCCTGGGTAGCCTCCTGGCCTTGTGGGACGGAGAAGGCCTTCCTCCGCCTCTTCCTCCGTCTCCGGGAGCGGGGCGCCGCTGCGGCATCCTCGGCCACCACTAGGGGATTGAGAGCGGGCACCGCCGCCTCGGGAGCGCTGTGAGCGGGCACCGCCGCCTCGGGAGCGCTGTGAGCGGTCAACGCCGCCTCGGGAGCGCTGTGAGCGGGCACCGCCGCCTCGGGAGCGCTGTGAGCGGGCACCGCCGCCTCGGGAGCGCTGTGAGCGGGCACCGCCGCCTCGGGAGCGCTGTGAGCGGGCACCGCCGCTTGGAGAAGCGTCAAAAACTCCACCAATTCCCCAAAAGTCAAGTGGTCTAGCTCCCTCATCCACTCCTCATCGAGGGGCTCATCAAGGGCAAGGTTAAAGAAGTCCTTGAGAGCCACCTCGTTGTATCCCAAACCCTCTGCTGCCTCACAAAACGTCCAGGCAAACATCCTGACGTCAGTGCCCCTCTGACGGAGAGAGTGCAGCGTCCTGACCTGGAGGATCCGTAAAAAAGTGGGGTTCCTCACGTTAGGGGCTGGAGGATGGGAAGGATCCATTCCCCGCTGAGTTCTCTGATGTCGGCCACGTTCTGTCATGATACGTGCAGTGCAAATGAAGCGAGAACTCAAGTGCAGGGAAATGGTGGTTTTAATTATAAAAGTAAACAAAACAGAAACATAAATTACCCCGAGGGGAAAAACAGACCGACAGAGCAATGCAAAAACAAGGACTAGAAACACACAAGACTTACTGCACCAAGAACATATGACAACGTGGCCGAACAGGACTGCAAACACCGGGATCATTTAAAGGAGACAAACGAGGAGGCACCAGGTGTACACGCTGAGACAATTAGGGAATAACAAGGAGGGCGGGGTCAAACAATCAGCCGGGGGAACACATGGAACAATCACAACACAAACCCATGTGCTCAGACAAGACAGTGACATCTGGTGGCCAACCAGGGCACACCCACAGGATACGTGACACTTACACCTCAAAGAACAAACAGAGCTGCGGTCAAGTCACATTTCTTTGTAGACGTGGAAATCCTCCATGAATAATTTGTTACCTTTGGTTCATTTGTTGTTCTCACGAACTTACCCAGTATTTGAAGCAGCCTTTATACACTAATACTACTTCAGCACACTGTTAATGGGGTTAAGATGCTTTTATGAGCATAAAATATTTAACTTGAGGTCTGTTCTACTCTGCCAACTTACTTCTATTTCATTAAGTAGCAACTGGACTAAAGACCCCATTCTTTTTTCTTTTCTATTGATTTGTTTTGTGCTTGAATTACATGTCTGGAAATTTGGCTGTAGTGATTATTGTTTTCTATTCAAGCATTCTCTTGTGACATTACCCAATAAGGGTTTTTCCAAGCTTTCCCCAAACCAGTTGTAACTGGAAGCTCGGTGGCTGACACATTTTCATTGTCTTTTTTTGGCAGACAATAGCAGTGATAGTGAGGTAAATAATGACAAAGCTGTTTTAGAGATGGTGAAGAATGATCTGCTTATTTATTGTCAAGCAATTTAGTTTTGGTATTACCTGATTCAGGGACTATTGCGGGTTTAATACAGATTAGGATCAATCAACAGAATTTGAAGCATAATACCAGAAAAAAATACTTTCTACTCACCGTCTTAAAACAGAAAGAAAATTTTATCTGAGGCACTTAAAATAACAGTTACTCATAGTTTTATAAAAGCACGTTAATTTCTCTTTTAGAACTTGTGTATTATTTGAGCTGAAAAGCTGTTCTCTTCAATTTTATGATCGTTTTATGAGTGTTTTGACTACTTTGTCACGTCAACAAAGTTGTAAAAATGAACTAAAAATAACTTCACAGAAAAAAATATTTCTTAACACTAAAATCATGTTAGCATGCCTAATATTTACTTCTTGTGGCTATAATTGTGACATATTGTCACTATTTTAACATTTACGAATTGGCCCCTTTCACTTCACAAGTTTCTCACTGTTACAGAATATTTTATATTGTTTCCAGAAGCAGTTTCATGCAGGTGATATGATGAAATACTCTCAATTATGAATTCTTAGTGATGGTGTGTGAAATGTTTTGACTCAGGTGCTCTGGTGATTTTCCCAGTTAGGCTTGTGGTGTAAAACTGCCAAAAACCAGCCATGTCTGGTTTGGAGAAGTCTTCATGACTCAAACCATTCATTGAGTCAACACTGCTGAGAAGTTCATTGGGTTCCTCCAGTGAAAATGTGCCAAAGGTATTGCATTTATTTTAGTGGATCAAATAAAAAAATAATGGTCTTGGCAAGCACAGTAAGCTCTTACTGGAACTGAAGTGTTTCTGAGTCTCTACTAATTCTTTTCAGTGCCTTTTATCCTACAGTGTTCCAGTAGAGTTTGGCTGTTCACTTTTCCACCATCAGAAATAATGTTCACGTGATTAGCTATTGAAAACAAATATTTTGGTCCAACTGGCTTGTTGGGAACATGTGAGTTTGAAGTTGAAATTAGCAGAAGTCCTGCTCTGAGGTGCTCCATGGAAAAAACTCTCCTGATGATGCATGATATCAGCTGTTGACTCTTCAGTCCCAACTGGAAAATAAATTATTCTTTTTGATTTGCTGGATCTCAGAGATGGACATACTGTGATGATATTTTTAGAACTATAGCAAGACGGTTCGTGTATGGCAATTTATCTGTTATCATTATTTCCTCAGTTTCCTCCCATGCCATATTTAACTCGGACTCTGTCATTTGAGTCTTGGGCTTCATGCTACAAGAGATGACGTTACTGGGAACACAATGTTTACTGTGTTATTTTGCAGCTGATTGCTTTTGCTGAAGCATTCCCAGCAGCAACCTGGTAAAATCTTGCCTTTTCTGAATGGCAGAGAGAAAGCAGCTGCTTATTTTTTTAGAGCCTTACAGCCCTTCACAACCCACTTTGACAGGTGAAAGAGTTTAACACCTGCTAAAGCAACTCCTTTACTTGAAGGTTTGATCAAAGCTGTCAGGTGCGGGAAGACGGAAACTCATTTGAAACAGCAAAAGGCAACCATCAACATCAGCAAACTGACATACAAGCTCAAATCTTTCCTTTCTGGATTAAGAACATGTATCGTTCTTTATACAGTAAGACTCGTGTATGACACCACAGAATTGTGCAAGTCTATTTTTTCCTTAAATTCTAACCTCTATGGAAGTCAACTGGCTGACAGTGAAGAACTGTTTTCAATCTTTTGTTTGCTGTTAGTTTCATCAGTCCATTTTTTTCATAGAACTTCTCCATGGATATTAACTATTTGTTTCCAGTCATGTGCTTTTCACTAAATCACTTCAATTTCATTAGTTCCAACCTTGTTCATCTATTAGAGTTATGTCTGTCAGTGATCAACATTAGTCAGTGACAATCACTGGAAACCTTAAATATGGCTGCATCTGACCGTTAACCTTTATAATGCGGTATCCATTGGCACACTGCTTATAAACAACAGCTTACAATTTACAGTCATTTTCATGGAATACTGGAGCAAGATAATTCGTTATCTTGAAGAGAATTTGACTGAATTGTGGGTTAAATATGTGCATTTACATATGTATATAAATAACTACTTAGAAATAACTATTGAAACCTGAATATATAATTTAGGTTGGTGGTGCTGGAAGGAAATATCTATAAAGTGCAAATGAGGTTGTACCAGCAGGAAGAAACAGAAAACCACATTTGAGGAAACTGCTGAAATTCTGCCGAAAATTTTGTCAGCAACACCAGCTACTTCCCTATACAACCTTAAAATTGGCCAAAGTTAAGTTCCACTAAGACCAATAACTATTTGTTTAACCACATCATGATAACCAACCAGAGCACTCTTGCAACGGCCTGCTAATACAGCATCAAAACATCAAAAACCTTTTCTGGTTTCGTTTGAGTTGAAGCAGTTTCCTTCACTGGAAATAGCATTTATTTATTAAATAATGCCTATGAACTGTCAAAAATCAGGCTCAGAATGAATAAATGATAAGTTACAACTGTAGTGATAAATATATTAGCACCCACACCAACACACAATAACATTCTGTTTTTTTTTAACAAGTGTGCTCTATATGCGACTGCCACTTTAAATGCTCAAGCTCTTCCATGCATTTATCATTTGTCAGCTGAAAATGTTGTTCTGAAAGTGATTTAAAAATTAAAAGCTGTTTTCATGAGTTGAGGGAATGCAACCTGTCTCAACTATTGCCAACTTGACTAGATAAGATAAGTAAGGTTTATTGAGACAGTTTTTGATGTTGGCTTGACAGAGTCTGATCTCACTAAATAGGTCATTTTAAAGTGTTAAGTTTTTACAGACTGTACAGTCAGCTGATAGATTGCCTGGCCATTGCAGAGTGTGCTGGTTGGTTACTTGGATGTGGTTAAGCAAATAGGGTTGTTTGATGGTTGATATGGGGTTTTGGCGAGTTGCTAGGTTATTTCCACTGATTGCTAGGGTGCTCTACCTGCTTGCTGGTTGATTCTAGGCAGGGTGTTCTGGAAGGTTGCTAGTAAATGCTAAAGGTCTTCTTGCTGGTTAGGAGTTGCTCTTGTTTGACAAGGTGGCTGGTGTAATTATTTAGTAAAATAATTGTCCTCCATTACCTAATCCTTATTATAATTAAAAATTAATAAAAATAATTAAAGATTAGACTCTATCTTTTTAACACCAATTACTGGTTAAAAACAGCACACGGTATTCACTGGATGAGAAAAAAATAAAAAACTTCCACAGATGGTTGTGGGACAAGCAAGTCATTTGAATTTACTACATCTGTGGTGAGATCGATAGTGCTGTTTGGACTGATGTCCCATCGGTTCTGTGAATGTCTTTTTTTTTTGTCTGTATTCATATGACTGTGCTCGCTCCCGTCAGCGCCTCGTGAGCGCGCGGGACAGAGAGAGTGGAGCTGGAGCCCAGTCACAGTTAACTCTTTGTACCGACGGTTGCAGGACAAATGATTTGACCTTCAGCGAACCGGAGGCTTGATCTCTACCATTCAGACGTTTTCAACACACAGCACCGGACCAGTATCGGATCGTTTTACCGCGTCTGCTCGTTTTCTTTCGTAAACACATTTTTATTTGTTGGCGAGAGGTGGCCACGTCCTTGATTTTTCTGGCCTCGCGGATTGGAAAAACTTAACACATTCTGAGTGGTTTCACCCAGGAATGGATACTGGAGTTGTCACTGAAAAGAAAAGGTAGGGATCCCCGTGTCTATGTCAAAGAAGGTCGTCTGCTGAGCGGAATTCGTTGTGTTTTGTATAGTAAACAGGCCAAACGATATTCCTCCCCCGTCACGCAGAAAGTGTCGCCATTTTGTGCTGGATAGCTAACCAAACAATTAAGAGCAAGTTTAAAGCGCTCATATTTTCCTCTAAACAACCATTAAATGTTAATCTAAAAAATTTAAAGACTCATTTGTTGCTTTTATAACACATTGTTTGACTTCTTTGAGGTAACAGAGTGTCTGTGGAAGGAAGCTAACGTTAACAAAACTAGCTGCATGCTCACTTAAACTTACACTGATTTATTGCTTAAACGGCTATAACAGTTTATAATAGTATAGACTCTCATGAGAATGTGTAAACACGTTGCTTATATAGGCAGAGGCATATATGAGCATGAATGTCGAATGCTTAGAACAGACAGCTGTTACAGTAGAGGAGGAAGTAAATGGTGTCATTTTTGCTCAGTGCATACTATTTGTGTACTTTGTGTTCTGTTATTTTGCACTGTATTCACTGTATTCAAGCTAAAGAGAGCCATGAGCTAGTCATATGATGGATCTCTTCTTTACCCCTCAGACCACTTGGCCCCATAGTTTACATGAACTCGTTGCCCTTGTTCAGCCAGCCAGTCTGGCATATTTGTGGAGAAAGGACTGGAAGCAGGAATTCGTCCTTGAATTTTGCTGACAGTCTTATTCTTTGACAGGCCTGTCATCAGTGTGGGCTCAGATGACATGAGATGGAAATAAGTGTTGGCATTGCTAAGACTGGAAAATGTTGCTTGGTTTTTCGGTACTGGTGAATTTACAAGAAGGATGGCACTGGCATTGTAAATAAGCTAAGATCCAGTGTGTCACCATTTATATGGAAGTTACAGGTCAATTTGGCACATTTCGTTTTTTGAGTTGTTGGAATTGCTGGTTAACCTATTATGTTTTTCTTGAAAATTTGTGAGTTCTCATTTGGGGTTGGGAACAAGCATGCAAAGTGTTGTGGAACGTGTCTAAAACATTTCTATTACAATTACGATGTTTGCAGGTCAAATTGCCTGGTGTATTTCATTGTTAGAACCAACTACAAAGACTTGAAATAAAGTATTTTTGGATACATATTTCATAGTTTCTTAACAACCCTCTGATGGTATTTACATGCATTTGGTAGACACATTTATCCAAAGAAACTTACATTTGAAAGTGTAAACATTTTTATTAGTTTTTGCTTGTTCATTTTTACTGTTTGAGCTTCAGGAACGCACGCAGAAGTAGTACTTTTCTGTACTTTTAAAGTGTAAAAGTTAACTTTTTTTTTTTAATGTATGAGAAATATTAATGTTAAAGTATTGCTGTTTTAACTGATTTTTTTAATGTGCTCTTTGGTGAATTGAATCCAAGGTCAGTTTGACCCTCGACCAAAAAAAACAAAATCACGCCTAGATTTTGAAGATAATCTCATTTTTTATTTGTAGTTACAACAATACTGTGTGATAGGCCTTTAGTTTATATCCTGTTTAAAGTGAATAAAACCTTGTTTTCAGTAGCAGTATTTTCCTCTGACATTATTTTGGTTGGCATCCAAGTTCAAGCTGCTACATGCGTTTTGCATCTCTTCTTTCAAATCTTAATCACTCTAAGAATTGACGTCAATGCAACTTCCTGCCCAGTCTTGTGGCAAGACCTTTATCAGTTTGAATGTAGAAATGTGGCCCTCTTGTTATGTTTTCCTCTTTAGAGGTGTTTTCATAAGCCTTGGGTCAAAAGGAGGGCTATTGATTCTGTCATTGTATTTCGAGGTCTTGCATGTGATCTATATGAATCCAATTGGGAATAATGTTGTAAAACAGGCCACCTTTTAGACCTGTATCGATTTTAGTTAGTATTATTTAGCTATCAATATTCAAGCAGCTAATTTTTTTAGGAGCTCAAAAGCGTTCCTAGGTGGAAGGATTAGGCGATATTACAACTCTTATATCATATAATATCATATATTATGAGTATACTCCTGAATAACCAACATAGCTGTATATCGGAATGTTTGACTGTAATTATTTTCGAAATTAGCTGGGAAAATATTTTATTTTCTAAGTATAAATAATGTGCAAACGTATTAACTTAGATATAAATGTCAACCTTTAGAGATTTCGCTACATTTTGCCTTTGTGCTTTATTTATCATATGCCTATCGAGCAGTCAGCGCATGCAAAACTATATATCTTCCATATCGAATAGTCAGGGGTTTGGTTGGTTTCGGCTTCACCTCACCTCAATCAGATGTATTTATTTTTGTTAAATGCGTTCTTGCATTTAAGTGTAACCGATTGGAACAGCACAGAACAGAAGTGTTTTTAAAAGTTGGACTATTTTGTAACTAGTGATGCTGTCCTAAAATGCAACATTTGTGGTGAGATGCTCAAAAACAGTGAGAGACAAATAATTAAAAAAATGAAATGCATCACCACTATAAATGTCACTAGCATATCTATATAAGAATAAATGTAGATAAATTAATGACCTCACAAATTCACTATAGACATGCGCTGAATGTTTTTTTTATGAAACAATTTTCACTTAGTTGACAATCCCTACTGCCCATCCTTGCTATTTGTTACTAGAAATTGGTTAGAAATGGACAGGCATGGATTATTATATCACAGTGTTCAAAAATTTAAATCAAATAGGTGACTAATAATGCCAGTAAATGTAGACATGAGAAGCTGGTGATTGCTTTGGCAAATGGACCGAGAGAATACAGATACTGTAGCAAAACATGACGTCTTGGTAAGATTATCAGCTTACTTGATTAGCCATTTTGTTATCATGATGAGGCACATCCACTTCAGTGAAAGCTCTTGTATTTTGTCTACTCATTGCGCTTTGAAACCATACAATGCAACCTCATACTTAAGCGTTTGCAGTTGAGTAAAAAGCTCCCATTTGCTAAAGGGGCCTTCCAGCTACCCTGCATAGAGTCAGTAATGTAGACATGTATATTATTGAACAGTCCATATATGGAGCTTACATAAGACGACAATGTACCGGCACGCACAGACACAAACAGGCTGAAAAACACAATGAAATGCGTGTGTTAACATCCCCTGTGCACAAGGGTTTTCCTCTCATTCTGGGCAAATCATTTCCGCTTTGCTTCAGAAAATACTTTGATAGGGAGGATGGGAGTTAGGACGCCGTCTGTCTGAAGATGCTGTTTTTTCCTGCTAGGGCACTAGGCTGTCTTAAGCGTTTTCCCTTCTTTGTGTTGCGTGGCTTTGACGGTTGTAACAATGCCTGCTCATTGTTTCTCATTGCTGCTTTGACCTTGGAGCTCCTAGATGGGGAATATGTAGATTCATTGCCAGTTTCATGGAGATCTCATTGGTCATTTAAATTATAAAGGGCAAAATCTATGTACAGGCCTAAATAGAATCTGCATCACTTCAGAATCACCCCGTGCAAATTCAGAACAGTTCAATAAACAATTCAGTTTGATTTGGAATGTTTTAAAAGCTTATTATAAAATAAATGTATTTAACTGCTTCTAATGCGCTTTAGAAAAAGCAAAATGACACTGCTGTTTCTTGCAGTAAAATACATAACCAGTAACGTAATCCAACTAGCATGAAATAAAATTAACAATGACTGCTTTTTATAACTTTTATATCACCTCAAGGCCACATATGTAAATAAAGAAAAGGGAAATAAAGTACCAACCAGATGACATTATAGTTGTATGCATGCCAGAAAAATGGCAATGTTTTAGCTTTGAGAAAAGCGGCAAAGTTTCTATACAGTGAAAGCATTAACTGTATAAATGGTTTGAGATGAGTGGTGTTGAGACTGTGTAATTTGTTGCTTGGCCATTAATGGTTTATAATTGAGAAATGGAAAGGAGTTATTTTGCCCCTGTTGATGACAATGCATGCAGATGAACTAACACTACAATGAAGCGTTGATGGATCTTGACCTCCGGCTGCTCGCAATCCTTTAAGAAATTTCATATTGCTGCAATGTAACTGTGCAATGCAACAGTAATTTTCAGATGCTTCTGATCGAATTAAACAGAAGAACACCATTGACTCACTCCACACGGTCTGCTGTTTTTCAGACATTGACGTGTTTGTGCTGTTATTGCAAACGTTGGCTAAATCAGTTCCTTAATGTTGTTTCCATATTTGATTTCAAGCTTGTTTGAGGCTTAACATATTTTGTCAGCTGGCCTGATATAAACAGATAAAAGATCATGGGTTTTTGCTGAGGATATCTGAGGTTTTTAACTTTCTGCTTGAAGCCACTTCAAGATTGTCTTCTGTGAAATCCTAGAATTAGGAAAAGACAAATTTAAGTTTTCTAAATCAGTAAACTGTGAATGAACATGGTGGTTTTTCTTACAGAGTGTGCATTACTTTGTTGCTCTTTATTGCCTGTAGCTTTGTTTGTTTTCAGAGACCTCCATTATTGCAATGAACTGAAACATTTGTTAAATGTGTGGGAGTTGGTCTCGGCAGTGACAGTATAGGCAGAGGTCCCAAAAAAGATAGGCTGCTTTAGAAATTATAATGAGATATAGGCTTTTTGCCAAAATTAGTCTCTATGACCTATTTGTCAGGAAAGAGATTATTTTCTGGCCAAGAGCTGTTAATTGTTCAGATCCTGACCTTGCTTGTTTGTAAGACCAGTTATTTTATGGCTTGTTTGTGTGTAAACGTTTGTTCCTTGTAGTGTGCCGAAACGTTTCTGTTGGGAAATCTGAAAACTGTCCGACACTACAACATTTATCACCCATGGCTGGGTTCCAAGGGTTGTAACTGAGTCTGTCACAGCATGTCCACACCCCTTTTACCAGCCAGTCAGATTGAAACTATCTTTCTGGCCTCTGACGTTGCAGGTTTTGACGCCATTCAAATGAGAGATTTTAAAATAAGTTGACCTTCCTGCTGCCTTCAAGCACTAGCACAGGAGGTCTCTCTTGTCAAACACCTAGCCAAACTAACAAAACACTGTCCGTCCTTCTCTTTTCAGGGTGAGCTCGGAGCGCAGGAAGGAGAAGTCCAGGGATGCAGCACGATCTCGCAGGGGAAAGGAGTCCGAGGTGTTCTACGAGTTAGCACACCAGCTCCCCCTGCCACACAATGTCACCTCCCACCTGGACAAAGCCTCTATCATGAGGCTGACCATCAGCTACCTGCGCATGAGGAAGCTGCTCAGCTCTGGTCAGTACGCTGACTTGAATATTTGCATCTACATACACAAAATAGTTAAACCACATTCTAATGGGAATCTAAACATTGCCACCAGTAGATATTGTAAATAAATATTGTAAACCATGAGCTGATGAACAGAGGCAAAAATGTGCAGTCTGCACTGAGGCAGAATCCTCAAAGGATGCATATTAGTACTAATATGTACTTTTTAGATACTTTTATGTACTAGGGCTGCATGATTAACCGAAATTGCAATGAATTAGTATGGTTATCAGATTGCAAAGGCTGCAATTTGATTAAGTGTGTGTTCATTTACACGCAAGCAACTCATGATCCAATGTTTTCAGTGTCTTGGAACAGCCCTGTTTGCCGTAAATGCTGCTCCACTTGAACTCATCTCTTCATCTGCTCTGACTTTGGGATGCTTATAACATGCATTTGAGAACACATTTTCCCGAAATTGAAATAAGACACACTTATGAATCAGCTGTTGTTAATGGAAATGTTATGCCCCTTACCATGTTGTGATGCCGTGTCACGGCGCGATGAGACTAACAATAAAACCCATTATAAACGAAGCATTTTCTGCATTCAGGGAGGACATAATTACTGAGTATAATGACTCATACGGTCTTTTTACGCATTGCGCCGCGTAAACATTACCATGTCTGCATTTGTAATCAGAGAAACGACAAACAAGCACTACTCTACACTGCTCAAAACTCACGTTTGAATAGTCAGTACCACATTCTTTAAATATTGAAACGTACTTGTTGTTTCGTACGCTGTGTGTTTCGTACGTGAAATGACGAAACGCACAGCATCTCCACGACATGGCGGCGGCAACAACAATACTACAGCGAGAATAATAGTTACGGCCTCTGTCTTTGCGTTTACATTTGGGCGGTGTTATGCAAATCTTCCCACACTGTGACGTAGACATGTGGGGGACGTGTTTGAATGAGCATTTTTAGGGTCTTTAGTCTGAACCTTTATAAAGAATATCTCTTTGGGTTTGAGACTTTAATCTTTGCAGCTTTACAGATCTTATATATGCACAAACAGCTTGCAACACTCCAAAGACAAAGGAAAACATGAAATCGCATCATATGGCCCCTTTAATGGATTGCTAAAGGATGTTGTTTGGCTTTGCAGATGACTCCGAGAAGGAGAATGAGCTGGAGAGTCAGCTGAACAGCTTTTATCTGAAGGCCCTGGAGGGTTTCCTCATGGTCCTGTCTGAAGATGGAGACATGGTTTATCTTTCTGAGAATGTCAGCAAGAGCATGGGCCTCACACAGGTAGCTAATTGTTGGTGTTTTGTTCTTTGCTGTTTAGATTCAAAAGCGTAAGGTATAGCTAACTATCTCTGCCATCTTTTCTTTCAGTTTGATTTGACTGGTCACAGCATCTTTGAATTTTCACATCCATGTGACCATGAGGAGCTGAGAGAGATGCTGGTCCACAGGACAGGTAATTCACACAAGCTACACTGCAACATTTTTCTGCAAAAAATACACCAGCCATTAATAATGAATGCATTAACTGAATTTTTTTGTCCATGTTAAGGATCCAAAAAGACCAAAGAACAAAACACAGAGCGCAGCTTCTTCCTGCGTATGAAGTGCACACTCACTAGCAGAGGGCGCACTGTCAATATCAAGTCTGCTACATGGAAGGTGAGATGCTGTCTGAATGCTAACAAAGTTTTCTCAGACTATCACTAATCTTTTGGTATCCACAGCCTGTATATAATTTCCCCCTATCATTACCTTTTCCTGGTACATTTTTAGCTTTTTGTTTTAGAACGGTAACATTTGTATTACCCCGATAAGCTGATTTTAAATGGTTCATTCATTTTGTTGACATTGCATGTGTACAGGAAATTTAACAAGGAAGAAGGAAATAAACTGGCTAGAGTCTTATTGTGCACAGAGCATTCGTATAGTAGTTTTTTATGGCATACTTGCTATACAAAGACTTTGAACAGACGTTTCCCCTTCTCTCTCCTGCTAAAGGTTCTTCACTGCACTGGTCATGTGCATGTGCAGGAGTGTGTTGAGGACTCGGGAGACTCTGGCTTTAAAGAGCCTCCTCTGACCTACCTTGTGCTCATCTGTGAGCCCATTCCTCATCCCTCGAACATCGAGGTGCCTCTGGACAGCAAGACCTTTCTCAGCCGCCACACTCTGGACATGAAGTTTTCGTACTGCGATGAAAGGTTAGCAGGAAGATGTAGTGCCCTCATATCCACCTTATTTTGCAAAGTACAAAAAAGCTATTTCCTGTGATGTGCAAGACTCCCAATTCATTAACTGCTACAGGTAAATAAATAAAAGATTAACAAAGTGCAATAAAAGATAAAACTATTTGTGCTATATCCCAGTGCATTTATGATTGGCATAATAGATTAAAATAACAAAACAAAATACAAGTTTGCAGTATAAAGCAGCGTAACACTTTTAAAATGTAACTGAAAAATTAAAATAACTGATAGCGAAATAAACTGGAAGCCTTGCACATTAAAATGACAAATGACCATTCCTGCTTTAAATGTTAAAAATAGCATGCATACACCAAACAGAAAAAAACAATTTCCCCCGGATTATGTAAACAGATTGGCACACAGCTCCTTTTCTTTCTTCCTTTTGTTTTGTTGACGTGTAAATGGTTTGGCCTGCCCTAATTTATTTCCCTATTTTGTTTTGTTTTATATATTTGGGTTTGCCTTGATGGTATCTGTGCCTAGCAATGAATACTGTGCGTGCCGACCAGTTGACAAAAGCAATGCTGCAGAAGGAGTCTAGTGGGCCAAATCACAAAATCCCGTGTCCTGTACCTTTACAAATGTTATTAACTCCACCTAGTGGCAGAAGCCAGTAGTATTTTTAAGCCTTTGCTGAAGGCTCAGTTTCGACATCGCAGGAGATTTTTTTTCACTGCCCTGTTGTACATGTGCAGTACCGCCGCTCCCTATACGCAAGGGCACCAACTCCCTGGGGGGCACCCTCCCAGTTGCTCAAAAAAAAAACACTTGAACATCCACGACCGCAACCGCTCGCACCTCATATTTGCGGCTGAATGCAAATGATCATAATTGATAGACAACTATGCCCGTGAAAAGACATCAGCAATCCGGTGCCGAGAAATGAAAAAAAAAAAAAGGCCCGTGCATCACTTGTTGACGTTGATGATGTGTTTTAACGTTGGTAATCATTTTACCCCCAACAACGCATATAATATTCTCTCTGACTTTCTATGTTCCCTTATGAAAATTAGCCATGGTTTTAACACGAATAAAACCAATAATCATGGTTCTTGTAGCCATGGTAACAGCAAATTAACCATGGTTTTGTTACTTCAAATAATAATTTACAAAGAAGTATTAAGATAATAATTTTTGTGGTTATAAAAACAGACCTAAACCTACAATAGCCTTTAAAATGACTTAAAATGCATTATATAAAATCAAGGAGGCAATAATGATTGGCTAATTATATGATTTCATCAAATAACACTGTTAAAATACATAATGTAGGCTAATACAAAATAAACAATTTATGTACATTACATGTTATTACAAATGCCTGCAAAGGGAGCCAAAGGCCTGGTAATTGCTGCTGTTACACTTACATGACAATCATATCCTTGTTTAATAGTCTATTTTGACCAAACATTTAATTCATATATCCACTTAATCTTTAATTTTGGCCACCTTTTTGCTATAGATGCTACAGCCTCTATAATTTCTTCAGCAACAACAACAAAACATGTGGACATCACAACCCTTACAAAAATTAACCATGGTTTTATCGTATAAAACTGCTTAATTTTCTTTTTCGTGATTTCTGAATGCTTGAGACTATAAAATCAATCCTGCTTAGGGCACCCATTTGGCCAGCAGCGGCCCTGTACATGTGTGTTGTATGTACATACTACAATACCTAGTTACTATCCCTGAGCTGAACTATAAAAAAAAACCCTGAAATAAACGCAATTGAAAGCTATATAGTAATAATTAATAATAATAATTCTATAAAAAATAGAAACTAATAAAAATGGCAAAAGCAGACAGCGGAATTAGTAAAACCTTAAACTAAAAATAAAAATGCCAAATACAGATCTAAGTTAAATATAATCTATGGTGTTGTGATAAATAAAAATGGGTTACTCAACACAGAAGATTAGACATCTCATATCCAGATCATGTTGAAGTGGCAGTTGTTTCAACATGTAGCTACTTAATTGCAAACTCAATCCTCTCACTCTTTTTCCAAAGGATCACAGAGCTGATGGGATATGAGCCAGATGACCTGCTGAACAGGTCTGTGTACGAATACTATCATGCCCTGGATTCAGATCACCTTACCAAGACGCATCACAACTGTGAGTACCTGGACAGAATGCATGCCTTACCTTGATAAAGGTTTCACTTTAACATGCAAAACTGTTACAAAGATGTCTTGTTGAATATGTCTGATTGGAGTGTGTTATTTTTCCCAGTGTTCGCAAAGGGCCAGGCCACCACAGGCCAGTACCGCATGCTGGCTAAGAAAGGTGGTTTTGTGTGGGTGGAGACTCAGGCCACTGTTATCTACAACCCCAAGAATTCTCAGCCACAGTGCATTGTGTGCGTCAACTATGTTCTCAGGTACGGATGCAGTTTGCGGATCTTCAGTAGACCAGTGGATTTATAGAAGCAAATATTGTGAAAAGTGCTTAAGTGTGTATACAAATATGTCTGTGATCATAATTAAATTTACCATTCTGTCCCGTCCAGTGGCATTGTGGAAGGGGACGTTGTCCTGTCCTTGCAGCAGACCGTGACCGAGCCCAAGGCTGAGGAGAAAGAGAATCAGGAGATGGAAGATGAGGCCTCTGAGGCGGACATACTCAAACTCTTCAAGCCAGAAAGCCTCAAGTGTCCCATGAAGAGCTCTGACCTGTATGAGAAGCTGAAAGAGGAGCCTGAGGCTCTCACTTTGTTGGCACCTGCTGCAGGAGACACCATCATCTCTCTGGACTTCAACAACTCAGGTGCTTACTAAAGGATGGTTACATGCCTAAATGGAACAGATTAAGATTTGCTCACTTTGACCGTGACTTGCAGCAAATGAAATGAGAGCTGAGAGGCTGAGGTTCCATGAGCAAAGAGCATATTATTTATTCTCATTCTCATTATTCTCATCTTGTTTAATCACAGATGATATTCCTGCTACTTACATGAATGCTTCCCCTCCACGGTGTTCATTTTTAGTGGTGAAAAAGTGTAATTGTCAAAATAAAATGACATTTTTAACAGCAGCAAAGTTCCATAACTTTGGCTCGTTGTGCAGCCCACCAGTAATATAAGGCAACCAGAAGCTGAAGAAGAACGTCTACTAGAGACTGACAGCTCATACACTTCTGTTCAAAAGTTTGGGGTTGGTAAGATTTTTGTAATGCTTATAAAAAAAAAAAAGTATCTTATGCTCACCAAGGTCGCGTGTTTTTATTAAAAAATACAGTAAAATCAGTAATGTTGCAAAATATTTTCAATTTCAAATTACTTTATATTTTAATATATTTCAAAATGTAATTTATTTCTTTGATAGCAAAGCTGAATTTTCAGAAGCTGTTGCTCCAGTCTTCGGTGTCGATCAGAAATGATTTGAATTTAGGATTCTTTGAATAGTAAGTTCAGATGAACAGCGTTTATTTGAAATAGAAATCTTTAGTAACAATGTAAAAGTTTTACCGTCAATTTTGATCAATATAATGCACCCTTGCTAAACAAAAATATGAAATGGTTCCCCCACTCCTCAAAAAAGAAATTCTTACTGGCCCCAAAACTTTTGAGTGTACCTTTTAATATAATGATGCAATCGCTCTGCAACTTTGTAATCTTATGTAGACTTAAAACATATTCAAGGCATTCACCAATCCTCTGAGACTGAGAAATATGTATTCATAATCTTAGTTTTAGAAATAAAATGTATAAATATACACAATACCTTGGTGTGTTACCAATAATAATTGAACAGTATTTAATTTCCTCCAGATTCTGACATGCAGCTGCTGAAGGAGGTGCCCCTCTACAATGATGTCATGCTGCCCTCTAGCAGCGAGAAGCTGCCTATCAGTCTGTCTCCTCTGACGCCCAGCGACTCCACCCCAGTTCTGACCAAACTAGAGACCGGAGTGGAGGACTTCCCTTTCAGCTCTGCCTCTGATCTTGGGCCATACTCCACAAACACACCTTCCACATCTGGGCTGGGCTCCTCAGGGGTAAAATCTCAAACACTTGCTTTTTTAGCTGCTGTTCTTAGTTATTTTAAAAGGATTTTTCCTTTTTAATGGTTAATGAGATCCCGTGCGTCTCAAAGACTTGGTTCAAGTGTGTTTTTTTTTTTTTTTTTTTCTTAGCCCAACAGCCCAATGGACTACTGTTTCCAAGTAGACTCAGACATCATTTCTGAATTCAAACTGGACCTCGTTGAGAAACTGTTTGCTATTGATACTGAGGCAAAGACCCCTTTTAGCTCTCAGGTAACCCTGCATCTGAAAGATCTCTCTCTGTGGTCATTACTGCATTGCATAAACTTCACAAGACATATATCTGCAAATTCTAGGCCATGGAGGATCTCGACCTAGAGATGCTGGCCCCATACATCCCCATGGATGACGACTTCCAGCTGCGCATCCCCTCTCCACTGGATCCACTCCCTTCTGGCCCTCACTCTGTGTCAGCCATGAGCTCCTTGTTCCAGCCCTTACCCTCCCCTGCGTCTCCAGCCTCTTCCTCCAGCAGCACAGTGAAGCCGGAGCCGTCATCTCGGGCCCCTTCACCCCTGCACCTGCTTCAGGAGGTCTGCAATGCCCCAGTCTCACCCTTCAGCGGCACTCGGGACGTTTCCCCTGCTCGGTCCCCCAACCCACAGAGCAGCAACAGGTAAAGCTCTCTCTGGCATGACTTCCTGCTGGCAATCTCAGTCAGATCAATTCTTCAGCAGCGGGATCGGATAGCTGATCAGTATTAAACTGCAAGTAAGAGTTGAGCCAAAAACAGTTCTATCATGACCATAGAGCTGGGATTTGGACTTCCTTTGGATGTCACTTCTAGTAGATTATCTGATTTTGTGTTTGTTGCTCCAATTTTCCAGAGAGCTATCTCCAAAGATGTTAGCTATCCAGAATGCTCAACGTAAGAGGAAGCTGGAGGAAGTGACATCACTTTCTGAGGCTGTTGGACTGGTCAGTATGAAAATAGATTTTATGCAAAGATTAAGTAAAAGTGCAAAAACTATGACCAAATTTGTTCATATTTAAAAAAAAAAATCTAAATATTTAAAAATACTATATATAAATATAAAATAAATCAACAATATCAAAATTATTATATTTAAAAAAATATATATATTGTTCAGATTAATGTCATTGTTTTAAAAATTATTATATAAAATTGTTTTTATTACTTAATATATTTTTTTTTGCATAAATTTGTTTTGAAAACATTGCTGATAAATAATTGAAAAATAAATAAATAAATAAAAAAACCTTGAGAAACATATTAAGTGATTCTTTAAGATTTGTTTTCCATGTAACTCTAAGACTAATGGCCACTCTCCAATTTCCTGCAGAGTGCTTTGCTTCAGAGTGTGGACAGTGTTATAGAGCCTGGAAAGAGGGCAAAGGTTTTAGAGGTTAAAGGATCGAGTTTGCTTGGAGGAAACAAAACCATTCTCATACTGCCCTCTGGTGAGTGACAAGACCATCATCACCACTATACCATGCATTTTATAGATTTTTTAAATGCAAAATTGTTAGAAATGCAGGAAGCCCCAAAAAAAACTCAATTATTTAAATATTAATATATACAAAATATAAAATATATACATATGAAGTGTTAAGAAAAATATTTTAGTACTTTTCACCTGATGGCAACACCACTTGCCATTTTTTGAGTTCTTTCCTAAGCTTGTATATAGTTCAAGTTGTCTGTAACTCAGTTTCTGTTTTTCTCCTCTGAATCTGCAGATGTGGCCAGTCGTCTGTTGTGCAGTTCTTTAGAGAACAGCAGCGGGCTGCCTCAGCTAACACGTTACGACTGCGAAGTCAATGCTCCCGTGCAGGACCGCCATCATCTGCTGCAGGGAGAGGAGCTCCTGCGTGCTCTGGACCAAGTCAACTGAG
Organism: Barbus barbus; assembly: GCF_936440315.1. Taxonomy (NCBI): domain Eukaryota; kingdom Metazoa; phylum Chordata; class Actinopteri; order Cypriniformes; family Cyprinidae; genus Barbus; species Barbus barbus. The sequence goes on along the minus strand of NC_136742.1, from coordinate 14,096,268 downwards.
CTTTGTTGTGTTTAGCAATTCCGGACACTGCATCCCTCTCTCTCGCCCCTTGATCCCTGCCTGCCCACCCGATCCCTGAAATCTGTCTCCACATGTCTCCTTTTATTCCAAGCCCTAATATTCTCCTTTAAGTTTTAAAAAATGTACTAGATGACCTGCACCTTCCATTGATCTCGCCAGTGAGCCCAGAGGGAGTCCATCCATCCCAGTGTGTAGAGAGCTTGGAGACAGAGGAGCGTAATGTAACTTAACAGTGGCATCAACCAGACAAGAGTCAAAAGCCTTAATGTGAAATGCACACTGATGCACAGATGCTGATGCGTACAATCTCCCACACTCCTTCTGGATTCCCTAATTTTACCTAAAAACCCTGTGTTTTATGCCCCTCCCCAAAGCGTGTGTATTGTAGCTACAGTCGCACAATAATCTATTTTCTTAAGACAGAATACCAGCAGTCCATGCAATATACGAAACCATTTTTACGAATATGTACTTTTAATGAAAGATTGAACTATTTATTTTTTCTCTTCTCTCTTCTCTTCTGAGTTTTGTTGTGTAGCGGTTACGTGAGTTCTTTGTGTGCACTCATAGGCTCAATGGTAAAACGCTGTTGGATGTTTGTGAGTGTTGCTTTCTTATTTACTTCACTTTTAAGTTTTCTCTTGAACAGCACAGATGAATTGTAAAAGATCCATTGAAAGTAATGATGGAGATTGTGCAAAAAAGGGAATTTAAAATCATGTGGTGTTCTCATGATGGTTTTTGTCTCAAAGAGGTTAAAACAGATTTATAGTTTAATTATGCAATAGATTTTTATATTTTTAGTGTTCATTTTTTCTGTTTAGTTCTTTGTTGTAGATGCTTAAGGTAATTCATGCTCGTGAGATGTCATAGCTGGTAACCATTTTCTTTTTCTGCTTCATGAGCGGTTTTAGATCATGCAGAGCTGATAAATGATTTATGTCCCAGTTTTACGAGTATTTATAATGGCATTAGAACATGAATGCTTAGTTTTAAGTAAGACAATATTTGTTTTCATCATGCTTTCAGATGAATGTAAGCCTGTTGACAAAGTCTTGCAAGTATTTTATGACCTTTTATCTTGTTTTTCAGTAGGAAAGACATTTTCTTTTGTTATTGTAATCTTCATTTATCTCTGCAATCTCCAGTCTTCTCCTTTATTCTTAACACTAAATGTTTTGTTTATTGCATAATCAGTAAAAGACAATTGTGGACCAGAATTTTGTGATGGATGTTTCAATTGACGTGACACTTAATTTAGTTTTTTATCTGGATCTGGGGGTGGAAGGTCCTGGGGATGGGGGGAGCTGGGGGGGTCGTAGTATCAGAGTTCAGTGTTGCATGGGGTAAAAGAGGGGAGGGGGGGCAAGGACAGGAGGGAGTTCAGCTTCCTGACAGCCTGATGTATGTAGACTTCACTGCACCCCAAATCATTACTGACTTTGGAAACTTCTCACTGGACTTCAAGCAGCTTGAATTCTGTGCCTCTCCAGATGTCCTCCAGACTACAGACCTTGATTTCCAAATTAAATGCAAAATTTACTTTTATCTGAAAAGAGGACTTTGGACCACTGAGCAACAGTCCAGTTCTTTTTCTCCACAGCCCAGGTAAGATGCTTCTGACGTTGTCTCTGGTTCAGAAGTGGCTTGGTAGCCCTTTTCCTGAAGACGTCTGAGCGTGGTGACTCTTGATGCACTGACTCCAGCTTCAGTCCACTCCTTGTGAAGCTCTCCCAAGTGTTTGAATCAGCTTTGCTTGACAGTATTCTCAAGCTTGCGGTCATCCCTGTTGCTTGTACACCTTTTCCTACCCAATTTCAGTCAACTTTGCATTTAATATGCTTTGATACAGCACTCTGTGAACAGCCACTCCTTTCAGTAATGACCTTCTGTGACTTACCCTCTTTGTGGAGGGTGTCAATGATTGTCTTCTGGATCACTGCCAAGTCAGCAGTCTTCCCCATTATTGTGGTTTCAAAGAACAAGAGATACCCAGAATTTATACTGTAGGGATGGTCATTTAATGAAACTCAAATATAAATATTCTAATATTTTGAGATACTGGATTCTTGACTTATCAAAATTAAAACAAAAAAACTTTTGAAATGTTTTACTTTACACGCGATGAATCTAGAATATATGAATGTTTCACTTTTTGAAATAAGTTACACAAAAAAAATACCTTTTTTATTCTATATTTTTTAGATGCACCTGTACTATTATATATAAATTATAATATATATACTGTTTTCTATTCCTATAATGACAACAGGGGCCAGTAGCTCTCACAAACACACACACTCAAAATTCTAAGTTAACATCTCACAGGTTTTTTTTTTTTTCTGGTACAAAAAAGGTAACTACGACTTTGTTACAATTAAGATTTTTTTCCATTTGAAACAAGCTTTCATAGTAAAGAAATTTCATATGGTTATTAAAGTTGTAGTGTCTGAATTTAATAAAGACTACTGGCGTTGTTTCCACAGTCCTCCAGTAGAGCTGACATGCTTGCTGCCATCAAGTCCAAATCATATGGTCATGTGTCAAAGGTTTGAAATTTTCTTGCAACAAATGCTGCTATGTTTGTTGCTTAAGTTCTGTAAACATGGTTTACATAGTGGGTTCAGTATTTATTGAGGATGGTACTCAAAGTAATTGCTCCGTTTAAGATCATTTTTAGGATACAGATGTTTATCATCTGCATACATTTATAACCATGTACAGTTACCGCTTTAAAGAAAAACTCATGCCGAGAATGATTTGTTTCTCCTTTCACATGGCTTTGGGACATGGTGTAAAGAGAACAAAATCTAGGCGCCACAGACAGGTTGAGATGGTCACATCAGGCCCTGGGACCGATCAAGACCTGTTTAGTCAGAAAAAGAGACCCCCATCCCTCAGGACCAGAACCTGGCAAAACTTCGGCAAACCAAGTCAGAATTGGCTAAACCCCTTTTTTAGACATAAAACAACTTTTGAGAACATATGGGTCAAAAGTTGGTGCTGGTGTGATATTTTTGTTTTCACTTTTGTCTTAAGGCGAGCCAGAACAAACACAGGAATGACTTCTGAGTGTGATGGAGGAAGACAAGCCTGCATGTGAGTGTATAGTTCCATTAATCAAAAAAAATAATAGTAACATTTTTTTTTAACTTTCAGTGAAACGTAAAGACGTTAGAAGATTCAAGTGGTGAAATAATTATAGCTCTGAACAGAGTCATTAATTTGTGTCAGTTTACATTAATCCACAGTGCTTTAATAATATGAATACTTGAATGTGAAAGCATTGGTTATGTTTTGGTTTGGACATAATAATGAATAACTGGAAATAAATAATAAAATGAGATCCTACCATCCTGCTGTTGGGTTTCTACTTTGATTCTGCTTTGCTTAGGCTGTTACATTTTTCATATAGGGAAAGCTTAGATTTTTAGATTTAGGTCAAGAAATTCACCAAATTTAGATTAAGGGTGTTTGTTTTCAGAAAGCATTAGTGGTGTTACATTGCTTTGGCCAATTTTTTTTAACTATGATAAATGCCACTAGAGAATTAAAAGCCATGCAACGTCTCCCTCTAGTGGAGACATATTTACAATGTCTGCGAGGTTTTTTTTTCTTTTTTTTTTTTTTAAGAGCACCGACCCCACTCTTTTCCACAATAGCTACAAGTAGGACATAACCTATGATAGCCCCACAGTGTAAATGAAATCCTGTAGTAAGGGGAATCCCATTCACCCGACCACAAAGGTCCCTCTGTGTCCTTCAGTGTGCTCCACATTGTCATAGCACTGTTGTAATCACCACGAGACAGCCCTGATTCCAGTCTTCATATAGTGTTTATTTTTGTGGGCTGAAGTCTAAAACCCATGAGATTCAGTTGTACCAGTGTCATCCTATCCTCGACACAGAAAAACTGTGTATACAAAAACGTTATAACTAGGCCTAAATGACAAATTCTGCATATTTAATATTTTTAGTTGGCTATAATTTACAGAAACATAATCGGATTTGGTTGTCCCCCCCCCCTACATATTCCTGTCCCTTTTTTGTCTTCATAATGAGGTATTTCATGAGCCGAATAAACCCATTTAACTAATTTACTGTCAGGTTTAAGTCATTTTCCCTTTATATTGCTTTTCTGTCCATACATCAGTTTCTTGCTTTAAGGTAGTTGTGAAATTTCAATTTTATGCTGCTACACACGTTAAAAGAATATAACAATCTTGTCATGAGGTGTATTTTGAGACAAAGGATCCCATCTACTCACGTTTATGAATCGTTTTCTTTTTAAAATTATATTTAGTTTACCTTTAGGTGGCGCTCGACTGCTAACTCCACTGAAAACACGCATACATCTCGTGAGGTTTTGTCTTGGGAGACATTATCAAACGCATGACTTAACTCCGAGTTATTTCCGAGTATTTGTGCATTCGCACGAACAGAAATACAAAGCAATTCTTTTTTTTATATAACATCTCATCCACTACTTACAAATGACTGTGATTGGTGAAGCCTCACCAGCGCGGAGAAAAGTTACAGGTCAACGAGCTGCTTCAGAAGCGTCCTGTGTGATCATTTACGCTTGAAAATGAAACAAAAACGGTAATAGCCATTGAATTTACTATAGTGAATAACTGAGGAAGATTTATTTTTCGAACTCCTCATTCTTGATAAAGCGCTAAACGCCGCCTAGTTTCGGATCCTCCTGTTTCATGCTAGTTACTGTATTTCATTAGTGAATATAAAAAAAACAAATCCCCTGCAGACCATAACAGAAAGACCGGGACCTACTGTGCGTCACTGCCAGTGCGTGTCCCCGCCTTCAGCTACGTATATGGCTCATCTGTCGCCCTCCCTGCTTAATAACGGAAGGGTACTTCCTAGCTCCCAGTCAAATAGCCAGTCTATTTTACCTCCGTCTCCTGTGCTTTGAAGACTCGAGGATTGTATAGTTATGCGCTGTACAATATAACCAGCCATTGTTGAGTGCAGCTTTGCACGCAGCCTCTCGCGAGCAGCGCCTGGGATACTGATCCAGCCCTTTCGCTTTCACCATGGCAAGAGACGCGCTCCACAGATTCGTTTGCCTTTGTCGATACCTACAGGATCCCTGCCATGTCGCCAGATTTCAGCAGCTCTGCGGCGTCCGCGGGACGTTTCCTAAAAAATCGGCCGAGGCTGGCGAGACGCTTGGGGTCAACGGTGCTTGCGCGGCTGGAGACTCAGCACACGAACTTCCGGGCCAAAGGTTGAGAAAAAGTTTAAATGCTGTTGAAAATGTTGAACAGGACGAATGTTCCACTAATGCACCCTCGGGGCAAGACGCGGAGAGGGACTCCAAAGGCACAGTGAAGCCGTTACGCAGGAACTCATTGACCGGTGATGTTGGCCAGGAGTTCATCATCGAGAACAGGCTTCTCTTCTATCTCTTCACCGTCGGTACCGAGCTGGGCAACGAGATGTTCTTCATCGTGTTCTTCCCCTTCTTGATGTGGAACGTCGACCCCTATGTGAGCCGGCAGCTGATCGTGGTGTGGGCCTGGGTGCTGTTCCTCGGTCAGTCCACGAAAGATGTGATCCGCTGGACCCGTCCCGCCTCTCCTCCTGTGGTCAAAGTGGAGGTTTTCTACAACACGGAGTACAGCATGCCCTCCACACACGCCATGACCGGCACCGCGCTGCCCTTCTGTCTGTTCCTGCTCACGTGCAGCCGGTGGCAGGTATGCACTCTTCAGCTGTTTCACACAGAACCAATCGATAATCGTACCCACGTGTGGCAAGTTGACAGTATTCCATTGGTCTATTCTTAGAAATCGCCCCCCCCCCCTTGAACTAACTAGCAATTATTTTTATATTAGAAGCTATGCATTAGCACTTATTCCTAGAGTGATTAGTATCTTCAATTAGCCAGTAGCACTCAAGTCATTAAATACTAGTACTTATTCCTTAACTATTAGCCACTGTCCAAAGAGTGAAAGTAACAACGTTAGTTGATGCATTAACTTACATGACCTAAAATGTACATTTGTTGCAGTGTTTATTAATCTTTGTTAAATTTGTTTAAAATTGTTTAATAAGAATACAACTGTTTATGGACTGGATTCAATGTATTGTCATTGCACATGTAGGTACAAGGCAACGAAATGCAATAGAGAAAAATAATACAGCACAACATGAGGAAAAAAAGGAGAAAAAAAAAATTATTGGGTTACAGTTTATTTTAAGATGTCCTTGTTACAGTGCAATTATACATATAAGTACTGAGTAATATTAATTAACTACATATACTTACTATGGTTAGGATTAGGGTTATATTAACAAATACAACTACTAATAATGTATTAATAAAGAAATTATTCCATTGTTGTTCATGCTAACTAATGTAGTTAACAAGTGGAACCTTATTATAAAATGTTACCAAACTTGGCTATTAAATTGTGTGGATCTGTAGATATGCACTAGCTGTATTCCAAGTGCTATTACCTATTCCTGTTCGAGTAATTTTACATTTAGGTAGTAGTACTACTTCTTCTAGATATAAGATCTATTCCAGTTTTTCCAGTGGCAACTGAATAGACACTTTATTAGAGACTAGTATATAGTTAAATTCAAATGTAATATTTGTAAGCAAACTAGTATGATTTAATTAAATTCTGAAGTAGCTGTTATTTTTTTTTGCCTTTATTGTTATAGGACAGTGTAGATGAGACAGGAAGCGAAGTGGGAGAGAGAGAGAGGGGGACAGGATCAGGAAAGGTGTTTGAGCCAGGATTCATACCCACAAGACCTTTGAAATAGCCATTCTGACTAGTCTTTACGTATGACATGTAAAATATAATTGTATGTAACAACCTGCTAATTATAGGATTTTGGATATAGTGCAGGGGTGTCGCAATATAACAGCAAAAATTGTAATACATGATACCTGATAAAATAAGGGTAAAAGTACGCACATCCGAAAATATCTTGGCCAGGTTCAAGATCAAGGGGTATCATCAAAAAATGGAAAAAAGATCTGCACACTGTTATATTCCCTTTATTCATTTTTTTTTTAAGTAGCAAAGTTTCAGTCCAAGAACTTCGTCAGGCAAACGTCAGCATTTTTTGTTACCAGTAACAATGCTTACTTGTCACTATTGGGACAACAAGTAGTAGCAAAAGAAGCAGTGCCAGTAACTAACTGAATGGTTAGTAGTGGAAAGGGCTACTGGATGCTTTCAATTTTGCAGTATTAATAATAAAATAAGTGCTAGTATTGTATAAAAAGATACAAGTTAGGTTTAACATGTTAAGGTGTGCTGTATTCATTCTGAACATCTGTCCTCATTTCCAAAACAACCTACCTTTAGCATTTTGGTTATTATGCATAAGGGTTATTATGATGAGATGTTAAACCGAGGTCCTGACTCTCTGTGGTCATTAAAAATTCCATGGCACTTCTCGTAAAGAGTAGGGGTGTAACCCCGGTGTCCTGGCCAAATTCCCTCTACTGGCCCTTGTCTATCATGGCCTCCTAATAATCCCCATCCACTTGATTGGCTCTATGACTCTCTCTCCTCTCCACCTGTAGCTGGTGTGTGGTGAGTGCACTGGCGCCGTTGTGCTGTGGCTGCTGTCACATCATCCAAGTGGATGCTGCACACTGGTGGTGGTTGAGGAGAGACCCCCCCCCCCCCCACATGATTGTAAAGTGCTTTGGGTGTACAGCAATACACAATAAAGCGCTATATAAATGCATCATTCATTCATTCATTCATAAGCAAGCTAATAATATCTAACTGCCCAGCCTTAGAAGATTTCATTGTTTACCTAGATGTGTCATTTATCTAAAACAAATTCCTTTTCAAAGTGTTATTAAATAATGAAATGTTCCAAAATGCACTGATGGTTAACTAATTATGTTGTGTGTTAATTAGTTCAGTTGTGAGCCTGTCAGTTTCAGTACAGGGGTTTGGATAAGGATGTGTTCTGGCATCATGCTTCACCTGCTCATACCATCAGATATGCGCAATGATCTCATTCCAAAAGATTTCCTGCTTTCATTAATTGTTGTTGTTTAATTAGTTTATCTTTGTTTTAATGTCCTAATGACGAAAGTTCTGTTGCCAAAGAAACAACAGAATACTTTGTCTGAGTCAGGATCTCATTGACTGCAAACACCCCTAACATTTAACAGGCAAGAATGTAAAGGTTTTGTATTCTCTGTATACATATGTTAGTTAATTTAGCTATTTAGTTATGAAGCACTGACTACTTGTATGCGTCATAATCAAGCATAAAATTTGAGGCTTATTCCTAATGCTTTGTTCTCAAACTTACTTGAAGGATGACTAGGACTTGCAGTCCTAATAAGCTGTTTCTCTTGAGGGGAAGTGATATGTTTTTAGTTTCTATACTAATTCACTTCATTTGCCAGTTCTGAGTGAAGTCCATCCAGTTCAATGTTGACATGCTAGAATGATTGCCCTTCCTTTAAAAGGGCATTATTCCACTGGTGCTCAAATATTGATTTTCAGATCTCAAAAGTCATCTGTCCTAAGTCTGTTGCATCCATTGGCAAATAGTTGTACTTTTCCATATTATTGTAGAACTAACTCATCTGGAAATCAAGGTTCCCAGTGAATGCATTTCCAGACAGAACATTAATCTCAAGTTTTTTTGGTTTTTTTGTGTGCAAAATATGCAGGCTTTGTTACTTAACCACTAAAGGTATGTCTAGTGCACTGTATTATTCATAAATATGAATTTCTCTGCTGGGTTATCCAACTCATATGCTTGTTGGTATCAAAGAAATCATTACTTTTAACAACAATTGCCATTTAGTCAGAAGAAGTTGTGCTATTGCTTATGATAACTCTTTTTGATATAATATACGACAGGGATCTGATCTAGTTCTGTAGAAAGCTTTTGACAGATACTCATGAAAAACTGCTGGGGAAAAATGAATAATCCGTTCTTATTTTTTCCCTGGCAGTTTTTCTGAAGTCAGCAGAAACAGACTGATAATGCGCTGTGTACCTGCTGAAGATTGAAAGTCTTATCCAGCTGTTTATGTAGAAAAACGGAACTCAGTCCCTATAGTTTATTTTCTTGCTTTCATATCCTCTTAAATTTAGCAGGAAACTAGGAACAATAGCCTCAATCATGTTTCCTCTTCTTTCGCCATTGTCCTGGCCTCTTGATTTTCTGTAGATGATTTATTCAAACAAGTTTACAGATTGGAGAACGAAGAATTATCAGCTTTGTATTCATATATGAAGATTTTTCAGGGAAACTGAAAATTTGCATTGACGCTTTATTTTGGAAGTTGCTGGAGAACCAGTGAGGTCAAGTAAGCTCAGAGAAGTCAATGTTGATGGGATTGTGGGAGGTACTGGTATATTGCCCAGACTACTGGAGTGAATAAATGCATGAGCACAGAAGGAAAGTTCAGCTGAATGCCAAAAACGAATAGATGTGTTGTCTGAATGATGAGAAATCCAGAGGCATTTCTGCAGATCAGCAGCTACTTCGATCCACGTCTCCTGCAACTGCACTTGGTGTGCCTCTAAATGATTAGAGTATGTTCAGGAATTCATCAAACACATGAACTTACATTAACAGTGTGCCTGGTGGTCTCAATCCTTGATGGACTCGTAAGGCACTCTGGCCCACTCTTAATTTGTGGTTGATCATTGTGTATCGTAAGTTATATTCTACGGTTTTTAGTCCTGCAGTAAGCAGGAGGTTCAGCCTTCTCTTTGGTATGAAAAACATTAAATTCTTGGATACCACTTGACTAAATATTGGATTATGATATACATACACTACCATTCAAAAGTTTTGGTTCAGTAAGATTTTGACATTTCTCTTATGCTCACCAAGGCTGCATTTATTTGTTTAGAAACAGTAATATTTTCAAATATTTCTATTAAATGCTAATATTAAATATTAAACATATTGAACAGATGTGCTGCGTAATATTTTCTCTTTCATCTTTGCTGAATTAAAGTATCTGTCTTTAAAAAAAACTTAATGACCCAAGGTTTTAAACGGTAGTGTACATTGTTTGAGATTTGAATAGGATAATTTATTTTTATTTTATTTCTAAAATAATATTTTGGGTTTGTAGTCTGTAAAAATGTAAATCATGTGTTTTAACTAGCGTTAATTTAGTATCATTTAGTGTTTTTTTTCTATATGTCTGTATAGAATTTAATAATTTTATTTAATTGTATTTCAGTTATTTTAGTACATAAGGCATAAAAAAAAAACATTTACTATATTTTTGTATGTGTGTGTGTATATATATATATATTATTTCAGTTAAGGTTTATTTCACCAACAGTTTATTTTTTTATTATTTTTTGGAGTTGGTTTTAGTTTATAACCCCTTTTTTTTTCTTTTTTTTTTTTTTACTGATTTTAAGATTTGACTTTACTGCCTATTGAACTGCAGTTCCTCACAAGTCTTTCCTCTCTGTGTTCAACAGTACCCGTTCATGTTTGGACTGAGCATCGCTCTGTTCTGGAGTGTCCTTGTGTGCATCAGCAGGATTTATATGGGCATGCACTCTGTCCTGGTGAGTAACATTTTCATCACATTTAATCATTATTTCTTATTGCCTTAAACCAATGGATCATCAACAAAGTTTTTGGATTAACGTGAGGTGAGTAAATAAATGATAGTTTTCATTTTTGGATGAATGAACTCTTTAATAACCATGCCTGTTTCAGTCCGTTGTACTAGTTGCTGTGTATAATGGTTATTCAGAGCATATTAATATGTTTTATGCAGTTCAGGCATCTTCAGCTTTCAAAGTTGAGAAACATTTCTGCAGCTTCGTGACTAAGGTTTTGGAAGCAGTTCAAGAAGAAGCCTATTATATGCTGCTCCCTCTCCTGTCAGTAACGAAACAAATCAGTGAGTCATCACGGCTGACTCAGTATCCTCTGATCTTCTAATGCTCATCTGTTTTGCTTTTCCTCACCGAAGATCTCTGATTGGATAATTGCTTCCCCTGGGCTTGTATGAGCCAGTGGTGATCATTTACATTTTTATGTGTTGAGCAGACAGATGCCTACAGACGGTTTGAAACAAGCTTTGCATTAGTCATCAAGATTGACATGTGGTGTGTTAGTCATCAGTGCTGAAGGTTGCACATGTAGTAACAATTACCATTGACTTCTTACACCTGTTATTTTTGTTGCAAAGGCAGTGTGTCTTTATCTGTTTAAAAGCTGTTGGTGGGAGCGGACAGATTTAGAAAGCAGATGCTGGTTGCCTAGGTGATGGGAACCTTGTTATTTTAATGCTGTGCTCTCGATGAAGGTGGCTGAATCATCTTTGTGGAAATCTGCACACCCAATAATTTAGGAAGTCTAGATCGTGCACTGTGTGAATATTGTGGGAGTCTGTGGACCAGGGCTCAAAATTGTATGGTCACTTGGCCTATCGGGCCAGTCCGCTCTCGCCATTATATCTTATGTGGTTCATTGACCACATGCTATTTTATTTTTTATTTTATGTATATTTATTTAAATGGATGTTATTGCAAACTGTGCTTCTGTAAGTATGCCAAGGTAAAGTTATCTAGCTTAACAAAAATGAAAGAGAATTAGTCAAAATTGAGAGATTAACTTGGAAACAGTAGCTACATTATCAACAAATCAGTCATTTTTGCACCATTATTTTTCAGAAAAAGTATGTTTATAAAAAGCTGTCATAAAATTATATTATAGCTCATGTCTAAATGTTTAAAAACAGCTGTCAATTAAAAAAAATCAATTTAATTTATAAACATACTTTTGCTGAAAAACAATGGTGTAAAAATGACTGATCTGTTGATGTACTGTTTCCAAGTTACTCTCTCAATTTTGACATTCTCTTTAATTTTAGTTAGATGGATAACTTTATCTTGGCATACCTAAATAATACCATAATAATAATTCCAATAATCACATATATAAACACAATAAGAATTAATCACGTATTTAAAGCTTTTTTTAGTTGTTGGTTGTACTCATGCATGAGGTTGCAGTCTTTGGTGGTTGCATTATATCTCACTTTTTTTCAGCATCTTGTTTTCATATCATTCCAAACCAATAATACTTTTGTTAATCTTCAAAATACAAATTGAGATATTTTTAATGAAACCTGAGAGATTTCTGTCCTTCTGTTGAAAGTCTGTGCAACCAGAACTTTGATAAGTTCAAAAGGTTCATAGAACTCATTAAATATGATAAGCTCAACTGTACTTGTGGAAGCTAAAAAATATGTTTGCCTGATACGTGAGAACCAAGAGGTTTATTAAACCATCCCTTTTTATGTCTATGGTTAAAATGTTACAAATACAGGTGAATTTGGACACACTGGGAAAAAATTATCCTGTTATCCTGAATTAACCCTAAACAATTAAATATTTTATTATTAACATACTAAACCATTAGTATTTTAGAAACATGAAATTTATGGTCCTAAAAATATTACTTATTTGTGTGAAAATGTTGGCAAGGCATGTAAAAAGCGGAACTAGTGGACCTAAAAAACTAAAATAGTTGTCATAATGTTACTAAAAATATTTCTTATTTGTGTGAAATGTTGGCAAGGCAAATAAAAATCTGAATTAGTGGACCAACCAATCCAGTATACAAAAAATCCTTATTGTTTGACAGCTTAGGGCTGAAGTGCTTGTGATCAGAGTGCTTTAGTAGAGAAGATTATGAAAAAAGTCTCAAGGAGGGCTTAGATCTTTCCAGCATCCATTCAACCCTCTAACTTAAAAAGACTGATATATAGAGGGAAGGACTAGACCAGGAGTGCAGTGGGAATGTGTAAATGAGACACTGCTGGAAAGAATCAGAGACCTTTGGCTTGCAGTATATGGAGCAGCGTGTGTGTGTGTATAAAATAGACAAGGACAGGTTGCACAGGCTACATGTCTGTCAGATCTAAGAGAGAAGCTTCTTGTCGTGACTGTGGATACCCATTGACCTTTTACCCATTTTAAAGTACATAACAGCATGAGTGTATCATATACAGACAATCAGATTGTAGAGTTCTCGAGAGGTGTCCAAAGTCAGGCTCTAATCTTCTGTTGACCTTGAATGTGCCTCACGTCAGATTAGACGACAAGAGGCAAATGGATCATTTACTGAACTGCCTCATGCCTCTCCAGACGCTTGTGACTGACTTTCTTCTGTGGAACAATAACAAAAAAAATGTGAAGAATATTCTAGCCACTCGATATCATTTCCGTATAATGAAACTGAGGCTGTCGAGCAAATATTAGGTAAAAGCACTCTAAAGGTTATATTAGTTAAAAAAATATATATATTTTAATGTATTTTAAAATGAAATTAATTTCTGTGATAGCTAAGCTGAATTTTTAGCAGACATTACTCAATTCTCCAGTGTCACATGATCCTTAAACATTTCTTATTTTTATCAGTATTGAATGAAAACAGTTGTGCTGCTTAATTGTGATGCAGAAAGCTAGGGCAGATCTAAAGATTTTCTGTAAATAATGAATGAACGATCAGTCTGTTTCTCACACAAAGCTATCATATGACTTAAGATACAATAGCCTGGAATACAACAGATGAGCTACATAGACCGCTTTTAATGCGTTCTGTTTGAAGATTGTAAACCATTCACTTTTATTGAAAAGAGTGAGCTGAAAAAAAATTCACCTGTGTTCCATTGAAAAAAGGACATTATATGGGTTGGTAATGGTCATGAGGGCAAATAAATAATTACATTTTTAATTTTTGAAAACATTTATTACACAAAATTCTTCGCTAACAAATTAAGACATCAAAATCAACATAAAATGTAAAATAAATAAGTCTGAAGGAAGAATGTTACAAAACCAGTTGGTAATGTTCATTAAGGCTGCAGAAAAGGTGAGCTGGAAGCTCAGTTCAGTGAACATCTGCTGTCTGTGAAATCCCACATAAAATGGAGAGATGCCCTAAACAATATTTTTGTGCCATGCACAAAATAAGGCAGCTGAAGTGTATGTAAAACCTGCATAAATGACACCACTTTATCAGATCTACATATTCTTCCAGGCTGTTCTCAGGTCTGTTTTGACATGTTATGGTAACCATGGCCTTACATTAGTGGACTCAATGTATAGTTAATAAATACATTGCAACGTTTTATTTCAGGGTGAATGTTTTTGTTAATTCTATACACAACTGGGTCCTGTTTCCATAACGACTCATACACTTTTTATACAGATCACTGATGCTTGAACACCACCTTTCTCGTGCCACGCAGGACCTGTTTTCACTAACCTTCACTTATTTGCCTGGCCAGTAGTGAATAAACAATGAGAATTTAAATGGCAATTTGTCTAAAAACTGCTCACTCTCATGTCATTCCAAACCTTTAAGACTTAATCCTTAAAGTTAATCCTTGAAACACAAATTAGGATATTTTTAAAGAAGCCTGAGACGTTTCTCTCCCTTCCGTTCATTGAAAGTCCATGTAACCAAAAACGAAACACAAAGGTTATGAAGGTGTTCTAAAATTAATGTGAAACAAGAAGTTACATGACAGAAACCTCCCAGCTGTCATTAAAAATATCTTAATTTGTGTTTCGAAGGTCTTATGGGTTTGGAATGACACGAAGGTGACTGATGACAGAATTCCAACTTTTTCAATCTAATAAGTTTGTTCCTTGATCTTCACAGGAGGTGATCACAGGCTTCCTCTACAGTGTGCTCATCCTGGCGGTCCTTCACCCCATGCTGCATGACATTGACACGTTCTACCTGTCCCACAGCTACGCCCCTCTGGTTGTCCTGCTTGTGCATGTTGGCTTCAGCTTGGTGGCCTTCTCGCTGGACTCATGGAGCACCTCCCGTGGTGACACCGCCCAAGCGTTGGCCACAGCTGCCGGAGCCGCGTTAGCATCCCGCCTGAACCACCAACTAGGTCTGCAGCCAGATCCCTCCGAAGAAGCTCTCCCGCTCACCCTGCCCCTGATCGACGGGGCATTACTGACCCGCTCTGTCATGCGGCTCCTGGTTGGAGTGGCTGTGCTTCTAGCCGTCAGGGCTGCCATGAAGGCAGTGGCGATCCCGCTGGCCTGCAGGATCTTTGGCGTGCCATCGGATGATGTGCGGAAAGCTAGACAACATGCGAATGTTGAACTGGCGTACCGGTTTATGGTCTACGGCACAGTGGCCTACTGCTGTTTTCTCCTGGTGCCACTTCTCTTTGCCGTCCTTGGCTTATCCTGAAGAAAATCCCTCTGTTTAACCTTGTTATTATCCGGTTTTTATCCAAGCTATACATGACCTGGACTTGTGAAGGTCCACAGTTGTAGTCAAAACCAACAAACATTTGGTTGCAAACACATATGATGTTTATAATTTTGATCATTTCACCATTATTTCACTTGTTTTGTTTACAGTTTTTGTCGAACTGATAAATTTGAAAAGGATTTTTGGCATTTGATGCCATCGGTGGGCTGTTTTTCTTGAAAGTGAGTGTGTGTGATGTAATGATCTTCAGAGGTCCTGTTCAAAGCTTCTGACTCTTGAACAGTAATGTTTATAGCCATTCTCAAAAAGGTTTCAAATGTTTACTGCATTTGTCTTCAGCAGACTGACACCCACCCATCCTGGACCCTTGTGCTTGCTCTTACTCAATACGCTGGATTGTTTCTCGCTGTACATATTTTGGCTCAGTCTGTGGTCCTTCCTTTCTGTTTTCATCCTTCTGAAGCAAACTAACCTGAATGAACACCCTTGTCAGACATTTGTATCCTTGCCATGGTTTTCTCTCAAGGGCTCGTTCTCATAACATTTTGTAATTGTCTGTTCTTCCTAGGGCTTGTTTCTTCTCAGTGGGTCCGTTTCCAGATCAGTGCTGTGGCCCTAATGGTTCATTCAGTGGTTCAGGAAAGACGCTCCTAAATCTGAGAAGTGTAGAAAGTTGTTCTTCTCTAAAAACTGGTTGAGTTCACGTCTCACAATAAGCGGTAATGCATTGAGAGAATGAGGGGAGGGAACTTCCTGTCGGTATGAATGCTGTATACATTAACTTCCTGTGGATGTGTTACTCTGAAACCCAAGCTAAGGAAAAGGCCGTTCTGAATATGAATGCGGCATATCTTTAGCATTGTCTTTGTCAATGTATTTATACTTGTCAGATATGTTTTTAAAAATGATTACAGAGAGTAAGATTTATGCAATGAGTGAATAGCTCAGTACTCTGAGCAAAATGGAAAGTTTTAATTTAAACAAATTATTACAAGTGGATTTTTGTAATATTTCTGTTAGTGTTTCTCATTCCCTTGCAGTTTTTTTTTAAAGGGACAGTTCAAAATCAAAATTCATAATTTATTTACCTTTGTGTTTCAAACCTGTTTGTCTAATAAAATGACATGAGGGTGAATACATTGTTTTAGTTTTTTTTTTTGTTTACTATCACTTTTTGGCCAAATTGAGATACTAAAATTCAGAGTAGTCGAGTGCTGTAGGTATTCTGCATGTTTCCATTCGACATCCATACGTCATTAGTTTGGAGGAGATGCACTGAAATCATCTTTCTCCAGGAATACGCTCAGTGTGACTTTATTTAGTGGAATGACTGGACTTCCTTGCTTTGTCCACTTGTCTGAATTCACTGCAGTTTTAACTATTTAAATATGATTATGGGCATGACAACATGGCTAAAGTAAATCCGACATGTATTTTCTGATTGTCAGTATTAACCTAGATAGTTGATATGTTGTCTGTCTTTGAACTAGTACTCTATTCTTGCAGTATATTTTGTTCAGTTTCAAAAGGAAATGTTGTAAAGCCAGTCATAGAAGACGATAAACATTCATTGCTCAGAAACCCCAGTGCCTTGCATCCTTATTTTTCAGGGCAACTTTATCCTCCAACTAGGCACAAGACACCACAGCTGTCTTTCTGTAAACAGTTTTGATGGTGCAAATATTGTCACGCATCCATAATGTTTATTTGCTAAACTCATTGTTGGTTATGTAATTGAAGGCTTTTCTTTTCACTTTTTTCTTTTCTTACATATGTGTATCTACAGATTTGTTTACCGTGCTGTATGTGGAATTTATTACTGGGTTTCTCGTAACATTTTGAAGGTAACAAATTTATCCGTGCACCAGTATAAATAAAAGAAACAGTTGTGCATATATTAAATTGTGATCAGCTGTGCATATAGTAAATGTACCATAACTGAATAAGCCGTTTTATTTTACAGTGCACTGAGCTGAAGTGGATATAATCACATCACAGATGGCTGGATGGTGTTTTAGGGTTTCCTGCAAGGAAAAACATTATGAATGAAGCTTGTACACCTTGCCTGTGCTGAACTTTGAGCCGTTCATGGTCATCTAAACTCACAGACGTACTGTATCTGTAATATGGCTCCTCGTCTGGAATGTTCTTGCCTTTTTTCTGTTCTTATTATTACCGTAAATAAAAAAAACAGTATGAATTACCTCTGTAGTTGTGTTCTTGTCATCTGAAATGAGTTTTTTAAATTAAAAAATT
Organism: Barbus barbus; assembly: GCF_936440315.1. Classification (NCBI taxonomy): domain Eukaryota; kingdom Metazoa; phylum Chordata; class Actinopteri; order Cypriniformes; family Cyprinidae; genus Barbus; species Barbus barbus. Next base: position 14,078,736 of record NC_136742.1, on the reverse strand, counting down.
CCATTACAAAGCAGTCACTGGGGAGTATGAACATTTTGTATTACAGCATTATGTTTGTGAAAATTACTTTTTGATTATAACCAACTAAATGCTTGACGTGCAGTGTTTCCTCTTATCAGTGTTAAGTGTGTGTGCTTGTGTTCTCTAGAAAGGTTCAGAGGCACACATACTCATTTCTCAATTTGTCAGCTCTTTGGACAAAGGTCTACTTTCTGCACGATGTACTGATTTTAACCCACTGTGTAACTGCTAGAGAACCTTGCTTATTTCGTACCACACGTATATTTCCACACTATAGCTAATTGTACATTACACATGTTTAGGCTATATGTACTGCAGTATACTGCAGTATATACTACTTTAAAATGACTTTTTCCCCAAATGTAAAAAAATGAATCCACTTTTATGACCTCACAATAATTTATGGACTACAATGGAACATTTATACTTTTAAACCAGTAGGCCTACCTGAATAAAAGATAATGAACATTTTATTAGTCATTTCCCTGTGAATAATGTTGAACTGTTTTGAACTGATATTTGATCGTCTTGTACTGAGAAAGAATCTTCACTGAGAATGGCAGATACACAGTTAAGGTACTCTATCGCCATCCTGTGGTTGTACATACTTTAGGAAGAAAATGCCCATCTACAAATTTAAAAAATAGAAAAGTGAAAAGAAAGATTTAAGCGAGTTTAATGAGGGAACTGGAATCCTTCCTTCACTTAAAAAAAGATTCATTCAAAAGCACCCATTCATACCAAACACTACTAACAACAACACTATCATCACTAAACACTGAAGGCCACTGAACAGTCAAGAGTTGTATCCTTAAAACTGTCTTCCCATGTCTAAACCTGCTGGGATTTATTTATGCTCCAGTTACAAATAGTTCAGAGTCAGCGCAACTCAAAATGTTCAATGGTCGAGAGACTATAACTATATAACCATTATATAACCGTATAACCAACTATATAATCGTGTTAGTAAAACATGTAATTGCAACGGAAACATTAAATGGTCTCAGCTGAGAGAAACGAGAACGAATAGATGTAAGGATGAATTAATAAATGAACGAGGAGAAACATCATCACTGGTCAGTGTCATTTAAGTTATGTAACGCCAAGTGAGGACAGGACTCAGTAATTGAAGAGGGGGGAAAATCCCCCAAATCCTTTTCTAAAAATAGGAAACGTTTGTGGAATCGTTCTTCTAGTAGTCTACGGCGTTATAAACGTGATTAGTTTGTTGTAATGCGACTCATTCAAGGTAGAAAGAGCCTCGGGTGACATTTCTCGCCGTGCGGGCATTTCTGGTCCTTGTCTTCATCCAATCTGCATCTCAGACATTTACGCCGCAACCTACCTCCATAGCTCCTCGACATCAATGACGCTTGACTTTCGAGGCGTGCCTATACAGTTTTTGATTGACAGTCCGCCGAACAATCCACGCGTTCGTTTTGCAGCGAGTAGCCAATCATTGGCCTTAACAGCATAAACCAACGTTTCAGCACGCTCCGTTTAACGGTCTGTTTTGAGCCAGGAAAAAATTGGCACAGAGCACTAGCACAGCCTGCTAACATATACTTGTGATAACACGCCATTTGAGTGAGTTTAGCAGTAAGAAGAAGGACATTCTTACCTTAGTGACCAATATCTGGGTATGTAGTCGGTCAGTGTATGTGTATGAATGTGGCTTTTGGTGCAGGCTGGGACGGCAGCTACACAGGGATTAGCTGTACGGGGAGCTCCTGCTAGCAGTGCAATGCTGACATACCTTCAGACGGCTTGCTAATTATCTCATAGACGGGGATTTTGGTGTGACTTCAGTCGGAAACATCATCACCATTCATACGCGGACTGTATTCCAAAGCCAAGACCGGTTTAAATAGTCCGATAGTGAAGCGTTTGCGTTAGCTGGCTAGCTGGGTAGCCTGCAAGTGCAAGGTTAGCTGCTTAAAACGAGCTACCTGGACCCGTGAACCATCGAAAGAGGTAAGAAACACAGTTAAACACTGCGTTACTAAGTTAATAGTGATTTTAGAGTGATATTTAACAAGCGTCCGGTCATTTAAAGCAGACTGACCAGCCATTTATTTAAAACTAGAGATCTATGCACTCTAAAAGATCAAAACCACTTAGGTCGGTTTGTGTTTATAGGCAGTTAAACTCGATCGTGCTTTGATTAAGTTACAATCTTGTCATTCGGTTTCTGACATATTTGCTCATTTGAGGTAACGTTATTCAGAAAGGCCGCCTTCATGTCGGTATGGGATAATGCTGTGAAATGAACACCGGTTGTTCACTCTGCAGTGATGTTTATTATATTTTCTTCATAAATGTTGAGGTATATTCACCTGTGTAGACAGTCTAATCAGCCTTTGATGGGATGAGAACATCAACTTACTTTCCAAATTTGAGCAAAAGCAAATAATTAGTGTTGAGTTTGTCACCTTCAGGTTTTCTTTGGCTTTTGCCGGCTTTAACAAGTCAACAGTCTTGTTTATTGGCCTTGACTTTCAGGCTCTTGGGAATGCAATATACTCCACCTGTTTTTGTTCCACAGCTGCAGTCATGCGTTTCACGGACTGGCAATTGAGGCTTTTCAGGCACACTGATTCGAACTCTTCCGATCTCCTGGTTTTCTGTCTGGTAGTGTTTATATGGAGACAGGACATACTTTTATCTGTCAAGGACATGCATTTCATCAGAAAGCAAGATCATACCAAGATCATACCAGCCACTTTGTGTGTGGAAACAAAAATGTAGTTAAACCTTGGGCAACGTCTCTTATGCATAAAAATGTTTTGGATAAAGCATATTGGAGTATGTAGAAGGAAAATTTGCCGTCTTTATAAACTCCGATCAGATTTTGCTTTGTCAAAAACATTGTGTCAATGTAAAGGACAACCATCAGTATAATGGTTGTAATTTGAGTCAGGCGTTCAAATCAATGAGAGCAGTCAATTTTATGTTACAGGGCCCTTCCTTATAAAACAAACACAGATTCAAGCTGTTGTCTCCCAGTATGTTCTTTAAATTCGAAGCTTGTGAAGTTTGAGATGTATTATTAAAAGTGGTTTCTTTGGGGTAAAAACATTTTTGCTACTCACGAAAGCGTTGGAAAAGCATTACGATACAGTCAGGTGTGTCGCAGGCAGCAGATTTTTGAACCGTTTGATTTTGAAACGAAATAGGCTATCTTGGATAAGGAAATTGCATGATTATTAGATTTAAAAAAAAAAAAGTCAAACATTGCTAATCGTTAATTTGCATGTCAAAATTTGATCAGTCCAGTGAGAGCTATAAAACTCATGTTTTAAGCTGCTTTTCCACTTTCTCTGACTTTCACATGTGATTGTTTTTGTCTTCACAGAGAGTTACACAGAGCTCTCAATTATTCTTAAAGCAACTGTTGCTCTCTGGTTATTCACCATTGCATGAATATATCCATTAAAATTCCCAATACAATTGAAAGAAAACAACTTTGCACAGTCGCAACAAAACAAATTCTGTATTTTGCTAGGGTATTTTACTGGAGGTTGTGAGGAAGTCAAGGTATCCGTTTGTGAGCCGAAGCTTAACTGAATGTGGGTCATGTTGTACAACAATGATCCTACGCTCTTAAGTAAATGTATAACCAAACCGCTTCAGCAGATGACATTTCACGCTTTAGAACGGCCAAGTCCAGGTCCTGACTGTCCAGGTTCTATTTCCTCGCGTGAGAAGTTTTATAGTTCAGTCTATGAAGAAGGTGAGCTTACATTTTATGTTCATTTAATGGACTTAAACATTATCACAGTCCTTCTCTTACTGATGTATGCTAAGGCCTTGTGTATGAAACCTTGAACGTCCAATAAACAACTTGGTATCTTGAGCGTTGATTTATAATACTGTTAGATGAATGGGGAATAAATCCTGGACCGTGGTTAAGTGTGCAGTGCTTTGTTTCTCAGCACTTCAAATCCTAGGCTCGTACTGGCAGGCCGTCTAGGGCCATATTAGAGCCACCATAATGTAAACACATCTGCAGAATGGAAAAGCATTCGGCTGTTCTTCAAAGCTCACTTTTACGTAAGGGTCTCGTGATCTTAAGTTCATCTCTGTTTTGGTAAGGCATCCATATGAAAAAACAGATCACTGAAAACTTGTCAGTATCTAAAGTTCAGTTGATGTTATGAATAATTTCAGATTGGTGACCTTCTATATTATAGTTTGGGTTGACAATATTAAATGTAACTTACTTTTCTTAAAACGACTTGCTCTTGTTTTTCAATTCACAAGCAATAAGGATGGCAGAAACACTTCCCTGCGTGGCTTTGCCTCCAAAGTCCTTTTGGTTTATGACTGGTGTTATGACAGCGTCACATTTATCAGCCTGATAACTGACAGTTACACACTCAGTTTTGAAATTTATTAGCAAAGAGTGTTTATTAGGCATAAGATCTTGCTTAAATGTATGTCATGGCCTATCGTTTGGCTGTTCCCTTTTGCTTTGTATGTTACACAATTAGCCATAATTTTTTGATGCCAAGGGCATTTGTCTTAAGCTCGAGGCACACCGCACGATTTTCGGCTGTCCCAGACGAAAGATTGGCATCGTGAAGCAGTCATGGCGAATCAGAAATCGCCGCGATTATTTCACGATGCCAGTCTTTCGTCTGGGACAGCTGAAAATCATGCGGTGTCTCTGGCTTTATTTAAAATGACTTTAGTCTATATTGGGCTCGCATGAGAATAGTGTTTGACTACATAAAATGAATGTATTGTCGTGTTATTGTACATAAAAAAATTTAATAGTTTTTAAGTGGACATTTTTCACTGAGGTACACTTTATCTAATTCCCTACCAATTGTTCTATTAAACCCATGAAAACAAAAAATTCGATGTATACCCAGTGGCAATTGCTTATCATAGCCACTTGATATGCAACACACATGTTTTTGTGCAAATTAGTCCTTTTATTTTGACTTTTAAAGAAGGCAAATCTGGAGATTCAACTCAGGTAGGTAAGAAACACAAACGATATCAGGCCAGGGCAGAGCAGATGTAATAATGCGAACTTTCAACCTACCAGATAAGTAGACTTAAGGGAATATTTTATGTCTTCATTACACTAACTTTCAGACGAGTCCACTTCTTCCTTGTCAGCAGATAAGAGGTTTTTAATTGGTAAATGATGTTTGCTTCTCATTGTTGGAGGACTCTGGTGATAATGATGCGAGTTGTCATAATGACAGCACTTGGGTTTGCATGGGTAACTGTAACTGTGAGGTCTCTCTGTTAGCCAACACCCCTTGCAGGAATCCAGAAGAAAGCGAAAGGCCCTAGATCATTAACTTTGAGCCAGTAAAGGTTCGGGTCAGTAATACAGTAATATATTGTACAGTCATTTAAATAAGTGAAAAGCCTTTACATTGTAATGCATATGTTTGCATTGTAGTGTGGATTAAAAAAAGTGTTATACTGGTTGCTAATTTTAATCTTATTAATGTTAATTAATGAATGCGTGTTTTAATATCTAATACATTATGAGTATTTATAAACTGATGATACAGTAATGGCCCCCCTTTTTACTGGTCTCCAGTTAGATTTCTTTTTTTGGTAAGCTGGATCTGAAATTGATGTGTGTCCAAATGTAGGACACAGGGCAGAACAGAAGGTCACATCCATAGACCCCCTGAAGATACTCTATGGAGAACAAAGTGTCTGCGCCTGCTGTGAAATTAATCAGCTGTCTGTTACTCTCATCCGGCTCCTACCATAGCAAAGTGTCAGGATGTTAACATTTTAGCTGAAAAGATGGTGGGTTGGGAACCAAGAACTCGTTATTATTTAGGATGCATGATTTTCATTACATTCTTCATTGCAATCTTTTTAAGTATTTAAAAACATGGCATGGTAGAACCAGTGTAATCCAATTCATTTTGTTTTGGTTTTTGTTTAGTTTAGTTTGGTATCCCCCCCCCCCCCCCCCCCCCTCTTTTTATGTTTTTTTCTTTTGTTTTAAATTTATTTTTTATTTAATGTTTTATTTAGTGTTTTTGTTATTTTTGCTTGTTTTATGATTTGGATTTTATTCTTGTTTTTGTTTTATTTTTGTTATCGTTTATGATTTGTTTGTTTTGAGTTTTTTTTTTTTTGTTTTGCTTTTTTGTTTTGTTTTTGATATTTATTTTAATATTTATTTAGTGTTTTTTATTTTTATTTTTTCATTGTTTGGTTTCATATTTTGTGTGTTGTTGTTGTTGTTGTTTGGTTTTGTTGGGGGTTTGTTTTAATTTTTGCCGCTCATTTTGTTCAACGTTACACACTGCTACTCCTCATTTTAGTGGAGATATGGCCTTTTATAAACACGTGTACAATGTGAAGTCCCCACCTCCTTCTGCCACTCCTCCACTTCCTGCTCTGCCTGGGAGGAGTACTAAAGCTTGATCACTTCCTGTCCCATCCGTCCCAAGGTAATCCCAGTGCATGGCATTCCTGTGGGTGTGTTTTGAGCCCTTACGTAAGGCTGAGAAGCCTCAGGGACACCAGCCTAAGTTCAATTTAACCTGTAATGGCCCACCGCTGTTGACTAACATTGAATTTGAAAGGCCAGAGCAGGTAGAGTTTGAGAGCTCGAGTGCATGTCTGTCCTGATCATGACTGAGTTAGGATTTTAATTCGTAACAGACTTTTCATCTAGAGCGTGTCTATGCTGCCTTAAAATGCCTCCTCCATAGGAAGCTCATTTGCTTTTGTCATTTAGATTGAATATTCTGCTGCTCAGTAAAGCCAAGCATCTGAATAGGTCTTCACTGCCATTCACAACTCCTCTCCTGTGGCCTCATGGGATAGTAAAGTGTCCATTGGATGCACACTTCAAAATCTCAGTGGTTTTCTGCACATTATCCCTGACTGTTCTGTTTTCCTTTCTTTGTTGCCCATAAACTCTCTCTGGCACAGGGCTATGTCTTCAGCAGCCACCACAGCTCCGTCGGTGGATAAGGTGGACGGCTTCTCCAGGAAGTCTGTCAGGAAAGCCAGGCAGAAGCGATCGCAGAGCTCGTCCCAGTTCAGATCTCAGGACAAGCCCATAGAGCTGGTGCAACTGCCTCTGCTGAAAGGTAAGCTGTGTTTACGTGGTCAGATGAAGATAATGGTTGGTGATGTCAGAGTGCTTTGAGCTAGTTTTATTGGTCTGATAGAGCTGATAAGGTTGGTTGTACTCTAATAACGAAAAAAAGGAAAGCGACACACTGAATGCAGACAAGCTGTCGCTGTGTGACCAAGTGGAAGAAATGTTTAAATTTTCAAGATGGGATTGTTCTGTTAAGTCTGTGTCATGTTGTCCCATTTTTATGTCTCTCATGCTTACCAAGGCTGTTATTTACTTGAAGATAACCACAGTAAAAACAGTAATATTGTGAAATATTATTAACATTTTAAATAAATCTATTTTATTTTTATATAATCTGTTTTCTATTTATACATAAAAGTCTTTATTTTATTCTGAATATATTATTCAATTGAATTATTGTGATAGTTCTTTTTCAGCATTATTTCTTAAGTCTTCAGTGTCACATGATCCATCAGAAATCATTCTAATATGCTGATTTGTTGATTATCAGTGATGAAAGTTGTGCTGCTTAATAATTTTGTGGAAACAGTGATGCATTTCATCAGGATTCTTTGAGTAATAGAAAACATTGTAATAATCATTATCACTTTTGGTCAATTTAATGCATCTTTACTACTTTTATACAGCAATTTCTTAAATTTATATAACTTTAACTGTTTTAATTTTTAAAAAGTCAGCTATCCTAAAGTAGGTTTCATCACATTAATGATGAACATATTCATATTACGCTAACTTTTGAAATCCACACACAGTATACACTTTACAAACAGTATACATTTATGAACAGTGAAACAGTTGTTTTAACATGTAAAACTTAACAAACTTCTTTAAGGTTTTGCTGTAAAAGTGAGCATATGCTGTCTTTGTGAAGTGTTTAAATATTGTCAGTAAAGCCACATACTACATGAACATTGCCACTGTAAGTGGTTGGTTATGGCACATATATTACTGTCTTGAATGGCTTTTCAAAATCAAGCCCCTATCAGCTTGAATATTTAGAGGTCAAATGCCAGATGGACCTCCAAGCTAATATGTGAAGTATTTTAGGCTTCCTACCAACAGTCCTGAAACGTGAGGCAGATTACAGTAGGAAAGTCAAGGCGGTTGATGTAAACCATTTGTGGAATTTTAGTACTCCATGGATTATTTTGTATGAAGTCTTTCTTTCTGTCGGTTTAGATGTTTCTGCGCAGGAGCAACCAGAGCTATTCCTCAAGAAACTGCAGCAGTGCTGTACTCTGTTTGACTTCATGGATACACTGTCTGACCTCAAAATGAAAGAGTATAAGCGGTCCACCCTCAATGAGCTGGTGGACTACGTCACCCTCAGCCGGGGCTACCTGACTGAGCAGACCTACCCCGAGGTGGTCAAAATGGTGAGATTAAGAGCACACTATGTGACTGAAAAGTTTCCGTGGTTGTCTAATTTATATGCCTATATAATTCAGAGATACTTCAAGTGTTCCATTTTTTTTTCATTTGTCACAGGTGTCCTACAATATTTTTCGTACTCTTCCGCCTAGTGACAGTAATGAGTTTGACCCAGAAGAAGACGAGCCCACGCTGGAGGCCTCATGGCCGCACTTACAGGTAGAGAGCCACAGCCAGTATCAAATAAACAGGAAATAATCACCTTTTTTTAAAAAAAGTAATGCATTTAAAAACAGACAAACGTCAAATATGTTTTTAAAAAAATCTAAAAATATGGGCTTTAAAAAGTCTTAAGGTTGAAATAATTGCAAGGTTTCATTTCAAGGACAAGTTTTCTGATCTCTCTCTTCCTTTTTTCGCTTAAGCTCGTTTACGAGTTCTTCATTCGCTTCTTGGAAAGTCAGGAATTTCAGCCCAGCGTTGCCAAAAAATATATCGACCAGAAATTTGTATTACAGGTGAGTGATTGTGACTGTGAAATGTACTTTGACTTCTCATCCTAGTCTAAATCAAGTGAAGCCATTATTGCCAGTAAAACAGCACAGATATAGCTGCCTGAATACTTGATTCTGATTGGTCATTAGTGGCATTTTTCTGTCAAAATATTTTTTGCATTTTTACCACTAAACTATACAGTTGACTTTTGTCAATGATAACCAGTTCCAAATAGTTTTTATTTGTATTTTTAATTTTTTTTAGTAGCTGTGTATTAAGAAAGGTAATATGCTTTTTTTTTTTTTTTTTTTTTTTTAATGAGTCGTACACATTGCTCATATAGTCAATAAAACTCCTCTTGCGAACTTCTAGCTCTTGGAGCTGTTTGATAGTGAGGACCCACGAGAGAGGGACTGCCTGAAGACAGTTCTGCACAGAATCTACGGAAAGTTCCTCGGCCTCAGGGCCTTCATCCGCAAACAAATCAACAACATTTTTCTTTGGTAAGTAACTCAAGTGTTTTTGTTGCGAATATACTAGATGAAATATTAAGTTATGCTGATATTTTTATTTATTTATTTTTTTTTCTCTCTCCTGCTCTGACAGTTTTGTATTTGAGACAGAGCACTTCAATGGCGTAGCTGAACTGCTGGAGATTTTGGGAAGGTGTGTCATATTTTAGGACTCCTCCTTTGGTTGGCAGTGATGTGGAGAAATTTAAATCAGGAAATAGAGAGTTTGGAAAGACATGAAGGGTGACCCACAGAGGTCACATTTCTGTTTTATTTTACTCCACCCTGTCCTCAGTTCTGAGGCATATAGAAGTTTGTGTCTCCTGCGTATGATCGGTTTCTTTCATGGTTATCAATGTCAGATCAGAAGTCTCACACGTCTCTGGTTTTACAGCATCATCAATGGTTTTGCGCTTCCTCTCAAAGCTGAGCACAAACAGTTCCTGGTGAAAGTGCTGCTGCCTCTGCACACAGTGAGGAGCTTGTCTCTCTTCCATGCCCAGGTACAGACAATCAGCTTTTTGATAACTTGTACACATGTCTGTGCTTGCTCGCTTACATTTCAGGGCAGAAGAAACAGATTCCTTGTTTCCATGCTTGTTTATGACAGTTTATGAATCTAAACATTTGAAATGCATTTGTTAATCTGAAGTCATCTCTTCTTCTAGCTGGCCTATTGTATTGTACAGTTCCTAGAGAAAGATCCCACGTTGACAGAACCTGTAAGTCTTGTCACCATTATCTTCCTCATTCTTAATCAAGTTCCATCTTGTTTCTAAAGGATTTTCACTGGTTGGCTTCATTGGGTTTTTTGTAGGTTATCAGAGGCTTGTTGAAGTTTTGGCCAAAAACATGCAGTCAAAAAGAGGTAATGTCTTAATTTTATGGAAAGTTAAGTTAATCCATTGTCCATTTTTTGACTTGATCTCAGAATTAAACTCTTCAGCAACTTCTACCAAAACATAATATATCGTAGCAAGTGAGAAATACTATGATTTCTTCCACTAAATTACTTTCTTTTTTTTCCCCAAGAGAAATGCTTTACATGCTTTTCCTAAATGTTTTTGTACCCTTGACTGCATTGTTTTCTTTTGTAGGTTATGTTTCTTGGAGAGTTGGAGGAGATTTTAGATGTGATTGAGCCCACTCAGTTTGTTAAGATCCAAGAGCCTCTCTTCAAACAGATTTCTAGATGTGTGTCCAGCCCCCATTTTCAGGTAAACGCACCCCACCCTAAGTCTTCCTCACAAACCTTGCAATGTCTTGTAATAGCCAGAAACTTAAACAAAGATTTTCGAAAGCAAGTTCCCTTCTCTGCAGCGTCATAGCTTCTCCATTTTCTGTTTACTAGTGAGAGAAACCGTGCTCTGTATTTGCTCACATATGCTAGTCTATTGTAAAGATTAGTAAGCATGTTTGATCGTTAATATCACGAAATGTTGGGCATACGATCTATTAAATCTAAAACAAGACATACTTTGCTCAAACAAAATCAACTCTGCTTCCACTAGCAAGTTTTAGGGTCAATTTTCAGTGCAAAAGAATGCTTCAGGTTCTGCAGCCTAAAATCCCAATATAGAACACTACTGATATTACAATATTTTAAATGGTTTAAAATGAAGCTTGTATAATGTATTTCAGGTGGCAGAACGAGCCTTGTACTACTGGAACAATGAGTATATCATGAGTCTGATTGAGGAGAACTCTAGTGTCATCCTGCCTATCATGTTTGCCAGTCTCTACAGGATCTCCAAAGAGCACTGGAACCCGTGAGTTTTATATTGTCATTTATTTATGTGTTTTTTTATTTTAAGGAGGTCATATGATGCGATTTCCAGTTTTCCTTTCTCTTTGGAGTGTTACAAGCTGTTTGTGCATAGATGAGATCCCTAAAGTTGCAAAGACTGAAGTCTCAAACCTAAAGAGATATTCTTTATAAAAGTTAAGACTCGTCCACGCCCCCCTAAAATGGCTCATTCAAACATGCCCCCACATGTCTACGTCACGATGTGGAAATATTTGCGTAATGCCGCCCACATGTTCATGCAAAGAAAGAAGGTGTGGTTTCAGTAACTGCAGTAGTGTTGATTCAGCCATGTCAGGGAGACGCTGTGTGTTTTTATGCGAAAGCAATAGCACTTTATTTGGCCTTCCGAAAGTAGATGCAATTAGGAATCATTGGTTAAGATTTGTTTACAACACAACAGCACAACCCAAATGTTTGAATTTGTGCAACGCAGTTTATGGACGACAGTTTTGTGAACCTAGTAGAGTACAAGGCTGGCTATGCACGAAGGCTATTTAAAAAAAAAAGAAAAGAAAAAAGGGTCAATTCCGACTTTGCTATGACAATCTGGTGCTTCTGAATCAGCGTTATTATTTTAAGTATTTGCTATTGACTGTTCAAATGCCGAGTTTTGCACGTATCATGTCGTGTGTGTGTGTGTAAGGGGATCAGGGTCACATCACAGCGGCGTGTTTTATTTCTGTGATGCAGTGCTGAAATTTCAGCATCATTACTCCAGTCACATGGTCCTTCAATAAATCATACTAATATGCTGATTTGATCAGCGTTTCTTCTATTTAACCTTTAACCAGGCAAGTCAGCCTGGCAGAAAATTATTTCATATATATCATTATTATACACATACAATTCACCAATACACACATACACAAAAGTTAAAGCATTATCAATGATTAAAACTAGGGATGCAACGATACCATTTTTTCAGAACGATCCGATCCCGAGTATCCGCCAATCCGATACCAGCACAGTTTTTTTTAAATCGATGTAGAATTTCTATACTTCTGTGTGTCGGTGTGTGTTACTCTTTTGTGTGTTAAACACAATCTACTACATATAGATAACTTAATTTTAATGAAAAATAACAAATGAAAAAATATATAATCATAATCTGACAAAAATACTATTATAAACTTGGTTTATAATAAAGAAAAAGATACTCTAGAAAAATCATGGGTGCACAATAATTTTATAAAACCTAGTGAAACATTTTTATTTACAAATAAAAGTGAATAAGTGTAGGACTAAATCTGGTGAAATTATACACATTGCTCTTTGAATTGTTGTAAAATACATTCATGAAAAAACAAGCAAATACATTTATATATAAATATATAGGCTACTATAAAATTAAAAGACATTTCTTTTAAATCTATAGCACAGTAATGAAGGCAGTAACATATGATAGATAGGACAGAACAAGACTGTTAATAATCATTCATTACGCAAAAGTATTATAATATGTAATGCTCCAATATAGAGCAGCAGAAAGCGCTTATGCGCATCCCGTGCGCAGAATGATGCGCTTGAAGCGACACGGAGTCACAGCGCGCAGCCCTCTGAGTCCGCATAGAAACGTTCAAAGAAACTTTTCTTTTAACCGTTTTAAATCTCAGTAACTGTGTGCTCTTGAAGAGAGTTTGACTGTAGTAACCGAACGCGACACTCAGTTTGATTGCTGAATGGAGGATGACAGACAGCCGAGGCGGAGAGAAGGGTTTACCTGAACTTGAATTTAAAGATTTAAATATTCATCTGTACCTCAGATTAAACTATGGAACCGCTTCAGAACACTTGAAATATAGTGCACAAAAACTTTATGGTGCTTTCTAATGTTTTTGTGCCTTTCGTGGGGCTTAACAATAACACAGAATAATATACGCACAATATCGGATTTGGACCGGTCTCGTCTGACCGATACCCGATCCGCAGAAAATGACCGTATCGGAGCCGATACTGAGTATCGGATCGATGCATCCCTAATTAAAACAGTTGTGTATAGTTTATGGAAACCATAGATTTTTTTTTTTTTCAGGATACCTTGAATAGAAAGTTCAAATGAAAAGCAATTATTTGAAATAGAAATCTTCTGAGACATAAATGTATTTACTGTCATTTTTGATAATTTATATATAGAATATAGCCCTACTGGAAAAAAAATCACTTTTAAAGTGCATATTGTTATTAACCTTTTTATCAGAAGGTCTGATCAATACTAAGCATGATCTAACTGGTATTGACGCTTTGCACTCATTCCTGCATTTTTGACACAGTGGTTTGATGTTCATCATGTCTTTTCTCCACCATCAGGGCAATATCAGCTTTGATCTACAATGTGCTCAAAGCATTCATGGAGATGAACAGCGCCTTGTTTGACGAACTTGCCGCCAATTACAAATCAGACAGGCAAAGGTAAGAAACAAACAATGTATTGTTGTAAACTCCTGCAGTTTACACAGCGGCTCAGATAACCTCTACCTCTCTTTCCTTTAGGGAAAGGAAGAAGGACAAGGATCGAGAGGACCTATGGAGGAAGCTGGAGGAGCTGGAGCTCAGACGGGGCATCCAGAACAGTGATGGCGTCATTCCCACCTAACACGGACCTTGTCTCCGCCCTTCTGTGTGGCCTCAACCAATCCCTTTTTACTCTGCCACAGGGACCGTCCCCTATTTGCTTCTCATGCTGCGTACTTTACCGCACACTCCCTCGTTCATTTCCTTCCTTTCAACAGCACTGTAAATAATCCTCTCCCTCTTTCCTGTATCATACTACTACACTGAAAGGAAGAAGAAAAAAATGAAAATTTGAAGAGAGACTTAATGTGCACTCCTTGTTGTAAAAAAATATGGTAAAATGATAATCAACTATGGTCAAAGGATATATTTTAAAAAACCTTTTCAGTTCAGAAATTGTTCAGCGTCTCCTTGTCAGTATATTATTCTCAAGGAGGTGCCCTGGGACTTTGGGAACTGTGCTCACCCTGCGATTAAAGATGTCTTATGTGAGGATCCCTTCGCCACCACATATCTTTTTTTTTGTCCCGTATGAAGAGAGACTTTTCCATCTAGACATAATGTGACTCAAGACACAAACCAGAAACCCATGACATGAATATAAGGAAAACGGGAGTGGAGAGGAAAAAAAAAACATTGAACATTCTCTCTGTGGTGTGCTTTTTTTTTTTTTTTTCTTTTACAGGATGATCGGCCCAGTCCTTTACTGTACAGTATGGACAGGTGTCCATAACTTAATGTGTAAGATGGGCCGCAGTCGGCTACAGTGGTTACCTTCGCTCAATAAAGAAGAGAAACCTCTCTGAGGACCTTTATTTTTTTAACTTGTGAACCAGGTAATGATCTGGTCATAGTTTCATGCTGTCTGCTGTGGAGACTCTTGGGAATTCCAATGTGGAAATTCAGTAGTTACCAAGAGTACATCAAGCTCGGTTTCTCCCGACACTAGCAAGGACTCGTGGAATTTCAGTGGCACACAGTGTTCAGAGCTCATCCAGTGTTTTTAAAACCGTTCAGTGACATATATATTTCGTGAAGAATATTCTGGACAGCTTCTCATGGGCCACCCAGATTTCCACTGCTCTGCTTTGTTCGTTTTGATTTCAGGGTGGGTGAATGTCATCTGCATCACCGAGCTGAGCGAGACGAGGTTTTCCTTTCTTTTCATGGAGTGTTTGAAATGAAATCCTGCTTATGGTGGGGTTTTTAGGGCCTATGTAGGTAAACTCTGATCCAGTAGGTCATAATCTCTCTTCTGAAATACCAGCCACCAGGGCAGGTTAGAACTAAAAAGCACTTCGAGTTATAGCTCATTAGTTGTTCTCGTGGGACTTCAGCCCCTTCTCTTCTTTTATTTGAAGTCCCAACAATCGTGGTTGTGGATTTTTCATGTGAGGAGGATGTATTTTATGATATTTTATTTTTTTGGCTTAATCACGTGTCTCTCTTTCTCTCTCTTCCTTGTTTTAACTCTCCCAAGCTCATTGTGTGTTTTATGATTGCCCAAGTTTGATATGTAAAAAAATTCAAAAGAAAGGGTTTGATGAATAGAATAAATCTAATTATTTTAAAAAGAAAGAGATATTAAATAAACCTGTTTTTTGTGATAAACTTGCTTGCCTGCTTTGTTTTTCTTAATTGCTTTTGTAAGTTTGTGTAATATCTTTTTTTTTTTTTTTTTTTCTCAAAACTACACATGTATCAGTTTGATCTGATTAACCCATGAGCCTGAGTCATCGTCTATTATTATTATTAGAGTATAAAAAAATACATTTTGATCGGAGAAACTGTTGATTTAATAAGAGCATTAATGTGCAGTTTAGATCCAGTAGGTGGCAGAAGGCTCATTCCAACTGCCCAGATGAGTGTGATACAAGGGAATGAATTTATTAAAGCAATGAGAGGGACAGTGTTTTAAGAAAATGATACAAAATAAGGTTTCACTCTATTGCAAAAAAGTGGCTTGATATATTCATATTTCATCTATTTAATATGGTGAATAAATAAGAGTATGGTAGTTGGTAGTCTGGGTAATAATTGGTCTTAAAAATATGTATTTTCTGTTGTCATTTACTCACCCTCATGTCATTCCAAATGTCTTTTTTCTGTTGGAACACAAAAGAAGATTTTTGGGGTAATCAAACAGTTGACGGTAGTCACGGGTTTCCATAGTGTGGGAAAAAAAATACTATGAAAGTCAATGGCTACCAACAACTCTTTGATTACCCAAAACATCTTATTTCGTGTTAAACAGAAGAAATTCATACAGGTTTGGAACGACATTTTAGGGTGAGTAAACGATGACCGAATTTTCATTTTTAGGTGTTAAAGACAAAATCAAGCTTGACTACAGAAACTGCACACAATGCATACGTAAAAAAAAAAAAAAAATCTTAATAGGCCTCGATTTGTCAGATGTGAGGGGACCCATTTATAATTTTAATGCTTTCATCTGCACTTGCGGCTAAGCTCAGTCTATAAAGGCCAGTGATTTACATTAGGATGACCAGACGTCCTGGCTTTTGGTGTCCTGTCCCGGAAATGTCACTATTTTATAGCAAGTTTAAAACAGCCTGCAAGTACACTACAAGTCTGCAACAAGCAAACATGTAGTAATTATTTGAAAGCTACACTGATGATAACTTGTTTGGTCTTCATGACGAACATAACCTGGAGGAGAGCAGAGCGCTATTATCATCAATTATCAAAAGAGACACGGTTATCGCTTTCAAAGTAGTTACATGCTAACTAATACTAGCTATTCATGGTGAATTTAAGTAGGCTGTTTGTATGTAACGGTGGGGCATTGTTTTGCGCACAATTTTAAAAGTTAACGTTACCCAAAGCCAGTCAACTTCCGCACTTCATTTTGCAACGCGGAAGTATAGTAAGCTGTTTGATTTGAATGTGGGAGATTTCTGGTAGCTGCTATAGGTAAATAACTAGAAGTGGAGTAAACGGTAAAACTATCTACACTACCAAGCAGTGTGTTTATGATTACGATAATACATTAAAGTAATATTACAACAATATAAACTAGCACAACAGACTGTTTTGTACAGGTAAAATAATGTCACGGTGGATGTCACCGGAAGTATTTTACCTTTAAGTTGCCAATAGCCTTGACATCATTGAAAAAGTAGGCTACCTAAATCCAAAACGAATATTTAAAGGCAAGCAATATTAGCCGATCGGATCAAAAACATCCTGAAAAAAATATCACACACATCTGTTTTCAGCAGTTATAATAATAATAAATGTTTATTGAACACAAAATCAGCATATTAGAATGATTTCTGAAGGGTTTTTACAATACTGTAGTTTTACTGCATTATTTCTTAAATAAATGCAGCTTTGGTGAGCATAAGAGACTTTTAAAAATGTTTTTATTATTTATGTAATTTGCAATTTTGGGGATCAATGGATTAAGCAATAGTGAAACAGTTAAAAATGAGTATTGTGAGTCATAAATGTAATGTTTTGGTAAAACTTTTACATGTAGAGACACATTATTATCCATGACTTTATTCTATCACTTATTATGAAATGCAAATGAACATAAATAATTAACATCAGGCCTTTAAAATGGCAGTGCTGAATGACAGCTCTGCACCAGTGCCAGCATCTTGTAAAAGTCAGTTCTTCTTGACTGCCATTGATCTCATAGTGAGTGATCAATAGAAGAGAAGGGCCAGACATCACACAGATGCTCCTCTGTATCAGTGAACTGCTTATGGGAGCAGATGTACTGAATTATATAACTTTCATTTATACAGCAATGTGCGGCTCACTACATTAGTCAGTCTTTTCAATTCTGAAACGCAGCAAATACAGCTCATACTGTGCTTGCTACAGCTATATAAGAAACATTTACATAATTATATCAAGCTGAACAGTAATACTCACACTTTAGCTTTCTTTATTACTTAAAGCTAAAATGGTCCTTGAAACAAAGTCAAAAAAGTGACCCTCAGTGCATTGTTAGTAAAAGTTGGTAAATATTTATACTGTTATGCATATCAGTACCCATAGCGCTTTTCACCAGCCTGGTACAGTATCTGAGACATGCAATGTAAAATATGCATATAATGCTATTTTCCCTTGTATTGCATGTTTTTGCATATAAAAGAATAGTGTATTTCCTCATAAATTATTCAAATGTATGCACTGTTAGAAACTATATCCTGTATAATGAATGCCATCCCCCTGTGCAATGTCAGCAACTGCCAAAGTCCTTATAAGAGAATATTCCTCATGGGAATGAGAGAATTCCTTAGAAAAGCCAGTAAAACTTGTGCTGAAATAGTTAAACAGATGAGTGGAAGTGACAGTAATGATCAATCATAAATTGATAGTTATATGACTATTATTTTTTTATAGTTTTAATAGTTAATAGACTATTATTTTTTTCCAACCGATTTAAGTACAACAATGTTGCACTATATTCTAGGATTTAAACTATAACAACTGGCATCCCATAAGATGCGTATTACAGGGCCGGCTGATTCTGTGATGCCTTTAGACACACAAGGAAAGTATACAGCTGGGCTTTGGTTCAGATGCATCGAATTCAGGCTGTGTATGAATAGTCATGTGAGTTTCCTTTTGAAGAATCACTGCAATAAGCCAAAATCAAAGTCATTATGGTGGGCTGACAGTGACAAAAACAACCCAGCCTGTGGTTTGTTGTAATTTCAAGTCAGTGCTAGCAGCTTTATTTACAACATTATTCAAAACAGGCTGTAAATTCTGCCATTAAACGTGACTGTGATGCAAAAGGAATTTACATTCAGAGTGATCTGATGCATGGCCACAACGCCATTTAGTAATGTTCTTAAGAGTTTCAATTGATGAAATTAGACTATTTAGTAGGGGAAAGACATTAACCAAGTGAAAAACATGATTTTTGTGTTATGTCTGATTTTATTTGGTGGTATATTCAATGGTATTTGGTAACAATAGTGAAGTTTTAATATAATTTTAATGCATTTGAGGGCAGTCAGTCTTTTTGAGGTTTTATTATCGTGTGAATAAGATTTAAAGTTGGCATGAAATAAAAAATAAATATCAGAGATTCATGTTATAGATCATAATGTGAATGATTCAGCTATACATAATGTTTAATTTTTTTACCTTGTATTTAACCCTGAAATGCATGAATGTTTCCCCAATCACTATTACATATTCGTGTCTTTAGAGACCGGACCTATATATCCAGCACGGATGGATCTCTAACTGCTGTAATAGCACAAAACTCTCTTGATATTTCTGGTCGCTAAAGACCCGAGGTATGCATTTAAGGGTTAATAATCAAAATGTGGTACCTCGATCTTCTAGTAAACGTCAGACTGCTATCTGGTGACGTATGCCGGACTTTTCCAATCATTTTGTCTCCTTAAACCCCGCCCCTTTTCTTACAATATACTGCAAACTCTCATTTAAATCTGCCTCCATCCAATCAACAAATGACAACAAATTGTCAATAATCCGTTTCACTTGAATGTACATCACAGTATAGAAGGAAAGATCTGCTTCTGTTATTGTCTATAACTATATAGACCTCAGAAACATTAACTCACTTGTCCAGCAGTATAGTACAATCCTAGTAAGTGCTTCCTCCCAGATACTGTTACATTCACTGTAAAAATGAAAACAACAGCAAAAAAGGTTTGTTACATTCATTATGCATATCAAACAGAAAAATACTGTGCAGAATATGCCTATAAAATGTGTGTTTGTCCAGCAGTGTTTCTGCTCCTGCTGTATCCCTCTGATGTACTTCCAGAACTCTGGACCTGTTGTTTGGTTGTGGGTGGGAATGGAGGTTGATTTGGAACAGGACAGCTGTCAACAGCAAGGGGTGACTGGTTTTGGAAAACAGGGAGGGAAGAGCGGTGTGTGTGCTCGGATACATTTTTCATTTTGTGTTGCGGGTGTTGAGGGGGAGAGAATGGCTGTGTTGACACAACTAAAAGGAAAAATAACCCAGACAAGTCAATCTTTTATCATCAAACAACACGCAATAAAAGACCTCTGCTGAGAACAGGAGAACAGCTGGACTCAATGTTTCACAGAGGTTTCAAACAAACCGCAGATACTAGTCCGCTGTGTGTCCACACTCTTTTCAAATTCAGTGCTCTGATAGTGGTTTGATAAGACCGATTAAAGGAATGCGTGCGTGAGAGAAGAAAGAGGCTGTGATGTGAAAGGTGGCCCTCACCAGATTCTTCAGGCTTCAAGCACCTTCTGAGACACCCTGAACTGAATTCAATCTTCTCAACTACATAATGGCCTGGAATACTGATGACTGGGACCATAAAAAGATTCTACCAAATATTTAATAACCCATCAACTGTACTGAGCCAGATACCCATGGATGCTTCCAAAATGACCAATAACCTTGAAAGCACTTCCTGCAAACTGTAGATCTGGCGCCCTTAATGAGTTGAGAAGCTTCTGGAAATGGAGAAGACAGCCTCTCCAACGTCCCTTGAAAATAAGCCCAGCAAAAATTCACTACAGATAACTCAGATTAAACACTCTAATATTATGGCAATAAAAATATGGCAATGTAAATTTTGAGTACAGATGAACACCACTGACTATAAAAATAATCTGATCTTTAAAATCTAGGCTCTCCAGTAGGGTTCACCTTTTATCCTGCTGCTTTCAAGCTTCACAAAAAAAAGCACCATTAAAGAGTGCTACGGTCCATACAACTTGTGTGCTAGATTCCCGGTCCACTGAAGTCATATTATAGCTTTGTGTGAATATCAATGTCTAATTCATGAACAAACTGTTAGAGTCAGATATTTTAAAAGAATCAGCTGATTCAATTTACAAAACCATTCTGATTATTCTAGATCCTCTTTCAAGGAAAATACGTTTACTTTGCAACCATATTTGCAACTCTTCTGGGCAGCTATTTTGGGCATTCAAGACAAAATCTGCTTGATTGGAGAAATCTTAAAAACTACTGGCAAAACTCTGAAGCCTGGTTTAGACTACATGATTTAAGCCCGATTTTGGCACTATCTGCTTGATGTAGGGTGTCGTATGGATTCATCAAAGTCAATGGGCGTTGGGATACAAGATTCACTCATTTCATCTCCTATAGTGTGTCATAGTGCACGACAACCTATGCCATGTCTGCAATGCTTCACGGCTTCAACACGGAAAGACTAGCATGTTCAATTTTTTCCACGATGAGTTCTGTCACATTTGTGATTCAGGCCCATAGGAGCACAGACGTGCCTTCATACATGCTTTCAAACAAGCTGAAGCGAAAGAGAGACAATGGGTATTGGCCCTGCTAATGGGCATCGGTCCTTTCTCAAGGGATTACTGCGACAGAGTGACTCAGTTCTCTTAGCGAGTCCTCTTCATGCAATCCAGATTTGTGTCCACTGTCAGGTTTTCTTTCTTTTTGGGGATTTTCTGATGACAAGACAGGGCAGAACATGCTTTTTGCTAGCCATTGTTTGTTTACGCTCATGTCACCATCTAGTCCCGCGCTATTGATGACAGCAAGCATGTTGTTAAAGACGGCAAGCGAAGAATGATCGGGTAGCAACGTGTAGTCTGACATGTTTCTTGTTCTAGACACGAAGAGATTTTAGGAGCCAAAATCGTATAATCTGGCACAGTGACTGTCGTAACAGACAGAAAATATCATGTAGTCTGACCTGGGCTTAAAATTTGCGATGCAGTTCTTGAATCAACTCACTAGTTCGACAATCCAGTTCCAGCGATTAACAGCTCATTTGAGGGGTATATTTTCATGGAATATAAAGTAAAATTTTTGTTTGATTCTCACCATCATATGATTTCAATACACTAAGAATATACCACAAGTCATATGGACCACCTTTATGATAATTTTATAGTGCTTGTTGACTTTTTAAATATCTTTTTTGATCAAATTTCATTATGAGAATTTTGAATTCTCCAAACAATTTTGAAACTATACTGAATGCATAATTTGAATAGTTCTAGTCAGTCATAAAAATAAAACCCTAAAAGACACTAAAACCCTAAAGCAGTTCTTACGCTAGCTTAACCGTTTCACTTGAAAAGGCATAATGTTTGTTTCATAAATTATGATTGCAAAAAGGGTCTGTGCAAATTCAAATGAAATTTTCAGTCATATCTCACACCGCTTAAAGCAATTGCTAATCTCAATGCTAATTTTAACAATCATGTGCTCAACACTGGGGACAAGAGACAAATACAAAGTAGCAATAGCTCTAATGCCCCTAGCTTAGCCTCATGGAGGTACAGGGGGTCACTGAGGAGCTGCATGAACGGTGGTGTGTGAGCTCCTCCAGGGTGGTGTCTTTCTGAAAGGCATTGCAGCTGTAGGAAACCAGCCAAGCGGTGTTTTGATTAGATGTGCTTAGAAGTTCTTTCCATGTGTAGACTATGAAGATGGACCAGAAACAGTGGCCTTGAGTCTGTTGCTGTGTATCAGCTGTTCCTGACAGGTCCTTTTACCAGCACGATTCTTTTCCCCTCACGGGGCTGGGCTAAATAAGGAATCAACTCTTTTCCTCACTTACTGATTCTGAGCCCCCATTCTGTGGCCTGGAGAGAAATCAATGTTGTGTTATATTCTCACTCAAACAAGCCTGACCCACTGTTGTGAAACGTGATTTGGGGCGTCAGAAGCCGACATTTCCCTCCAGGCCTCAACATTCTTCATTCCTCTTTTCTCTTTCACAGACTGTCCTGTGACATTGAGCCAGCTAATATATCTGCATTCAGTGAACTTTAGCCTATAAGAATAGTACAGCGAAATGTATAGGTACTCACATGATAATTGCAAGAGACTGCAAATTTAATTTAGACACTTTCCATTCCATCACCAGGGCATTAGATCTCAAGCGATAACCATTTACTGTAGACGCTTTCACTGCTCACTTACAACTGACACCCATTTTTCAATGGTGGACTGTTATCCACCATCCATTCCAATAAAATGGTCTTTTAGCAATAAATATATTGGCATCTTAGATCTGGCACTGTAATATGGTAATCGGTGCATTGTGCACCATTCAGAGTGCAATTGTCACAATGCTTTTATATCAGTAAATTGGACAATGCCACCACTCAATTCAACCTTTACATCAACATGCCAAATATATCCACTATGGGTTTCTTGGGTTATAAATGGGTTTCTGTTTTTTGAGTGGTTGGCATTCCTGAAGTGTGAATTTTATTTTAAGTGTTTCTTTAAATGCATTGGTGGGTCAATATGCAAAATAAGCCACTGGGTTTTATCCTCTTTTCAATTCCTGTTGCTGCAGTACTGTGCTTGCCAGAGGGAAGTGTACATAATCTACATACACATTTTGCATAGCATAACTAAAAAAGACATTAATGTGATTAATCTTGTATTCTGGAGCCAAAAGAATATGTAATGCCCTTACACAGCACTTGCTATAAGATTGAGCTTTTGCTTGTCAGTGAACGTTTTGTCAAAGTACTTCCACTCAGCAAAACACGAAATGAGCTCAACCACTCACTACACTAATTATGAATTTTCATTTAATTACTTATTAGGAACTCTTTCTAGGATTCTATGAAACACATCTCTTTAAGGTCTTGCTCAAAAATATTTACATTTATAATATTACTTGAAGGGACAGTTCACCCAAAAATGGAAATTCTGTCATAATTTACTCACCCTCATGTCATTACTATTATGTTTTGGACCTAAAACAAATTCAAGTGAGCTTTAGATGTAACCACATAAATAGAGTGGGGGAAGAGCAATTCGCCACTAATTCCTTCGAGATTTTCCTATGGGGTTTTATAGTGAGGTTTTTCAGTTTATGAGTAAAGTAAAGCCTGTGGTAAACACAGCGTGATGATATTTTGACGTTTTGTTCTACAACAAACACTCACACCCCAAATGTTCTTATCTAGTTACTTAATAAAAACTTATGTTTTCAAAAATGAACATAACTGTTTTAAAATTTGTGTTTTGGTTATATATGTGTGTGATTTACAATGTAGAACAAAATGTCAAAGTATCGTCACATTTTGTTTACCACAGGCTTTCTTTTACTCATAGTTCAAAAGAAGGTCCTTCAACCACTCCATTAGACACAACTTTTATTCTTTCCACCAACCAACCAATAACCAAATCTGGCGTGTTGAAACCACTAACCATCAAACCACACAGGTTTATGGGATCTCATAAGCAGCAAAGAATAAAGTATCTTCAAAACCAGAACAAAACTCAAAAATTCTCTGGGTGTTTCTGGTTTCCTTTATTAGTATTCATTTAAATATATAATTATTATTGATGTCAGTGTTAATAAACACAATCTAACCAACCGGCTATTGTTTTATTTTGTATAGCTCTGAATATTATTGCTCATGGTGAGTAAAATATCTTTCAAAACCCTGTGCTTTACAGATCTGTCAATTCAAGGAGAGATCAAATCAAATGCAAAATGTAATGGAAAGATAATAAAAAAACAATAGGTGTTAAATTAGCGATCTGTGCCGATACAACACCAGCTGTGGTGAATGGAGCGTTGCAGCACAAAGAGTTACCATTATGGCACAGATGATTGTTTAACATTGAAAAGTACTACGAACAATAGCTTTTCAGCTGTAGGTATTTTAATATTGACCACGTGGCAATATCCACAGTGCCGTATCACTGGTGGATTAGTTAATTTTATTAGGAGTGTAGTGGGAGCCACACTAGATGATGACTCATCTCAAACGCATTAATAGGCACTGTGTCATGGACTGGGAATGTCATTGGTTTGTTTTGGAGAAGAGAATTCAGATCCTGTGGGATTTATGTACGGAAACCATAGTCCCAGATACTGTTGGGTTGAGCTCTAGCTCTCGTAGATTGCAATACCAATGGCTCTGGTGAAAAAAATATAATTTTAGTTCAATCACTCATATTATATTTGGCCTTATTTACATGAGTTATGTCTTGTAAAGTAGTCTGTATGTGTTACAATTAATAAAAATACTAGGTTGTTTAAAAGACATAGTTGGAAAAGTTAAATTATACAATATTACCTTATCTAATGTACACTACCAAAGTTTTGGTAGCTTTCTATTAAATAATATAAAGATATATCAAATAGCTGCTGCTTGGATTGCTCAGTTCACCATTTAACTATACATTTAGAAAAAGCTGCTTATTTATTAATTATATTTTCACTTATAATTCAATTACTATATTCCCAGTGCTTCCTTTATTGCAAACTGTTCCATTACTGCTGATGCATGAATTTCATAGTTTTTCATTTAAGACCAATTCTAGCATAGCAACACAGTAAAGCTTTCAATGGCCTACAATGGGAGCTCTGCGCTCTTTATCCTGCACATTAAGCCACTATGTGACAATTCACTACTTTATTATGATGCTTTGTCAAGGCCTCTATTCAGGGGCCTAATATGAATGTAAGTGATTGATTGGCCCTGGAAGAATATCATCTCTCTTCTCTCTCAATTTTTCATTCTGTACTACTTTCATGATATGTACTGTAAATGACGGAAGTCCTCCTCTAAATGGTGCTTAGGCACTTCTAACTAATACATACCATGACTTTAATTTGAATTCACATCTGTTTGCCAGCACACTGTAAAGGAACCAAATAAAAATGCCTTTCTGTGTCCACTATTCTTTACAAACACGTTTTAATTTCCTTAAAGGTGAAGTGTGTTGTTTATGCACCACTAATGTCACCAAAATTAATTGGAAAAATTGAAACAGGTTTCCCAAACACTCTCACTGTTGGATTCTGGTTTGGATTCTTAAAAGTCTTGTGGCAAACCTAAAGTTGCCTTGGCATTTAAACTTTTGTTCTGTGACTTCCATTTAGTGTCCTCTGGATAGCCTCACTCATCAGCTTCATTTAACCGCAAGAGTTGACCGAGAATCACACTCGCTGAAGATATTTCCATCTCATTCAACTCCCAAGAGTTTAAAAGTTTTACTCACTTCTTGAATGATTTCAGTGAGTCTGGGTGTTTGTCCTGAGCCTGCACTGACCAGCTGAAGGAAATTGCAACACAGGATACTATTAAAATCTCATAAAAAGGAAAAGTGTTCTTCTTTTTGTCACAGCCCAGATAAACATGCCTTATTTGATCATATGGCACATTAGAGCGAAATGTGCAGTAGAAAATCCTTTGACAATACCTGCTTAAGGTTCTTAAGCTATAAAAAACACTTTCATAAATGAGAGCCAAGAAGATGGGGCTAAACTGAGTTTTTTTCCCCCTTCATGTTCCATAGTATTTCACAAGCTTTTTCTCTCCAGCCCTGGAAATATGTGAATCACTCAGTCATTGGTATCATTAATCATCGAAAGATGCTGAATAAGAGATCTTGCTTCAAAATTCAAACAGTGTAAATGTGAAATGACAACAACTCACTCCACTGCTTTTCCAACTTTTCAACAGCCAATAACGTCAATTGAAAAGACCTGTATTACATTTGGAAGATTGCATTATATTAGCTACATTCAAAATCACATAGTAGGTGCTATATTTGGTTTGAAACATACTTTCCGACTGTTTAAAAGTATGTTTTTATATAGAATGAATATGGGAGGTATGAATGAACGTACTATTATTTGCTATGTTGTTACTGTCATGTGACCTGTGTCAGTTGCGTCCCTTCACTGCTACAATTTTTAAAAAGCATTTTAGCTGTTTATTGTTACCTGTGGAGACATTTTCAAGTTTTGAGGTACAATTGTACGGGTGATTTTTGTTCACGCTATTCTCTGTGCTCTAATTTACAGACCTCCCAAGTATGATAAGTTCTTTTTGAAGGAATTTTCAGAATTTTTTAGCTTCAATTGCACCTAATGTTGATCGACTTTTGGTACTTGGTGATTTCAATATTCATGTATGCTGCCCTGACAAACCCTTAGTCTCTGAATTTTTGCAAATTGTTGATTCATTTAACCTTTCTTAGTCTGTCTTGGGTGCCACCCATGATAAAGGTCACACACTTGATCTGATTTTGTCTTTTGGATTTTCGCTACAGATTATTCAGATTGAGGATTCATATTTTTCTGATCATAAACCGATAATTTTTAAAACTTTATTGTCCAGGCCTGTGAAACAGCCTCTTACTGGTTATTATACTCTTCACTTAATTAATTTACACCTATACAATTTGCTGATGCTTTTGTCTCCTCTTAGTTTCCTTTTAATCATTTTCTTCTGACATGGACCTTGAAGAGTTTTCCTCAAGTTTGAATAAAACCTGTGCAAATATTTTGGATTCTTTTGCTCCACTGAAATTGAAATATCCTAACTCGAGACATCAGCCCTGGCTAAATGGTGAAGGTAGAGTTTTAAGAAGGAAATGCAGGCAAGCTGAGAGAAAATGGAAAAGTGACAAATTGCAAGTCTCCTATGAAACCTTGAGGGATTGTTTAGTTATTTATCAGAAATTTGTTAAGAATGCTAGGTCATTATATTTTTCTAACCTTATCTCTAGCAATGCTAGCAGACCTAAAGTTTTATGTAGTACTATTAGTAGGGTTTTAAATCCTGTTATAATTTCATTTCCTGGTGCATCTCCTTTAATTTATAATGATTTTTTAGAGTTTTTTATTAATAAGGTCCAAAATATTCGCTCTAATATCGTGCACTCTTGGAATGTCTCTTTTGATGATTATTGCAGTTCTGCTACGCTATCTAGTTTTGAGCCTGTGTCTATTTCTTCTTTAATGGACATTATCTGTTATATGAAACCTGCATCCTGCTCTCTGGATCCTATTCCCACATTTGTAACTATGGAAGTGTTAGATATCATTGGTCCATATATTCAGTTTATAATTAATAGTATTCTTAATGATGGTCATGTTCCATCTTGTTTTAAACATGCAGCGATACACCCTGCACTTAAAGCCCTTGATCCACAGGTTTTAGCCAATTACCGGGCTATATCAAAACTTCCTTTCCTTTCAAAGGTATTGGAGAAGGTTGTTTTTCATCAGCTTGCCTCCTTCTTAAAGAATAGTGATATATTGGATAAGTTTCAGTCTGGGTTCAGAGCTCAGTATAGTACAGAATCTGCTCTTTTGAAAGTGTTAAACGATTTGCTATTAGCTGCCGACTCTGGGAAATGTGGGGTTTTGGTCCTTCTGGATTTAAGCTCGGCTTTTGACACTACTGACCATTCTATTTTATTGAGACAATTGGAGGAGTATGTTGGAATTAAGGGGAACAGCATTAAGCTGGTTCACATCCTATTTTAGAGGGAGATCTATTCTGTAGCTATTGTGAATTTTACCTCTGTTAATGCTGCATGTACATTTGGGGTACCGCAGGGTTCCGTTTTAGGCCCTGTTTTGTTCTACATTTATCTTCTTCCTTTAGCTATGATTTTTTGTAAGTATCAGATCTCATACCATCTTTATGCAGATGATATACATCTTTATCTTCCAATGAAACCAGATGACAATATATCTCTCCAGTTTCTGATTGATTATGTGAGTGAAGTTAAAATTTGGATGGCGGAATTGTTGGTCTTTGGACGCCCTGAATGTGCTTCCATCCTTTCTAAAACTTTGAGTCCTATACCTAAAACTTTAGGCACTTGTGCTTGGAATTTGGGTGTTATTTTTGACCCAGCACTCAAATTTGATAAACAGATCAATTCAGTCGTAAAATCAGCATTTTTTACATTTTACGATGATTGCTAAAATTAAATATTTTCTTTCTTTTAAGGATCTGGAGAATGTTATTCATGCATTTATTTCAACAAGATTGGATTATTGTAATTCATTGTATTTAGGAATTACTCAGTCTTGTTTATTTAATCTCCAGATGGTCCAAAATGCTGCGGCCAGACTTTTAACAGGAACCAAAAAGAGAGAAAGTATCACTCCAGTTTTGATTAGTTTGCATTGGCTTCCTATCGAGTTTTGAATTCAGTTTAAGGTACTGCTGTTTGTGTATAAATCTGTGGCAGGTTTGGCACCATCTTACCTGTCTGATCTCCTCCATGTGACTAACAGGCCTTTAAGGTAATCAAATTCTTTTTTGTTATCGGTACCTATGAC
Organism: Barbus barbus; assembly: GCF_936440315.1. NCBI lineage: Eukaryota > Metazoa > Chordata > Actinopteri > Cypriniformes > Cyprinidae > Barbus > Barbus barbus. The sequence goes on along the minus strand of NC_136742.1, from coordinate 14,049,855 downwards.
GCGACTGAAACTTAAGGGGGATCGTGCTTTTTCGGTGGCAGCACCTAAGCTGAGAACAATTTTCCATTGTATATAAGATCAGCCTCCTCTTTTCAGGTTTTTAAGTCTTCACTTAAGACTTATCTTTTTAAAACGGCTTATGGAGTTCTGGAGTAAATGCTGTCAAATATTTGATAATGTGTGATGTTATCTTTGTCATAATTTGTGATTTGTTTTATGTGGTTAGTTGTTTTATGTATATATATTTTTATTTTGTACAGCACTTTGGTCGACACTGTCGTTATTAAATGTGCTATATAAATCAACAAAACTAAACTAAACTAAACTAAACTAAACTAAACTAACTAAACTATATTTGTGAGGGAAGTGTCCTGCTGTTTCCAGAGGATGTTGAAGCTGACCTGTCTGCCACTGTGTAATTAGGACTTGACCCTCATAGGATTCTGGGAGCATGCATGTGTCATAGGGGACTTTCCCCTGATGAGAAACCAAAGCCTTTATGCATTCTTGCATATGCATTTGAGTCAGAGAGAACAAGTAAAAAACTTAATGGATGGCAACACATTTGTGAACATAAACCACTTCTACAAAGCTATAATGCCTACAGTACAGTACTGACAAAGCTTTTAGCATCTGTTCCTGTGATCAACAGGTTGCGGCACTCGCAAGCTCTGACTCTCACTGATGCACTTGTTGCTATTTACATTATTTACCTCTTGCGCAACATAAACTGCCTTTTGATGTCCCTAGAACAGTAAGGTAATAGCCACCGACATTAAAGAAGTTTTAAACACTTTTTTAGTATTTTTGTTCAATTATTGTTGAATAATGAAACTGATACTGATTCGGAAACAAAGCTTTCAGCAGCGTTGCTATGGTTGCAAAGCCTAGTCAGAGCAACTTCAGAGCAACTTTATGTCAATTGTGTCAAAGCAACTGCACAATATCAAAAAAGAAAAATAGTGTGTCAATAATGTAAAATGAAAAGATAAAAAAAAAGATTTTCAGTTAAAGGCATTTCATTATTGAATTCAGTGATGTCATCATCCAGCTCAGTTCAGTTTAAATAGTGTCTTTGCAATCAGGTCGACGATATCGCTGGAAATGAAGTGTCCCCAACTAAGCAAGCCAGAGGCGACAGCGGCAAAGAACCAAAACTCCATCGGTGACAGAATGGAGAAAAAACCTTGGGAGAAACCAGGTTCAGTCGGGGGGCCAGTTCTCCTCTGGCCAAACGAACCAGCAGTTCAATTCCAACTGCAGCAAAGTCAGATTGTAAGGGCTCAACTGGTTCCAGTGGTCTTTCCCGATGGCTGTCTAAGTGGCGGGGTCCTCACTGGGATCTGTCTCTGGCGCTCATCCCGGTGTCCTGGTCTCCGCTGCGTGTCCTCTCACAGCTCCACATCTATCATCAAATTCGCTGATGATACTGTGGTTCTGGGCCTCATTTCCAACAACGATGAGACCGCATACTTGGATGAGGTAGAGAGACTCACATCATGGTGCCAGGACAACTGTCTCTCTCTGAATGTGAGCAAAACTAAAGAGCTGATCATGGACTTTAGGAAGAGACAGCAGCCCTACACTCCTCTTATGATCAGTGGGACCCCTGTGGAGAGGGTGAGTAGCTTCAAGTACCTTGGTGTAAACATCTCCGAGAACCTGACTTGGACTACACACATCCAAACACAAGTTAAGAAAGCCAGGCAAAGACTGTACCATCTGCGACAACTGAGGAAATTCAGGGTATCACCAGCAATCCTGAACAGTTTCTATTCAGGGACCATAGAAAGTGTATTGACTCAGTGTGGTATGGAAACAGCTTCAATCAGGACTGCAAAGCACTACAGAGAGTTGTGCGCTTAGCTGAGCGCATCTCAGGGTCTGCTCTCCCCTCTCTGCAGGACATCTACCTCAAACGCTGCAAAAATAGAGCTGTTAAAATCTTCAAGGACTCAAATCACCCTGGTAACCGTCTATTCACTTTGCTTCCATCTGGTAAGCGCTTCCGTAGCCTGATGGCAAAAACTGAGAGACTTAGGAGGAGCTTCTTCCCCCAGGCCATCAGGCTCCTAAACTCTAACTCTGTGTCATAACATCACTTGACCATGTAAATATCACTATATCAATAAGCTATTCATAATTTTTTTCTACCTCATATTGCTGCTATTTAAATACCCTGTACAACTTTTTTGCACATTCTTTTGCACATTCCTCTTTATTACTATTTATGTCAACAACATACTGACCTGCACATTTATATTTTTATCTTTTATTTTATTTTATTCTTTTATTTTTTTCTACTTTTCTTTTTCTTAATATTTGTATTCTATACAATTGCACTGTCCTTGGAGCGGACCTGCCCTACATTTCACTGCTGGTTATAGCCTACTCTGTATAATTGTGTATGTGACGAATAAACAATCTTGAATCTTGAAAATATGGCGCCACAGGGAAGGATGGCAGGAGTTGGATTTTCATTCATTCATTTTCTTTCTTTCTTTCTTTCTTTGAATCACCATCAAGCTAACAACAAATTCGTTAATTCATTTTTTTCATTTTTAATTTATCTATCCTGTAGTTTCTTTCATATTAATTTATTCAGTGTTCATTTATTCATATTTTTTGGAAGGCTTTATGGTGAAATTTACTCAGGTTTCATCTGAAATGTGCTGAATGAACATAAAAAGTTTTATGAAATATTCACGATGAATACCGACGTGGCACCATCATATTGACGTAAAAGCACTCTGCATCTCGGTGTAATCAAGATTGCGCATAAACCTTTCGTAAATTCATGGATCACGCCTATCGTAACTCACTTGAACCGTTACATTTACTTTTTCTGCTCACTTAAAATGACATTCCCATCATCTACAGTAACTCTTGAACTTCCTTGTAACTAATTCGCGCGCAGTAGGCACCATCTGTTGCATGTGACTATCTCCATGGCATCGGGCATCGCGCTCGAGATTCCTGTGCCAGTCCATTTTTATTGTTGCAGTTCGCCAGTGCGCAGGCGCAAACCAGGGGAGCGCGGAGCCTGCAGAACTGCGAGCGCTCCGTGGTACAAAGGACCCATACCAGTCAGGCACGGCGCAGCGTTACCATGATCTTCTCCATCCCACCGATAGATTCCCATCCCGCCCGCATCACTTTAACGACCAGCTTCCAGCAAGTCCGCAAGCCTGACCGACGCTGCCCGGCCGCAGAATGCACGGGGGAAAAAGAGGACTGGTGGCACCACAGAACACTTTTTTGGAAAATATTGTCCGTCGCTCAAGTGGTAAGATGATCGCTTTCTTCAGATTGCAGTACCCGACAAAGCAAAGGGGAAAGTCTTATGATGTCTTAAGATATGTTTCAATTATCTCTCTTTTTCTTCTTTCTAACTTTAATAATGCGTAGAATTATGCGTAAAAGTGAAGCTCGTGAGTTTCTTTCCATAAAAATGGAAACCCACATTTTTTCCTTATCAAAGTATGATTAAATATTTAGATCTGACGCGCCTCAAGTCATTTTTTATGAACTCTTCTTTATTGAGTGCTTAATAAAACATATAAAAACTGAGAGCTACAAAACGGAAAAACAGCCGTGAGCTAAACATGACCGCTTCATTACCATAATAATAGTAATTAAACACAGTTAACAACACATCGCTCGATCGCTTCCTAAAACGTTATCTTTACTATTTGCTATCCATTATCAGTATTAATGTATTAATGTAATGCATCAGTAAGACTTGATTATTATATGGCATCAACAGCCTACACTCGGAATGAATCTCACGCGGGGAAACATTTATTTGCGTCAATTGACTCTTGTAAAAAAAAAAAAAAAAAATCACACAAGCAACCATTTCATCACACAACCCGCCTTTCTTGCTTACTTGAGTTAAACTTTAAACCAAACATTAAATCTGATACTTTAAGTTTATTGTGTTTAAATTGATGTGTGACTGTTATAAATTATAATTTTGTATATATTTTTTATTTATTTATGCTGTGTAATCACTTTTTTTACAATTTATATTATTATCAGTATTAGTACTACTAGTAGTAGCAATAGTAATATTATTAGTATTATTTGTATTATTATTACTATTATCCGAACAGTCAAAGAAGCTCTAGAATCATCAGTTTATCTGCATGCTCAATTCTCAGTTGTTTGTATCATCAAATTATATTTGATCATAGCAAAAGTTAATTTAAAGTTGATGCAGTTTTTCTCGGTTGTTTTGCGGTGGATCTTCTCGTGTGTGGAAGGCTTGTCGCCTGTGGCGTGAATTGTGCTGTGAGTAATTTTGTGTCACATACAGTTTCCATGTAAATCTGCCACAGGTTCTGTATGAGTTTGTGTTAAAGTACCTCACCAGCAGAGGTCACACACGATTACTGCAACAAAAGCTGTTAATATCTCTTCACTCTATTTCACATAACACAAACGTAAAAGTTAAAGACACAAATTTGGGTGTTTTTCTGTACATTGAGACCAGGCAGTTGTTTCTAATGAACTGTGTGTGTGTGTGTGTGTTTTTTTTTTTTCTTTTTTTTTTAATGTGGTACCCTCTCAGCTCATAATACCATGCCCTGACATTTGCCGTGGGCAGCTCTCTGACCTCCAAGGGTCTCTGGATCTCCCACACACTCTTTACTAAATCTGACGCAGAGCTTGCATCTTTTGAGAAGAAGGCTCCACATTATTTTTTATAAATCCTAATCATAGTCATTGTTGTAACGAGATGCTGATATTTGTATTCTCTGAGCTCTTCTGTCACTATGATCATCGTTTAATGTTTAAGCGATGCAGCGAGTGGAAGAATTTTGATTTCTAGTGCAGATAAAGTTGTTCAGCAGATCTCATATTGTTTCTGGACATCCACCCCTTATCCCATTACTAATTCAAATATGCTGACAGAATCTGAATGGGCTGGATAATTGATTCTTGCGTTTAAATTTACATTTATTTTCTTGTCTTAGGCTTTTTAAATAACTAATTTACAAGGAAGTTCATGCATTCTGTATCTGGATGAATGAACACTTTTACAGCCGTCAGTACAAGGCACAAGTCAAAAACAAAGTCAGGAAGAGTCAGTATTGCGTGTCAAGAATAAAAATGAGAGGTTGCATGTAATTAAAAGTCAAGGTTAGCATCTTCTTCCTTACCACAATTTCACCAAGGTACATTTAAAAATGTATCTAAAGCCTGTGCCAATATGCTGCCAATGAGCTGTCAGCTCCAACTGAGGCTGCATGCATTGGGAGTGAAGAATAGAGAACGTATTGATGATGAACATGCCAAAATTCTCCTTGTGGAACATTTTAGAATTGTAGTGCTGATAATTATTTACAATCTGATTATGCAGTTATAATAAGACAATAGTGTGCAGGTGGTAAATAAAGGATGTGAGCACTGTGTGATTTATGGGATAATTTGGAGAGAGTTTGGCAGGATCTCAGTTGGATTCTAGAAGGGTAGTTTAGGCCTTTTATGTTGTCTTTATGAAGTTAGTAAGATAGTAAGGTAACATAAGAATATTTTCAGAAAGATGAGACATGGTTTGGTCTGACTGCAAAAAAACACCAAAAAAACACCACTACCTTCGTCATTTTAGTTGAAACCCTAAAACAGCAGCAAGCTTTAAATCGCACTTGGCAGGAAAGTTGAATGGGGTGTAATAAGCCAAGCTATCAAAACTCTGAATTGTTGTCAATTATGTAATAGCCAAAAATTATCCAATCTCTGAGCATAATTCTGGCAAGATTTTAAATTGTTCAAGTAAATTGAACAAGTCATACGCAGCATGTTCACCTCAAAATGATGAAGCCTTTCACGAGTGCAGCTGTCGAAATGATGTAGGTGTTTCTGAGGCTTTGTGTCTCTGTCCCTCATTTACAACCAAACACCTCCCTCTAGGTCTTCTCCTTTGTTTGCGGAGAGCAGAGTTTGAGTTTTTCCAGCCCACTTAGGGGAAGTGAGACACACAGCTGGGGGTAAACAAAGTCAACTTTCATAAAGCTTTTTACCTTTACATATCATTGTCAGAACGGCAAAAGCAGTGCACATTTCCTTCCAATTTTCTTATGTAAGTAGAGAAACAACTGTGCTGAGTTCTGATGTGCTGGAGAAGCTTTTTGTAGTCAGCCTGATGTTTGGCTAATCAATGACAGCAGGGTTCTCACTGACTGGGAAATTAAATGATTTCAAAAGCTCTTTTTGATATTGAGGACAGCTATACTGTACCAGCATTTAAGGCTGACAGTTCTGAGTTTAAAATTGCATATATAATGATTAGTTATGATAGTATGTTTCAGCATTGAATTACGTTTTAAATTACTTTCATTTATTATATATTTTATTTTTTATTTTATGTGCTATACATTTTCTCCCACTTTTGTGTTCATTTATTCTCTCTGTTTTTCCTACCTTCTTAGAACTGTTCATTTGCGTTTTGGGCTTATGCAATGTACCATGGCTCGTCTGAGCATGGCTGCCCCTGGCCATCTTCAACTTGCTCTTTTGTAACGCTTGTCACATTGTAAGGTGTATAGGCACGCTACACATACTCTCAAAGAGAAAAAAAGACACACACAGCAAAGGGATGTTAAAGTTCAGTTAAAAAGAAGTATACAATTAACAAGACAGAGAACAGCATGTGAGGAGATAAGAATGCAGATTAGAAAGCCACAGATGTAATGAAAGTGCTATCTTACTTTAACCACAGTTTACCAGAACAGAGAGCTGGTTGTGTTTTGTGTTCACTACCAAAGGGAACCAGTATCTGATTTGTATCTAAACTGAAAATAGTCTGCTTTTATAACATGCTTAGGCTCTATAATGGCCAACAGAAAATCGTTTTCACAAAGATCACAGGCACTAAGAATGGTGTACTCTGTGTAAATATAGGTTTATCTTAATAGGATCTGTTTCTTCTTCCAATTTCCCTGTAGTCACCCTGTCACTGAGTAGCAGGTGCACAAACATACTTCCAAGTAGACAGTGCAAGAACACATACAATGCAATAGCATCCCATTCACAGAAAAAAAAATATGAATGCATTGTTAATGGTTCCAAAAATAGAATGTTTGTGCTTGTTCAATGTCATTACTTCTCACTGCAGTGACTGCCATAAGTAACATGCAGATGAGTGCAGGAAAGACACTTTGTACCTCCTAATGGCACCAGACCTTCTGAAGGGAGCGTTTACTTGGGGATTCGTATGTTACAGACTCGAGTTGCACCATCATCTTCTTTTCAAGCCTAGAAGATTGGTAGAACGTCTCTGACAGCCTCCTCAGAAAGTTCAGGCTTCTCTGGTCTTTCTGCTACAGCATCTCTGTGTTGTCAGTCCAGTCCAGTCTGTTGTTTGACGGATTTCCATGTATTTGTGGGTTTGTACCATCTCTGTGTTTCCATCCTGGATAGCTGTATGAAAATGTTTCAATTTCTTTAATCTTTATTGCTGATGAAGACTACAGCGAATTAGCATACAACTAAAAGTAAAAAAGGTTAAAGAAACAGTAAAACAAATAAACAAAAACACAAACAAAATGCCATTCCAAACTTTCTTCTGGGGAACACAAAATGAGATTTGTTGAAGCTGTTTAGAATATACCCAGTACATTTTATGGGGACTAGATCTACTGAGATCCAAAAAGGCCAAAAAGCATAAAATATTATAAAATGCTCCATATTACTCATAAACTCATTTGTGGTCAATTCAAATACGTTGCACTAACCTTCTAAAAGTTAAGGAAAATATATATCCTGACTACGCTATTTAACATTTAAGCTCAGTAAGATTTTTTTAAAGGTCTTTTTTTTTTCCTCACCAAGAGTGCAATTATTTGGTCAAAAACACTGTAAAAACTGTAATATTGTGAAATATAATTGCAATTTAAAATAACAGTTTTCAAAGTGAATATATTTTAAAATGGTATTTATCTCTGTGAAGACGAAGCTGAATTTTCATCTGCCATTATTCCAGTCTTCAGTGTCACATGATCCTTCAGAAATGAGTTGCTCCAGAAACATTTACTATTATTATCTATGCTGAAAACAGTTGTGCTGCTTTCTGGAAACTACATTTTTTCAGAAATTGAAATCTTTTGGACCATAAAGGTCTTTATTGTCACTTTTGATAAATTTAATGCATCTTTGCTGAATAAAAGTATAAATTAAAGAAAATAATTTTATAATAACTAACCCCAAACCTTTGAACAGTAGTATTTGTTCTCAGGCTCAAAAACTGCCACATATTGGTAAAGCAGCGAATGATTCACGAGCATGGGGTTTCCCACCTGAATAGCCTTGGGCATGATCCTAAGTCAGCAAGGCAAGATGTTTTCACAGCATTTAATCATAATAAAATGAGCCGTTTTGAATCTGAAGCAAACCTTTGGCAGTTTGGACAAATGTGCTTTATTAAAGGTGATATATTAGCCCTCGGGAAATCTCAAAGTTGTCTGACCCTGTCTGAACCTTCTCTATTGGAATTTCTAAAGTGTGCGCTTGAGATTGAATTGACAACTATCCTCAAAGCCGTTTGCTTAAGGCAGGACCTTTGGCCGGAGATTGACAATGGTTATTTCCTAATGCACACGCCGTGGACATTTCTCCTCTTGCTGGAAGTAATGGAGTCAGATGCTGACACACACAAAGTGTCACGCCGTAATTGAATAGAGAATTATAGAGAGATAAAGAAAGACAGCGAGAGGCGATGGAGCCAGAGAAAAGGTCACAAATTGTCTTGACAGTAGAGACTCTTCCGCACAGGGTTTAATAATCAGAGCAATTTATAAATCTACTTCCCTCTTTTGTCAAACCCGAAAGTTTTGAATCTGAATCATGGCCTGTCTCTCTGCATTGAAAAAGGCCAAGGAATAAAACATTTTCCAGCCTTCTAAGAAATGTGACTTTGAATACATGTAAAAACACATGCGAGATCAATAATACTCCCCCTGAATGTTGTCGCTACTAGCCTGAGAGAGTCATCAGAACAAACTGAACCATTGCTGCTGACTTGAAAGCTCCCATGATGCATTGCAGCATGAATAAATTGTGCGGATAGTGTATTGCTTTGGGTTTTGCTGACTTTATGCTAATGCTGTTAGTTATTCGTTGTGCAGTGATCATCGTTTTCCACATTGAGGTTTATTGATTGTCGACATTATTTTAGTCTTGCCTAGTCAGATGTTTGACGTGTGGCATAAGATCAGGACTTGGTCCTAGTTGCAACTTTTTTGACCAAGAACTTAAAACTTAAACGGGATAAGACCGCCTGACTCATGTTCAAAGAGACCAACCACAGTGTGTTTTAATGTGGGGTTTAAGAGCTTGGTTAATGAAATGTATATCAGAAAAAGAAGTTGGCAGCCAATCAGATTAGATATTGCTGCTGCCAGTAATATTTGCATGTTGAGTTTTTTATATTTCTAATTGAAACTATTTCATACCATATTAATAAATCTTTGCCTTGCCAGATGTTCTCTTTCTCACAGTAATTTAAATCAATTATGTGTATGAAGGAAATTATGACAAAAAAGTATCGATAAATTGTTAAACAAGAAGTCTGTAGATGATTTGACATTTTTTTTTTGCTAACACGTTACAATAAGGTTTAATTTGTTAATATTAGTATACATTAGCTAACATGAACTTCAGAGTCATTTATTAATCTTTGTTAATGTTAATTTGAACATATTACATTATCAAAATCAAGTTGTATGTTAATATTTTTCAATAGACCTGAGCTAACATTGCACAGTTTTATTAACTATTAACAAAGATGAATAAATACACTTTAAAATGTATTGTTCTTTGTTAGTTGTTAGTTAATGCATTAACTAATGTTAAGTAATTGGACCTAATAGTAAAGTTACTAATTTGTTATTGGCTGAACATTTACCATTTAGTGAACACTTAAGTTTTTTCAGTTTTTTCAGAAGTTACGCAATGCAAACTGAACTGAAAAATCTCAATGCATCATGCTGGCTTGATTTTGAACTTTCCCAATTTCTTTTTATAGTGCATTTTATAATGTTGCAGTGACGTGTTTTACAACATGCAAAAGAAGATGCAGCTTTCTCATGGGTTTGTGTGAGTGGGCAAGTAAAGTAAGAAAGAAAACAATGTATAGGCTATATGTAAAGGTGTCCATGTGAGTGCTTATGTGAGATGTTTTTCCAGTAAACACGAAATTGTGAAGAGCAGCCTAGCAGCTGTCTGTTGGCCTCCCATGTGGGGTTGGCACGCACATCACTAAGTCTTTCATCACTGTCAATATGCCTCTTATTCACCATCTACACGATAAGCTTTCGGCAGCATCCCATATTACACATAAAGTGCTGACGGACTGCCTTAGGCTTCACGTGGATCTGGAAGTGTAATCAATGTGTATGTTACAACCACTTGAGATATTTAAAGTCTACATCAGCTGACATGAGCTGCTCTTAAAAACAACAAGAGTAATTCAAGAGAGACACAGGTAAACCTGAGTGCTAATTTGCCTCAAGTGAGATTATAAAGATTAAACTCTTTCTAGTCTCAATATTCCATTGATTTTACATGCCGCCAGACAAAACAGCTGTGTCCTCTTATGGCCTGTGAAATGGATGCTCTTTTTGCCTTGAGGTGGATCTGTGTTAACTGTGTATTACTTTACTTTATAAAGCAGGCTTTGAATTCTGAAAGGTGTAGTTAACAAAAGATATTTTGAAGAATGTTTCAACCATTTTTGTTATAAGTTTTAATTCTAAATAAATATTTTATCTCATTATTGTTATTATTGTTAACTGAAATAAAAACATTACTGGGAAAAAAATAAACTGCATTAAAATTCATTTAATGTACCAAACTGTAAAAACAATACAACAAAAAGGCCACAAATTAATGTTCAGTTTTTGATATGTATTATTAGTAATAACAAATTGAAAACTTGTCCCTAAGGGGACATGATGATGGAAAACAAAAATCATGAGATGGGAGCAAAAATGTTTATTTTTATGCTTTTGGGAACCAGTGTTATAGATGCTATTATAGCTTTTATTAATGTTTTGAGTTTTCATTTTTCAAAGTAATTTAGTTTGTTTTATTAATTTATTGTGTGTTTTTGTTTAATAATATATTGTCATGTTTTTATTTTTTGATATGTCTAAATAGTTTTTAACTTTTATTTCAGATTAAGTTTGTTATTTCAGTACATCAAATTAAGCATCTTTATTTTTGTATGTATATATGTATACATAATATGTATATACAATTTTATTTCAGTTAACTTTTCGTTTAAAAAAAAAAAAAAATCAAGTAACAATTTTGTTTATATAGATTTTGTTTAATTTCTATTAACTGTAACAGCCCTGCTACGAGCAAACAGTTTTTTTTGCACAAAATCATGGAAATACCATTTTTTCCCCCCCATCACCACGTCCCCAGGCTACATTAAAACTAATGAAAACTAAAGTAAAGAAAACAATTAGAAATGGAACTAAATTTTAAAAATTTCAATAGAAAAAGTAATTAACATCTAAGCTATAATGACTTTCATCACAACACCGCTCATTCCTCGCTTAGACTTTCCTGTATTGTGGTTATGCTGTGGATGTGGCTGTACATGGTCCTGCTCCACTCGCCTGAACTCCTTTTCCATATTAGTTATTAATGCTTGACTTCTTAGCAGAGACTTTATTAGTCTGACCGTGCTGTCTTGGCTAAGAATGCGATATATCATCAGTGACAGAGCATTACATGATTAACATATCACCGAGCCCCGATCCGCAAACAGCATCTAGGTCTTTTGCATCCTCAGGGAGCACTTCCTTGAAATTGGCCCCTCATCCGAGGGCAGGGGCCATGGCATGGAGACCGCTGTAATGAGTCTCAACTCTCCTTCCTCAAGGGGACAGCACTTCACTTTATCCTTTCCGCTTCTCCTTTCAGCTGGTCCTGCGGAGGCAAACTGAAAGAGGAGGAGGAGGAGAGATAATGGAGACTATTCAATGAAGGAGAGAAGTGGCCACCTTTTTTAATGGCTGTGTCAAATGCCACATTCTCTCTCTCTTTCTCTTTTCCTTAGGGGGGACTGCATGTGTCCAGAGAGAACTGTAGCTCTTCCGCATTATAAAAGCCTTGTGTGTGTGTGTGTGTGTAAGCAAAGATGATTATTTTTGTGGGTGCGTAAGGATTTATATTGGCACAGACATTTCTGTAACAATTTGTGCCTTGATTTGTTTCCGGTGCTGTAATGTTCTCGTTGCCTTGCTATTTTTAACCTGCGTCGAGAGGCTGAAGTCAGCTGGCTTTAGCCTCACTAAAACACTAATGAAGACTGGAGAGGATGAGTCTTTTTAATGGCAGGAACAATGTTAAGGTCTTTAACCCACCTGCTATGGCTAGACCACTATGTATCAATTACATTGATGTCAAGACTGCATTGCAGTTCAATTTGTCAAATGGAAAAAGGAACTGAGTAAGGCATTTTCCACAAATTAGGGCTTGAAACTCAAGTCTTTTTTTTTTTTCAACAAATTGCCACTGAAAGGGAAGTGTTTAACCTTTGGAAAAAAGGTGTCTGGTCATTTAAAATGATTAGACTAAGTGTTATACGTGTTGTTTATTTTATATTTATATTATTATTTACTTCATTATTTTGTTATTTTATTTTGCAGTCACAGCTACAAAAACTAATGCAGTTTATTTGTTAAATAGTTAGTTTGCAGATTTAGCCACCACATGTTGCTTTGTAGTTAGTATATTTAGTATATATATATATATATATATATATATGATAAATAAAATAAGATGTATATACACACTGCTGTTCAAAAGTTTGGGGCCAGTTTTCAACATTTATAATAAAAAATAACGTTAGCAAATCATTATATTAGAATGATTTCTGAAGGATCATGTGACACTGAAGACTGAAGTAATGATGCTGAAAATTCAGCTTTGCGTCACAAGAATAAATTTATTTTTAAAATATACTGAAATAGAAAACAGTTATTTTAATTGCAATAATATTTCACAATGTTTCTCGATTTACTGAATCAGAATCAGAATTAGCTTTATTGCCAGGTATGTTTGCACATGCGAGCAATTTGTTTTAGTGACAGTAGCTCCACAGTGTGACAGAATGACAGCGACAGGACAGGACACAGATAATAAAAGAAAAAAAAAAGTACAAATATACAAAATAGACAATTCAGTATGTACAGGTATGTTAGGTGCAAATTTGAAATGTAATAAGTATGTGTATTAAATAAAAAATAAAAAGTATGATAGTGTTGTGTGTTTCATGTTTATTGTTCAAATGTTCAATGAGATGGATTGCCTGAGGGAAGAAACTGTTCCTGTGTCTGGTCGTTCTGGTGCTCAGAGCTCTGTAGCATCGACCAGAGGGAGAGGGAGTGTGCTGGATGTGAGGGGTCCAGAATGATTTTACCAGCCCTTTTGCTCACTCTGGATGAGTACAGTTCTTGGAGACTGGGGAGGGTTGTACCAATGATTCACTCAGCAGTCTGGACTACCTTCTGTAGTCTTCTGTGGTCATATTTGGTATCTGAGCTGAACCAGACAGTTAATGAAATGCAGAGGACTGATTCAATGATGACAGAGTAGAACTGTTTCAGCAGCTCCTGTGGCAGGTTGAACTTTCCTGGCGAAGGAAGTACAACCTCTGCTAGGCCTTTTTGACAATAGAGTCAATGTGAATGTCCCACTTCAGGTCCTGAGAGATGGTGCTGCCCAGGAATCTGAATGACTCCACTGTTGTTACAGTGCTGTTCATGATGGTGAATGGGGGGAGTGCCGGGGGGTTTCTCCTGAAGTTCATGATCATCTCCACAGTTTTGAGCGTGTTGAGCTCCAGGTTGTTAAGACTGCACCAGACAGCCAGCTCCTTAACCTCCTGTCTGTAAGCAGACTCGTCACCGTTCTGGATGAGGCCGGTCAGTGTGGTGTCGTCTGCAAACTTCAGGAGCTTGACAGAGGGGTCTTTAGATGTGCAGTCCTTGGTGTAGCGGTAGAAGAGCAGTGGGGAGAGAACACAGCCCTGGGAAGCTCCAGTGCTGATGGTGCAGGTGTTGGATGTGAATTTTCCCAGGCTCACTAGCTGCTGCCAGTCTGTCAGGAAGCTGTTGATCCACTGACAGACAGAGGTGGGGACGGAGTGCTGAGTTAGTTTGGGCAGGAGGAGGTTTGGAAGGATAGTGTTAAAGGCCGAGCTGAAGTCCACAAACAGGATCCTCACATAAGTCTCTGGTCTGTACAGGTGTTGCATTATGTAATGCAGTCCCATGTTGACTGCATCATCCACAGACCTGTTTGCTCTGTAGGCAAACTGCAGGGCATCCAGGAAGGGTCCAGTGATGTCCTTCAGATAAGCAAAAAACAGTTTTTCAAATGATTTCATGACCACAGATGTTAGAGCCACAGGTCTGTAGTCGTTAAGTCCTGTTATCTTGGGTTTCTTTGGGACGGGGATGATGGTGGAGCTTTTGAAGCATGAGGGGGACTTCACACAGCTCCAGTGATCTGTTGAAGATCTGTGTGAAGATGGGGGCCAGCTGGTCAGCACAGGATTTTAGACAGGTTGGTGTCACTCCGTCTGGGCCTGGTGCCTTCCTTCTCTTGTTCTTTTTGAAGATGTGGTGCACGTCATCTTCTCTTATCTGCTGTGCCGGTGTGGGGGAGAGGGGGGTTGCAGGAGGTGTGAATGGTGTTTTTTTCAAACCTGCAGTAGAACTCATTCAGATCGTTTGCCAGTTTTTGAGTCTCCACAGTGCTGGGGGATGGTGTCTTGTAATTGGTTATTTCTTTCAGACCTTTCCACGCTGAAGCCGTGTCACTGGAAGATAATTGGATCCTTAGCTTATCTGAATAATTCCTCTTTGCCACTCTGATCTCCTTTTCCAGTGTGTATTTGGTCTGTTTATTCAAGACTCTGTCCCCATTCCTGTAAGCATCTTCTTTGGCCTGACGGAGCTGTCTGAGTTTTGCAGTGAACCATGGTTTGTCATTGTTATAAATCTCTTTACAGTCCTTAATACAGGTTTTGCTGATTTCAGTTTCTGCCTGTAGGTCGGAATAAGATGAACCAGTGATCAGAGAGTCCTAAAGCTGCCCGTGGGACAGAGTGATATGTGTCCTTTATCGCTGTGTAACAGTGATCCAGTATATTACTGTCTCTGGTGGGACATGTAACATGCTGTCTGTATTTTGGCAGTTCACGGGAGAGATTTGCTTTATTAAAGTCCCCTAGAATGATTAAAACAGAGTCCGGGTGTTGTTGCTCTGTGTCTGTGATCTGATCAGCAAGTTTCTGTAAAGCTGAGCTCACGTGTGCTTGCGGTGGAATGTAGACACTACCGCGGCAAGTAGAAAGGTTTACAGTTGATGAAAAGCGTATCTAGATCAGAACAGCACATCTTCTTTAACACTGTTGCATTTGTACCCCTTTCATTGATGTAGAAGCATGTCCCGCGCCGCGCGTTTTTCCCCGTCTAAAGAGCACTGCAGCTCCGCCGACTACTATGTTCAGCAAAACATCCGAATAATCGAAAAACCGGTTGGAAATTTTGTGGTGTGTTCTGCCGAATGTTCAGCAGTTCTTTCCTGGTGAAACTGATCGTGTTTGACAAACAAAAAACAGGAAAAACTAACAAAAACACTAAAACAACAGGAGAGCCAAGCACAATGCTGCCATGCGCAGCGCCGTCTTGATGATTCAAGTTATGATAAAATAAATGCAGCCATGATGAGTAGAGACTTGTTTTCAATAAACTTATCAAACCTAAACTTCTGAAAAGTAGTGTATATATATATTTGTTTATATATATATATATATATATATATATATATAAACAAAGTGGAATGTCTTGACTTAGAAAATATTTTAATGTTGTTTGCAAAAATTTTAAATAGCATCAATGGAGAAATGGCATGTGATTGCCTTGCTTTCTAGGCTTTCAAGAAAACATCTACATAAATGACTATTTTAAGGTTTGTTAAACCAAAGAAAGTGCTTTAATTCCATTCATTCCATACTAGTTAAACTGACGTGCCAAACAATAATATGAGCACTAAATATGCATATACATACAGGTCCTTCTCAAAAAATGAGCATATTGTGATAAAGTTCATTATTTTCTGTAATGTACTGATAAACATTAGACTTTCATATATTTTAGATTCATTACAACACAACTGAAGTAGTTCAAGCCTTTTATAGTTTTAATATTGATGATTTTGGCATACAGCTCATGAAAACCCAAAATTCCTATCTCAAAAAATTATCATATTTCATCCGACCAATAAAAGAAAAGTGTTTTTAATACAAAAAAAGTCAACCTTCAAATAATTATGTTCAGTTATGCACTCAATACTTGGTCGGGAATCCTTTTGCAGAAATGACTGCTTCAATGCGGCGTGGCATGGAGGCAATCAGCCTGTGGCACTGCTGAGGTGTTATGGAGGCCCAGGATGCTTCGATAGCGGCCTTAAGCTCATCCAGAGTGTTGGGTCTTGCGTCTCTCAACTTTCTCTTCACAATATCCCACAGATTCTCTATGGGGTTCAGGTCAGGAGAGTTGGCAGGCCAATTGAGCACAGTAATACCATGGTCAGTAAACCATTTACCAGTGGTTTTGGCACTGTGAGCAGGTGCCAGGTCGTGCTGAAAAAGGAAATCTTCATCTCCATAAAGCTTTTCAGCAGATGGAAGCATGAAGTGCTCCAAAATCTCCTGATAGCTAGCTGCATTGACCCTGCCTTTGATAAAACACAGTGGACCAACACCAGCATCACTGACTGTGGGTACTTGACACTGGACTTCAGGCATTTTGGCATTTCCCTCTCCCCAGTCTTCCTCCAGACTCTGGCACCTTGATTTCCGAATGACATGCAAAATTTGCTTTCATCCGAAAAAAGTACTTTGGACCACTGAGCAACAGTCCAGTGCTGCTTCTCTGTAGCCCAGGTCAGGCGCTTCTGCCGCTGTTTCTGGTTCAAAAGTGGCTTGACCTGGGGAATGCGGCACCTGTAGCCCATTTCCTGCACACGCCTGTACACGGTGCCTCTGGATGTTTCTACTCCAGACTCAGTCCACTGCTTCCGCAGGTCCCCCAAGGTCTGGAATCGGTCCTTCTCCACAATCTTCCTCAGGGTCCGGTTACCTCTTCTCGTTGTGCTGCGTTTTCTGCCACACTTTTTCCTTCCCACAGACTTCCCACTGAGGTGCCTTGATACAGCACTCTGGGAACAGCCTATTCGTTCAGAAATTTCTTTCTGTGTCTTACCCTCTTGCTTGAGGGTGTCAATGATGGCCTTCTGGACAGATGTCAGGTCGGCAGTCTTACCCATGATTGCGGTTTTGAGTAATGAACCAGGCTGGGAGTTTTTAAAAGCCTCAGGAATCTTTTGCAGGTGTTTAGAGTTAATTAGTTGATTCAGATGATTAGGTTAATAGCTCGTTTAGAGAACCTTTTCATGATATGCTAATTTTTTGAGATAGGAATTTTGGGTTTTAATAAGCTGTATGCCAAAATCATCAATATTAAAACAATAAAAGGCTTGAACTACTTCAGTTGTGTTGTAATGAATCTAAAATATATGAAAGTCTAATGTTTATCAGTACATTACAGAAAATAATGAACTTTATCACAATATGCTAATTTTTTGAGAAGGACCTGTATAGTGTACTAGTTATTTATGTACATTTATAAATGTGTTCTCTTATTTTTGATTGCAGAGACAAGTTTCTTGTTGGGGAACGCTCAAATCGTGGAGTGGCCTATAGTTTACAGTAATGACGGATTCTGCAAGCTGTCTGGATACCACAGGGCAGAGGTCATGCAGAAGAGCAGCACCTGCAGGTGAGAGGCTTTCCACCTGTCTATTTTTACCCTGTCCTCAGTCAGTAGTCAAGGACAGGCAGTGATGTGATTTAAATTTATATTCACAACTTTTCTGGCTAAGACATGCCGGATCCAAAAATGCATTAGTGTGCATCATAACAAAATTATGTGTTTTCACGGAATTACATTATTTTGGATCCGAAAACGAAGCCTCACAAACGATTCCAGAGGGATTATGCTCAGATAGCAGAAGCTGAATCTATTAAACTGATGCAATGCGGAATAGGAAGCAGATGAAGTACAGAGTCTGATCATTTAGTATTGTTTTCTATCTTTTTCAAGTGAGAACTGACTGCTAGTTTCACTCATCAGACAATTGAGGATGCTTCGGTAATGATTTGGTGAAATGTTAGGGTCAGAAGTGTCATTTTCTCACTCTGCTTGAGTTAGCAATAATGCTGAAGCACACTTCTCACATCAGTTCAGCTGTGTTGAACCATAGTATAATCTTCATGCGGTATTTAGCCACTCAGAGAGCGCATTTCTCCTGAGCCATCACTGAACACCTTGTTAGCGCTAAATGCGCTCAGTAAGGTGCCAATCAACGGAGTAGAAATAGAAAAACCAACTGCAGCGATTTGGCTCTGCCTACATGCAGTGATATGGATCTGCCTACAGACTGTGATATGACTCCAGATTGACTCAGGATTCAAGGGGAATTTTAGAGGTAGAATTGGCACAAGCCTTTGTCAGCTAAAGCAATAAGGGTGAGGATTTGATACTAAAAATATCTGAGTAGCTAAGGGCCACAAAACTCAAATGCACCATAATTACCTCTGTATTTTTAGTTTTATGGAAGCTGAAATGATAATAAGATGCAAAACAAATAAAATCTTTAAAAGGAAACTGGGGGATTTAGCACAATGCTAAAGAGGTTTCAAAGCCACCCTGTCCTGATTGTAGTAATTAGCTAAAATCGCTACATTACGAGACTCACGTTTAGAGCATTGTCCTCCGGTGTCCACTTAAGAAAGAAATAGACAGTAGATGAGAAAGATAGAGAAAGGAAAAAGTTTTAGTGCTCAGTAACTACTTTGTAACTCTTAAACTACTTTGATTATAACATGATTGGAAAAGATGGAAATAAAGAGCTAAATAATAAAAAAACAGTAACACTTTAGTATAGGGAGCAGTTCCTACTATTAACTAGTTGCTTATTAGCATGCATAATACTAGCATATTGGCTCTTTACTAGTATTTATAAAGCACATATTGTGCATGACCATATTCTACTAATCGCTAATGATAACAAACAAGACATTCATAAAATTCAGCGGACGAATTAAACATTTAACCATCAAGGCTTGTGTGCAAATAATTAACAATAAATTTTGCGATTGCGAATAAGTGCAGTGTCCTGTCAGAGTAACTCTACTGCTGTATGTCGTGTTGTACAGTATATAGAGACGGAGGCGCCAGAACTGTATTTGACACAATGTATGTTGTTGCACGATACTACGATATTTCTTCAAAAGCAGATTGTGGAGATATTTTTATCGTCCACGATCAAAAATCGTCATATCGCACACCCCTACTACATTCACATTGTAATATTGTCATGAAACTGAAAAATGGGAAATATTAATATACCCATTATATATGCAATATATAAATAGCCAATATATATGAATATACTGCATAAAAAGATCCACCATACTCATCCTACGTCTTACCTCTTCCTTGTGTCAATTCCACAATCTAAAGCTTAGTCATTATGTATTGAACATTTTTGTCTCTCATATTTAAATCTAATTTAATTTTATAAAATGTTTAAGAATTTTATGAATGTCTTGTTTGTTATCATTATTAAATTGTATTATCCAAAAGTCTGAAACCATTTTGGCATTTTTTGAATTTGATACACATTTTTAGTCCAAATTTTATAATCAGCAATACAAATGAAATCTAAAAAAGTAAAAAGCTGAATTAGAAAATGAACATGAATTTGAGATTTTTCTGTATTTCTCTCTTTAATGACATTATCACTCAAGCAGCATGAACCAAGAACTGTACAGAGGTGTTCACATGATCATTGTCACAAATCTACTTAACGAGTGACTTAAAAATAGACAAGAATTATAAATATTTTGCATGAACTGTTTTCTCTAAAACCTCTTGTATTTTTCCAGGCTAGAATTATAATTTGACTTCCAGATTTTCAATGTGGTCTTAGACTTTTGAATCCCAGTGTTGCTACCTTATTTGCAAACATTTATGAGAACTTCAGTCGCTAAAAACACAAGAATATCTTTTCTTTTGCTGCTCTCCTAAACTGTTTCAAATTGAATGTTTCCTTCCTTTTACATAACCTTAAGGGCAGAGCATGTCGGAATCGTAGTTCAGTGTCTACTGTTTGTCCAGCCTCCACATGTTAAATAGAGCGGCTGCAGTAGCTGACAGCATGTGTCATCAGCCACTCCCCCTTGTGCACACTCTGTGAATTAACTGACAGTGAAAGACAAGGTAGAGTTTGCTGGGCGGATGTGTGCACAGGTGTGCACTCTCCTCTAACTCTCTTTTTCTGCTCTCTTTGTCTTGCTCATTTTCATCACCTGTTTCTCCTTTTCCCACCCACTTCTCTCACTCTCACAACCTTTTTTCGACTTTTCATCCTTTGTCTCTCTGTATCTCCGGCAGTTTCATGTACGGCGAGCTGACCGACAAGAAGACAATAGACAAAGTCAGACAGACCTTTGATAACTATGAGTCCAATTGCTTTGAAGTGCTGCTCTATAAGAAGAACAGTGAGTATTCCCAGCTACGATTGTTCAGCTTTGCCTGCTGCATCTAGCAGAAAGTACAGAGTACAGAGATGCAATTGTGTCCATGTAGGAAGATGAATTCCTGAAATGTATGAAAATTATTTAAGGAAATGGCTTAATTTTTCTTATATATATAACTAACTTTTGTGACTTTTATGTGTTTTTATAACCATAAAACTGTTCGTGTAATCATAATGTTATATCGTGTTAAGTTAATCAATATATAAGTGCTAAAAAATGTAGACCCCATTTTATTGGTATTCAAATAATATAGGCTTCTTTTGAACTTTCTTCATTTAAATACAGGCACTGTATCAAGCAGCACAAAACCTGCTCATTGAAAAGTGTGCCTGGATGTTACATTAAAAATTCACTAATCCACTTCATTTGCAAACTCTGCGTGAATGTCAGTACAGCCATTAGAAAGTGTCCGGTTTTATGGCTCAGTTTTTAGCTCCTGTCCCAGATCGCAAATGAAAAATCTCGCTGATTGGCAAGGCCAGACACCTCTGAAATCGAAAAGAATTCTAACAAGCTAAGGGGAGGCAAAAGAGCCACTATGTTTCTCTAAAAACTTTCTCCTCTCTTTTGTGAAAAAAGTGTCTTACTTGAAATAGATTTGGGCATTTAAGTCATTATGTCTTCTCAGGTTGGTTGTTACATTGTGTTATACTATATATTATTTATATTTATATTATTTTTAGCTCGGCTCCCCTGTGGTTCACTTTCTGTTTTCACCACAGCTTTTTTGACATAAAGCTTGGGTGCGCACTGTACGATTTTGGCCTAAATCCTAAAAGTTTCATCTGATCCTATGCTGAAATCTGTACTCTTTGATCGCTAATTTTGCAAAATGGGTGCCCTAAGCAGAATTGTATTGTTGTGCCCCCTCTCCCAAATATAATGGATGTAAAAAAAAAACCACCTACTATAGGGGTCAAAATAGAACTTTAATAAAATATAAAAGTAAATAAATAAATAGATTGTAATTAAATTGTATTATTTACAAATTACAATTGTAGCTTTAGACAGTTACCTATGGCTATTATTTTATTAATACAGTTTTACTATGATAAAACCATGGTTGATTTTTGTAAGGGTTGTGACGTCCACATGTTTTTGTTGAAGAAATTATTGAGGTTGTAGCATTTCTGTCGCAAAACGGTGGCCAAAAATGAAAGATTAAGTGGATATTTGAATTAAATTGTTGGTCAATATTAAAGGACTTGATCATCCTGTAAGTGTAACAGCAGCAATTACCAGACCTTTGGCTCCCTTTGCAGGATTTGTAATAATATGTAATGTACATAAATTGTTTATTTTGTACTACATTATATATTTTAACAATGTTATTCAATGAAACCATATACTGTAATGATTAATTAACCAATCATTATTGCCTCATTATTTTATATAATGCATTTTAAGTAATAATAAAAGCTGTAGTTGGCTTAGATCTGATTTTATAACCACAAAAAATATTATCTTAATACCTCTTTGTAAACTATTATTTGAAGTAACAAAACCATGTGGTTACCATCCATGGCTACAAGAACCATGATTTTTGGTTTTATGGCTAATTTTCATAAGGGAGCATGGGAAGTCAGAGAGAATATTATATGCGTTGTTGGTGGTGAAATTATTACCGACATTTAAACATATTATTAACGTCAACAGCCAAAAACGTTTCACAGGATTATGAATGTACCAATACAAGCCATTATCAAAATTAACACTGAAGATTGTTTTTCTTTGCTAGTCACTATTTCAATTCTGCATGTAAATAAATGCAGCTCACCGTCACCGAACACATCGTAGATTAATGATGGAAAATTCCATCAGATCTTCTTATGTATGTCTTGACTGCTTATACAGTCTGACGTTAATGACAACTAAGATCCCACAGTGTGACAATACATTGTAACAAGTTGAAAACAGTTATTTTAAAAAGTCTGTGTTCTGTTCCATTCAGCTGCACTCAGTTACACACAGTTGATTTAGATGTGGAGTCGTGTATGTGTGTGCGTGCGCTCTTCTTATCTCCTTACTCTCCTTATCCAGATTCTGTTAACAGTCACGTAATTTATGATCATGACCGACTCGTGCCCATCCCTAAAAATGTACCATCTTTGTTGAGTTATTTGATCATTTACACCTCGAAGCATCTTGCATTTTGGACACAATTGCATCCTGTCCGCTCTTGATTTTTTCTAATGCAGCTACTATAAAGATAAAGCTCCTCATGTAGCCTCTATAAGATAAAGCTGTCCTGTTAAGCTCAGATGTAATGACCCATTAGGAACACGGGTTACACGGTATATTTCTCATACGGGTGAACCGAGAACCTTGGTCTCAATGATCTTCCTGTTTCCCTCTTTTTTCTCAATTCCTGTCTTTGTCCTGAAATCTTTATTCACCACCATAATCTCATTATCATTTATTCTACTCCTTCCCTTCCTTTAACTTCTCTGTCACTTTCCCTTTCCCTCACCATTCTCATCATTTTCATCCATGTCTTTTATCCTTCTGGTCATGACTTCTTTTAAACCCTCCATTCTTTTCTTTTCACGTACCACTTTTCATACTTTACTTTCCTTTCATCCTGCCCTCTCTCCTTTCTCGTTGTGATCATCCGGTTCTGTCAGGAACCCCTGTGTGGCTCTACATGCAGGTGGCCCCCATCAGGAATGAGAACGATAAGGTGGTCCTGTTCCTCTGCACTTTTAAAGACATCACTGTCTTCAAGCAACCCATTGAAGATGAGACCACCAGAGGTAAGAACTCTAAGTCTTATTTTGAGTGTTGCATTTTTCAGCCTTGTGGTAAAAACACAGATACACACAAACTTGAATTGATAGTGCATTTATTAATGTGAATATGATGATAAAAAAAGATGTAAAGCATTTATCTAATGGTTGCATAGGAAATGCAATCTGGATGAACAGTGAGATTTTATTTTATTTTATTGGATTCATTTTTAAATGTCAACATAATTTTAAAATAAGTTTTAATCTATTTTTCTTTTATATTCTAATAAAATGTTCTTTACCTGGGAAGGTTCTGTACCTGGAAATTAATAGTTTGAGTTTTAGGAGTCCGAGTACGTTTCTTAAATTAAGTATATTTTTACAAATCTGCTAGCAGATTACTTAATTACTTACTAAAATAATGTATTTATTTGTTTGTTTCATTTTTTAAGGTATACGTCTAACAAAATTTTGTGAGGTTTACATTTAAAAGTAATTAACAACTTATTTAAAATAATGAAAGTAAATATATTAAGGTAAATTTATCTACAACAACATTTAAGGTAAATTTACTTATTTTAAGATTCAGACATTTTTACTGGGAAAAAGGGGAAAAAATGACTGGTTAATCTTACATTTTCCAGTAAAAATGTTCCTAAAACAAAATCAGTGTACCTGTACATATAATTTTGGTAGTTTTTGCCTTTATTTTGATTGGACAGTTAGCTGACTGAACCGCCACGAGGCTGCCGGCGCCGACATATTTTGACTTAAATGTGTCTGGGAAGTAAAATTTTGACTTTTGTTACGTTTCCAACCAGATATATTCATTAACAGAATTACTTTATACTTTAAAAAATTATAAATAATATTTAATAAGGTATACACCTAACAAAATTGAGTGAGGTTTACATTTGAAAGTCATAAATATCTTACACAATATTTCAAGAAAATCTATCTTATTTTAAGGATGTTTAACTTTAGATATTTTTACTGAAGAACCACACAAAAATACTGAATTAAGGTCAGTTGGATGTGTTTTAAGTGGGGATGTTTGTGTGTTGCGGCCTGCTTGGCACAATAGCACAAGGTAGTATAATGAGAGCGACAAGCTGTCACTTTATGTTGGAGACTGCTGCTTGTGGGCATCACTGCAGTCAGCCGTGGAGGTTACTTGTATAGGCTATATGTGTATTTATGATTGATGGGCATTGTCAGATCCTACTTTTCCCACCATTTACTCTCCCTTTCTGCTTCTGTCTCTCTCGATATCATATAAACCAGTGGCAATTTTCCTTGTCATCTTGTGCCACTGCTAAACTGAAGCACTTGTCCTTTGACAGTGATCCTAGCCCACACAGAAGCTCTTTAAAGACACACACACACACACACAATATATATATATTTGGAATTTCCCCTCAGAGACTTGATGGCAGCTGCTGTCACTTTGTGGCAGGGCACCTGTGCCCAACTGAGACTCTTGTCAGTGGGTGTGCACAGAGCGACAGGAAGTGAGTTCAGCGAGTATCACTCTCTAGCAGATAAACAGCCTATCAGATGGAAAGACCATCCAATGAACAAGCAGTTTTGAAATGAAGCAATTCTGCATTTAGTAGTGACAGCTCTGGTAGCAAATGCTAATAAAAATAAAGGTTTCAAAAGGTGGATTTTTACAACAATGCCATAGAAGAACCATTTTGGATTCCCCAAAGAGCTTTTCAGTTAATAGTTCAGTAACACTTTATTTTAAAGTGTCCTTGTTGCACATATTACATGTATTTACTATTATAATAACAATAAATTATGCATAATTACATGCAAGTAAACCTAAGCCATACAGTAAGTATGTTGTTAATTAATATTACTCAGTTCTTAAATGCATAAATACACTGTAACAAGGACCTTAAAATAAAGTATAACCAATAGTTATTGAAGGAACTGAAAGAGAAGTTTTTATAATCTAAAGAACTGTTCCCACTAAGAACATTTTGTGGAAAGGTACCACACTTAAAATTAAAAAAATAGTTTTTTTATTGGAATCAGTTCCATGTAGAACCGTCAACATGCATGGAACTTTTGAATTCACAAAATGTTCTTTATAGTGGAAAAAGCTTCTGTAGATTTTTTAAAATGGTTCCTTTAAGAAATGTTAACTGAAAGGTTGTTGGAAGAAGCAAAAAAAATGGTTCTTCTATGGCATCACTGTGAAAACACCCTTTTAGAACCTTCATTTTTAGAAGTGCATGGATGTGAAAGGTTCTTCAAGGAACCGTTGATGCCAATAAAGAACCTGAAATCTAGCTTTAGTGCTTGAATAGTAATCTCCCTGCTTTGGCAGTTATAGTCACATGGTATTTGGTATGAAAATGTCAATGAAAACACCACAGTTTCAGTAACCAATTACTGCCCATCTTCTCCCAGTTGAATAACCAAATCTCTACTGGCTGTACTTATCCATATAGCTTTTATTAAATATTTATGAACATAGAAAATAATGCATCACAGGTGACTGTGCTCACATTCCTTTGACATAGATCAAGTCAAGTCAAGTCTCCTTTATTGTCAATTCTTCCACATGTGCGGCACATACATACAGATAATTGAAATTGCGTTACTCTCAGACCCTTGGTGCATACAGTTAACATTTAAGACACTGACAGTAGACGTTCAAATACGGATAAATACAGTTTAAACATATGTACATACAACTATACAGATATACAAATGAGGACAAAAACATTGCGACTTACAAGACAAAAAACACGAAAACACCGTTCTGTCGGCAGAGAGAGAAGCCGCTGCGTCTGTGCGCACTGCCATGTTTCGTTTAAGATGAGCCTTAGTAATGCCACACACCGAACCACAAACTTTATTAAGTATCTATCAGGCATTCAAATTACCTACAGTGATTACTTTGTAAATGAAGGACTATTTGCCCTTATCAAAATGTTAATCTATGCCGCTTCTGACCCTTGATGCACTAATAAATATTAACAGCACAATCAGATTATTTATAGCCTGGCACGTCACTTGAGCTTGTTGTTAGGTAAATATGAGATCTGTTGTTCTAAAGGGGCATTTGTTAAACGTCACACGCCAGGTGTGTATTCAGTATTGCTTCATGAATAGCTCATGTGTGTTTACTGATGAGAGAGTGCAGAATCAGGTATGGAAAGCCTGCATTGAGAGCTTTGAACTGCGACATCAGCTGTATTGGCACTAAATTAGAAGATGTACTTAATAAGGTTCCTCCAGTAGTGGAAGTATATATTTAAATCATGATGTGATTGATGGCCTTACTGGAATGAGAGTGATGGGCTATAGAGCATCTGCTACTTGATTTAAGAGCTTGATTTAATTTTAGTTTCCTTTAGAGTTGAAGAGTCAGTATTACGTAAGCATATTAAAATTATTTGTGAAGGATCATGTGACACTGAAGACTGGAGAAATGGCTGCTGAAAATTCAGCCTTTTCATCTCATGAATAAATAGCTTTTTAAAATATATTAAATAAACAAATATTTTTAATTGTAACAATATTTCACAATATTACTGTTTTTGATTAAACTGTTCCTTTTAATTCGGTACAGAATAATAAGATGGTTCTAAATTTGACAAAAACCAAAAGTATTGTGTTTGGATCAAATTCTAAACTTAAACTTAAACCACAATTAAATTTGTCTGTAAAGAGTATGCCTATTGAACAGGTAGAGGGAATTAGATTTCTTGGAGTTATTCTAGACAGTAGGCTGAAGTGGTCAAAACAGATAGAAAATATGGTAATAGTTATGGGAAGAAGTCTATCAGTTATTAAGAGATGTGCAAAAATTTACCACAGTATTGCATCCCTCAAATTGTGCAAACAATGGTTCTTATTTAGACTATTGTCCAGTGGTATGGTCGAGTACATCAAGTAAAGACTTAGAAGTTAGTCCAGAATAGAGCTGCATGACTAATTCTGACCTGTAATAGAAGGGTTAATATGAGAATGCACAAAATTCTAGGTTGGCCACTGGTGAAGGATAGGGCAATTGTTTCTCTTTGTTTTATAAGAAACAATTCAGTATTGAGAGTTCCAAGTGTATTGTACAACTTTTGTATAGTAGTCCTAGTCATAATTTTAACAGGCATGCATCAAAAGGATATTTTTTGCTTCCTGTTTCAAAAACTAATGCAAAGCAATGGACTGTAATGTATAGAGGAATGAAAATATGGAATGAATTGCCATCGGACATTTACATGTTTTTAATAAGTAAAATTAGGTTGAAAAAATCTAGAAATATTTAATGGTACAGTACTCAGTAAATTGTTGATCTTGATGCTGTGAATGAATTTTGGGTTTGTATGTTTTATTGTATTGGTTTTTATTGTTATGGATTAATGTAATTTAGTTTTTTTACTTGTTGGACCCCAGGAAGAATAGCCACTACCTTGGTAGTGGCTAATGGGGATCCAAATAAACAAATAAATAAATAAATTC
Source organism: Barbus barbus (assembly GCF_936440315.1). Taxonomy (NCBI): domain Eukaryota; kingdom Metazoa; phylum Chordata; class Actinopteri; order Cypriniformes; family Cyprinidae; genus Barbus; species Barbus barbus. The sequence goes on along the minus strand of NC_136742.1, from coordinate 14,021,958 downwards.
AGGCTTTGCCTTCTACTGTTGTTTTTTAAGGTAAAGCATTACATGCATTGTGCGTAGCTAGTGAAGCTTTTAGTGTCATTTGCATCACAGGCATTTTGTAATTAGCTGTATAATCGAGATCTTCCCTAGAGCTTCATTCCATGTGACTGTTGCCCCTGGGGAGAGCATAGAGCTAAAGAGTGTACAGTGTGTATGTGTGTATGTGTGGCCATGTACGTTTCCACATATGCTGTCTCAAAATCCCACTGGAATAGTGTTCCTGTCGGTAATGCCCTGCTCTGCACTGGTGGTCCAATGAAATATGCAAAGCATCTGCATAGAAATAATAAAGCACCGTTAGGCGTCAGTGCTCCCAATGCGCACAGGGTTACTTTGTGTTGACTGTACATTCGTCCCCAGCATTTAAAGTATCTGTGCATACATTTAAACCACCGGTGAGTGCATGTTCTTTCTCTGAGGACCTCTGGCCTATCAGCGTGATCTCATTGAGGGTAGCTTACCCAGAGGGGCACAAACTTCAAATCATAGCAAATAGGGAAGAAAAACGAGGAATGAATATGGGCTCCATGGCAACAGTGAAACCCTTTGAGATCCTTCCAGATCTTTCTGTAAGCATCTGATAGTTACCTGGGGAGGATTTTCAGCTCATCAGGCGTATACTTTGGGACCTCTGCACTGACACTAGCATAAATTGAGAGCTAGCCAGTAGAAGTTCAAAGGAATGTAGTTAGCAGCCCTCATAAAGGAAGAATCTGTGGTTATGTATAGTCATATACTGGATTCAGAGCTGTAGATAGAAAACAAATAACAGGAGTATAAGTTTAATAATTGAATTTTACTTTTTGGTCATGTAAATATCAGCACCTGCACCAAATTACACATTTTTAAAAAATATTTTGTCTAATGTTTCAGTAAACTATTTAAAAAAATTTGATTGTACTGACCATTTAGTCAGATTTTAAGATTTACCGGGTTAAAGAATGTCAATTATTTATTTTTTATTCTTCATAAAGAATGAAATCCCAATAGAAAGTGTGCAATTTCACAGTAGTCTGCTGCATTCTCTACGGTCATGCACTCAGATCCAACCCCGAAGAAAATTTTATTCAGAATTTGTTTGTTCATCTGTATCATTACCTGATTTGCTTAATTCCTTTAGTGCATTGGGCAGCAAAATGATGCAAATGGCATGCGCAAATAAACACTTCTATCAGCGGGTGTGATTCTTAGTGAAATCTCCCCTTAGTCTGTTTCCTTCACTGCTGCAGTCTGTTGCAGTCTTGCAGACCTAGTTTGCCACTCTTCAGCCAGATGTGGTGCATTTGGGCAAACATATGTTCCATTGTAGCATAGGTCTGATAGGGTTCAATGAGACTGCAATGGCCAATCCGAGATTTCTCTGAGGCTTTGCCTTATGGCTGCTTGACACGGCTACCCAGCATTGTTTTTCCCTGTAGAAGGACTATATCTGGAAGACGCCTTAGGGGTCCAGTGCAGCGTTGTGACTCTTTGCCTTAAGACAGCCAGATGGCCTGAACCATCCATTGTTTTTCTCCTTTTCCTCCTCCTATCTGTAACATAGTTCTTTTTTGCACTGTCAGATTTCCTATCTCTTTTTCAGCAGATTAACAGCAGCACCATGTCAGATAAAAACCTTATAGGAATATAATTTATGCGTAATTGACACTTCTGTCATAACTTTGTCTTAAGGAAGAAATAGCTTACTAAACCTTTCTGTGTAAATTTATAGACAATTTTATGACTTTGTCACTGACAACGTAACACTATAATATCTAAAATGCCTTAAACCATATGTTAACATGATTTAAAATGTTTGTACATAAATATGTAAATTTACAGTATATTCATTGGAATACAACTTTTGTTACCATGCCATAATATTGCTATAAACCCTAAATGGCCTTAAAAAAAGCAATTTAAACAATTTTACTTTTTGTGGTAGTAAACATTATACCATAAATGCTTTACTTGTACTGATTGAGCTTAACTTGTAATGAACCCAGAAAGTTCTTTTAACTTAAATGTAGCCAGTTTGACTTTCTGACATAAAACCGTCCCCCGCTGAATGGGCTTGAACAGACCAGCGTGCTATTTTCATACATCCTACCAATAAGTGCACATGGCTGATTTCCCCTCCTTATCCCCTCACTGAGTTCATTGTTCATGTGGCCGTGCAGAAAGACTTCCCCTCCATGTCCCTGTTGTAATGAGAGAGAGTGCCTCCAAGAGACCCAATGTACTCCAGTACTTTATTGTTGTGTTTGAACATTCATGAGATGTGACTTAAATGGGAGAGATGCAATGTTATTAATGTTTAACCTCTTTTCCCACCCTGCAAGCTTTTAAAAACAGTCCTTCCTGTGGGCAAAAAAGAGAATGGATGAGATTAACAGAAAAAAATTGCATTCGCATTGGCACGTGCACATTGTACAATCACTTTGAGAAGATTTTACTTTGTAGGACTCAACTGACCCAACTGACTTTAGGGTTATTGAGATCAAAAGACAATCTTCCCATCAGTCTTTATTAATGAGAAAGCAATGACTTCAAACGAGGCTCCCCGTTGGATGCAACATCTTCCTTCGTGTCTCCACCATGTCATAATGCTTTCATTTTAAAGTCATAAAGAAACTTTATGCCTTTGTGAAAAGCCCCCTGGGGTTCATAACAGTTTCTGTTTTTACAAAACAAGGAAAGAGTAGGCTGCGACATGTTGATGGCACAGACTTTAGAAATGGGACATGGGTATACAAAAAGATGTGAGTTTTTTTGGAAGGAAGGAATGGGGAAGAACAGTTTTCGCTGGTGTCAGCATTTGCAGGAGCCTCGGTGGAAATCCGCGTGGGCCATTGCTGTTTGGCTGAGGAGCGTGATGCCAGCAGCGCTACTATTTGTGTGGAAAAGTGTGTTTGTGAGTGAAGAAAAGTAGAGAGGAGGCAAAGAAGTGTTTCCTGTTGCTGATACACCATTTTGTTTCTCTATGTGGCAGGATGGACCAAGTTTGCCAGGCTGACTAGGGCTTTAACCAATAGCCGGAGTACACTTCAGCAGCTCACACCTATGAACAAGACTGAGGTCAGCCATAAGCATTCACGACTGGCAGAGGTGAGTGTCACACACACATTTGTTTTTCTATGGTCAGGAGTTTCCATTGACTTCTATTGTTTTTATGCTAATGATAGCTAATGGTGTTTTCTTTCTCTTTACCAAACTCTTGACCTTCATATACTGTAAGGCTTTTTGCATTTTTGCTAAAACTGTATTCAGCAATTTTTTTTTTTTTTTACCTCGCAAGGACCTTTGGCTGGTCAGGTTTTGTAGTTGATCTTCATTTACTGTCTTTTTGGAGTCATTTGGACCTCACAGTGTAGGCAAATCCTGACCCACACACACACATATGCACATACAAAAAGGTCAGCTGCCTTTGTCTTCAGTCCCACATGGCAGAAATAAAGTCTGACTTCATTTCAAGACAAATGACAGTTGACTCAGCTGTCCAATGACTGCTGACATAAGCTTAAACTTTTCACTGTAAACTTTCATGAGGTATATATTCCTTACAGTGCATAATTTTGACAGGGCAAAAGACTAGCTTAGACCAGCATGATTTTTCGTGGTGGTCTCGTCGCACTGCCAAAAAAAAAAAAAAAAAAAATTCATTATCAGTTTTGTGAAAACAATTACAACATTCTTAAAAACTTACTGTATTTTGTAAGATACAATGTTTTTAGAGAATACCAAGAACTATACAATTTTATATTAATAAAATTCTCACCAGTGTACGATAATGTTCTGTATTTAAGCAAATGCTGTATTTTTGTCGTCTACCACTTTAAATGCTTGAGCTCTTTAAAGTCAAGCAAAAAGGGTTGCAATTCTGATTGGATGTGAGTTTTTTTCATTCATAAGCTGGAAATATCATTCTGAAAGTGATTCCAGCAATATTGTTGTGTCATTAATTGTTATAGTTGTGGTTCAGACGTCACTGTTCTCATGGAATCATTTAAACTTTATTTATAGTTTATAGTATCATTATTGTCTTTGATGAGAACAGGCTTTTATGCTTAAATCAGCAAAAAGTATGCAAATAAATGTAACTTGTTTAAAGGATGTTTGCATATATTTACTGGATATATATTACTTACAGTTTGGTAGGCCAGCTTAGATATTCATCAGCAAAACTGGTCGTATTTAAAGCAAAACTGGTTGATGAAGGTAGCACTTAAGAAACCTTGTAGTGACATCAGAACATCAGATATTTTTGATGGATGTTTTTTTTTTTTTTTAAATGTCTCTCATTCTTTTAATAATTTTTTTGTTCTGTCTTTCCAAGGCTCTTCAGCTGGGCTCTGACATCCTCCCTCAATATAAGCAAGAGGCTCCTAAAACTCCACCTCACATTATATTGCACTACTGCACCTTTAAGACCACTTGGGACTGGGTCATCCTCATTCTCACCTTCTACACGGCCATCATGGTGCCCTACAATGTGTCCTTTAAGACCAAACAGAACAACCTGGTGTGGTTGGTACTGGACAGCGTGGTGGATGTCATCTTCCTTGTGGATATTGTGTTGAACTTTCATACAACTTTTGTGGGACCTGGAGGAGAGGTCATATCTGACCCAAAGCTCATACGAATGAACTACTTGAAGACCTGGTTTGTCATAGACCTGCTGTCTTGCCTGCCCTATGACATCATTAATGCCTTTGAAAACGTGGATGAGGTAAGCACAACATTGAAGAAAGACATTTATTCGAGCAATATCAAAGCTATGGTAGTTTTTATATATATATATACACTTATATATAAATGTCACTGTTTGAAAGTTTGGAGTCAGTACTTTTATTCAGCAAGATCACATTAAATTGATCAAAAGTGGACAGTAAGGACACTTATAATGTTACAAAAGATTTTAGTTTCAAATACATGCTGTTCTTTTGAACTTTCTATTCATCAAAAATTTGCAAACAAACACATCAAAAAGTTTACACAAAAAGATAAAGCAGCACACCTGTTTTCAACACTGATAATAGTAAAAATAATAGTAATAAATCTTTGTTGATCCGCAGATCAGCATATTAGAATGCATTTGAGAATATATTAAACGGAAAACTGTTATTTTAATTTTAATAATATTTCACAATATTACTCTACTGCATTTTTGATCAAATAAATACAGCCTTGGTGAGCATAAGAGACTTCTTTCAAAAACTTTCAAAAGATCTGACAGACCCCAAACTTTTGAATGGCCGATGGAAGAAAAAAACAGCAGCTCGAGCCTGATTCCTGGGTGAATGACTCTTTTTAGCCAGTACTTTTTAGGGAATCACAAATATTTATGAATCAGATAGAACAGTTTTTTTTTAATTAATCAGACTTATTTGATTCTCTCAGTGGTATTTTATGACAAAAATAAGGGAGTTCATGAAATGTCACCGCCATTTTTTGGTTTTGTTGTTCTACATTTATTCCTGAAACAATCCCAGCTTTCTTTTTTCCCAAACATTTCTTCCTCAAAATCAAAAGAATCATTAATGGAAGTGTTAAGGAATCAGAATCTTTAAGAGGAATCCAAATCGTTACCAGAATGGTTAAATTCCTTAAGATTTCCATCCCTAGCCATAGTTTATATCCTCTGATAAACACTGACTTGAATGATGTGATCATCCCGGTTTATCAGTATAGATTTGCCTTTATTTGTTGGACTCTGCAGTCATAATGATTTAACTAAATACTTTCATACCTTAAATGATGATTTAACTGCAGAAGACCTTGAAACAGTTTACTCTGTGCACTGTGTTTCATCCAAATTACTGCCAAACAAAAGTCTTTTTGTTTACAGTTTATTTGATCAGATATAACATATTAGATTGTTCCCCGATGACCAATTAAAGGCAAAAGCACAAATCAATAAACCTTCATCTTCTTAGATTTTATTACTTTTGGTGATATGTTTATGGACTATTCCAGTCAAATTTTCTGTACTCAGCTATTGCATTATAATTGATCCTCCTCCATATTACTAAAGTTGGTGATTATTCATCTGTGCATCTTGTTTACGGTAATTACTGTTTGCACAGGACCTCTCCAGCATACATTTCCATATCTTACCAAGAAGAAACAAATGCAGCTTATGTTCCTCTCTTTGACTTGCACAAGCGGTGTTGTATGCGTGTTTTTGTGCTCGTGAGGAATGATTTATTTTTCTTGATAGAAAGGAGTGGGATTGAGTGAGACCCCCTTCCCTCCAACATTTCTTGAGGCTGAAACTCTGTCGTGAAAACTATATCCATTATTGCCATCTCTTTCCATATCAGTGGCTGCTCACAGTACTGGGCATTAGCCTAAATGGTCTCAGCCCAGCCAGACAGTTCAATGATAAGTGGGCTGCGTGATTTCTGGAGTCTGTGTAGATGTGTGTTGAAGGAGAGACTAGGAGGGACTGAGATGGTTGTGTGATATCAGTTGTGCTCAAGTCTTTTCAATGTTTAGAGCTGCTGTGATATATTTTCGCCACAGGATGCAGTATTTGACAAATGATAAGTTTTCTGTCGCTCAAAGATTAATATAAGCATAAAAGAAGATATATTGAGAAGTAAACAAAATGGTTTGGTTACCAACATTCTTTAAAATATCTTCTTTTGTGTTCCGCAGAATAAAGTTGTGTAAAGTAGAATAAAGGTTTAGAAAGACACGAGTGAATGATTGAATGATTTTTCATTTCATTTTTATTTTGTGATGTGCTGTCCATTTAAGTATTCTTGAAGTAAATTTCAGTATGCTTGTGTTCCTCTTACACCTGTGTTTTGAATGAAACACTTTTTGTACTTCTGTGTACTTCGAGTTCTGGAGGATCAGTGGGAGATTTTACTTGCCATTTTTTTATCTGTCTGGAGGATCTAATAGAGAGCTGAGATGGAAGTCTGAAAAACTTTAAATGGGCACAGGCGTCCTAATGGTTGTAGGTTAACCCTCTGGGGCCTGAGGTGATTTTGGGGCCCTTGACGTTTTGACATGCCCTGATATTTGTGCTTATTTCAGCAACTTATAACATACTATTGACCAACATGTATTTTGTTTTGTATTCAACACAAACTGTGCTACAATAATATGTGCCCAAGATGGATGTACATGTTTGCATTTTTTTGAAAAAAAATATTATGTGTGGTTAGTAAATTTTGGGAAAAAAATGTAGCTGAAATAAGGCCATAAAACTCACACTACATAGTCCTGAATAAGACTTTTGAGTAATCAGTCTTCTAGGCTAGAATATTTACTTCAAAATTATGTGAAAATCATTCTGCTTAATCATTCACAGAAAACAATATATTTAAATTTTTAAAAACATGTTTTGTGATTGAAAGCCAATATGCGAGGGAGTGGTAATAGCCTTGAATATTAAGTGATTTTCACCTGAGAGACAAAGGGCCCTCCCCTAAAGGCTGCTAATGGCCCATCAGTGTGACTGTGACTGAAGCAGGTAAGAGATAATGTGAGGAGACTGAATTTTTTTTTTTTTTTTTTTATTATTTGTATTTTATTTACAACCCAGTATAATCAAAACATACATAATGAAGGTCAAAGACACATTATTGTGCACACTGATCTAACCACAGAGATGTGAACAGACTTTAACTCATTCCTGCAACAGATTATGTTCAACAAGTGAAACAAGTACCTGACATTTACTTATGTCCATGGATTCAAGAAGAAAAAAAACAAAAAAACAATCAGTAGTCAAGGATCTTGTTTTACCATAGTAAAACAAGATGTTCATCAGTGTAGTTGAACATCAAACTGTGTTCCTCTGAGAGCACTGTACCAACATCACCAACATCAGAAGAAAGTCATCAGGATCATCTGTGGTTCAGGTACCTGATTCTATAAAATACAAACAACCAAAAACATTTGTGAGCATTTTAACATCAGGAGCATCTATATATATAGGTTTTATAGACTCACGCACAATTAATTGTCCACCATATTCAAACATTGTAGTCTGGAATTACAGTTTAGGAAAAAACAACTATGATTTTGCAGTCTTATAGCCTAGTATGTATGATTTTATAGTAGCTGTTATGATTCTGCAGCTATAGACTCAAGCATGCTGTGAACTACAAAAGAAGGTCTTCTTCCAGAAACGAACAGTATAGCAGCGATGAACTCTTCACTCCTGACGCTTTGTTTATGTTGGGCGTATCCAGGCGCGCGCGGATCATGTGGTTATTTACATGTGAACACGAGGGGGCGGGATCTCTTTAAAAATAATGAGTTAGACTGGACAGACTGAACATCGTGTCGGTTTCATACGGATTACTTTATCACATAATGTTTGTTCGATATGACTTACTTAATTTGAAAGTAGACACTTCAGGCTTTCTATAGAGATAGCTCCCATGTTTCTGTGTTGAGTATTTGCTGAGTTGCACTTCATTTTAGTGACGCGTTACTATAAACAGATCGCGGAGATGGAGAAGACAGAGAGCGCACCCTGTTTATTTTCTTTTTTTCCCCAAAACCACAAAGTTTTGTTGTAATCATGAGTGTACACAAAAAAAATAGACACTTAACAGTTTCGATTGATGCATAACACTTATTTGTGTGACCAAATCAACAGAGTATTTTTAGTGTCTTTTGCACTGATCTTAAAAAAACCGAGCTGGTATCGCCGGCGATATAGCCGGCCCCAGAGGGTTTTTAAATTGGGCAACTGTGGACATTCAGAATAAAATATGATTCTGCTTTAAGCTTCTTCACATTATTAATCTCCATATGCATGGTATGATATATTTATCCAATAAAATAACTCTTTGGATTCCTACTGGTGCTGTAAGTTCATGGTTGCCCAGGCAACAGACATCCTTTCCCATTGTGGTGATGTTGTTGGAATGCATTAGTCTCTGCATCACTGGAACACAATGAAGTCCCAAATCTGCAGTCTGCCTGGATCTCAATAAAGTTTTCCTGTGGCATGTGGGACCGTGTGGCACTGCTGTATCACTGATGTGGTTGAAATCTGCATGTTTAGGCTGAGTTCAGCTAAGGTTATGTGTCAGATAGATGGTCTGTAAAAGGAGAGAAGTAATGTTTGTTTGTGCAGCTGCTTTATTTCTTTATACTTAGTGATAATTCTGTGATCAAACACAACCTATGCTGTATTTTTAGTTAGATAATATATACGTTTATATATTTTCATAGAGCAGTATAGCAACTCAAAAACCCAATACATCATAAAATGAACCTATACGCTGTAGAGAAACATTTAAGAACCTTTATTAAGATGATCTACATCTTTAAGGCAGTCGTAGATACTAATAAAGCTGTAGTACTAATAAAGAAGGAATCAGACAGAGTTAGAGAATTAAAAGTGGAGGAACAGAACATTTGAGTATTCAAACTCAAAAGCATACAGAGAATTTATGGAAGGAATAGAATAAATTGAGTAAAACATCTTCATTTTCCCCAAGCATTTATGCATGTGTTTTTCTGAATGTGTATACTGTACATGCCAATGTGCATGTTTATATTGTGCATATTGTATATATTTATCAGCAGAGAGTGTTTTTATGAAAGCTGATGGCCTCTTACACAGTTGCTGTTGAAATGTCACACTCAGCTGACCCTCAGTGAATTCTGTTTGTCTCCCAAACCTGACTCAAACCACATCCTCAGCTGGACACTTGTTGAGTTGGCAGGTGTAAATGCTAATGTGCAATGTGTTAGACCCCCACTGAGCACTGGAAACCAAGGGCATTTATCAAGATGACAGTGCAAATGAGCAACACTAAAAATAATAATAATAATCTTTATAAATTATAATATCTAATAACAATTTAATAATTTTATATTGTTTTATTACCCAATTATTAAATTGTTTTTCTTGTTTTAAGCAACAATGCTGTTTGTTGGACTTGTCTAAATCTGGAAAACAAATGATCAGTGATAAATAAATAAAAAAAAGACCAAGAAAATTATTTTGCAGTTTTTATATATCTTTGAAAGTTAAACAAACTGAAACATTGTGATGTCACACAAAAAAAGGCTGCTCATAATAATGCTACAAAGTGTGTTATAAATATTTGAAGGCACAAGCAGTTGGCAAGAATACGACTGTCTGTCATGGGGATTGATGCGCAGCTGTCAGATGTTTTTCTATGAACTGGAGATGTTTTTGTGTCCCCTGTGGGCCACATGCCCATGTTTATTGGATATTCTGGTCTCTTTACTTGTGTTGTGTAATACCTGCTCTTTTTGGCATGTATTAATGGGTTATATAAAGAAAAAATTCTGTCTTCATTTAGTGCCTCTCATATCGTTCCAAACTTTTTTCCAAAATGAAGTTATTAAGAAGCTCTTTACCATACAGTTTCCCAATTATACTGTACAGTGACCATGGCAGCTCTTATTGCTTATATGCATATTCAATATATACATATTTAATAATTGTATGGAATTTTGGTAACTGGTGCCCTGTACCGCCTGTACAAGGAGGTTGTGGCCTGCATTACAAAAAATACTTTTCTTAAGTAATATGTTTGTCTTAATTCCTTTTAAAATAAATAACGTTAATTGAAAAATAAATTTATTTGAGAAGCACAATTGCCGGCAAATTGTTTTTTAAGCATAAACCTCAATAAATTAAGTGAGATTTATGCTTAAACATAAAAGAATGGGGTAAAAAAATATTCAATTTATTTATTACTGTCTATAGTGTGGTTAAAAGATAGATGCATGAATGAATGAAATATACATTTACTGAAAAGCAAAATTGTATAATATTACGTATGAAGAATTAATACTTTTTTTCCAGAAAAAAAAGAAAAAAAAAAGTTTAAATCAAAATTTAAACCTAAATTCATAAAATATAAAAATGGAGTTTTAAAAAACTCTAAAATCTTTTTCAAGATATGTTATCTGTAAGACATATTGTGTGGTTGTGTTTGTTCGTCACTAAAAGCTATTGTAAATTATCTTTTTTAATTCTTTTTGGAAGCTTGACAGCCACTTTATATTTGCACACTGTATCGTTTTTGTTGTTTGGAAAAGAGCAATATGAATAAGCTGATGTATATAGCTTTTGTGTTTCACAGAATAAAGAAAGTCATATCAGTTTGAAACAACATGAAGGTGAATGAATGATGACAGAAATCTCAAGTGAGCTATTCCTTTAATCATTTCACACAAAGGTTTTTCTGGAAGTGCGTATTAGGACATGTCAGTTGTTGTTATAGGACACTTGTTATATAACGCTTTTGTTTTTTTTTAGCATCTTGATATGACGTTCTTCCCGCATACATCTGCTGTTCCGTTCATACTACTTAGTTTGACGCATTCGTTGTGCTGCTGTTCAGATCTAATATCTGTAAATGGGTCTCTTGAATCCTAAAGTCCATCTCATCTCTGTGCTTATTTTTATTTTATGCATGCGCAAGCGTAGTTTGCCATGAAGTGAAACGTCTGCCTCTGTCTTTCTGACTTAGGATCCCATTGCAGACTCTTCTGCAGTGGGCCACATGCCAGCTGCGGCCCATTCTCAACGCAACGGCACACGTGCGGAGGACTCAGTGTTGCCTGTAAGTTCGCTCTTCTTTCTTGGGTTGTTTATGGCTCTTCTGTCCCATTTTCTCTTTTGTACAGTAGTTCAGTAACCTCTCTCCTATTCAATGTTGAGCAGAGATGCACTGATGGCTCTCTAATTTATGCTAATGTTACTCTGAATGCTGCACCCCTTAGTGTGTTTGTTTAACTAAAGTGATTTTAGATGCGAGTCAATTCAAATTAGACAGCACAAGCTTCATTCCCCATGCCCTGACACACACAACCACACGCAGCATGTTTCACCAATAGGCATTAATGTTTCTCTCTTCCATTATCCCATGAAACAACTGTGGGGTCGTCACATCTACAGTAACCGAACATTTATGAGCACTCATAACATCTAATGTTCACACCCGATAGCTACTCATTTGTTTGGCCTCAAAGACAAAGACAAAACACTTTATGGTTTACTAAATGCTATGTAAGCACAGTTGCAAATTAGATATAGGCCCTCAAAATGATAAATTACTTGGAAAAGTATCCATTAAGAGCTGCTCCGCCTGGGGAATTGACTGTGTTGGCAAAATTAGGATTGTTTTTTTTTTTGCTAGCGTAGTAAATGCCTTAGGATTTCATGCAATATTGCAGAATGAACACATCTATTTTTACCTTTCTTCCTCCGTGTCAGTGTCTAGGGGAAATTGCTCCTTTCAGGAACATAAAGCATGTTTGAGAAATTAGCCTTTTGATTATGTGACGGCTTGAACAAAAAAAAGCAGAAACCCTCGGTGGAGGAAATGCTAATTTGCTGTGAGGTACACATCACGGCCACTATTTATAAACAGTTCTGGGCTGACAGTCCAAAGCTGTTGAGGATGCAACAATTAGGTATACTTACTTCTCACCCCCTCATTTTTGACAGCTTAAAAAGTGAATTTAGGTTGAATCACAGAAATTGCATTAAAGAGTTATTTTGTTGTCTTAAATTCAATAAGAAATGGCTGATTTTACTGATGGTAAAATTGTAATGTTCTTCATTTACAAAGTTCTGTACATGCTCATGTCCTTAGTGTGTTTATATTTTTTAGTTTAGATATTTCATTAATAGCTACACTTTTCCTCTATTTTTACTTTTAAAACATTTTGTACAAGAGAAAAACCTATTAGCTATTATTGTATTGTTTACCATTTTAATATTGGTGTGTTCCCAAATTTTGAGCAACACTGAACACAGTTATTCATTTTCAATGGGAGCGACAGCAGCCACTGGTGATGCTAAATAAATGAGCAGCAATATGCTGCAGCTACAGCCAGTGGTAGTGCACACAGTTGGGTCATGTGATCTGATTCCTGATTCTGTTGGATATTGCATTTGTGTAGAAGTGCCGCCAACTCCAGAAATTAAACCTCTGTAACTGTGAACTTAAGTTAACCTTTAGATTGTAGTTTAACACCATATTAAGTCCATTATACAGATCTTCTTCTTGCTTGCAGAAAATGTCTGCATATTCTATGTAGGCCTACCAATGAGTTAATGCTGTATTTGTGTACGCTAAGAAAATCAGAGTGGGCTTTTTTTTCTTTAAAGCCCTATAATCTGCATTGGCCCGAAGTTGACAAGCAATGTTTAAGCTTTTGTTCAAAGGGATAGAGTGCAAGCGTGGGCGTAGCTGAGTGAAAGCATCCTCTTTATTTTGCTTTCAGAGCCAAAAAGACTATATTTATTCCACCCTTTAATGATACAGACTCAACAACATGCATCCAAACTATTAGCTGTTATTTGTCATAAGCTCAAAAGAATTTGCCTGATCAATAAAACAACTTTGTTCGCTCGTGAAATTCTCTTTCTACGATTCTCTTTGGATGTGGTGGATGGAGTGGTAGGATCAGTTGAGGAATCCCAGCTATCCATCCTCTCCTCCTCCTCTGACATGAAATTAGTCAGATCAAAGTAGCTATAGGCTGAAAGAGCAGGTCTCTGGAGCTATATGACACCCATCAACCTGGAATTATTAATGTTCAAGTGAACATGGAAGATCTCACCTTGAAATCCACATCTGGCTTTTTTTCAAAGTCATGTTAACGAAACCTTTCAAGTGCAATTTGTCAATATAAGATGATACATGCCAACATAAATATGTCTTTATGTTTCTAAGCCTTTTCTTACCCAATTGTTTTCTTTCCAGCTCTTTTACATTGCACACAGAGAAGCATGTCACCAACCAAAATATGCTGCATTAAAGTAAAATGTAAAAAGGTTTTTTTTTTTTTTGTCTGGATTTCTTTAAAAATGCAGAAATGTATTTTGATACATACAATGACTTAAACATAACCTTTATATAAATAATATTAATAATTTCAAAATTAAAATAAATGATAATTTTTTGAACAAAGTAATACAACTGATTTTAGTGTCATTAAAAACTCAAAGGATTCAATTCTCCAAAATAAATTCTTATTGACTAGTTTGCCATAAATTTTCTTATTTTAAAAAAAGAGCAACGGTTTTGTTAAAATATTGTCAAAATATTGTTTTGCTAAAATATAAAAAATGATAACGATAAGATAAAATTATAAATATTGTTCTATTTATTTTAGATTTGGGACGTTTGGTTTTGGTTAGATTTGGACACAGAGTTGCAATCATTTGTTGTAAGGATTTTTTCCAACTGCTAAACGATAAAAAAAAAACATGAAATGAAATCACCCCATAGTAGATCTATACAGGTGGAGCTGGGGAAGGTGGAGGGTTTCTGAAGCGAGCTTCAACTGCTACAGCAAGCACTAGCTGAGTATTTGAATGTTGAGCAACAAGCTCACTGGCTGCTGATCTGTTGTGCCTTGTGAATTGTTATTGATTTTTTCCCCCAATATGTTTATAACATGATTTGTGATGGAGGTCAGCTAGTGTTAACATGCTGTTACCATCTCTGATGACACATTCTCTTTTTCTTCACCAGGGTCTCAGCAGCCTGTTCAGCTCATTGAAAGTGGTGCGTTTACTCCGTCTGGGTCGAGTGGCACGCAAACTGGACCACTATCTGGAATACGGTGCTGCTGTGTTAGTTTTACTGGTTTGTGTCTTTGGCCTGGTGGCACATTGGTTGGCCTGCATCTGGTACAGCATTGGTGATTACGAGATCTTCGATGAGGCCAGCAACAACATCAAGAGGGAAAGTTGGCTTTATCAGTTAGCTATCAGCATTGGCACACCATATCGCTACAATGCCAGTGGCTCTGGCCAGTGGGAAGGTGGTCCCAGTAAGCACACACTCTACATATCATCTCTCTATTTCACCATGACAAGTCTCACCACCATTGGCTTTGGGAACATTGCACCTACTACAGATGGGGAGAAGATCTTCTCTGTGGCCATGATGATGGTGGGCTGTAAGTATCACTAAGTTGTTTCTTTGCTTCATGGATGCTTTACTAATCAGAATGAGCTTCATGTGGTTGGTTAATGTTTGGAGATTAGAGGAAGCACAATATATCGTTGCCATGACTGTTATTGATTGATATTAGAGTTTATTTTGGTAACGCTCAATTATGTACATTTAAAGGAATATTTCACCCAAAATTGAAAATATGTTAAAAATATACTCACACTAAGGTTCAAGTTCAAGTTCCGTTTATTTCTAAAGCACATTTACTAACGGCTGCCGGCCGACCAAAGTGCTGTGCAATAATTACAATATAGATACACAAAAAAGAAACACAATCAATAATCACAATAATCAAGACAATAAAAACAGGATAAATTACATGCTAAAAGCCGAGACAAACAATTGAGTTTTGAGAGCAGATTTAAACTCAGATAAAGTGGAAGCCATTTTAATTTGGGTCGGGAGATTATTCCACAGAGTGGGGCCAGCCACTTCAAAGGCTCTATTTCCCCTTTTTTCAAGCGGGTTCTAGGAATCTGAAGGAGGAATTTGTTTCCCGATCTAGTCCTCACTTAGGAGTGTACGGGTGGAGTAAGTCCATCAGATAAGATGGTGCAAGATTATTTAAAGATTCTTATTATAGACAAGTAATAAGATTTTATATTCAATTCTATACTGAACAGGTAGCCAATGTAGAGATCTCAGAAAGGGTGTAACATGATCAGATTTTTTACATCCCTTCAGGAATCTAGCTGCTGCATTTTGAACGACTTGTAAACGGGAAATTTGAGTCTTTGAAACACCATAATATAGAGAGTTGCAGTAATCCAGCCGAGATTTAATAAAGGGGTGGATAGCAACTTCTAAAGAGGCGTTAGAAAGAAAGGAAGAAAGGCCCACTACAGAGCTGATTTGTCTTTCAAAATTCAAGCCGTTGTCGATTTCCACACCCAGATTTCGCACTTGGGATGAAATAGCAAAATTTAAGAACTCAAGATTAGGTATGTTTTGTGTTCTAGTTTCAGAGGGACCAAAAACAATAACTTCCGATTTATCTGAATTTAGGAAAAGGAAATGTTTTGAGAGCAATGATTTTACGTCATCCAGACACGCTGATAAACTATTAAGAACATGCTTTTTTTCCGTGGTCAAAGGCAGATAGATTTGCATATTGTTACGGGGCGAACAAGACGTGAGGTGTGCGGATCCATTTGCGAGGCTTTATTAAAATGCGAGGTCACAAAACAAGTAATGTTCATACAATGGCAGACAGGAACATCACAGGCAAGACAAAGAGTGATCCTAGGGCAAGCGTGGGTCGACAATCGGCAAACAATATCCAACAGGGCAAGGCAGAGAGATAATCCAGGTACAGGAGCAGTAGTCCAAGAGAGGTGCAAACTGAGTCTGGATATTCATTAAAAATCCTACAATGTGATTTCCTGGATTCTTTTCCCCCATTCTGTCTCTCATAGTTGAAGTGTACCTATGATGAAAATTACAGGCCTCTCTCGTCTTTTTAAGTGGGAGAACTTGCACAATTGGTGGCTGACTAAATACTTTCTTGCCCAACTGTATCTACATTCCCTGCCACAAATTATGGAATCACCACACTTATTTTATTTTTTATTTAATTCTTTATTTGACAGGGACAATAGACAGTCCGAAAACTGCCCCAGAATTAGCTACAGAGCTAAATTTCATCTGCTGTCCCTGGGCAGGAGAATACAAAACAAATTATGTGACAAAAAAACATCAGTATAATACCATTTACATTAAAATCCCTCCAAAATTTGACATAAAAAATATGATTTCTCACATAGAAACTACAAACCAAATTTCTATAAAATATCCCCTATAAATAATGCAGAGCATCATCCTACAAACAAATTAAAAAAATTTACAACTCAATTTCACTAAAAACACGAAAATACTCAATGGTCACACACCTGACTCATTTTTAACCATGACTTCAAATGTAACTTAAATTGTGCTAAAGTAGAACACTGTCTTATAGTAATTGGTAAATTATTCCAGTTATTAACAGCCCTTAAAGAGAAAGCTGAACGACCAAAATCAGTAGCTCTAAAATTCACTGCACAATCACCTCTAGACGAAGCTCTAGTTTGTCTTATATTTTCAGTACAAGAAAAAACGAATTCCTTTAAGGGTGAGGGTGCAAGATTGTTAACAATTTTGTACATTAGACAACAATTATAAAACGCAATAAAATTGTCAAAAGTAAAAAAAATTATACTTATCAATAATCAAACAATGATGATACCTGCAAGGTTTCCTATCGAATACTTTTAGAGCACGTTTATACAAAATATATACTTAGATGTTCACCCAAAGTTTTGACTTATAACAAATCACAGATATGACACAAAACGATTTTTGTCTGATAATTCAACACTGTTTATGTGAAACATACCTCACACAAATTAAATTAAAACATTTTAATGAATGGAAAATTGTTTTCTATATAAAACAGAGGAAAAAATTATGGAATCATTCAATGTTGAGGAAAAAATATGGAATCAGCTTGTAATTTGCATTTCTGAAATAAATACCGGCAGATATCTAAAATGCTAATTAGTCAGCAGTTAAAAGAGAGTGCCTCCAGACCTTAAGGAGCTGTTGGACTTGGCCAATTGAAAGGAAACAAGGCCCCCACAAGAGAGCTGTCTGTTGAAACAATGGAAAGGATTATAAAACTCCTTCAAGAAGGAAATCCATCACGGAGTGTGGCAAAAGAAGTTGGATGTTCCCAGTCAGCTGTTTCTAAAATTTGGTGCAAGTATAAACAAAATGGAAAGGTTACAAAAGGAAAACATACAGGCAGACCAAGGAAGACCTCAACGCGTCACGATAGAAAACTCAAAGCAATTTGCCTTGAAAATAGAAAATGCTTAACAAAAATAATGAAAAACAAATGGGCGGAAACAGGAGTCAATGTGTGTGACAGAACTGTAAGAAACCGGCTGAATTAAATGGGATTTAAATATAGAAAAGCCAAACGAAAACCAGCATTAACACCTAAACAGAAGAAAACAAGGTTACAGTGGGCTAAAGAGAAGCAGTCGTGGAGTGTGGATGAGTGGATGAAAGTGATATTCAGTGATGAATCACAAATCTGCATTGGACAAGGGGATGATGCTGGAACTTTTGTCTGGTGCCGTTATAATGAAATGTATAAAGATGACTGCCTGAAGAAAACAACTACATTTCCCAACTCATTTATGATATGGGGTTGCATGTCAGGTAAAGGACTAGGGGAAATGGCAATCCTTACCTCAACAGTCAATGCACAAGTGTACATTGAAATTTTGGACACTTTTCTCATTCCATCAATAGAAAAGAAGCTTGGTGATGTCATTTTTCAGGATGATAATGCATCTTGCCACAGAGTAAAGAGTGTTAAAGGGGTCATCGGTTGTTTGAACATAAATGTGTGTTGGAAGTGTGTGTACACATCCATCCTATAATGATACAAATCCACCCAGTGGATTTTTTATAATCCCTATTTTAAAAATTGCCTTTCTCAAATCAGGTTGTTCTGAGATTACTGTCAGAATTACATAGTTCTGTACAGGCCGCTTCCACGATAGTTGATTGACAAGACTGTCTTACCTTAGTCCTACCCTGAGAGAGCTGTGATCTGTTTGCCATTGTGTTGACTCCGGTGCGGGGAAGACAAGATGTCTCCGATTAATTGATTGAGGTGCTTTGTTGTTGGATGTAATAATGAACATAGCAGTCGCCATTTACTCCCGACATCTGAGCCGCTGAAGATGCAGAGGATTAACGTTACTTTCGCTTTGAAATGAGTGCGCCGATCCCGATCTGCCTAAATGCATCTATGTTCACGCGAATCATTCGTGATCTAGCTTCACTTACAGAAGAAGTGAGTATAAGGGTTTTTTATGAATCTTTGCAAATCGCCTTTCCTAATAATGTGCTAGTTAGCCAGTTTCATGGCTGAAGTTTACAGTCTGCTCATCACCCCACGGAAGAGAGGGACAGGGTCAGCAGAATCATTAGCATTTAAAGCAACATGGACTAAAAATCGGCTTGCTGAAAACAGAGCTGATTTTGACAGGGTAAAAAAGGTGTTTTTTACACTACCATTGACAAATTTTAACCAAAATATGTAGACTTTTCATTAAGATCCTAAAAAAATCATATCAACTTGTGGAAAATGGGCATCCGATGACCCCTTTAAAGCTTTTCTTTAGGAAAGGCATATCAACTCATGGCCATCAGAATGGCCAGCAAACACTTCAGATCTCAATCCGATTGAAAATTTATGGTGGAAATTGAAAAATGCTTGCAAACTGATCTGTCAACCACTATTCGACAAAGTTGGAACCAGCTTGATGAAGAATATTGTTTTTCATTAGTGAAGTCCATGCCCCAAAGAATTCAGGCCATCATAAAAGCAAGATGAGTACTAACTGTGTGTTTTGGTAGATTATTCCATAATTTTTTCCTCAACATTGAATGATTCCATATTTTTTTTCCTCTACTTGATATGGAAACTAATTTTCATTAATCAAAAGAGTTTAATATTTTTTTTTAGGTATGTTTCACATAACCAGAATGTTGAATTATTAAACAAAAATAGTTTTGTGTGATATCTGTGATTTGTTTATTTGTTATGAAGTAAAAAATTTGGGTAAACAACATCTAAGTATGGCGATTCCATAATTTTTTCCAGGGGTTGTATATATCCAAACCAAACCAGCATTTATTTATTTATAAAATGTATTAAGGTTCTTTAGATTTATTTCTTTAAAATATTTTTTTAGCTGTGATTTCTGTTTATTTAAGCAGCGTGACACTTGTGACTCAATCAGTGGTGTGATTTTTCATTTTTACACTTTCAATGAGTGCCACTAGTAGCACAGAAATTACACCCTTCAGCTTTAAAGTTTTAATTGGAAAGCTGACCTAAGGTAGTTTAATTTGGCAGACTCCAGCTTATAAAGCACAGCTGGCTTCAGATCAGTTTTAGTTGTAGTGAGTTGCAGTGCTGATTATTTCCTGATGTGTAGTAGCACAGTTTCTGTCATACTTCTCTCTGTGCGCACAAATGACAGCAGATGGAGAGAAAGTCTTGTGTTGTTTGTGTATTTATCTCACAGTGCTACAATATGGTGCATTGTGTGGTATTCTGTTGTACTGCATTAGCCAAATCCAGCTAATACTAAATTATGATGAAGCAGACATTTAGCATTAATGAACCATATGAATTTATAAAGACTAGCGGATTTACACAAACCGAGTTTAATTGCCTGTTCTTAGAGTTATATGTGTGCTAATCACGGATCTGTGGATGTACTTTTTGTGTGGTGAGGGTGAATCAGTGTTTAATGCATTGTATGAATGGGACTGGATTTATATTAGATCTGTGGAATTAGCATTAGGTTAATCACCATGTTAAATCCAGCTGTGCTGATCAGCTTGTTTTAGTGAAACAGAGCTACAGTTTAGACTCTTGTTCTTCTTGCTGGTGCATACATTTGCTTTGTACTTTAAAAAAAAGAAAAACATAAATCCTGGGCTTGTTAAGGTCCAGTGTATCTTTGTTGTACTGAGACAGGAGAGAAAGCAAATACTGCTGCTTCTGGGACCCTTAAAGAGACAGTTGATCCAGAAATGAAAACTTGTTCCAAACTCATATGACTTCATTTCTTCTGTGGAATATGAAATGAGATATTTTCAAGAAGCTTCACAAATGTATATTATTTTTAAGTTTATGATATAGTAATATGTTCTTACAAACCAGACATGTATAAAACCTGTTTGATTTATATACTTTTGTAGTATTTATTAATATTTCTAATTAGCTTTTTAATATTAGTTTTAGTAATTTAAATAAAAAAAATTAAACTTAGCTCTAATTTATTTTAATTTCAGGTTTAGCTAATTTAATACTTCAGCCAACACTGATTTTATTTCAGTTATTTGCCAAGGCAACATTTTAAATTTTTGTTTACATTTTTCATATAATATCTATACTTAATTTCATTTCTGATTTTTTCCAATTTTTAGTTTTAGTGAACAATAACAATACTGCAGAATGAATCAGATTTTTGAATCGGATCAATCAGTTATTTGAAAAGAAGTAGCTAAAAAGATGCATTCATTTATTGTTCCAGTTCTCGGGTCGTTTTTCTCCCTTTAAGCTGTTGTTGTATATAAAAATTATTTGTATTTCCAGCATTATCCTTTCATGTTCCTAAGAAAAACATCAAATGGGTTTGGAACCACATGAGAATGAAAAAATTACAGGATTTTCATTCTTGGGAGAACTATTCCTTTAAGAGCTGTCTGAACTGATTAATAAAACATACATTACATAACAAATTGCCCACATTGTCCACATCTCCCTCTCTTTGTCTCACTCATTCTCTTGAGTAGGGTGTAAGGCAAATGCAAGGCTGTCGTTCAAAAGACTCAGCAACATAACATTTTAATACGTTCTAGGTTAAGACTTATGGTGTGTGCTGAGTAAGGAAACTGATTCTCTGTGCATCAGGACTCCTTGGGGCCTGAATCTACGGATAAACCTCGTCCATTCTTTGGCAGTGACCAGAGCGCTGCTGCAGTACAGTTCTGTCAGCAGTAATGGTCTCACCCAAGGGTTTTCCAAAAGTTTATGTGTTC
Organism: Barbus barbus; assembly: GCF_936440315.1. Classification (NCBI taxonomy): domain Eukaryota; kingdom Metazoa; phylum Chordata; class Actinopteri; order Cypriniformes; family Cyprinidae; genus Barbus; species Barbus barbus. The sequence goes on along the minus strand of NC_136742.1, from coordinate 14,000,338 downwards.
CTGGTACACCGATATGATAGTTTCCCCATCTCATAGAGCTCGGCAGTAGCTGTAATGACCCTCCGTGGCTCGTTTTGAGCTATCTTTGAACATCAACTGTTGTAGGGAATGTTACAGTCAGCACAGGGGAGACTTTTGCCTTCAGTGAGGCAGACATTATCAGAAGAAACAGATCTATGTCTAATGGAATCACATCTCGTAAAGTGGCATTATAGTCAGCGAGTGTCTGTGCATTCTCAGCATGTCAACAAACAACAGGGGCATCTGTTAATAACCCTACGGCAAATATGAGCATGCATATGAGAAAATGGCAAATGTTACATTGCTTGTCTTGCTCAGTTCATGAGTATACATAAAGATTCAGAAGCTTCAGTATCTTTGCAATTTCTCAATCTTGTAATGTAATAATAATTCATAAAGTGATGATGAGAATCCTTGTGAAAAAGTACACTTAATTGTAATTGTTTTTACATTTTCATGTTTTCTTAACACTAAGCTTTTATGAAATGTCAGATTAAACATTTTAATTTAAAGTAGATTTTCAGTCAATTTGTTTTCATAATCTTTTCTCATGCTTTAAAGAAACCCGCTTATTTTGATATTTTGGCTAACTAAAGCACATGTAAAGAACTTGGTTATGATTTTAACTGTAGTGTGTTATTCAATATTACATTGTAAGTTAATATATTTTTAAAAGTGGTAAATTGCAACTTTGTCATCACAAATGTGTAATTACAAACATGATTTAATACTTGACATGAAAATTTCAATAGAAATGGCATTTAAATATATTTTAGTTTAACATTTCATGTTTGTCAGTATTTGGCAGTATATGTATTTTAAAGACAATATTTCAAAGACAATAGAAATAATCCTGAAGTTGCATATAAAGATGTACTTAAGTATACTGATATGTGTGTTAGAAAGCACTTTAAAGTTCAACTAATTCCATTTAATATAAATTTAAACTATACTACGTTTTCATTAAATTGCAATTACCATGCAGTTAAGTGTCGGAAAACATTACATTCAGTTTGCTCTTAAGTATATTATTTTATGGGGAAGTCGTGGCCTAATGGTTAGAGAGTCAGACTCGTAATCCAAAGGTTGCGGGTTTGAGTCTCGGGCCGGCAGGGATTGTAGGTGGGGGGAGTGAATGTACAGCGCTCTCTCCACCCTTGATACCATGACTGAGGTGCCCTTGAGCAAGGCACTGAACCCCCAACTGCTCCCCGGGCACCGCAGCATAAATGGCTGCCCACTGCTCTGGGTGTGTGTGTTCACTTTGGATGGGATAAATGCAGAGCACAAATTCCAAGTTGGGTGTATGTCACGTCACTTTCACTTTAAGTATGTTACCTATTTCCATAGTACTTACTCTTTTTAAAAGTATGCTACTTTTTTTTCTTGAGGGCATTTATAAATAATAAAGACAGTAAGATTACAGTTAGATTTGTAAGATTTGTTTCAACAGCTGTAATTTCAAGGACACTTACATCAGTTTATAACGGCTATGTTGTTAGAGAGTTTGAATGTGTTGCGTATGACAAGATGTCTGAAACACCCCACTGGGAAAGTCATTTCCACTCACCAGTTGCACAGTGTTGTTCTGGATGTCTTTTCTTCATGCTTCATATGTCAATAAGCAGCAGTATTCACAAATAAAGTTGATGTGTTAACTTTTTCAGTCAGTGTAATACATTGATGCATTCCTGCATTTGTGACGTTATTGATCTGCCGTCTCTGACTAAATACTGACTGTGCCTGAGCTCATGGCTGTCCAGATGCTGTTTTTACCATCTCTCCTTTTCATGTTCTTCTGATAATAGCAGTGCTGTCAAGTGATTAAACATTTTAATAAAATTAATCACATGATATACCAGCATTTCATTACTTACTTACTATGGAATTTAGTACAGGTTACAAGACACAATTACATTTTTTTAAATTTATTATATAATTGTACAATAATAACAAGTTGCATTGTTTAGCCCTGTTCACCCAAAGATTTTGTGTCCTGGTGTATAATTACTCTGAGTCTTCTCTCTCATATGCACACCTCTCACAATCATTTGCTGTTTTCTCTGCCAAGACATTTTGGGTTTGCACCTATTCAAATGTAAATCAAATCTTTTTCCTCCTGCTGCAGTCTTGGGAAAGAGAAACTAGATCGCCCATAATGTCTTACAGCAAACAGGGACAGTGGCTGACATGTATTATGCAATGCATCATTATGTGCTGCATTTTAAGTAGGAGGAAGAATGTGTCAGGAGTTTAAGGTCCAGAGGGTTTATTGATCTCCCAGTCCATTCAAATGACAGGTATATTGATCCTACAATCAATGTTGTACAGAAACACTATAAATAGCTGAAATTGTTGTCAAACTGTGTCTAATTTAAGAACAGCATAATGCATGTATAATTTCATTAATTTGAGATAAATTCTCTGACACACTATTTTTTTGGGCTCTTGGTGGTTTGCCAGTCTCCTTTATTGGTCCACAATATACCGATGTATTATCAAGCCTGACTCGCATTTGGCAGGAGACTCATAATTCCCTGGGTTAGGTCAGATAATATTGTGAACTATTAAGGGTGTAGGTGTCAAGAGATTTCCTTGTGTTTACTGCCTAATGGAGTTGGAAAATGTTTGCACTTAAACTGGGGTTGAAAATAAGTACAAACCAGCGGGCACTACTGGGAGACAGATGTGGAAAATGCGAGTGACAGACACTGCTGTGGTGTATCTTCAGCTTTAGGGGACTGAGTGCCTCTCTGAGGTGCCGTATCGATTGTGGAGATGTAGAGAGAGGAGGAGGTTACTTAATGCAGTAGGAGAAGGAGGGTTAGTTTTGGGAAGATAGACAGCATGTTGTAAATCCCTCTGTTGTTGTAAGCTGAGAAAGATCGTTGACCTCACTACTGAGAAAGTGAGAGTGCGCTCTGATAAATGCATACTGTAAATGTCAAGTGACAGAAATTAACTTCATGATTCTAAGTGGCATTTTTTCTGACTGTATATGATATATTTTTTAAATATTTTTTTCTTAAAACAGTAACTGACTAAAATATGTACAAGGACAAAAATGAATATACAGGGGTGTGCGATAATGACAAAAAGTGATATCTTGATATTTTCTGGAATTTTGTTGATAACGATAAATAGACGGTATTTTGCTGATCGTGTTATTGTGCCGGTACTTTGACAGGTTTAGGACTGCCGTGGACAGATGAATCCCAAACCTTTTATATATCTTCATATTCTGTGCGGTGGTCTGTTTTGGCAGGGGAAACAGAAATGACCTTTTCCAATAAGTTTAAATCGATTTTTACCTTTATGAGATAATATTTTTCTAACCTAATTAAATATATGCATCATCTTTTGTGTCAAATTCTTAAATTTAATCTATAAATGTAATTAGTAAGACACTGTATGTCATGAGTCCGGGTCCTGCGCTTCTCCCTGTCGCCACAGGAGGCTGCCATCTCCCGTCCTCCTGGACTCATCTCCCATAACCACATACACCTGTCACATTACACACACCTGTAAACACTTCACACTCCCAGCTGTTCCCCATTATCATGGACTACTTATACACCACACTCCTGCTGCTCTGTCTGGGTGAATTAAATGTATTTGTGTGTAGTGTTATGTTCATCTCGGGGGATGCATGCACTGTGTTGCCGACGTGTATCCCATTCTTTTACTGCTTTGTTTTTTTGCCTTGTTGACCTTTTTGTTTGTTTTGAATTAAAAGAGAGCCTACCCGCACTTGGACCCTGACTCCATCTTTTTCACGGCGCTTCCTTCGCCGTTCCCGAGGCGTTCCGTGACACTGTAGGGCTGTTTTGTTGGCAATAGCAATATTTGAAATGATTTTTTGGGGAAAAAGGAAAGTATACTTTAAAGGGGTCAAATGATGATGCTAAAAATTAGGGCTGCCCTCGACTAAGGATTTTTCTCATGTCAACTAATCGCATGTTTATTAATAAACCATTTAAATCATTATGATGAGCCTTTAATTGCCTACATAGCCTATAAGCACACGCATAAAGCTTGCCACAGCGCAATGGCAGAAGTAATGATTATGAATGTGTCAGTGAAAAACTGTAAGGAGGCTGCATTAACATTTTAATAATTTGATAAACTAGTGCTTTCTTTGTTTTCGGTTTAAAGGGGTCATATGGTGTTGCTAAAATGAACATTATTTGGTGTAATGCAATGTATATATGCGGTTTAAGTTACAAAAAACACATTATTTTCCACATACTGAACATTATTGTATTGCTGCACAGTGCACACACTCTAATATTTGGGTTGAACTGTTTTGGAACAGTGTTGTAAATACAACTTAACCACTAGTTCTAGTTGTGTCCTCTTTTGGAAGCCCAAACAAAGTACTTTCACTTTCACAACGAAACACAGCGTCTCCAGGACATGGCGCCAGCGGCAGCAACAATACTACAGCGAGAATAATAGTTCTGCCCTCTTACATTGTGTATACATTTGGGCAGTGTTTTTCAAATATTCCCACACCGTGACATGTGGGGGCGTGTTTAAATGAGCCATTTTAGGGGAGCGTGGCTGAGTCTTAACTTTTATAAAGAATATCTCTTTGGTTTTGTGACTTTAGTCTTTGCAAGTTCAGGGATCTTATCTATGCCCAAACAGCTTGTAACACTCCAAAGAGAAAGGAAAACTTGAAATCGCATTGTATGACCCCTTTAAGAGATGAACTCAGCAACACTGACTCATCATTTCCTTTTAATATTTTACAAAAGCACAATGTTTTGTTGTTATTGTGAGTGCACACATATAAACGTACAGTCTTTACCGTAAGACCAAAAATGACGAAGTATTAAGAGCAAGTGAGCGCACTGGCGCCTCCATCTGTCCTGCAGTGAGCACGCTACTGTTCAGCTTCCAGACTCCTCACACATACTTCAGTAGCGCACATTTACATAGGTTAACATTAGATTGATCAGCCGTGCAAAGTTGTTAATAGGCTACTTACGAGCATTTGGATGTCCTGCCCATACTGTATTACTAGACCAACCGTTAACGATCTGTCTGTTACGGACTGTGTGAATTCGCCTGTGGATTTTTTTTTTTCTGCCACTAAACGACTAATACAATTTTGGTCGACCAAGCCTCTTCTAATGTTTAGTCAACTATTAGGGGGCAGCCCTACTAAAAATAACATTATTTTGTGTATTTGGTCTAATGCAATGTATTTTTTGGTTTAAGGTTCAAAAAACATTATTTCCCACATATTGTACATTATTGTTGCTCCTCTTTGCTCCGCCTTTCTGAAACGCGTTGATTTTTACAAAGCTCATTGTTCTGAAAAGCGCAGTGTGCTCTGATTGGCCAGCTATCTAGTGCGTTGTGATTTGCGTAAACATTTGGGTGGTGTTATGCAAATCTTCCAACACAGTGACGTAGAAATGTGGGGGCATGTTCATAATCGAATGCGATTCATCTGCGATTATGAATCGCATTGTCAGCGAACTACGGCTCTGTGTAGTAAATGGCGCTCCATTTGAAAGCAGGTGATAGACATTTACTACTAATCACAGAACCGGCTTTACTGTCAAAACATGCATGACAATCGCATGTGATTTATCGTGCAGCCCTAGTGAGCACTCTCTGGGTGTGTTATCAGGGGTGTTTCCTCTGAGGAGTCAAGGGAGGCAGTGCCTCAAAAAATTGAATGAGAAACAATCTAAATAAAACAACGCAAATATTATAAAATATGACATTAAAAAGTGTATGAATCACTCATTTTTCTAAAGGAACACTGTCCAACAGCATCACCAGCAGTTGGAGTTTTAACAGACACTAGCATGCATTGAATTTGGAGTGGAGTAATTGAGAATGAATGGGGGAAAGTCATGTGAGAAGAGGCAATGCCTTCATTTGCGATATAACTGGTTATGATTGGCTGATTGGTTCATGCGATAAATCTCACCACTTGTGTTCGCGTGCATTCAGCATTCGTGTATCAGTCTAAATGAACAATTTAATGGTGTTAATGGGACCATTTTGTTACATCAAAATAAGATTTCAAATGGCCTGAAAACATGATCTGTTGAAGTTTTTAGTGAGTAACCAGCTTTGTAAATTTTTTAAAATTTACTGCTAAAGTAAAATTAACTACTAAAGTAAAACTAAACATATGTACAGTATGTAATACTAGTCAGAAAAATCAACTCCATATAGTTAATTTCGGACACTGGTATATACATATAGGCGTGTTATTTGGGTCACTTTGGAGTGTGGCATTTCTTCAGGAGTCCTAGTTAATTTCTGACCCTGCATGTTGTGGACCTTATAAATCTTCAGCTTAAGTGACACACCTTACAGATTGACTGTGAATGTGGCGCTCACTCAAGAGCAAACCCTGGACATCTCCAGCAGGTTGACAGCACAAAGGAGTCAAAAGCTGCATGCTGTATGACAGCTGTGAAGAAATGTACTGTCAAACACACTCTGCTTTTTTGACTGTAATGTCATAGTCAGGTGCCAACAGCTTAGAGTTGTGAAGATTCAGGGTAATGACCATAGTATGACTTTATCATAATGCAGTTGACATTGTTTATATTACTTATTACAATCTATTAATAATACTTTTTAAGAACAAAATGTGTTTGTCCTGCTCTATAGCAGTTTTCAAAGAGCAGAGGGGAGATATAAAATAATATGGGAGAGAAGTACAACACAGGGAGAGAGAAATAGAGTGATGGACAGAAATGGTGTCTGCCTTCAGGCTCTGTAGTAATTGCTGAACCTGACCGTGTGTGTTAAGGCATCTATCCCTGTTGGGCTGATGCTGGAACTGAGCCGACTTTATTCCTCCAAGCACTAGAGCATTACATTAACTTACAATTACTGACTCATCTGGGTCATCGCCTCATAACGGCTGAAAAATGACTGAATTGTATCAGAAAGATGGTTGGGTTAATTCAATAAACACTTGCATCTATTTATTGCTGTATTTCAGCACAAAAACATGGATTTTATTCACTAACTACTCATAGTCCAACTTAATTAGGCGACAGTGTTATCCGTGAGGGAATTTTTCTTGCATGCATGTACGTACAGTAAATCAATATCAGTCAAACCAATGAAATATTGCAGCATGGTAGGTTTTATTATCACATTGTTTTTGCTGGTAATTATGCTAGCATACACACATTTCCTTTCTCCAATATTTTGAAGTAATCTTGATAATTAACAGCTCATTATAATCTCTCACCAACCCAACACTTGTTACTATAGTAAACAAAAAGAACAATGCGTACAGTACTGGCGCACCATCTTCACTCCTTGATTGTGGCAGATTTGTTGTTCAGTCTTTCTCTGTGATTTGCATAATTCCTTTACCGGGCCAATGTGTTCTTCACCTATGAAGTAAATTAAGCGTATATGACATTCATTTATTTACACAGAAATATGGAACTGAAAGTAACAAGCCTGTATGATGACCTGACTGTGACCGACCAAGAATCGTGTGGTCTTGGTTTTCTTTGTCCTTTGAGGAAAAATTATTTTGTGATTCTAGCAATATTAATGACTTGATCAAATCAATGTTAATCTCTGCCTTCCAGATGGACCTTCTGTCCCCCTCATACTGATCATTACTGCAGAAGTGTGAGGAACAACTCCTATCTCCTCTTGAATAAATTATGCTCAGGGAGATCTCTAGATGATGACTCATCAGTCTGAAAGAATGCTTATATAATCCTCATTAGTAATGAGTCACGTTATTCAGACATCTTTACCCATCACTAGACCAGCAGTCTTACATCTAGTGAGAGGAGTGCAGCACGTTTCAATCAGTCAAGAGTTTTGCTTCCATGTTCACGTAATGCCGAACAGTTTCCTGTGATGATTTATAAACAGAAGTGGAAGAGAGTGAAATTACAGAAAATATCTTATCACATGCATATTTTCTTTAAAGAGAGCAATGTTTTAATATAATTTTTGAAGAATGTGTTTGAACATCTTCATTAAGTGGGAGAGTTTGATCTGAGAGTGCTCTTCTCGTTCTCCCCTCGGTATTTCTTCATTTTAATTTCCATCTATGTCTGGTGGGGTTTTACAGATACATATAGTTACACTGTGGTTTGATTGCTATGCATGGTGGTTATTTCTCGCATTGAGGCAGTAACAACGGTATGTATTTGTTTTTGCTGATGGCACAGATAGTGATTAAAGGAGCTCACTCAGCTGCATTGGTAAAGGCTTGTTTCTTAGTTCTTCCTTACATTTGGCCTTGTGTATCGTGTTAGGCGCAGCTATAAATAAATGTAAAATTTGACTTTCTGTACTTTTAAGGCCCCAAATCAGCACTATTGGATAATATTGAATCAATCAAGTCTTTTTCTTTCTTTTTTTTTTCTGAGATGTGTATGCAATATGCTTGGATTTAGAGGAGGTTCAGGGAGCACAATTTTTGGCAGTTGCGGTACAGATAGATACTACAGATGATTAAAAAGGTAGACAGGTTGGTAGGGAGGTAAGTAGGTAGATACTATAGATAGATAGACAGACACCTAGCTAAGTAGGTAGATACTATAGATAGACAGCTAGGTAGATAGACATACAGGTATAGGTACATGGGTAGCAAACAGGTACTATACATAGACAGGTAGGTAGGTAGGTAGTTACTATAGATAAGTAGATAGAAAGACAGACAAACAGATTCTGTAGGTAGATACTGTAGATAGACAGACAGATAGATAAAGAGGCAGATAGACAGGAGGTATATAGATAGATTTGCAAAGTAACCTTCTCAACACTATAGATACACAGACAGATGGAGGTCGATACTGATATAGAAAAATGATAGATAATTTTTCGAGTTAGAAAGATGTTCAGGTGAAGGTGAGGCGAGGACACATGTTTCACCTTTAACAAAACTCACACACCAACTATTTCCTTCAAACAATATGTGTTGTTTTTGGGGGTTTTTTTCCCTGAGAGAATGTGGGCGAAGTTAGAAGATGTGTGCTTTGCTTTAGGGAGTGATGTGTCAGCAAACAGCAAAAACACATTCACTTGTGCTAAAAAATATGAACATGGCCTTTAGCTCTATATATCTGAACATACAGTATACTGGACGTTTCTCCCTGACAAGTCAACATAAATGTACACCACTGTAGCTGTGTCAATAGCATGTCAACCTTCATCTCTGCTCTACGTTTCTGACAGAACCCCTCTCATAGGATGTAGCACTGAGGGATAAACTCAGAGACACCGCAATAGGGTTTTCCTAAAATTGTGGGTTTAATTGGTCTCCCTTGGTCAAAATTAAATGCTCATTATTGCCTAAAGTGCAGCACATGGCCCTATTACCAATGTGCCCTTGAGCAAAGTGCTTAACCCCAGGTTGCCCCAGAGGGACTGTCCCTGCTTTTGTTATACTTTTGATCCATTACTTCTGAACAAAAAGCTTTTGAAGGACGACATGTTATATTTGACATGTAATCTATGTCCATTAAGGTTAACATCATCAAATTGGTGTTAATCATTGATAGAAAGTGAAAATGTTTTCTTTTTAGCTCAGCTACTGTTTGATAAAGTTGATGTATTGAAGGAATATTTTACACAAAAATGAAAATTAGCTGAAAATTTGCTCATCCTCAGGCCATCCAAGATGTAGACGAGTTTTTTTCTTCTTCCGAAGAGATTTGGAGAAATCACTTGCTCACCAAATGGATCCTCTGCAGTGAATGGGTGCGTCAGAATGAGAGTCCAAACAGCTGATCAAACACAAACACTTCATGAGACATTGATGGATTGGAGTCATGTGGATTATTGTGACGGCACCCATTCACTGCAGAGGATCCATTGGTGAGTAAGTGATGTAATGCTGAATTTCCCCAAATTCCTTCAGATGAAAAAACGAAATTATTTTTGTGCAAAGTATTCCTTTAATACTCAGAATGATGGTGAAGCTCTGCCAGGAGCACACTAAACAAACTCACAATTTACAAAAGTCAGAATGGTTAAACCAGGTATTTTAATACTAATAAAGTTTATTCTCCATGAAGAAGTTACAGTAAGACCTTGCATTTGATGTCAGTATGGTGACTGTGCAAACACCTGGCGTTCAGCATCTACTTGCTGGGGTACAGTTCTACCTGATCAAGCTGTGATAGAGGTGAGGTTCCCACAGCCTTAATATACACTTCAAAGAAGCACGACTCTGAAACAGACTATGCTGATGAAGGACATCACACCTTGTTTCTGTTCAGCACTTCAATAGAAAAGCTGAGGCCTTAAAAGCACTAAACGCCACAATTGTGCGCTAAAACGTGTTCTTTAGCATAAACTATATACTGTAAATAAGATGTTTACGTGGCGTACATAATCCATAATATTTCACATGCAAAACAGACACTTAAAATCACATTTTTTGTGCCATGGTGGAAGCTGGTAAATAGAATCCGACAACCAGTGGAAAACAAAGCACTAGTGTTTAGTTTTCATTTTTCCTAGTAGTAAATAATACATTGTGTTATGTATCCTAATAGGATGGCCTCATTACCAACAGTGCATTAAAGTCTCTCAGTACATCACAAACACTGCGCAGATAATGTTTTCCTGTGTGTGAAAGTTTTGGCCAGAGGAGGAATTGAATAGCAAGCTTGACTACGCAGTACATTTGCTTTCCTCCGCATACATCTCAGAGCTCACAGGCCCACTTCTCACGCGTAACAAAAAAAAAGTCGCTGTGGAGCTCTGGGACTCAGCCCTGCACAATCATCTGTACTTACATGTAATAAGTCATCGCTTTCCTAATCTTGTTAATATTGTCCTACATTGCTGCGCTTATTATTTTGGGATGTGTTCAACACAATTACGCGTGCTGGGCTTGTGTGGACTCTGCAGGGTTGCAGCTCACGACTTTGTGCCACCGGGCAGCACAGCTCACTGGAGCAGCGCATGAGTCAGCCCTGTAAATATTTAATAAGAGCTTGGATATTGAGCACTGGAGCTATTACAAGGGATTCACTTTGTAGTGCTGTCATCGCTCTTAATATCACTGTCACATCCTAGAGATTGTCACTTCTTCAATGCGGCGATGAATCATTCATTTGATGCTTGGAGGGAAGGCGCTCTGAGGGATCGTTCTGAGACTTTTTGCAAAGCTGAGTGTAAAGATACAGATTTGAATGAATCAAAACCGTTGCTATTAACACCTGCCTGAACAGACTGTTACTTTGACCCAGATGCCTTTGGGAATCACTGTGCCTAGTGTAGATCCTTTACTGTGCTCGTTATTCAAAAGGACAGTAATTGTGATTCAACACTGAAAAAAATCATGTTCTTACTCAGTATTTTTGACTTGCTGGCCATTGAAACATCCTTAAAGGAAAATAGTTCACCCAAAAATGAACATTTGCTGAAAATGTACTCACCCTCAGGCCATTGAAGATGTAGATTTGGAGAAATTTAGCACTACATCACTTGCTCATTAATGGATCCAATATAGTGAATGGGTGCCATCAGAATGAGAGTCCAAAAAGCAGATAAAAACATCACCATAATCCATTAGTAATCCACACGACTCTATCAATAAATGTCTGTGAAGTGAAAACCTGCATGTTTGAAATAAACAAATGAGCTGAGGGTGAGATCTTAGAGTAAACTTTTAGCAGATTGAAATTTTTAGGTGGACTATTCCATTAAAACAAGATATTTGGACTTGAGAAAGACAGACGATATTAGGTCTGGTTTTCAGAGAAATCTAAAAAATACTAAATGAGGTTAATGCTTATGCAAAATAAGAAAAATAAACTTATTTTAAAGGTGTCATTAATATTTTATGTAATTTTGCTTGTCAGGTAAATGTATATTGTTTTAATGTTGTTTAGTTTTTATTGGAAAACAAGACTGAAATATTGATTTCTGTGTGTGTGTGTGTGTGTGTGTGTGTGCATGCCATATGCTATAGTTTTGTTAGATCTTTTTTATATTTTGTCCTTGCTTTTGGTGCAGGGAATTAATTTGTAAAGCAAGAAACCTTTTTGTTTTTTAAGTACACACATGACCCTATTATTTACTTGAAGTTCACCAGAAATCTGAGATATGTTGAAATCTCAGTAACAATATCGTTGGAAAGCGTTATCAATCAATATTGGTAACACTTTACAATGTGAAATTTGTTAACATTAGTTAATGTATTAACTAACCTGAACAAACAATTAATTTATTACACTATTTTTTAAGCCTTGTTAATGTTAGTTAATAAAAATACAGTTTTTTATTGTTCATGTTAGTTCATAGTGCATTAACTAATGTTAACAAGCACAACTTTTGATTTTAATAATGCATTAGTAAATGCTGAAATTAACATAATAAATGCTGTAGAAGTATTGTTCATTCTTAGTTCATGTTAGCTAATGTAGTTAATTAATGAACCTTATTGTAAAGTGTTACTAACATATTTCTGATTGATAATTAGTGGCACTAAAATGTAAATGTCTTTGTATAATGACCACTAAACTTGATATTATTAAAATTTTATGTATTTAAATTTGATTATTTATTAAAATTTTAGGTACTTTATTTAACAGTTATTCTTTTTTATATTGTCCTTTATTTCAAAATCTCACAAAACCCTGCGGTTCCATCATCAACCTCTAGGGGCTGTGATCCTTTGCTTGGGAAACCCTTCCTTACAATATTTTGACAATAAACAGTATTTTCTTATCTGGGCTGCTTCAGGCCCGGGACGATTTTTATAGGTGGACCTTCTACATTCTCACAGTATCTTTCTGAAAACAGTAAAATTGCACAAGGCAAGCTTCTGCCACGGCACATGAATCATTTTACTGTAATTGCAAAGGGCAAGGGTGACTATTTCCTCCTCCTGTATGCAGCGCATGAGAGATCCAGTCCAATTGAAAATCCTCTCCAGTCCGGTACCACTCTTTCTTATTTCATTAGCCATCATCAAAAGTGCATCTGCAAGGTCTTTGTTATTCCCATTACCGCCCCATAAAAAGGCATCAAATTGGCTATTACCCTGACCTAATGAGAAAATGTCTGCTTCAGAGGAGGAGAGAAGACATTTATGAAAACGATGGTGCCAGAAATGACGATGAGAAATTATGTGTGGCTAACACGAAACCATTCTTTGCTTCCATCAATCAACATTTATCCAGCACCTATATGGATATAATATTCCCTTCTCATCAGGGGACCACCCACTATCATGTCTCCAGTAGATTTGATTAGGCCATGAATGTGAAGTAATGCAGAACTGATGGAGCTTTATGCTCATGCAGATCAAGTAAGGCAGTGCTAGAAGCTAAAGAGATAATTTCATAATTTCACATGCATCCTCTCCACTCCAAATCATATCATCTTTGCTTATGGACACTTTTCCACATCCGTGATCTCCATACACTTTTACTGTGGAAAAAAAAATCAGTTTGAATATTTTGCCAAATATAATCTTTTTTTTTTATGCCAGAAAATTTCAACAAATGCAGTTTTTAATTTAGTTTTTATTTCCATTTATTTTCAATTAGTCTTTTCAATTTATGTGTCTAGTTTGATTTAGTTTTTATTTTAATAATTTATGGCTGCAAAATTTGCTTCCAGTGTCCTATCTGGTGTCAAGAATTAGATTTCCCAGGACAGTCTAGTTTAATTATTATCTACATTGAAAAAAAAAAATCTGTATTTTCATGTTTATTGTTGGCAGGTCAAAAGGTTTCATGTTTTGAAATATATATTGTACACCACTGTTCAAACTTGGGTTCAATGGAATTTTTTTGTTGTTTTAGAAAAGTCTCATATGCTCACCAAGACTGCATGTAAGTAATCAAAAATACAAAAATAAAAACAGTAAAACAAACTGTAATATTGTGAAATATTTGTACAGTTTAAAATAGCTGTTTTCTATTGCAATATATTTTAAAATGTAATTTATTCCCGTGATGAAGACGTCATTTCTTCAGTGTCACACAATCCTTCTGAAATCATTCTAATATGCTGATTTGCTTTAAAGCATTTCTTATTATTCTTGAATACTTTTTCAGGATTCACTGTTTATAAAGTCCAAAATAATTTATTTTTTTAATTATATGTGCATATTTGTAAAATTATAAATATCTTTTCTGTCACTTTTGACCAATTTAATGCATTCTTGCAAGATTAAGTAAAAAGCAAAGAAAAAAAAAGAGTATAAAAAAAGACCCCCCCCCCCCCATTTATGCTTGTTTCATAGGTCATCCTTTCCCATTTGCATTTTATTTCTATTGTTTACCCTAAATTTTCTATTTCCGCATAGTTTGTGTAATGTAGTGAGACTCTCTGTTCTGTTAGCTCAGCTTCTTCTATTTTATCGTGTGCTTGCATGACCTTTATACTAACAGTGAACTCAGTCATTGAAAAACTAACCTCATCAATTACCTATAAACTCTGATTAATCCCATAATTACTCACTAAACACGTCTCATGTACATTGGCAAATTGTATTGTATTTGTAATTTTGTTGAAATTACCTCTATGAAACTGCTTTGTTTAAATGACACTGTCTGTGGCCTGTTTGTTTTCATTCAGGTGTGTGTCATCATGTGGGTTTGCATGTAATCGCCTTATGCACATACATTTCTAGACTACCAGACAAGTTTAAAATATGTCTCAGTTGATGACTCTTTATTGCACTCGTTCATATTGATTACACTAGTAAAAACAGGCAGTCGACTGACACACGAATTAATCATTGGCCCAAAATTTATCTGCGTCACTGGTATCTCGGCTAGAAATTAATTGCTGCATCAGAGTGCAGACGCTATTATCATCACTCAGCCTGCGTTCACTCACATGGGCAGTTAATTAATGCTTTGGTTTGCATGGACCGTTAATGTTGATCAAGCTCCTGCTGGTCTTTGGCATGAGGATGATTGGTGCACAGACCCTGCTCTGTTCTCTGAATGACTGGGCTATTGTCAATCACTGATGTGATTTGAAGTGCATTACCCCTCACCTCTCGCTTTCCACTGGAACATTCTGCTGATGCTGTTCATCCTTTCTGTCTGAGCCATTTTCCTATCCACCCTCTCAGAACATACTGGTAACAAAATAACAATAGATTTCAGAAACTATTTTGGTCTGCGTTTCCATGGAAACGCTCAGGCGTAAATTGGGATAGGATTAGGGGGATATTGCCAATGTTTGCTGGCAAATATATACTAGCAGACTAAAAAGCTACATAACTGGTTGTTGCTTGGAATATAATTTCTGTTAATACTTGAAACATTCTTTGACGTTTGGCAGATTTTATTAGTTTGATTAAATCATGTTTCTGTAATAGAATAGACTTCTTTGTATTTTTCTTATAATTTTTATGAAATATTACATCTTGCATCAGCTTAAAAGTATATACAGTGCCCTCCAAAAGTATTGGAACAGTAAGGCCAATTCCTTTATTTTTGCTGTAGACTGAAAACATTTGGGTTTGACATCAAAAGATGAATATGAGATGAGAGATTAACATTTCAGCTTTTATTTACAAGTATTTTCATCTGGATCTGATACACAACTTAGAAGATAGCACCTTTTGTTTGAACCCACCCATTTTTCATGTTACCAAAAGTATTGGAACAGATAGAATTAACATAGATTAAAGTGAAAAAGACTTAATATTTAGTTTTAAATCCTTTGCTTTCAATAACTGCATCAAGCCTGTGACCCATTGACATCACCAAACTTTTGTATTCTTCTTTTGTGATGCTTTTCCAGGCTTTCACCGCAGCCTCTTTCAGTTTTGGGGGGTTACTCCCTTCAGTCTCTTCTTTAGCAGGTAAAATGCATACTCTACAGGGTTTAAGTGTGGAGATGGACTTGGCCAGTCTAAAACCTTCCACTTCTTGCCCCTGATGAACTCCTTTGTTGTTTTGGCACTATGTTTTGGGTCATTATCTTGCTGCATGATGAAGGATCTCCCAATCAGTTTGGTTGCATCTTTCTGTAAATTGTCAGACAAAATATTTCTGTAGACTTCGGAGTTAATTTTGCTGCTGCCATCATGTGTTACATCATTAATGAAGATTAATGAGCCTGTCCCAGAAGAAGCGATGAAAGCCCAAGCCATTACATTACTTGTGTAATGTGTACTATAATGTACACCTGTGTACACTGTGTTTCAGATGAGCTTGTGTGTTTGGGATCATGAGCAGATCCTTTCTTTCTCTAAACGTTAGCCTTTCCATCACTTTGGTCCATAAAATCAGTCAAAATAATCAGTCCATAAAACCTTGTCCCAGAATTTTTGAGGCTCGTCTCCTATTCTTCTTGCTAATGAGTGGTTTGCATCTTCTGGTGTAGCCTCTGTACTTTTGTTCATGAAGTCTTCTGCGAACAGTAGATTGTGATACCTTCACTCTTGCCCTCTGGAGGTTGTTGCTGATGTCACTAACAGTTGTTTTAGGGTCTTTCTTTACAGCTGTCACAATGTTTCTGTCATCAACTGCAGATGTTTTCCTCGATCTACCTGTTTGCGGTGTGTTACTTAGTACATCAGTGGTTTCTTTCTTCCTCAGGAGATTCTAAATGGTTGTACTTGCTATTGCCAGTGTTTGTGCAATGGTTTGATTGGTTTTTCATCTTCTCTCAGCTTCACAATTGCTCGTTTTTCACCCACCTCTCTGGTTTTCATGTTGGTTACACGTCTAACTAACTATAAATGCAGTCTGCATGGATCTGAAACTGAGTTATAAATAGCAGAATAGACATTCAATGCTATTTATTGTTTGAATAATCAATGAATAGGACACACCAGGGCAACAAAACACACCTGTCAGTCACATGTTCCAATACTTTTGGTAACATGAAAAATGGGTGGGTTCAAACAAGAGGTGCTATCTTCTAAGTTGTGTATCAGATCCAGATGAAAATACTTGTAAATAAAAGCTGAAATGTTAATCTCTCTTCTCATATTCATCTTTTGATGTCAAACCCAAATGTTTACAGTCTACAGCAAAAATAAAGGAATTGGCCTTACTGTTCCAATACTTTTGGAGGGCACTGTATGTACATAGAAAAGGATGTCACAAAATGTTCACCTATCCCAGTTTGAGCTATAAATATTGTTGAAAATAAGACTCACTTATTGTAATAATAATAATGATTATGATGATGATGATGATAATGATGACTATTATTATTATTATTATTATTGATGGTGTTACTAATATTACTAATGCTAATATTACTAACGTTGTTGTTGACAGTAATAATAGTAGTAGTAGTAATATACTAATAACAATACAATTATTCATATATTATTTTGTTGTTGTTGTTACTAATGTTGTTGGTAATAATAATATTAAAAGCAACAACAACAACAGCAACAACAACAATAATAATAATTATTATTATTATCATGTTGTTACTAATATTACTATTATCAATACTAATATTACTACTAATATTACTAATGTTGTTGTTAATAATAGTAGTAGTAATATTGTTTTGTTGTTATTACTAATGTTGTTGATGATAATATTAAAAACAACAACAATGCAATTTTCATTTTAGGATTTTTATATTTTAATATTTTACTACATTGTGTGGTTCAGTTTGGTTTTAAATGTTAAATTTAGAAAAAAGTAAAAACTTGAATTATTGATAATCCATTATTTGTGTCAAAACATTCACACAGGTTTAAACGTGCATACATACATACATAAAGTTGATGAGAGTTTTCAGTCAGAATCATGTTTCTTCTAACAGTGCTTCAGATTTTACTCTGCTTCTAGAAAATGTGATAGAAGGTATACTAGAGGGATGTAATGCGCGAGAAAGTTCAAATTGCTGATCTTGGTTTCTGACATTAGCACCAAAGCTAATTTAAAGCTCTCCTCAGCCAGCGAATCACAAACCCCATTTCTCTTCAGATACTTCTAGACACTCTCACTTCAGTCTAGCCTTTGATTTTTATATATAGCAGCTTTCTAAAGTGCCCCTCTCTGATTTGCAGCTCTTCTGTACGCCACCATCTTTGGAAACGTGACCACCATCTTTCAGCAGATGTACACGAACACCAATCGCTACCATGAGATGCTGAACAATGTGAGAGACTTCCTGAAGCTCTATCAGGTTCCTAAAGGACTGAGCGAGAGAGTTATGGACTACATTGTGTCCACATGGGCTATGACCAAAGGCATAGACACAGAGAAGGTGGGTAAACCTGGTCCTCTTTCTGATGTATTTAGCACATACCTTGTAAGCCCTAATGAGGGAAATGTATTCTTTTTCTTCTCATTGAATATATTGATCAAGAAACATAATTTGTGTAAAAATTAATGGAAAATTGGGGTATTTTAATTTTGATCTAATATAATGTAACTATAAAGACTGGAGGAACATTTGAACCCTTTTATACAATCGTGACATTATTTATGCAGGTTTATTCTCTGCAAACATGGGCCATCATGGCTGTTTTCATCAGTGTTTGTTTTATTATTATTTTTTGTGAAAGACACGTTTTGAAAACACAAACACTTATTATATTTATTTAGCTAGGCAAGGCTAAGGATGTGGTTTTGATCGTGGAAGGCATTGTTTAATTACTTTTCTTTAATCTTTATAGTGGTAACAGGAATAATAAGCAGTTTCCTCATCTCTTTCTGATTTTAATTATGGACCCCAAATTAAGGCATATGCTGAACTAAAAAGAAATCATTTGCTTTATATTTTTTTCTGATGGATGCTATTATACTGTGAGAAATGTCAAACTTAAAATAAGGGAGGTGGAGAAAAGCGGGCCATCTTTTTTGTTTAAGTGTCTCTGCATCGAAACCTCCTTTTGTATTTCATTCTAAAAGAGGAATGGGAAATTGCATAGTATCCCAGGAGACATCAACCCTCAGGAAATGTAGTAGATCTATTCAACCTCTGGCTCAAATTTAGACTTCTCATAACTGATTTTCATGCAGTGTGGGGTGAGAAATCCTCTCCATTTATTGATGTATGGCACTGGACATAACAGGCAAATTTAAACATTTCAAAAGACAGCAGAGATGGAAACTTGCAGAGCAAAAAAATGTGCCTGTTGTGACTTTTCATTTATATATTAAGCAGAAGATGTTTCAAAAGTCTAGATATTTGTTATACATGCGTATAACATAGTTCGTTTGCATTATTTATCATGACCTGAGCAGTAGATTAGAATTGGAATATAGATTAATAGGCCTGACCAGAATAATCCTCTACAGGTAATGAAGGCACAAAGTGTAATTGTTTCTGCAGTTGTAATTGCATTCTGGTGAAGTGAAGTCAAGTATATTAGCTCTTTTCCATGCACGGAAAGGCCTACATACGTGTTTTGTATCTACCTCTTTGTGGAGGGTAAGTCACAGAAGGTCATTACTGAAAGCAGTGGCTGTTCACAGAGTGCTGTATCAAAGCATATTAAATGCAAAGTTGACTGGAAGGAAGAAATTGGGATGACCGCAAGCTTGAGAATACTGTCAAGCAAAGCTGATTCAAACACTTGGGAGAGTTTCACAAGGAGTGGATAGAAGCTGGACTCAGATGTCTTCAGGAAAAGTGCTACCAAGCCACTTCTGAAACAGAAACAATGTCAGAAGCATCTTATCTTCGCTAAGGAGAAAAAGAACTGCACTGTTGCTCAGTGGTCCAAAGTCCTCTTTTCAGAAAAATTTAAATTTTGCATTTCATTTGGAAATCAAAGTCTGGAGTCTGGAGGAAGACTGGAGAGGCACAGAACCCAAGCTGCTTGAAGTCCAGTTTTAAGTTTCCACAGTCAGTGATGATTTGGGGTGCCGTGACATCTACTGGTGTTGGTCTATTGTGTTTTATCAAGTCCAGAGTCAATGCAGCCGTCTACCAGGAGATTTTGGAGCACATTATGCTTCCATCTGCTGAAAAGCTTTATGGAGATACTGATTTCCTTTTCCAGCAGGACTTTAGCACCTGTCCACCATTCCAAAACCACTTCCAAATGGTTTGCTGACCATGATATTACTGTGCTTGATTGGCCAGCCAACATGCCTGACCTGAACCCCATATGGAATCTATGGGATATTTTCAAGAGAAAGAGGAGAAACAATACAGATGAGCTGAAGGCTCAATAGTGCCTCAGCAGTGCCAAAGGCTGATCGCTTCCATGCCACACCTCACTGATGCTGTCATTTGTGCTAAAAGAGCCCCAACCATGTATTGATGCATAAATGAACATACTTTAAAGAACTTGAACTTTTCTGTTTTGCAAATCCTTTTTTTGATTGATCTCAGGAAATATTCTCATATTTTGAGATACTGGATTTTTACTTTCATGAGCTGTAAGCTTTAATCATCAAAATTAAAACTAAAAAACTTTTTAAATATTTGACGTAATGAATCTAGAATATATGAAAATTTCACTTTTTGAAATAAGTTACAAAAAAATTATTGTCTTCTGGACCATTGCCAAGTCAGCAGTCTTCCCCATTATTGTGGTTTCAAAGAACAAGAGATACCCAGAATTTATACTGTAGGGATGATCGTTTACTCATGAGCTGTGTTTACTTTACATGTTATGAATGTAAAATATATATGAAAGTTTCACTTTTTGAAATAAGTTACAAAAAAACTAAGTTTTTCATGATATAATTTTTTTTTTGAGATGTACCTCTGTGTGTGTGTGTATGTATATATATATATATATATAATGTATAATTTATATGTATATTTATATGAAGAGTTCAGATGCAAAAGCCTCTTTTGTGTGCCATTTTTATTAAGTTACACAGGTAAATCAATGATTTTTGTATATCTACATCAAATGTAGATGGGGGACTGCGGAAGTCGTGGGGAACTGGGGAAGTCGTGGCCTAATGGTTAGAGAGTTGGACTCGTGATCCAAAGGTTGCGGGTTCGAGTCTCCGGCCGGCAGGAATTGTAGGTGGGGGGAGTGAGTGTCCAGCGCTCTCTCCACCCTCAATAGCACGACTGAGGTGCCCTTGAGCAAGGCACCGAACCCCCAACTGCTCCCCGGGCGCTGCAGCATAAAATGGCTGCCCACTGCTCCGGGTGTGTGTTCACGGTGTGTGTGTGCTCACTGCTGTGCAGAGCACGAATTCCGAGTATGGGTCACCATACTTGGCTGAATGTCACAAAAAAAAAAAAAAATGGACAGTTATTGATATGACTTAATAAATTCCATAAACCCCTATAATTGGACTTTGTTATTGCCAAAATAAAATGTATTTAGCTGTCATGATGCCGAAGATATTTGATTCCTGTTTTTTACACCAATACTGGGGCCCTCCTCTAAATGAGACACTTAAGCTCATTAATGAGACACTTAAACTCATTAATAAACTGTATTTTGGTCCAAATTGGAATCAATAAACAGTTTCAAAACTGTCATGATTAACATACATAATCAGTTCTAATCATCTTTTGTTATTATACATAAAAGTTCATTGTTAATAATTGTGTCAAAGGCAGCTAATCATAGTTTGCTAATAGCATTACAGTATAAATATTATTGAATATTTTTTGTAATAACCTCAGGTTCTTCAGCTCGGTGTTAATTTAGCTCTCACTGTAGACCGCACACAAGTGAAATATTCAGAAATTGACATTTCCAAATATCACCAGCAACTGAACATGTTTCTGTTTGACTTCTTTTTTCTCTCTAGCCTAAGTAATGAAGAGCATAAACTCATTGCTTACCAATGCAATTCTGTTCTCTAGCCTATCATTTTATTAACTGATGTACTCTATGTTATTACATGACTCTCTGCAATACTTGATTCTCATTGGTTAATCGAGATGTTCTGCAGTAAAATATCAACTCAACTCAACTATCACTCATATCGTTTCATTTTCTTTTTTTCTCCTCACAAATTACATTTTTTTAAGCTAGAATAAATATTCAGTGTCTTTTTGTTTTTGTTTGTTTATTTATTTATTAACTGTATGATTTTACATCTTATACAGATTATTTCAGAATTCTAATTTACATTTTATATACATATATATATATATATATATATATATATATATATATATATATATATATATATATATATATATATATATACACACAATACTTTTTGAAACCTCCATTTGCCAGTTTAACAGCTCTATTTTTTCTCCTATAATGCCTGATGAGGTTAGAGAACACCTGACAAGAGATCAGAGACCATTCCTTCATCCAGAATCACTCCAGACCCTTTAGATTCCCAGCTCCATGTTGGTGCTTCTTCTCTTCAGTTCACCTCACTCATTTTCTACAGGGTTTAGGTCAGAGGACTGGAATGGCCATAGCAGAAGCTTGGTTTTGTGCTCAGTGACTCATTTTTGTGTTGTTTTTGAGGTTTATGTTTGGATTATTGTCCGGTTGGAAGATACAAACATGGCCCATTATAAGATTTCTAACAGAATCAGTCACTTATTGATTTTTTTTATCTATTGGTGTTTGATAGAATCCATAATGCCATGTGTCTAAACAAGATGTCCAGGAACTCCAGCAGAAATATAGGCCCACAACATCAAAAATACAGCAGTATATTTTATTTTACACATGGGGTACTTTTTATCCCTTTGTTCACCAAACCCATCTTTAGTGTTTGCTGCTAAAAAGCAAATTATTTTAGTTTCATCTGACCATTGAAGCCAGTCTCATTTGAAGTTCCAGTCGTGTCTGATAACTGAATATGCAGGAGTTTGTTTTTGGATGAGCTAGGAGAATTTTTCATGAAACCCTCCCAAACAACATGTGGTGATGTAGGTACTGTTTGACAATTTTTTTAAAGGTTTTCTGAGCCCGAGACTCAACTATTTCCTGCAATTCTCCAGCTGTGGTCCTTGAAGAGTCTTTAGCCACTCAAACTCTCCACCTCACCATGCATTAGGACGATATAGACACACGTCCTCTTCCAGGCAGTTTCGTAACATTTTGTGTTGATTGGAAATTCTTAATTATTGCCCTGATGGTGGAAATGGGGATTTTCACTGCTCTAGCTCTTTTCTTAAAGCCACTTCACTAATTTGTGAAGCTCAATTATCTTATGCTGCACATCAGAAATATATTATTTAGTTTTTCTCATTGTGATGGATGATTAAGGCTTTGCTTTCGCTCCTATTTATATTTCTGTGAAACAGGAAGCCATGGTTGGATAATTTCATGTTCATAATCACCCTGGAGTGCACAAAATTGTAAATATGAATGGGAATATACTTCAGAGATATTTTACTCATAAGAATTTCTAGGGGTGCCAATAATTGTGTTCAACGTGTATTTGAGAAAAACATTTATTTCATAATGATATTTCCCCCCATTTAAAATTTTTATTATCCAATGAAATGTTAGATTTTTGTGAATTTTTTAAAATAAAAGATCAGAAGGATTAACAATACAGATTAATTTTCACAGCCGCCTTTGTTCATATTTACCAAGGGTGCCAATATTTTTGGCCATGACTGTATGTTAAACTGCATTAAACTACTTTTTTCCCCACATCAATCTACAGTCTGTACACCATAGTGAGAAAGCAAATAACAGGTTTTTAACATCTTTGCAAATTTATTAAAGTTAAAAACTTAAATGATTCCATTGCATAAATTTTCATAACCTTATCTGGGACAGTTGAAATTTAGCTCAGGAGCATTCATTTTGCTTGTAAATGTTACCACACTTTGAGTAACGTTAACCTGCGGCAAAATAAATTGAATGGGTGATTTGGAAAGGCACGCGTCTTAATAAAAGGTCTAACAGCTGAAAATGCATGTTAGAGCAAAGATCAAGCCCTGAGGTAAAAAAACTGGGTAACCCTTTATAATAACTGCACACTACGAATCATTGTTTAAGCATTAGTAAATAGTCAATTCATCCTTTATAAAGAATTGTTCCAACATTAATAGGCATTAGTAAGTAGTTTATAAATACAGCTATAAATGTTTTATTCTTGAGCGCATCTATAATGTTTAATAATTGTATTTTCATACTGTATTAATGATCAATTTATAATTTCTAAATTATTACGTTATTTACAAACCAGTTATTTAAGAGTTGTCAGTGGTTCATAAGATCATTTAGAAAGTATAAGTAAATGATTACTAAACTATTTAAATGTACATTTATCAATCTTATTATATAGACACATGATAATATTTGCTCAGTGTGCATGCTTTATTAACACATATTCCTGCTGTAATTCATAATTAAGTCACGTAGTTACAAAACTTTTAGTAGTTGCCAGCCATCTATTTTTGGGAGCTCATCTAAAGTGATGACTATTCATACCTTGTAAAGCATTTATAAAGGAGATTTAAAGGCTCATTTATCTTCCAAACAGAAAAGTTGGTAAAACTTTACAATAAGGTTCCATTTATTAACATCAGTTAACAACATTAGTAAACATGAACTAAGAATGAACAATACTTCTACAGCATTTATTAATCTTAATTAATGTTAATTTCAGCATTTACTGATGCATTATTAAATTCACAAGTTGTGTTTGTTAACATTAGTTAATGTAGTGTGAACTAACATGAGTAAACAATGAACAACTGTATTTTCATTAACTAACATTAACAAAGTTTAATAAATTGTGTAATAAATGCATTGTTCATTGTTTGTTCATGTTAGTTAATACATTAACTAATGTTAATAAATGGAACCTTATTCTAAAGTGTTACCGAAAAGTTAAACAAACACAACACATAGGGATACAGAACACAGAAATATTTTTTTCAAGATGCAACAAATTAAACTGTACAACTGTACACTTGATAAAAAGAAAAAGAAACTTCTGCAATTTCATAGAAAAAAAAATATCTTTTGCATCTTGAAATAAATATTTCTGAGTTCTGTATCCCTTCTGTATTCTGTTGTGTTTGTTTATTTTTTCTGTTAGGAAGATAACTGAGCCTTTAAATCTCCTTTGTAATATATATGCTTATAAATAAAGAACAAGGCATTTATAGCTATATTTATAAAGTGCTTACTAATGACTATTAATGTTGGGACAATGCTTTATAAAGGATGAACTGATTATTTACTAATGCTTAACTAATGATTCATAGCATGCTGTTATTATAAAGTGTTACCAAAAACTGCCCGTATAGCTCCAAGACAGGATTGCATCAAACCACACATCTGTGGAAGAGTTCAGAAAAACATTATGCTGCATTGAAGGTTCACAGCATGTAACCTCCTTTATCTATAATGGAAGACGTTTGGAACATCCAGGACTCTTCCTAGAGCTGGCCTCCTGGCCAAACTGAGCAATTGAAGGGCTTTGGTTAGAGTGGTGACCAACAACCTGATGGTCACTTTAGGTGAGATCCATGATCATATGTGGAGATAGGAGAAACCTAAAGAAGGACAAACATCACTGCAACACTCCACCGATCTGGGCTTTAAAAAGTGAAAGTGAAAGTGAAGTGAAAGTGAAGTGACATACTGCCAAGTATGGTGACCCATACTCGGAATTCGTGCTCTGCATTTAACCCATCCATCGTGCACACACACAGCAGTGAACACACACACACCGTGAACACACACCCGGAGCAGTGGGCAGCCATTTATGCTGCGGCGCCCGGGGAGCAGTTGGGGGTTCGGTGCCTTGCTCAAGGGCACCTCAGTCATGGTATTGAGGCTGGAGAGAGCGCTGGACATTCACTCCCCCCACCTACAATCCCTGCCGGCCTGAGACTCGAACCCGCAACCTTTGGATTACGAGTCCGACTCTCTAACCATTAGGCCACGACTTCCCCTTTAAGGCTGTGTGGCCAGACTCAATCCTCTCCTCAGTGAAGACTCATGAAAACGCACTTGGAATTTGCAAAACAGCACCTAAAGGACCCTCAGACTGTGAGAAACAAGATTCTCTGGTCTGATGAACCTAAATTCCAAGCATCATGTTTGAAGGAAAGCAGGCACTGCTCATCACCTGCAGAGTACCATCCCAAAAGTAAAGTGTGCAGGTAGCAGCCTCATGCTGTGGAGCTGTTTTTCAGCGGCAGGGACTGAGGGACTCATCAGAGTAGAAGACAAGCTCAGTGCACCAAAATATAGAGATAGCTCTAATGAAAACCCAGTTCAGAGCATTCAGAACCTTAGACTGGGGAGAAGGTTCACCTTCCAACAGGACAATGACCCAAAGCACACAGCAAGAGTGGCTTATAGACAACTCTGTGAATGTCCTTGAGTGGCCCAGCCACAGCCTGGGATTGAACCCAATCAAATATTTGGAAACCTGAAAATGTGTGTCTGCCCCCATCCAACCTGACAGAGCTTGAGAGGTGAGGAGAGGAATGGCAGATAATTGCCAAATGATGATGTGCAAAGCTTGTCGCATCATACACAAAAAGATTTGAGGCTATAAAGGAACTTCAACTAAGTATTGAGTTAAGGGTTTGAACAATTAATTGAATACTTATGCAGTGTACTTTATTTCATTTTTTTTTTTAATTTACGAAGTTGTGACAGTTCTGTTTTAGCTTGGGTGTATGGAGTGTAGATTGATTTGGGGAAAAAGGTCATTTAAAGCAGTTTAACATAAGGCTGCAACATAACAAAACGTGAAAAAATGAAGGGGTTTGTATACTTTCGCAAGGCACTGTATATATATATATATAGTGGCGGGAGGAGCAAACGACAGACAGTGGGTGTGGCGTCAGGCCTCGGAGAGGCTTTTGTTAAACAAAATAATAAAGTGTCCAAAGGGGGTAAAAGTGTCCAAAAATAAACAGGGGGGTCTGGTGTCCTCGTCGGGCTGCGGGGTTCGTGAAGGAGGGCAGTGTTCTGGAATGAAGGCCTCTCGGGACCGGGGCGTGAGGGGCGGCGGCTTCTTCTAGCGGCTTCGTCCTTCTTCGGCCCGCGGCGCTTCCGGGGGATAGTACGGCCCGGCATCCTGGCCCGTTAGCCGTCTCGCGGGTGCGGAACTCGATCCATTCTCGACACTCCCTTCCTGGACCCACGAGGACACCAGAGTGCATGCACGGGGAAGAGACCGGTCTCCCGAGGAGAGGCACGCCCGGCATTTAAACAGCGGTGGTGATGAGGCTCTATTCGGATCAGGTGCGCCTCATCACACGCCGCCAGCCCTGGCTGTTTCAGCGCCCCTCCTCTCTCACACACCCACTCCCGTCGGGAGCCTGGTGAAGGGCGGCGAATACGGGACGGGGTGGTGATGATAATAAGGGGGGAGCCAGCCGACTCGTCACAATATATATATATATATATATATATATATATAAAATGTAAGGTAGAATTCTGAAATAATCTGTATAAATTGAAAAATCATACAGTTGAATACTTTCGCAAGGCACTGTGTGTGTGTATATACACACACATATACATACACACACACACACACACACACAGACACACACACACATATATATATATATATATATATATATATATATATATAATTTTTTTTTTTTATATAAGCAGCTGTGTAATTTATATAAGGACGTATGTAACTAATGCTATATAGGCAAAAAGTCTGTATTATGTAATTACAGGTCCAAAATAGAACAAATGAATTCAGGTTTTATGACAAGAAGAGTTTCATCAAACTATGTACATACTGTTAAGGGAATGTTTCATTAAGACATGACTTTCCTTGCTTTATTTGCTAGGTTCTGTCCATCTGTCCTAAGGACATGCGTGCAGACATCTGTGTGCACCTCAACAGCCAGGTGTTCAACGAGCACCCTGCCTTCCGGCTGGCCAATGATGGCTGTCTGCGCTCTTTGGCGGTGGAGTTCCAGACCACACACTGCGCTCCAGGAGATCTCATCTTCCATGCAGGGGAGAGCGTAGACACTCTTTGCTTTGTGGTTTCTGGATCGCTGGAGGTCATTCAGGATGATGAGGTTATTGCCATTTTAGGTGAGTTAAATCATTCTTTCCACACTAAAAAATACAAGCGTGACCTCAGGGGTTAGTTGTCACAAGTGAACACAGTAAAACCACATTACCATACATTAACACTAAATTAACTAGACTTTGCTAGATCTACTAGAAGGTTGATTTCTAATAGTCTTAGGTTTGGTTAATAGCAAAACTGGCAAAGTTGCCATTGTGGCAACTTACCCCTTATATTGTGACAACATACCCCATTGTGGTCACAAGAAATCAGCTGTGTGTACAATAAAGTGTATCTTTTTCTTAGCCAATAATGTTGAAAATGTTCAATATCTTTTAATAGCTTTTGAACATTTAGTCCTCAAGACGGCAAGATATGTGCCTGTACAAAAATTTACTTTCAAAATTAAACTTGAGAAGTATCCAAAATATTCAGTTTTTAAGCAACTTGAATATTCTTGAACAAATACAGAACCCTGTATTATTTCAATATATACTTTGCTACTTCTGTTAATATTTTCTGCACAACATTCTGCATTCTCATTAAACTCAAGAAAGCCCAATGCTGCACAATTAGCCTGTTTATACTACAGTAATATTTCAGAGCTCTGCAGGTTTTTCCTGAGGGCACACACCCCTGCTCCAAAACATATCAAGCTTTGGATAAACTTATAAAGGGCACAATACTATTGCAGTGGATCGTAAAAGATGGTTTTCACACAGGATCTTGCACAGTGAACTCACTAATGTTCATTCTCCGAAGTAACATAATTGTCCACAGTCTGCTCCTTGCGTTATATGTGGCATTTGTTACTCTTTCCACGCCGTCTCCTTGTCCTGCAGTAATGGAGCTGTGGGGACCGATTCTCCGTCCATTGATTGTTGAGTCTTTTGTTTCACAGAGATGTGCACTGATAGTTCACACAGTCTCCAGTGCTTTAACAATGACCAGATTTGTTGTCAAGAGAAAAAGGCATATTTTTAAGCATGCAAACTGCTCTTGTAAAAGATGAGTAAGTCCTGGCTCGTAAACCTCTTATTAAAAATGGACAAAACAATAACTATCCGGACATTGTTGATCTGTCCAATTGTGTATAGCTGTATTTTTTTAATGTCTCTGCAACAAAAGTTCAAGTTTAAGTTCAAGTTTATTTGTATAGCGCTTTTTACGATACAAATCATTGCAAAGCAGCTCTACAGGAAATTAAGTTTCCACAATATATTTATATATTGCAGAACCTTAATGTATTTAACTTATGGCAAAATTTGGAAATTCTGTATGTTGTCTGAGCATTGGCATCCTCTGAGGTCCTCTGAGGGGTTGGCATTATCTTTTCTCAGGTGTTCAGTCATCTCAGATCATTTAAGGGTTGGATCCAGACTGAAGCTTCTGTAATTCCTAGTTACCATGGGATGTTAATCCCATGACAGAAACAGAGAAACAAATAGAGACATAATTAGCGTAGCTGCTGTTCCATCTAAGCAAAAATAAAATGTTCAACACAAGCTAAAGAATAATAATAATGTACATTTGATCAGATATAACTGCAGTACAAGATTATAAGATGCATTATGTGAATGCTTGGCTAAAGAGATGTGTCTTTAATCTAGATTTAAACCGAGAGAGTGTGTCTGAACTCCGAATGTTATCAGAAAGGCTATTCCAGAGTTTGGGAACCAAATGTGAAAAAGCTCTACCTCCTTTAGTGAACTTTGCTATCCTAGGTACTACCAAAAGTCCAAAGTTTTGCG
This sequence comes from Barbus barbus, assembly GCF_936440315.1. Classification (NCBI taxonomy): domain Eukaryota; kingdom Metazoa; phylum Chordata; class Actinopteri; order Cypriniformes; family Cyprinidae; genus Barbus; species Barbus barbus. Next base: position 13,970,727 of record NC_136742.1, on the reverse strand, counting down.
ACCTTAGGGAGCAGGTTGGATTGTAGCGTGGTAGAAGACGAGTTAGGTACACAGGAGCTAAACCATTTAGGGCCGTATAGGCAAGTAATAATATTTTGTAAATGATACGGAACTTAATAGGTAGCCAGTGCAGAGACTGTAAAATTGGGGTAATATGATCATATTTTCTTGACCTGGTAAGAACTCTAGCTGCTGCATTTTGGACTATCTGTAGCTTGTTTATTGAAGATGCAGGACAACCACCTAGCAGTGCATTACAATAGTCCAGTCTAGAGGTCATGAATGCATGAACTAGCTTTTCTGCATCAGAAACAGGTAGCATGTTTTGAAGCTTGGCAATGTTTCTAAGATGGAAGAATGCTGTTTTTGTAACATGGGAAATATGATTTTCAAAGGACAAGTTGCTGTCTAATATAACACCCAGATTTTTGACTTTAGAGGATGTAACAGTACCAGTACCAGTTGCAAATTGTAATCCAAGAGATTCTGTGTACTGTTTTTTGGTCCAATAAGTAATATCTCTGTTTTATCTGAATTTAATAGGAGGAAATTATTGGTCATCCAATCTTTTAAATTTTTTAAACAATCTATTAGCTTAGATAGTTGAGAAGTTTCATCTGGTCTTGCTGAGATATATAGTTGAGTATAATCAGCATGACAATGAAAACTAATCCCATATTTTCTAATAATATTACCAAGGGGCAACAGAGGACCTAGGACAGATCCTTGTGGTACTCCATACTTTACTGGTGATAATTGAGATGACTCCCCATTTAAATGAACAAAGTGGTAGCGATCGGACAGGTAGGATCTAAACCATCTTAAAGCCTGCCCTTGAATACCAGTATAGTTTTGTAATCGATCTATGAGTGTGTCATGGTCTATAGTGTCGAACGCAGCACTAAGATCAAGTAATACTAGCAATGAGATGCAGCCTTGGTCTGAAGCAAGAATCAAGTAATTTGTAATTTTAACAAGTGCAGTTTCTGTGCTATGGTGAGGCCTGAAACCTGACTGAAATTCTTCATAGAGATAATTCTTTTGCAAGTAGGAACACAATTAAGCAGACAATTTTTTCTAAAATTTTAGACATAAACGGAAGATTTGAAACGGGTCTGTAATTTGCCAGTTCATTAGAATCTAGTTGTGGTTTCTTAATAAGAGGCTTAATAACCGCCAGCTTGAATGGTTTTGGGACGTGACCTAAAGATAACGATGAGTTAATAATATTGAGAAGCGGTTCTTCTGCTACAGGTAACAACTCTTTCAGTAGTTTAGTGGGTACAGGATCTAATAAACACTTTGTTGGTTTAGATGCACTGATAAGTTTATTTAGCTCTTCCTGTCCTATAGTTGTAAAGCACTGCAGTTTTTCTTTGGGTGCGATGAATGAAGCTGAAATACTAGACGCAGTAGAATATACATTTGATATTGTATTTCTGATGTTATCTATTTTATCAGTAAAGAAATTCATAAAGTCATTACTATTAAACTGTGAGGGAATATTTAGATCGGGTGGCGTGTGTTTATTTGTTAATCTAGCCACTATGCTAAATAAGAACCTTGGATTGTTTTGGTTATTATCTATGAGTTTGCGGATATGCTCTGCCCTGGCAGCTTTTAGAGCCTGTCTATAGCTGGACATACTGTTTTTCCACGCAATTCTAAAAACTTCTAAGTTAGTTTTTCTCCATTTGTGCTCAAGATTACGAGTTTCTTTCTTGAGAGAATGGGTATAACTGTTGTACCATGGCGCAGTACGTTTTTCTCTAATCTTTTTCAATTTGAGGGGGGCAACAGCTTCTAATGTATTAGAGAAGATAGTGCCCATGTTGCTAGTCATTTCGTCTAGTTCATGTGTATTTATGGGTACACAGAGCAGTTGAGATCAATCAGGCAGGTTATTTGTGAATCTGTCTTTGGTGGCTGGAACAATAGTTCTGCCCGGACGATAACGCGGAGCCATATAACTAATATCAGTAATACGCAGCATGCATGATACAAGGAAATTTGTATTATCAACGTGAATGTTAAAATCTCTGACAATTAGATCTTTATCAACATTGACCAATAGATCTGAGAGGAAATCTGCAAATTATTTTAGGAAATCTGTATATGGACCTGGCGGTCTATACATAGTAGCCAGAGCAAGAGACAGGAGAGATTTATTTTGCATATCTAACAGTGTAACATTAAGCAGAAGTATTTCGAAAGAGTTAAACCGGAACAGGAGTTCCGCTCCGACTCTGCTGGGGTGCAGGCCAGCAGCACGGAAAAGCCTAGGACGCTCCCAGAAAATATTCCAATTATTAACAAAGAGCAGTTTCTGTTCTTTACACCATGACAATAACCATTAGTTTAAAGCAAAAAGTCTACTGAACCTTTCGTGTCCTTGTCGATACGTGGGAAGCGGTCCTGACACGATGATCGTTGTTGCAGGCGATGTGCTGCATACCGTCTCTATCAGGCTCCTGAAGACCCTCTTCAGTGTCTCCGTCTGCCGCAGCTTGGTGTCGTTAACCCCCGCGTGCAGCACGACAGCACCGATGCTCTCGTCGCCCTTCAGGATCGCGGGTATCTGCGCAGAAACATCGAGAACACGAGCACCGGGGAAACAGTGAGTGTGCACCAGGGAAACAGTGAGTGTGCACTTTACATTCAGCTGACGTAGCACGGACATGCCGGACGATGGAGTCTCTGACGATCACAGCGTCGCGTTCCATCTCGCGGAGGGGAGCGAAGCGGTTCCGGGTGGAGATCTTGAAGACTGGAGGAAGCGGAGGGGGAGAGGTCATCGCCCAGGGCCTGGCTCGCGTCTTCCGCTGCTGGTGCACCCAGGGTCCGTGGCATTCCGGCGCCGGAGTGAAGGACATCTGGGAAGATCGTGTCCTGGGTGCACAGGGTCTGTGCAGAGAAACACACGGAGTAGAGGTGGTGGGAGTGTTAGCAGCGTGCTGTATACTTACCCGGGATATTTCCAGCGCGGCTCTCCGCTCTCTCAGCTGGGCCTGCTTCTCCACCAGGTAGCGGATCTACTTCTCCACAGGCTCCAGCTCCAGCTGCACCGAATGCTGCTCGAATGTGTCCTCACCTGCACTCAAAGATAGACACAAATCCACCATTTAAGCAAGTAACAGTGAAACAATGGTAATGTGTGTGAATAGAGTATTAGCAATCTAAGAGAGATTAGCGGCAGCCACGCTGCTGATGCTAACGGGCTATAAGCTAATAGCAGACTCAAGAAATCAAAATAAAACTAGTGATAACAAGGCGCTCTGATTGGTTTTGTTTTATAATGCTATAGGGGATATATTCACATATTATAGAAACGAAAATGATAGTGTATAAAATAGTTTTTAAGATAGAAAATAGACGATAAAGAATCAACTTGATGGAGCTCAAACTCAAAACACGCAGTCACAAATCAGCGCATGCAAAAGGACAGTTGCTACCTCTTTATTTAACTTATTAACTCTGAGCCTGGAACCAATTCCACAATGAACAATAAAAATAAGACAACAATTTTGTTTTGATAAACACGTGCGCATACAGGCACGTTTTAAGACTTCTCTCTCTTCAAATGGACTATTTCTTGATCTCCATTTCTCGAGTCTGCTGATGTACTGCTGCCACAAGAATGTGACGTGCCCTTCACTAACTTGTGTGTAACTGCAAACGACATGACATTAGACCTTATGAGACACTGTAGAGAGGAAGTTAATGTCTCTTCTCTCTAATGGGGATTTGTATCAGATGCTCTTTTGCTTTAATGATTATGAAATGAAATAAGATGCGAAGATGCTGTGAGTAAATTAGCCCCAAGGCGTTTACTTGAACCCACCAGACTAAACCTGCTGGGCTCCTAATGATGCCCCTCATCAAAAGCACAGAACACTGGGTACTTTGTACAGATTCTCTCCTGAGTGTGGTGTGTGAACTTAGAAGATATTGTATCTATGTCATACTGTAGTAAGATCTACCTATTGAAGCTTGTTTCTGCCACGGGATAAAAAAAATACAAAAGGTAATTTGGCCTTTTTTATCCCACAAGTCTGAACTGTAGGATATAAACCATTAATTCTGAGATACAAACTCAAAATTCAGATTTTTTTTCTTCACAATTCTGACATACAAGTCAGAATTACAAGTTTGAATAATTGTACATGAATTACAAGTTTGAATAATTGCGAAAATCCAGGCATATCCAAAGGGTTTGAATACTTTTTACCAGCAACTTTATTTGTGATGTCGTTTCAAACTATACTCCCTGTCTCCTGTCCCAGGTAAGGGTGATGTGTTTGGTGATGTGTTCTGGAAGGAATCCACACTGGCTCATGCCTGTGCTAACGTGAGGGCTCTGACATACTGCGACCTGCATGTCATCCGGAGGGACGCGTTACTCAAAGTGCTGGAGTTCTACACGGCCTTCGCCAACTCCTTCTCCCGAAACCTCATCCTCACCTGCAACCTCCGCAAGCGGGTAAGTTCTACATACTTGTTATCACCAAATATCACATTCTAATGGCAACAGACTTTTGCTGAATCCCTTCTAAAAAGCCGTGGAGTATAGAACTCAAACATGATCGCCCACTTTTTCTCAAGTCTTGGTTCAAGAAGGTTGTTTTTCATCCATTTTCTGCATTTAAAAATCTAGACATTAGAAACCCTGAATAAAACCAACCAGCTCTAAGATGAGTTACATGATGACAATCTTCGATTTGAAGCAAAAAGTACAGTATTCAAAAACCAGACACAAAGAAAAAAGTCAAGACTGTTTGCTGCTTTATGAGTGAAATAAACTATTTTGTTATTATTATTTTTATATTTCTTTTTTCTTTTGCCATATCAGTCAGATTTTTGTTTTAGAGATTCAAGCACATCCTGGTGCACTTTGACCTGAATGTGTGTTGTGCAGTCCTGCTATGTGCAGTGTTGGCATGAGTTCAGAGCTCTGTTGTGGCTTTCAGATCTGACCTCACATTCCTTAAATACATAAATGATTAATTCTGACAGACCGCCCATGGAGAACTTTGGGTCTCTTGACAAAAGAAAGACCCTGTGCACTCACAGCACAATTAGAAGACCTCAGCCGTGCACTTTACTGCCATTGAGTTCATAATTAGTGAGCATTGTGTAAAACTATATTTAGATGCAAAGATTTCCTCTCTTGCTATATCTAATCTATATTGAGGAAACGATGCACTGAAATTTGGTGTGTTAATGTCATTTTTTAAATAATGAGGGAAGGGAGATCCTTCTTGTATGCCTTCAAGTAAACAAAATAGAGCTGCTGGACTTCTTGGACACAGACAGGAATCAGTAAGCCATGATATGAATTTATTTCCTCTGGCCACAGCAAAAGAGGACCTGTCTAATGAGAGGATACTTTGCTAAGGGCACACATTAATATATTTAAATGTGTATGGTTCTTCAAGGTCTCTGAGTAACTTTGAGTTCATGAATTTTGCATGCAGTTGATTTGTAGAGCTCGGGATATGTCTTTCATTAGTAGACTACACGCTTTCACTCCTAATGAAAAATTCTTGTTGCATTATTACTTTTGGTTTTTAATGTACTGTGATTTTACTGTTGATTATTATTTGAATATGCTATCTTAGACTTTAGATCTATCATTTATATTAGACTTAAGAACCATTGTTTAAAGTGACCAGGCTGAGGTGAAAATAGTGTGAAGTGTTTTAAGGGCAGAGTGTTGGTTTCTTTGTCGGTGGAGTGACAGAGGCCGCCCCTTTGCCCCGCTGTGCTCAGTCGACTGGGTTACGCTGCTGATGGGCCGGCTTTACTGAGGAGAAACGGCCCCCCGAAGCGCACACTCTGAATAAAGCATGAGTCAAATCAGCGGGAATACACGCACACACACGACTAACACACACCACACACATTTATCATGCATGATTATAATAAGTGTGGCCTCCTACTAATATTATTACGTTATTGTCATCTCATCTTCACCCTACACACAACATTACAAATGTTGGTCAGAAATTGTAATTATAGCATATGAAATATATAATATACAATCAATATGTAATTACACTGGACTATTTAATGATATTTGAATAATATTAATATTTTATAATCATATTAGTTCATCAGAAGTCCCTTATGCTCACCAACGCTGCATTTATATAATTAAAAAATTATAATAATATTGTGTTAAATTTTTAAATTAATTTTTAAATATATTTTAAAATGTAATTTATTTCTATGATGGCAAAGCTTAATTTTCAGCAGCCATGACTTCAGCCGTCAGTGTCACATGAAGAAAAAAATATTATTACTAACATTTATTATTAAAATTGTATTATTAATTTTCTTGGATGAGTAGAAAGTAAAAAACAAAAAACAAAAACATTTTTTTTTTTTTAAATAGAAGTGTTTTGTAAAATGTATTTTGCTGTCACTTTAGATCAAGTTTAATGCATCCTTGCTAATTAAAGTGATTAATTACTTACAAAATCTTACTCACCCTAAACTTCCTGGATTAATATTTTCACTGAGCTCATCACAATGCATTCTGGCAATGGGCGAAATATATTTGTGATGATGCCTTAGAATTTGGCTAAAAAGAGGTGTTTTAGGAGGCGGCATTATTATAAAAATAAAAGATTCACACCCCAAGTTCTCACACTTTCTTTAAAGGCTTCTTCAGCTGTCCTTCAGACTCCCTCATTATCGCTTATCTCTGCTGGTCAATGTCTGAACGGCTCACTGCGATCCTGATTGTAAGGAAAAAAGCTCAGTGAAAGCCCTGTAAATATCTCTGAAGCAAAGGTCACTCTAAGAGAGCCCTAGTGTGTTAGTGAGTGAATTTTTCCACTGCTTTACATTCAGTCATGGATTAGCTGTGCGGTGTGCTTTGTAAAGAACTGTTCCTGTGAACTCTCTTTTTTAGTTAAAGTAACTCCTGTGGTTAATGATGGTCAGAGTAGATCACATTAAGCTTTGTGGAACCGACGAGCTTTGATGGTTTGATATTGACAGATATTGTTTGGCAGTTTTAAAGGAAAGGTCTGAGTTTATCTATCCCGTTTCAAGGCCACATATTCAGTAGACAATCCCTTTGCTAGATCAGCAGACAATGCAAGCCAATCTCAAATGAATACTCCACCATTACCCGCTGGGCTCACAACTGTTTGTCTTTGGCTGCTGATTAGTGTCAGATCGGAGTCTTTTTTTGCCCGAGCTGATTTATCTAGGCAGCAAACGCAAAGAGGAAGCAGAATCCTCCACACCTGCCATGCTTTCCTCCTAACAAGATTTACAAGGCCTTTGGAAAGCTGCAAACCCCTGCCAATAAGGTGGGCGAAGCAACTTTATCATCCCCTCCATTACCAACAGGACAGGCAGAGAGATGCTCCCTCAGCAACAAGAGTAAGATTCATACAGAAATCATCAGAACACAGTGTGTCCACACAGAAAATAAGCCGTGCTTAATAGAACAGCTCACTTGTTTGGTGCATTGATCAGCAGTGTCCCATATGAATCCTTTTGAATTTTACATTTAGGGATCTTTTACGTCCATTTTTAATGCCTTGCAAAAATGAACATTTGGTTTACATTGCTAGAAAATATTTTTATTACTGATCTTGTGAACTTTCTATTCATCAAAGAATTGGCATAGATAATAAAGTAAATGTTTCTTGAGCAGCAAATCAGTATATTACAATGATTTCTCAAGGATCATGTACGTAACACTGAAGACTGGAATAATGATCACGGAAATAATAAATGCAGATAAAACTTAAAAAAAAAAAATCTTCTCAACAACCCCAAATACGTGTTACTGTGTGAGTATGCATTTAGTGACATGCTGAACTCATAAAAAAAAAAAAAATTGTAAGTGCATTTTTTAAAGGGGCTGCAAAGGAAGGATAAATGCCTGCCAGATTCCATTAATCTACACTGTTGGATTTTGCTGTGTTGGAAGACTCAGTGCACGTTTGTTTCAATTCCCTGTGCTTTTTGCCTTTACACCCATTTGCACTGCAGAAAATAATCTGAATCTTTCAAAACTCAGGGACACATTTCAAATCTCCTACAGTGATTATTGCTGAGTTATTTTACACCCAAACATAATACCAAATATTATGATTCCGAAAGGAGGAAAAAAGGCACCAAGTAGGGTTGTGACAGTGAGGAAATATTCCCACTGGTTAATCGACGTGTGTCAACACCTTACCGGTATCACCTCGGTGGATGGGGGGTGGACGTCGTTTGAGTCGTCTCTCTTTTCCTCGCTTTCCTTCGGTTTTAAATAGCTTGTAAGCTCTGTGCGCGTTTTATTTTCACTTTCAAATTAGTGGCAAAACTCTTCTGCCATCATCTTGTCCACCTCACTCTTGTCAGTCAGCTCGACTCACTCTCCTCAGGTGATAAATGAAATCTGATCTGTGATGCGCGACTGTCGTTCGTTTGGTGTGCTGCATTGAGCAGCCACGTTCAGTTTTAATTGTAGTGTCTGTTCTCTAACTGAACTAAATGATTTTTATTACTATTAAAAAAATCTAAATGACAGTGAGGGATGGTGCTGCGGTGGGCAAGTGATAACCAGTGTTGCGACTTAACAACCTTGGTATGAGGATGCACTTTATTTTTGTTGAGCATGCACTTTTGTTTTTCATTTTTTTCAAGGCTGACAAATGTCAATGCATTTTTTTTATAATGTATTTGAAAACACGTGACTTAAAGACAAGCGCAAGTTACTTCCAAACTGTAATACATTACAGATTACTACTGTTATTTAAAAGTAATTCCTTACCTTACAATATTACTGTCTCAGAATTGTAATGCGTTACATGACTCCTGTATTACTTTTGAGTTACTTTCACCAAAATATCCACAGAAGTAGAATTTAACATTCTAAAATGACAAAATGCACTAGAGCCCTGCCCTAATGGCAAAGTGTTTATATTTCATTCTGGCTTTTTATTAAGATCATTTAGAAAAAACGTTTGGAGCATTTTTTGTTCATTAAATAAGTTTTTTCTTTCTTAAAGTAACGACAGACCGGCAGGCTGATCATAGATTATGTTTGATCAATTTAGCCTTCTCAAATCATCATGACTTGCCTAAAATAAAATCTATAGATATACTAAAACACTTCAAGCATATAACAATGTTTAAACGTTAAACCTAGATAAATGTGCGCTGCATCAGTAGTTTGTGCGGAGAGTGGAAGCTAAAGCGCAGGACATGGAGGCAGCAGCGCAATCAATTGCAATTTTGTTTTCAATGGAAACAACGTACGCCATAATTTGTGCTCATAAAGGTAAGAGTAATACATAATTTTGAACTGTAAAGGGTCTACTTTTATTTGTGTGCACTCACAATATCAACAAAACGTCCTTTTATCTTGAACAGGAGCGCTTCACAAAAATGAACCGAAATACATGCCTCACGGACATGATAAATATATCTAAAGAAAACTTTAAATTGCTACTTAACGAAATAAATAAAAACGAAAACAAAAACTATTTAATACAATTGTTATCCGTGAAGATTCACTTCTCTCTTAAGGCGCGTCTAACGAGGAGATGGCGAATCCTTACTATTTCCCGCGGACACATTCATGGTAATTACTTTTGCTGGGGCTTTTGCTTTATTGCGTGTATTTGAATGCAGAACTCTTCAGCTGTGCTGACGGCTCTTGACAGTCGCGGCAGCACAGACTCATGTTGTTTCCACCAGCGCTGCAATTTTTTTTCATCAATAATTGATGGATGTCTAAAATATAAAGATAAGGAGAAGCCTAAAACAGGCCCGAGGCCCGGCCCGCGTCTGAACTATGATGTTAATATTGGCCCAAAGCCCAGCCCTAGGGACATAAAAAAGTAGGAGCCCAACTTTAAATTAAATTAAATTTTAAAAAATAATAATAATAATAATTGGGGGCTAAAAATGTTTTGTAATGCAAGCGTTACTGAACATGTACTGAGTAAAATATGACTGAAAATTGATTAGTAATGCCTTACACTACTGCGTTACAGCAAAAAGTAATACGTTACTGTAATGCATTACTTTTGTAACGCCTTACTCCCAACACTGCTTAAAGACTATATAACTTTCTCATCCTCGTGCACTAAAAACGTTGAATAGATGCATTTCTTTATGCATGAAATATTTGATTATAAATTTGTTGTTAATGAGTTGTTAATTGCCGATAAACCATAGTTCTGACATAATTCTTGTTACAAAGTATTGTGGTGCCTTACACAAAAAATAAAAAACATTTGAAGAGTCAGGACTTAACAGGACAGGACAGGACTTTGCTATAGTTAGGCCTACTATAGTTAGAGCTACTAAATTATCAGTTTAATCAGTGAATCTTAGATTTTGTATTCTCCTGGGTGCACAAACTGCACGGCATTGGCCATGAGAAGGACTTAATTATCGGTTATCAGTATCGGTTACAATTTTTCATATCTTGCATCCCTAGTTATGATATTGATACAGGAGTCAAAAGAGTTGCTTTGGCAAATAAGTTTTCATCTCACATTTGCTTTTGCTAACACTATCAGTTAGGTTTTAGTGTAGGTGTATGTTAATTTTAAATGCAATAGAGGACATTTCATTTATGAACTGCCATTATATGTACAACAAACAACATAAAATGCTGCCACAGTCACGTTTTGCAGAATATTAAACATGCTATTTAGTGCCAGAGACTGGATAGTTCAACTGCCGTTAAACATGTAACAAGCTATGCAATATCAATATTTTAATAAACCCACATCTGCAATGGAGAAAAATGATAGCGCCTCTTGTGGATGTGCCATCGGCAAAGTGCAGCGAAATGTACCTTAAACAAGGTATTTCAGGTTTTGCAAAAATGGCAGAATCACACATTTCCAATGAGCCTGGGTCATCTAACACAGATTCCTGTCATTTTTGAGTGAGCCTGAATTCATCATTTGTGTTTGATTTAGCTGGAGGGATACCCCTGCACGAGTAAGCATATACAAACAAAAATAAGCTTAAGTCCCAAAAGGAGGTAAGTTCCAATCTTGTTAGACTTTTCTATCATCTTTTTTCATAATCAAGACCAGTGGAGTATTGAAGTATTGCTCATTGTAAATTAGCTTTTTCTGATATATATATATATATACAGTGGGGCAAATAAGTATTTGATACACTGCCGATTTTTCAAGTTTTCCCACTTACAAAGAATGGAGAGATCTGTAATTTTCATCGTAGGTACACCTCAACTGTGAGAGACAGAATATATATTTAGAAAAAAAATCCAGAAAAACTAATTTCCATTTTATTGCATGAAATAAGTATTTGATACAATAGAAAAATAGAACTTAATATTTGGTACAGAAACCTTTGTTTACAATTACAGAGGTCAGACATTTCCTGTAGTTCTTGACCAGGTTTGCACACACTGCAGGAGGGATTGTGGCCCACTCCTCCATACAGGTCTTCTCCAGATCTTTCAGGTTTTGGGGCTGTCGCTGGGCAACACGGAGTTTCAGCTCCCTCCATAGATTTTCTATTGGGTTCAGGTCTGGAGACTGGCTAGGCCACTCCAGGACCTTGAAATGCTTCTTACGGAGCCATTCCTTAGTTGCCCTTGCTGTGTGTTTGGGGTCATTGTCATGCTGGAAGACCCAGCCATGACCCTTTCTTCAATGCTCTTACTGAGGAAGGAGGTTGTTGCCCAAAATCTCGCGATACATGGCCCCATCCATCCTCCCCCTCAATACGGTGCAGTCGTCCTGTCCCCTTTGCAGAAAAGCACCCCCAAAGCATGATATTTCCACACCCATGCTTCACGGTTGGGATGGTGTTCTTGGGATTGTACTCATCCTCCTTCTTCCTCCAAACACGGCGAGTGGAGTTTATACCAAAAAGTTATATTTTGGTCTCATCTGACTACATGACCTTCTCCCATGCCTCCTCTGGATCATCCAGATGGTCTTTGGCAGATTTCAGACGGGCCTGGACATGTATTGGCTTGAGCAGGGGGACCTTGCGCGAGCTGCAGGATTTTAATCCATGACGGTGTAGTGTGTTACTAATGGTAACCGTTGAGACTGTGGTCCCAGCTCTCTTCAGGTCATTGACCATGTCCTCCCGTGTAGTTCTAGGCTGATCCCTCACCTTTCTCAAGATCATTGATACTCCATGAGGCGAGATCTTGCAAGGAGCCACAGTCCGAGGGAGATTGACAGTCATCTTGAATTTCTTCCATTTTCTAATAATTGGGCCAACAGTTGTTGCCTTCTCACCAAGCTGTTTGCCTATTGTCCTGTAGCCCATCCCAGCCTTGTGCAGGTCTACAATTTTGTCCCTAGACAGCTCTTTGGTCTTGCCCATAGTGGAGAGGTTGGAGTCTGATTGATTGAGTGTGTGAACAGGTGTCTTTTATACAGGTAACAAGTTTAAACAGGTGCAATTAATACAGGTAATGAGTGGAGGATAGGCTTCTTAAAGACAAACTAAAAGGTCTGTGAGAGCCAGAATTCTTGCTGGTTGGTAGGTGATCAAATACTTATTTCATGCAATAAAATGGAAGTTAATTATTTAAAAATCATACAATGTGATTTTCTGGATTTTTTTTATATTCCGTCTCTCACAGTTGAGGTGTACCTACGATGAAAATTACAAATCTCTCCATTCTTTGTAAGTGGGAAAACTTGAAAAATCAGCAGTGTTTCAAATACTTATTTGCGCCCCACTGTATATGTATATATATATATATATTTAGACATTTCAGTGAGACTGTTCATAAAATTTAACTAAATGAAAACCAGAATCAGCAAGTAACCATGCTGTTGCATTTTGCTCATGGGATAACAGCTCAAAATTAGGGCTTTACACCACTTTCCTAGGCTTGAATCCCAGTCTGCAGATACTTAATTTATCTTCAGCTGCAAATGGATGTAGTTTCAACAGTTTCTAACAAAACTAAAGCTTCAACAGCTGTATGAAAGACCGCAGAGACTGGAAGTCTTTCAACAGCTGCTGTTATTACATCTTAGCGGGGCTAATGTGAGTAATTTGAATAATTTCAAACCAAGCACAGAAATGAACCTTGTGAGTTGATTATCATATAATATACAAAAAAATATCTCTGCACCTGGGTATAATATGACTCATAACCTTTTCAAATCATATCACAATGCAAACCAGAACAAAGGCTAATGTTTTTATGCTTCTCAAGAGAAACTATAAGTGTCAGCAGTCATGCTGTGCATTTCACTTTGATTCATTTTCCTATGCTGGTTGTGCTTATCGCTTAATATAGAATGATAAACACCAAACCAGTGTGGGATAATTCAGGTGCATATGAAATATGAATTTCTCTTACAGTACATCCACAAACACACACTTTATACAGTTTATCGCTTTTTTTTTCTTGGATTGGAATACCCAAGAGAACACCGGTTTAATAAAAAAAAAGAAAGACAAAGGTGTATAAAACTGTGCAAAGACTTTATAACTAGAGTTCTGTGCCTGGCTTTTGAAGTGGTTTTATAAATTTATATTTTTAATCAAGAACAGCCTTACTTCAATTTATTTTTTTGGTAGCTTAATCTTCAATAACCAATTTAAATAAAAGTAAATAATGTAAATCTAATCAGTAGGCAAAAATAGGATTTATTTATCTTGTTTATCTTAATGCATTTCAGTACTGTATATTTTTTTGAAAAGGAAGAGGCATTCATAAAACCTGAATGAGAAAAAAGAAATGGATTTTTGTATGTTAAGGCCTTTTTCTCATAATCCACCTCATCCTCAGGGATACATCGGAGCGGTGTAACTGTCACCGTTCCCGCTATCTGTCACTCAGTCACTGTCAGGGCTTGTTAGGTTCCACGTGGCTCTTGTCATGAGTGATGAAAGTGTCGTCTCATTCCTTTTATGTATTTATCAAAGTCAGGCAACATCCAAGGGGAATAAACAACACTGTGAGAATGTTTTCTTTGGAAAATGGACATTTTTTCTTGTTGAACTAAATGTATCTATTAAAGAAACAAGTATTTGAGAGTTTAACTTAACAGACAGTATTGCCTGGATTATTCCTCATAGAAAATGCATGTCGCATGAGAACCAATTGGTACTCTGGTTAATGAGAGAGAGAGCATCTTTGACTGTCTGTACAAATGAGTCACGTGATTATTGTCTCAAATTTACTTGAAAGGTTTTTTCAACAAAAGAAAACTTAAAAAATTCAAAACCCAAATACTCACTTGATCTCATAAGTTTACTTATATATCCTTGACATTTGCTTAATTTATAATGAAAAAAATACCATCCTACCATGTATTTGTAGCAGAATGTATTTAGCATTGAAGGTGCATTAAAGAGGAAGAATGATAAAGAAAAAACACTCTTAATCTCAGAGCTGGACTCTGTTGTTTGTTTGATTAAATGCTGTTATGGGTTTCTTACAGTATTTCCCAGTGCACACATTTTAGGCATATACTGTAAAAGAGTAATTGTACCATTTAAGTTGGACATCTCTTGAGAGCATTTCCTAAATAGTTCAGCTAAATTATTGCTTTGTTCAAAAGTATTGCACATCAAGTATTGCACACCTAACATTGTTTAATAGTACTCGAGCTACCCTTTATTTATGTCCCAATGCTTCTGAAGTAAGCATAAATCATTCATGTTGTCTTTTTTTCCTCCGTTAACCACGTGGCCTGGTTTCTGAGCTCATGCATCTGCTCTACTTCTGTCTCAATCAACCATACATGGTGTTAAATGTTGATGTTTATGTGTTACGCTGATAATTTCTTCCAGTAAACTTAACCACACTGACACTTCTTGTGATAATGTTGTTCAAAGGGATAGTCCAGCCAAAAAAAATTAAGTTGTGTGATTATATTCTTACTCTAATGTTGTCCCAAATCTGAATGACTTTCTTTCATCTGTAAAACACACAATAATATATTTTGAAGAATATCTTTTTGAAGTTTTTTGTCCATGATTTTTGTCAATGTGGTCTGAAATGGGTATTTTGGACCCCTTAAAGTTTAATTGTATTGACTGTTTTCAAACAGGTTTCCTGTTTTACAGTAGTCTGAAACAGTCCAGCACCCAAGCCAAGGCCATTGGCTGAGTCGCTGTTGCTGTGTGGGGCTGATGTTATCTCAAGAAATTTAGAAGAAATGCTGTGTTGATTTGTATCTAATACTCCTACTGTGACAGTTCTGTTAAATTGCAGGCTGGACAGTTTTTGGTGTTGCAGCCATACTAGTCTAATACTACAGCTCATTAGTTTGAGTTTCTGTCCAGGAGGGGACTCATGGCTGTGTTAAATAAAACAAGACTGACCCAGCATGCCTGTGCAATTATTCCAATTATACAATCCATCTTTGTTGGAACAGGAAAAAAGTCTCTTCACACAGGTGAAGAATGTTAGAATAATAACGCTTGCTCCAGAGAGTGTAAATGAAATATTGGATTCTTCATTAAAATTCCCCATGGATGCTAACAGATCATTATAAATCCCTAATCAGTTTTCCTCAGCGGCAGAGATGCAGGCTGTTGACATGTTTTTTTCTTTCTGTCTCTGCTTTTATTCAGCAGATAGCTTGAGCGTTGTGATAATTGTCATTATCCAATAAGAGGCTGCACAAAGGGAATAATTAAACAGCGTGCATAGCTGAGGCCAAAGAGCAAATTCTTTATATTCTGGCATAATGGTACTTCACTTAATTCACAGCTCTTGTTTTATTCCAAGGGCACATAACATTGCATCCATATATTATACACATCACTTACACTGCATTTTAACATTCATATACAGTATGTAATGGTGTTTAATGGTACACAGAGATTACGGTACTATATTTATCCATAATAAGCAGCCTTACTGTGTCCTTTACCCTCTGAAGGATGTGGGTTGTTTTAAGTGTTTGCTCAGATACATGTATGGCTGTTTAAATTAGGGATGCATTATATATTGGTTAATGGCATCTTATTTATAATCATTATGGCTTTCCTGTAGCTCAAATAGTAGAGCATGGCGCTAGCAACGCCAAGGTCAGGGGTTCGATTCCCAGGGAAAGCAAGAGCTGATAAAATGTAAAAACTGTAACTTGAATTCAATGTAAGTCGCTTTGGATAAAAGCATCTGCTAAATGCATAAAAATGTTAAATATTATTATTTTAATTTACTGGAATCAGTTGATATTGAATATTTAACTGTTTATTCTCGTTTTCTTGTTTTTAATAACAATAACAACTCTAATTTAATAACATTGTTAAATGTGATCTTTAGCAAATCTCAAGATGAATATATTGTCCATATGTGTATTATAATGCTGTAATGTTGTAGTTTGATTTTATTAATGTTGATTTTTTTAAATTAATGTTTTTTTTTTTTTTTACAAAATAGCATTGATTTTTACCATATATGAGTTATGTCATAACATAAAAAATTATTAACAGCTTATCAGTATTGGCCAAAATTGATATGCTGTGTCAGTGAAACCCTAATTTGAACTGTTCTGAATAGTGACAAAATAGAAGTTCAGAATGCAAATTAAATGCCACAACTAGCATTTATGTGATGACTATTATTTATATCAAGTATTTTTTAGAACCATTTCCTGTCAGTTCCCAAACATAATTAGCGTCCATCACTGCACACACCTTTGTTTCTTTTGTTGCATTCTCACTCTGCACCCTAGCACTTATTTTGTATTTGGCTACACACATAGGCGTAATTTACGGGTGGGACGGGTGGGACATGTCCCCACCACTTTTTACCAGGCTCGATATTGTCCCCACCACTTTTAAAAAGTAACTGAAAAATAGATTGCGTAAGGTATGTATTAAAGGAAAAGCACCATCTACAAATCGTCACTCTTCATAATCTAATTCATTCATTTAACTATTTTTTCCGCCGGTCAGAAGCTTTTCAACATCCTCAAAGATGAATATTAAGTCTCCTTGTGAAACTATCGCGAGATACACGATATGCGTCATGGGATATGTAGTTTCCTTTCCCTATAATTAATTAGTCTACAGATCCTGTACCTCTTTTAAAATTTATTTGTAGTCTACAATGTTAATACTGTATTTTAGTCTTAAGGTCTCTGCACACTGAGTCCGAAATTTTCGCATGCGTTTTATCACATTCTTAAAAATTCATCACGCACAGAGACCTTGCACACTGAGTCCAATGCGTTTTAATTAATCCGTTGCGAAAGAATTCGCAAAACTATACAAAATGTCTTCAAGCAGTGAGGATGATTTTGTTGGCCTCTCTCTTTTTAAAAAAAGAAAAAGAAAAAGGAAATATTGGGTCCATCCAATCCTTAGATTGCGCAGAGAGGAAGGAGAGTTCCACCTTCATATCAAAGAGCTGCGGGATTATCCCGAGAGATTCAAAGTTTATTTCAGGATGTCAGTGCCTCAGTTTGATACTTTGCTAGCGATACTGAATCCACATATTAAAAAGAAGACCACCAATTTCCGTGAACCAATTTATCCTGAACAGAGACTGTCTGAGGTATGGATACACCAACACACACACACACCCCCCGAACTGCGGCATCGGAAAGGTGCGCGCCAGGCATAAAAAAATAGGCAACAGCAGTTCTTTATATTCTGTATCTTTGTATTCCGCAATTTGTTTGTCATAAAGTGCTCTGTGCTGCAAGACGAAGTGTATTAATTTGTCTGACACCATTTTGGATTTTGGCTTTCGCTTGTACGGTGGCTCTGAATGGTCAAAACACCTTCTCAAAGCATCTCAAAATGCTTTATACGGATGCGAAAAACGCAAAAAATCGAACCCGATCCGATTTTTTTTGACGGACGACAATTTCGGAGGCAGTGTGCAAACGTGATTGACAACGTGAGGTCGTATTTATTTTTCAACGTGCGAAAATTTCGGACGAAAAATTCGGACTCAGTGTGCAATGGCCTTTACTGTGCGTGGCTGCTTCACTAAAAAGCTTCTTATATCACTTCCACACTTTCTTTTGGACATTTTGTTGATGTTTTAACATTTATGCTATAGGTAGCAACATTTACCGTTAACTAGCCTTTACATGTGGGGTGGGGGAGGAAAAAATAGAGCTTTTATAAAAACGTCATAAAAAAAAGATTCGTCAAAACAATTTAATTTATTTAATTAATAAAGGTAGTTTAACTATTTCAAACACAAATGAACTCTCATTCATGTTTTACACAAGGTTTTGCGTAGTTCAGGATTGGTTAAATTATTTGATTGGATGAGGAAACATTTTGTGGGCTTGTCTTGACTCTTGACGTAATGTTGATTCTTCGTTCAGCGCGTGCATTGATCACACCTACTTTTAGCAAGTTGTCCTTTTAGCAAGTTTTTCCACATTGTGAATGTTACGTTTTGCTTATTTGGATGTTTATAGACATATTTGTGAATGTGATGCATGTGTGGAAATTAAGTGCATTTCCAACTCTGAAATCAGTCACCAAGTAAATTCGGTTATTAAATAAACAAATAGCAAAACGTTTTGTGCGGTGTCCCCACCACTTTTCAAAGCAAAGTTACGCCACTGGCTACACATTGTTCCTAGCCCACTCTCTCTTTTTCTTTCTAGTTGACTCTGTCACTCCCATCTCATTCTGCTCGTATTAAACGACATTTAAATAATACGAAGAGGCAGAAGGGGGCTGGATTCATTATTTACTAGAGTCCTCCTGGGAGATGAGAAGTGGCATGCGACGCAGCACTTCAGGGTGCCGAAAGACTGCACAGGGATAACTGAAGGGCACGTGACACGCTCTGTTCTATTTTTAACACTACAGACCAATGTTTGCCTGGAGGATTTTTTTTCTTTTAAATCAGCACAGTCGCTGTGACATTATCTCACACGACATTGATAGTGATGAAAAAGAATGCAGTAATTTACAAGAAGTTCATGATTTTTTTCTACTGTAATGTGTAAGTGATACAAAGATTATCATTATAAGTGATCTCATTATAAGATCTCATTATAAGTGAGAGTTTTACACAAAACAAAATGTTATTTCAGGCTGGTCTTTGAATGTTTGATGAAATTCCATAAAAAATAACAAGCTGTCCTGCTCTGTATGTCAGGTGGGTCCGCACAGAACTCCTTAGGGTGCTCAGCTAGGGGGCTTGGGTGGCTAATTAACACTCTAATTAAAACGTATGCGATCAAAGCTACTGCCATGCGTATACTCACAGCTGAAAGAGAAACAAAATGGGGGGGGGGGGGGGGGGGGGGGCAGGCTATTTCTGCAAGGTGCTGTGTTGCTGTTGGGTAAAAGTTCTCAAACACTGTACAGGTCTCTGTTAACCTCAAAGTACTGGTAGTTTAAATGGTACTAGTTCCTGAACCTAACTGTTGACCCACTTGGCACAGCTCCAGTGTTGTTCGTTTGTGTACTCTACTGTCCTGCTCAATAATATCATGCCTCAGGAACCATGCCAGTGGCACTTGACTGGATAGCTGGCTGCAAGCATGAGAGAAAATACTTAATCTTTTACAGTGAAATGTAAATCAGTAAGGGCTCTTGCTGAAACACTACTGCCGATACATACACAGACACACTTCTGTGAGCTTGAAGCCATGTCACTGTTACACACATAGCATACATGAAATTACCCATAGTGGACCTAGACAGGTGGAGCTGGGGCAGGTGGAGGGTTTCCTAGGAACTCTATTTTTGATATATGCCACTTTATAGTTCACAGTTACGATCTTGCTTCTCACAGTTATGACTTTATATCACACAGTGTCACTTTACATCTCACAAACACACTCAGAAAAAAAGTGCAAAATAGTACATTTAGGGATGCACCATCTTGTCACTGGGGCAGTACCTTTAAAGACATCTTTTTACCTTATCTACCTCTGAAAGGTATTATATATTATGGACCATTTCAACGGATATTCGGCGGTGACGTCTTTGTTCCTTGGACGTTTCCGGTTAATGTTTGAGGGCATTCAAAAAAATGGCGGCAGGCACTTGTTGCGCAGTGGGATTGCTGTTTAAAATGTCAAAATTAAAAATTAGATCCTTGTTGCTCGGTGGTTGGGTGCTCCCTCTGGCCTGGAACTAACATTAATTTATAAATAATCTGGAATTAAAGGGTTTAGATTTCTGAGAAACGTGCCTGGATTGCAGCAGTGCAGCGAGAAGCAGAATAGCAACTCTAGGATATACAGCGCACATTTCGATTCAGGTAAGGAAATGTGGAAATGTTTTTTCCCCATTTGATTATTTGTATTTATTTACGTTAACTCTTCAAGTATAATGCAGCAATGAGTTTTCACCATTGTTTACACCTAGCCTAGCATTTTGATTCTTGTTTAGTGAAAAAGGCCAAGCTTTTATTTCCGTTTTATTGCCAAGTGTTATGTGGGCTATAATTAAATATGAGTTCACATTAGTTATCTAGCTATCTTGACAGCAGATAAATGCATTGAGTAACACATTATAGAAATGTATTCTGTAAACTTGAATGTTGAATAGTGAAACAGTTAACTGCAGTAGTTTACAAAAGCTAACGGTAAACATGTACTGATGTATTATACAACAATAGTATTATTAATAAATATTGTGCATTAAATTAACATTGTTTTTCTACTTTTGTCTTTAGGAAAGCCATCATCTGTAATGAAAGACACCTAAGACAGTGAGTGCTACAGCGAGACAGGACAGTGCCAAACCACATGTGACCATATGAACACCCAGATGTGTTTGAGAACTTGAGGATGAAATGCAATGTAGTACTTAAAGCTGCTCATGGCCAACCTGCTGCTTTTGATATTGATCACATATGAATAAACTTGCTGGAAACAATGAGAGGATGTCTTTTGTTTATATGCAGTACTGGTCAAATGTCTGGACACATTACTATTTCGAAGTCGTGGCCTAATGGTTAGAGAATTGGACTCGTAATCGAAAGGTTGCGGGTTCGAGTCCCCGGCCGGCAGGGATTGTAGGTGGGGGGAGTGAATGTACAGCGCTCTCTCCAGCCTCAATACCACGACTGAGGTGCCCTTGAGCAAGGCACCGATCCCCCAACTGCTCCCCGGGCGCTGCAGCATGGCTGCCCACTGCTCCGGGTGTGTGTTCACGGTGTGTGTGTGTGTGTGTGTGCATTTGTTCACTACTCACTGCTGTGTGTGTGCACTTGGATGGGTTAAACGCAGAGCACCAATTTCGAGTATGGGTCACCATACTTGACAATACGTCACGACTTTTTACGACTTATTTTTAATGTTTTTGAAAGAAGTCTCTTATGCTCATCAAGCCTCCATTTATTTGATCAAAAATACAGACAAAGTCAGTAATATTGTGATATAGTTTTTTGGGGGAAAGCGTTTACTCATTCTATGACCACACTCAACAAAACTGAATATATGTGAATTCATGTATTAATACTAGACACCCTAAAGATAATATGTTCCAAAAATCTTTGTCATATCTTTGTTAACATGCTTTACTAGCCTTTCGTTTTGATACAGCCATCATCTTATCAAGGTGCAAACAGGAATTAAACTACTCTGGTCATGTGACAATTTGCACTAACCATGTAAAACTGCACGTATTTAATTGAGACCCTTTATTTTTCCAAAATTTGCAGGAAGTGCACTAAAAAATGAGTAAGTTTTTTTTTAGAGCTTTATAAATGAAAACCTTTTTTTAGATAAAAAAAGGTTTTCATTTATAAAGCTCTAAAAAACTTAGGAAACCATTGTTTTAAATTGTAATAATATTTCAAAATATTACTGTTTTTGTCTGTATTTTAGATCAATTAAATGCAGGCTTGATGAGCATACTTCTTTCAAAAACAGTAAAAAGAATACATATTACTAAAAATAGTAATAGTGCCCACACTTTTGAGCAGTACTACTGGATGTGCATGTGTGTTTACAGTAAATGTGGATAAAAACATACATACCCATATATATATATATATATATACTGTATCAAAGACTATAGATTAAAGGGACTTTGACTGTATATAGTGTGTGTGCATTTATTATTCTGCATTTAGGCTATGCTTTTATCTTAAAAAATAATAATAATACGGGTTTATGCAAAACACGGTAGCCAGCATTGATTTTCATTCATTTTGTTTATTTGTGACCACATGATGGCTCAGATAGAGCATTCAAATGCTTTCTCGCACTGTTCCACAGCAACAAACTTGACCAAACTAAGCACACATTTTAAAACAAATGAAATCAGTAATAATGGCATGTTGTGATTAGTTTACTAGTATTCGTTTAGCGTTGTAATATACATGCATGTTCTGTAAAGCTGCAGTGAAACAATATGTATTGTGAAAAGAGCTGTACAAATAAATATGAAAATGAATATTTGTGTAGACATACAGACTGACCCAGCAATGCAAGTTAAATGTCCACTAAAAACCTCCCCGGACATCTTAGCAACAAACCATGATAAGTACGTAAGTGACACTGTTTGTCTCGTTTCAGTTTAACCAAACATAAGACTGATGTCACGCGCTTGTTTTGACAGATCTGAGATTTAAAAATGGTGCTACCGGAAATGCTTCAGGACCAGACATGTGCAGTAGCGTTCCAACGCCTTTGTTATTGTTTACATCTTTGAAATGGTCTATAGCCTCATAGTAATAATATGGACCCTTAAGGTACTGCTTTGAACCTTTTAGGAGTAAATGAGTTACAAAGATGTTGCTTTGAAGGTACTGCCCCAGTAACAAGCTGTTGTACACCTAAAGGTATTTTTGATTTTAAACTTAATTTCACACTTAACATATTTATTATTTTACTTTTAGGTGGAAACTGGCTTCCAAAACTATGGGATTTGAATTATTCTCAGGAGTTGTATATGGTGACCTATTCCCCTCTGCTTTGGATGTAAAGGTCTCGAGTGAAGAATAGTTGAGGAATCGTAAATCTATGCAACCCTAATCATGACAAATATGTTCTTGCTCCAATGTAATTAGCCAGTGGATGATATAACCAGCTTTGGTAGCTCAAACAGTAGAGCCTGGTGTTAGCAATACCAAGATCATAGGTTTGATTTCCCAGGGAAAGCAAGAGCTGATAAAATGTAAAAAAACTGTAACTTGAATGCAATGTAAGTCGCTTTGGATAAAGCGTCTGCTAAATGCATAAATGTATAATGTAAAAGTTCTTCATGCCTTCTTAGTAACTAGTGCCTCTTACTAGAACTTGAATCAATTCTTTATTTCATTCATTCAAAGCAGACATGGATTCCAAACATACAGATTTCTTACATATTGTTATGTCTCCCCAGATTGTTTTCCGCAAGATTGTTGATGTCAAGAAGGAGGAAGAGGAGAGGAAACACCACAAAAATGAGGTGACGTTGTCAATCCCTGTAGACCATCCTGTCCGCAAGCTCTTCCAAAAGTTCAAGCAACAGAAGGAGATGCGCACACAAGGTTCATCCCAGCATGACCTGGAGAGGAACCAGTTTCAGGTGG
Organism: Barbus barbus; assembly: GCF_936440315.1. NCBI lineage: Eukaryota > Metazoa > Chordata > Actinopteri > Cypriniformes > Cyprinidae > Barbus > Barbus barbus. Next base: position 13,947,281 of record NC_136742.1, on the reverse strand, counting down.
AACACCACCTCCATCCACTGTCCCACCAGATTCATCAGCAGCAATATCAGCCCCAGTACCAGGGCCACCATCCTCTTCAACACCAACACGTGGCCCCCATACAAAACGGGGCCCCTGGTTCAGGAAATGGGAACAGTGGTTCTAGCGTTGTGACCGTCTCTCAGATAACCCCAATCCAGAGTGCCCTAGCCTATGTTCAGACTGAGGAACCGAACAGGAGTGAAGGCCATGAGGCTATGGAGCTCAAGCCCAGTTTTGGCATAGAGGACTCAAATTGTCTGAAGGTAACAAGTCCGGTGAGACCAAGAGGAGGAAGAGGACGAGGCTGGATGCGTTTTCATAACATTGCATCAGGATCATCTCCTATGCTTCCGCTAGAACTAGAGAAGCAGCCACAGCAGAAGGAAGAGGAATGGGAGGATGTATCCCAGCCGCTAAATGTGATCTCTGAAGATGGGAAGAGCCAGGAAGCAGAGGGTGGACAGTCTTACGAAAGGGGTCCCAGTGGAAATGGTAACAGTAGCGATGAGACTGATGAGAATAGTGCTCTACACAAGACTGATTCTTGCGACAGCGGAATCACAAAAAGTGACTTGCGTATTGACCGGGTTGGTGATTCACGGAGCTCATACGAGAGATGTTCAATGGAAAGGAGCCCGTATGAACAGCCCAGCCCTGGAGTGGGCGACATGACCCTTCGGGGGATTCACTTTCAGTCTCTCCCTGAACAGACTGTGCTTCAAAACAGTCTGTACGAGGCAAAGCTGGAGCTAAAAGGTGACATCCAGACATTAAACAGCCGGCTAGCGGCTCTCGAGGACCAGGTGGGGGAGATTCTGAGACTCCTTTCGGAGAAGACGAAACCTTCCCCACCTTCTCAGACCTCCTCGCCAAAAACCCCACTTCAGTGCCAGGACATCTTTGCTGTTTCTCTGCCTGTCACTCCAGAAACAGAGGGGGACAATGGACCCCTTTGAATTAGGATAAATATATTTAGATCTTGATATGCTGGATCTTGATATGTTTTTATCACTTCCCTTCCTCACACTCAGGAAGGAACGGTGCATACTGATGATTAGAGGAAGGATCCTTGCTGTTGTAAATATATACTTGCATGTCCAGCTGGAATCTGGCCTGCCAATGAAATCTTCTCTACGGATAGTAGTTGTTTGTACACGTACAGAGTCGGCTGCATGCGGAGATGATTTTATTCTGACCTTGCACATGGGATCTTCTAACCAGGTGATATTTCAGGGCATTTTCTCTTTGAATGACAGCTTGATGCCCTAGACATGGGATCTTGGGTTGCTGTAAGACAGAATCAGGCTTGGTTTAATACCGCCATCGATCATTCTTCATAGTGAAATGGCTATTAATAGCTACAATCATTTAAATTGGGTAGTTACTCAAAAAATGACAATTCCGTCTTTGTTTACTGATGCCGTTCCAAATCTGTATGACTTACTTTCTTCTGTAGATCATAAAAGAAGATATTTTGAAAAATGAATTACCTATTTTTGTCTGTAAAAAACAAAAACAAAAAACGGTAATACCCTATAAAGTTTCGTTGTATGGACACAAAACAAGAGACATATTGCAAGATTTTGTGTTTGACACAAAGAAAGTCACACAGGTTTGAAATAACACAAGGCTGGGTAATTGATGACAGATCTTTCATTTTTAGGTAAACAATCCCTTTAGCACAGTTTGCTCAAATATTATTTCCCCCAGTATGCAGTTCTCCTTTATAAGCATAATAATTGGACGTTTGCAGGATTGCTTGCCCAGATGATTTCTTGGATGTGATTAAGGCGATAATCCAATAACTAAACAAATTTTTGATATTCAAAACACATTTCATTACCAACACTGTTTCAAATTCCATTATCATTATAGCCTTTTCTGTATTTATTTTGTGGAACGTTACGATAGATAAGAGAGTGATGACTTAGCCCAATTTTTGAGGGGCTGTTATACATGTTTTAGAGAGATATATCTGCATGCTGGATGGATTTAGCTCTAATTGTTTTTCCCTTATCAATTATGCAAACATACAAAGTGCAAGTCACATAGGGGCGCCTGCATTTTGGGAAAGCATGAACACATTCAGGTCATTTGGAAATTATACAGGCATGCACTGAATTCTTTGCATGGTATCAACATTGTGTGTTACATAGGAAAGGTCATGGATTCCCAGTATTGTTTCCCAAGAGATATCAATGTATACGACCCACATATAATTTCATTCCAGATGCATATTTCAAAACGTTTACATTTTAATCCAGTACCCAAACTAAAGCCACACTAAACTGCCTTGTAAGGCAGTGCTTTTGAATTAACCTTTCAGTTGGTCATTTGAAAGTGCTGTGGGGAACTTTCTAAATATTACATTATTATAGTCACAGGCGGTGACTCACTGCGTATCAGCATACTCATGGGTGCTTTAGACGGTTTATAGTGTAATGACTAATGCCCCTACACCTCTTATTTCCCATCAGTTCTATTGTATGTTATTAGTCCATTCTGGTAATATTCATACCTAACACAAGGGATGTTGAATTGTGAATGGGGCTCAGAAGAGAGACTATTAAGATTAATATAACAACAACAGGAGTGTGGTTGTATTTATTTTCCTGTTATTGCATATAGATCCTTTAACATAAAAATGTTCTTTCATAAAGCAATCCACAAACAAGCAACAGTAAGTCAAAGCAATAGCCTTTATCGTATATCCCTCCCGTTAGTCCCCAATTTGGTTCCCTCTTTGATAAACACATGCTCATCACTGTAAGTGCTCAAATAATAATATTAGTTCACTACTAATCGTTTGGTTTAATCATCGTTTCAGAGTTTATGATGTTTATTGGGACCAAAGACATTCGTTCTTTTGTACTAATCGCATTAAATCAGTGTCCTGCTCATATTCTCAGCCCCATTATTATCTGTCACCAGTGGATGTGATAAAAGCCTTATTGGGTTTTCTGTTTTGCTACTTAAGCAAAATAAACATAAGAAAAATGACAGTATTCAGAGAAATATGGGCATAAAATTTCTAAACCCCATGATTTGATGTTGAGAATTTGTTTATAAAGGGATAGTTAACTAAAACATGAAAATGCTGTCAACATTTACTTGCTTAAACCCATGTGAATCTTTCTTCAATGTAACACAGTGAAAAAGTTTGATATTGTACAAAAAAACTTTTTGTTTGTTTGTTTTATGTTATTTTGTAACTTGACAGTTTGGATTCACATTAACTTCAATTACATGGCAAAGATCAACCAGTACATTCTTTAACATAGCATCTTTTGTGTTTCACAAAAGAAACAAACTTTAAACTAGGTTTAAATAAAATGAGAGCAAATAAATTTGACAGAATTTTAATCTTTGGCCGAACTGTCCCTTTCAAGCTGACTTGAAAATCATGAAAATAATAATAACAGTAATAATATCCTCCAATAATAACACACTTGGAGCATCATAAAAAATAAAACACCCTTGATTATGTGTGGGTTTTTTTTTTTCATTCACTGGTTTCATGCCTTGAGATTTCAGTGTCCTGTGCTCCTTCATTCTGTTGGAGTTATTTTTCCTGTCATTCAGCCCAGCGGAGAGGAGCACAGACAGTGAAAGGATTATTCTTTGAGTCTCCCATGAAATTGAAGAGATGGATGTAATAGATGCTAAAAGCTGTAATAGTGTGGGAGACGACGTTTGTCTCTGTAATGGAATGGATCTGACTCGCTGCGTGGACCCCAGGCTGCCTGTTTCGAGGATTACACACAGTTTTCGGAAAGCTATGAGTGTATTCATCTCCACTGGGTATTGAAACTTTTCGGAGTGGGGAGGGTTTGAGATGACGTGCCCGGTCCTTACACACGCTGGAGACAACGGTGAGCACCACAGGCCCAGTGAGGCATTGGACTCTGGCATCTGACTGCATGCTGCATTTTTGAACTGTATAAAACTTAATGCCAATGAGAATGATATTTGCCTGCCAAAGCAGTGTTTTGCTGCGACTTTTCATGCACACACACAAAATGGGCAGAGGCCTGGGCACTAAATCATTAAAACCACATCACAAAATACAGTATTACTTTGTGAATGAAGATGCTACATGCCAATACAGAACATTTCTAATGTCTGTGAATACATGCTGGCCATTGCATCACAATCATCATATATAGTAACTAATATAAAATTGCCATTTATTATATCTCCAGTCTCTATAAAAGAGTACAAAAGAAAAAAATAAAACCAAAATCTGGGATGTTAAAATCAAACAGTACCCATAATTAATTAAAGCGGTTTAAATAAAATTAATTTAATCCAATTTTTGATCTTTGATCTTGATTTTTTGGTTTATTTAATAACACATAAATATAGATTGTCTCTCAGCAAATATTAGCTACTGTGCCTTTAAAAGGGATTTGTGCTGTTGGATTTTTTTTTTTTTTCACACAGGATATATTTTGGCTTTTTTGACAAATTATTGGTCAAAACGTCTTACGGTTAGTTATTAAACAAGTATTTTGCCCTAGTATTTATGTATGTATGTATTTATTTCTGTTCAAGCTCTGTCAGGTCGCATTAATATCTTGAGTAGATGAGCCTTTGTAAAGTGCACCCCATAAATACTCAGTTGGACTGAAATCTGGATTTGTTAAAGGGATAGTTCACCCTCAACTTCTGATTTCTGTCATTCTGTCTGAATGTTGGTAACCAAACAGCTGATGGTAGCCATTGACTTCCAAATTATTGAAGAAAAAAATAAAATAAAATTTAATCAATGGCTAGCATTGTCACAGTTAAGTTCTGTTTCTTTGTATTTTGGTTGTCTTCCTCATTGACCTAGTTTCTTAGTCTGTTTGATTCATTCTGTTCATTCTAGCTCATTAGTTAATTGTTTTTTAGTTAAGTTCCTTTTTCTGGTGTCGTCCATGTTATGGCCTATTTTGGAACTTTATCTTTGGTCACACTTTATTTTAAGATCCAGTTCTTGCCATTAACAAACCATTAACTATAACTTTTGCTTCAATAAACTCCTAATTTGTAAACATTAAGTATAGGTATTGAGTAGGATTAGGGATATAATATGTTCATGCAGAATGTGTGCTTTATAAGCACTAATAAACAGCCAATATGTAAATTATATTGTAGGCATGCATATAAGCAACTAGTTAATAGTGAGAATTGGTCCCTATACTAAAGTATTACCTTATCTTCTTCATCAATCTTATCTCTGCAACCGTGTGTGACAACCATCAACTGTTTGGTAACAATCTTTTTTTTTTTTAAATATCTACTTTTGTGTTCATCGGCAGAAAGAAACTAATACAGGTTTTGGAACTGTAGGATATAAGTCAATGATGACAAAATATTCAGTTTTGGGAACTATCCCTGTAATATTAAGCTTTGGCTTTATGCTTAAGGTCACCATTTTGCATGAAAACATAGATTCTCTGAAGTCACAAGTGTCTCAAAGACACCATCAGGACTTCTATGTTTTCCTGCATTAATTTTTTACCCTCCGCCCTTACAAACCTGCCAGGGAAAGAAGCATCCCCACAGCATGATGGTGTGTTTCTGATCTTGTGCAGTTTGACTTACAACAAACATGGCATTTAGTCTAATGTCCAGAAAGTTCTATTTTCATCTCATCAGACAAATGAACCTTCTTCCAGCTGGGTTTAGTATTTCCCACATGTCTTAGTGTCGATGAGATGTCATTATCCCATTTTTCAACAGTGGCTTCTCTGTCACTCGCCCATAAAGCTGTGACTGCAAAGCATTTCCATTTCTTAATTACTGGTTTAAATCCAAGAGATATTCAGTGCCACGTCCATCTCTTGGCATGTGCTTTTCTATTACTCTCTTCAGAGTTGCTCGGAGTGTTAGGTTTTTCTCATGGTTTATGTTCTGCCGCAGTTCTGACTCACCAAAACTTGGACCTCGCAGATAGAAGTATTTATAATCATCAGAGAATGCACACAAGTCCATTTAACTATTCATTTAACATTAAGTATTTATGACTACAAACCATTTGGCTGCACCGATGATGACTTCGGTGAGTCACATATAAGGGTTAAAACTGATTATATTCAGAATCACTTTGTAGAGATCAGTTTTCCTTTTTGAAATTAAAGTCTCTTTGTTGATCAGTGTCAAAAAGCCAAATTAAGTCCAATGTGATTCAGTGCTATTCAACAATGAAACATGAAAATGAGCGTAAAGGTATTTTATAGGCACTGTAAAGGTGAGGATGAGGCATTTGCCTCAAAATTATCACAAGAACCTTGTTTATGAATAAAAAGGTGGTTAAGGTTCAAATTAATTTCTAACTGGACAGAAATTGGTGTTAGATAAACCATCAATTCAAGCTGATCTGCAGTTCACACACTGTAGGAGGTCAATCTTCTCTTTTTTTCAGACCTCCATGTCTCAGACATAATCAGAATTTCATTGCTCTCATCTGTTCTCATAGCTGAAGTGCTGCCCAGGCTCCTCTTAACCCTTTTGGAAGCAGTGACCACTGAGTTTATTAAGCTCCTTTTCCACTGTAAATGAGACTGCCTTTTTATCAGTGTAAAAAATATTATGATAATATTTCTGAGGTGGGGAAAAGTGTTTATTTTTACCACACTGGCATGATTAATAATAATTTGTTATATACAGTGTAATACACTGATGTTATAAAATAAAAATTTAATTGTGCTAATTTACTTATCTTGTCATTCTTCTAATTTTACCTGTATTTAAATGCACATTGTTTTTGTATCATATTATTGCATTACACATTAAATTATTGTCCTGTTTCAACTATCCAGTTGCTCTCTGATAATCTAGAATGTTAAAAACCGTTAATTAACTGTATCTGAATGATTTGACACACTGATCCAACTCCAGCAGAACCTTCAGTATTTGTTTTTAAGTTGTGATGCAGTGACTGTTTCCTTGACAATTTAAACACTAATCTCCACTGAAATGTCTTACCTTGCCAACAGTGTTGACCTGAGGACTTTTGAATCTGTTCCCTATAATCAGATACCTCAAGATGGACTGCAGAGTTACTCTGTAAGATTATTCAGTGAACACATCCAGGCAAATTTCACCCTTCCAAACACCCTTATGTCAAATGTGGAGTGCCTATAGTTGAATAATACAAAGCCAATCTGACACTTCATAGAGATGGTTCTCGAAGTGTAAGGAGAGCCCAAAAGACTCTCAAAAGCCAAGAAGTACATATCTCTTATGGTCACTTCCACACATTAAAATCTGCTACGCTAGAATCAAAGATGCTTATGAATAATTTAAACTTTTTCTCTTTATTTGTTTTTAAGTTTTACATGCTACCCAAATTAGTGGTGAGTGATATATTTTTATTTTCCATTCCGACCCCAAGTACTATACCAAGACCAATTTCAGTGTTATTTTTTGTACTTTATATACTATTACAGTATTTATTAATATTTTTATTTAGCATTTATTTTTATATTTTCAGTTTTCATTTCAAGTTTTAGTTTTATGTGCTTTTGTCGGTTTTTAATATTATTTAGCTTTATTTTTCAGTGTTATTTTTAATAAATGTTATTTCAATTAGTTGCCAAGGCAATATCTCATTTTTTTACATTTAATATTTATTTCACTTTATTTCACTTAACAATATAAAACATTTTTAATGTTTAATATGTTTTAATTTTTAAATATGTAACAATAAAAACTATTATATTACATTACATTATATTATATTATATACAACAGTTATTTCTGGTCCTCGAATCTGATTGGTAGAGAGGAGTGCAATATTCTAATGATAACTGAGCTCCAACCGTTTCACCATTTGTATCATTCTATTTTGCGGTATTTCTCTATAATTCTTTAAATAGTACTGTTTATTTGTCACGGAATGTAGTTTTAAGAGTTTTTAGGAGAGAATATACTTCTTTAGACTTCAAATATGCAGCTTCATAATAAAGATAACGTCTATTTGAAAATTTGCTTCAGTGTTTTAGGAGATTTGAGCTCCAGGACCGTTCAACTCTCATGAACGTGCCAAAAGCAGCCTCACCTCGACCAGATCTTCTGGAATTTACCGCTGGCTTTGATGTGTCTGGTTAAATATGAGTTTTGTTTGGGTTAATCTAATGGGCAGTGTTTGGTCTCATTAATCTATTATTTGTTCCAGAGCAAATAGTTTTGGCTGAGGGCAAAATCTCATCAGTGGACATTCAAATTTATGTTTTATTGTGAATATGAGATTGCAGTGAGCTGAAGAATGAATGTGGGTCAGATGCAGGTAATCACACTCACTCATTCCATCTCTCTCTACAGTGAGCTTTTAAAGGTGTACTAAGCAATTTGTTGGACCATGTCCCAAAACACACTTGCAGCCAATCAGCAGTAAGGGGGCATGTCTTGTAATGATAGCGAGAAGAGAGGGCTCAATTTGAGTGTACAGGACTGATATTAGCAGATTGACTATAGATAGAGAGAACTGGAAGATAAAAAAAGGAAAATATCAGAGGAACAAAACATTAAAAAGAAGGGTCACGGAGTCACGTGACGTGCTCATGAACCTAGTCACACTTGAGTAGAGCTCCGTACGTTTGGCCTCTTTTTTGCAGATTTTTTTCATTTATTCATTGGTGGTGCTTTACCTGATGGCATGCAGTTGTAAACAGCAGGAGTTGTCTCTGTCGGCTTCTCCGATTAAGAAGAAATCCAAGTTACCGACCGCGAGCGATATGATGGACAAGATGGGGAACACTGTTACACACTTTGAGGACATTCTAAGAACCGAGTTGACAGCGATGCGGAACGAGTTCGCTTCTCACATGTCAGTTGTTCAGTCGCTATACTCTAAACTGGATCTTCTTATAGGGGAAATGAGAGAACAAAAGAAAGTTGTCGCAGATCACGATAGGCGCGTTGCCGCGCTCGAGCAACAGGTTGTGTACTTGCAGGATCGCATAGGCGCAGCAATCTTCATCTGGTTAGATTGCCTGAAGGTTCTCGAAAAGGGCGACCCTACCCAGCAAACAATGACCTGGCGGTCCACCAGCGTTTTTTGGGCGGCACAAATTCAGCGGCTTAACATGGTCGGACCACCGTCGGCACACCATCGGCGAGCCGGCCAATCTAAAAATGCCGTCGGTCAGCTGGCGTTTTTTGGGTGGCACGCCACCAGCGGTTTGCCGCAGCTGGGCCTCCGTCGGTACACCAGTGGCAAGAAGAGGGTCTGTCCTGTGTTCTAATGAGCTCTTATATGACATCTTTGTTTTATAATATATTTAAAATTTATGTTTTACATTACATTTTTACAGTATTACAGTTAAAATGAATCTGAAGCACTGAATAAAAATAGTGAGAGAATTAACTAATTATTATTGTTCAGTATAAAAATACTGCAAGCACGTTTTTAAATTAAATACATTGTTTGAATGATCATAAAAACAACAGTACAAAATCATACATCTCATAAAAATAACAAAAATATATGATAAAATAAAAATAAAAGTGCTAATTTGCCCCACTGTCACGTGCGGTTTCCAGTTTACACCTATGTTATAGAGCTACAAAACGATTAAAATCCAAAATTTTATCAAATTATTATTTTTAGTTGTTTATGTTTATTTAAATGCTGCGTGGCTGTGACGTGATTTGATGGACGCGCGCTGAGTCTCAATCAAACGCTGCAGAGCGGGAGTTACCATGGAAACGGCCACAACTCTCCAACTGACAGCTGCAACACTCCGTCTCTCGCTGCTGTTTTCACCGTTTTCGGGTGAGTTTAGTACCTAAAGTCACACAAATATTACATACAACTGTTCCTGACACTTTTCTTACTATTAATTGACACGTTTCTGTTGAATATTTAGGTCATAAAGACAGTTTAGTGTCTTCGAAAAAGTCCGTTAGCATCTCAACTGTTTTCAGACAAGGTATGCTAACTGGTATGCTAACTCTGTATATTGAGCTCTGATTTATCAAAGTTTTCACTTTTCATCACATGTTTATGTGTAACGTTAGATGGGAAGTTGTAATAGCTTTGTAAAGGTTTTTTCAATCGCTTACTGGAATTAGATTAATTTATTTATCCTAAAATATGGGCTGTATCTTTCCTGTTAATCAGTGAGCGTGAATTAACTGAATCTAATTAAAATGTGATTTGATATTTTATGGCAAGCTATTATTGATAAAAATTGTTCTGTGGTTTCAGGAATAACACTTCTGCAACAGATTAGAAGCTCCAAGATAACTATATTTCTGAAGGAAGTTGCTGACAGAGATGTGGGAAACAGGTAACATTAAGCTGAGAAAGATCATTAAATCACTTCATATGCATTTTTTCATTACATATTTGCATGTATCATGATCCATCTGTTACACTTCTTTATTAAAGTTATTTTAAGAAGGTTTTGACATCCAAACATGAGTGAGTGATGTTAAAATGTATTTTATTTCTGTGATCAGAGCTGGATTTTCGGCCTCATTACTCTTCAGTTTTACATGATCATTCAGAAATCATTCTAATATGCTGATTTGCTGCTCAGGAAAATATTTCTGATTTGTATTTTGTTTGTGTGTTATTTTTTTATTTTTTAGGATTCATTGATGAACAAAGTTGAAAAGTAACTGTCTATTTGAAACAAAAATATTTACTCTCACTTCTCATCAATTTAATGCATCCTTGCTGTATAAAAATATGAATTTCTTAAACCTCACTGACTGCAAATTTTTGAACAGTATTGTACACTACCATTTAAAGGTCTGGAATCTATTTACCAATGAATCATGGAACAAAAATCAGTTTACACTAAAATGTTTATCAGCACATCTGTTTTGATAATAATCAGAAATGTTTCTTGAGCAGCAAATCAACATATCAAATTTATTTTTGAAGGATCATGTGACACTGAAAACTGGAGTAATGATGCTGAAAATTCAGATTTGATCACAGCAATAAATTACAATTTTAACATATCCAATTAAAAACAGTTCTCTTGAATTGTAATATTTCACAATGTTATAGTTTTAATGCGTTTTTTAATTTCTCTTTTACAATAAATATAGCTGTGGTGAGTAAAAGAGACTTCTTTCAAAGATGCAAAATATCCTACTGACTTTTGAACAGTTGTGTAAATTACAGTTATGATGTTCCTCTCACTTCAATAATACTGTGGCATATGTAGAGTATGTCTGTTCTCTGAATACTGAGGACAAATGATATGCTTACTAAGGGATATAGAATAAAATCGGATTGCGATTTAACAAAATTATAGCAAAGTAAGTTAAATAATGTCACAAAACTCTGGACTATTGACAGTACCCAGAATATCAGACTCCAGTAAAGGAAGTAGGGGTGGGCAATATGGAAAAAATATCATATCACGATTTTTTTTAGAAATATCACGATTAACGATTTTATCACGATTCTTTGTCATGTTGGTTTTACAAGTTGTCTGAGCATTACAGCCAAACTAGAAAGACAAAGCCTTTCAAGGTAACAAAAAAAAAAAGACATGGCAGATATTTAGGCCAAAGTGGGCGAAGATAAAAATCTTTGTCATTATTTTATATTTCTTATTAAAAAATAAGAACAAAGATGCACATTACAAATACACATAATATACAAATAAAACAAACAGTGCTTTATTTCCAGGTACAATAGGTGTATTTAGCAGAGCATTCAATGAAATTAAATGAACAAATATAAAAATAAAACACTAGATAGACTGATTCCTAAAGCAACTGGATTAAAGTTTTTCAGTCAAGAATAGTGAGTGATTTTTCTCTTTGGGTTTTGTTATATGGAGGACCAAACCTGCATAAATTAAATATGATATATATTATATTATGATATATAATATATTAATAAATAAATAAATGTGATAATAGGAAAATGAATAAACGACTTGATAAAATAAATATGATTAATTTCTAATAAAATACGATTTTCCCCCCTTAATTTATTTTCTGCTTTTATACATTTATAAAAAAAATTTACTTTTATTTTTTCACTAATTCTTTTTTAATGTATTTTTATTATTTATACATTTATTTTGAGACTTATTTATATATAGTCGGAGTCAGACACCCAGAGGATGTTTGGTTTCTAGTCTAATAACTGGGTGTCATCACCCTAGGGTCTGATGTCGATGGTTCCAGGCTTCAGCTTCCTGTTTTTATTTCTGGAAAATATTTTAAATATTTCGGCACTAATGCGAATAACGTTCGGTGAAAATAACTTACAACTCTCCAGCTGATCTGCCACATCCCGTAGCAAACTGGACAATGAATTACTACTTGCCGCTATTTTCTTTGAAAACTCATCTCTATCGCTTAGCTGGGCTGACGATGCGACGTGTGAACTCTCAACCAATGATGCACTGAAGCTACACAAGGACCACCTTCCTCATTTACATGTTACACACGGAAAAGTAAAAATAAATGAATAAATAAATACATGTGGGAATAAATCATTCGAAAAAAAATGAATGCATAAATATATAAATAAATCTCAAAATAAATGTATAAATAATAAAAATACATTAAAAAGAATTAATGAAAAAATAAAAGTTAAAAAAATGTTTATAAATGTATAAAAGCAGAAAATAAATTAAGGGGGGGGGGTTACTTTATTACAAATTAATCATATTTATTTTATCAAGTCGTTTATTAATTTTCCTATTGTCACATTTATTTATCTATTTATTCATTAATATATTTATTTATTCATATTTAATTTATGCAGGTTTGGTCCTCCATATTGTTAATGTTAAATGAATAGTTCCCCCAAAAATAAATATTCTGTCATCTGTCTGTCAATTCTGTCATAATGTTTTATTTTTATACCATCATTTACTCAAAAGTTGTTTTAAACCTGAATGAGTTTCTTTCTTCTGCTGAACATAAATGCTATTTTGAAGAAGGTGGGAAACCAATCAGTTGCTGGTCCTCAGTGACTTCCATAGGATTGTTCTTTCCTGCTATCAAAGTCAATGTAGACAGCAACTGTTTGGTTACCCTCATTCTTCAAAATATCTTATTTTGGGTTCAGCACAAGAAATTAATAGAGGTTTGGGAGAACATGTGAGTGAGTAAATAATGACAGAAATAAAATTTTAGGGTGAACTATCCCTTTAATGACAGTGACAGCACGTTTAGTGTCCTGTCCCTTTAAGACCTACACGCATCTAATATACAGGCACGCATCTTTTTCTCTCTTAACTATATTTACTTTCATTTTAGAGATAACCAACTCAGTCTGTATGTAAACCTTGTGTGTTTTGACAGTATTAGCGCAAAATATAAGTTAGTTGAGTAATCAGGCGCTGTTAGACAGGCGTTTTAGTGCGCGTGCTTCAGGTGTATGTGCTCAGAAAAAGCGCACATCAGACCAGCGCGTGAATGAAACATTTAACCAGCAAGGCTTGTGTGCAAATAATGTACTTTTGCGATCGCGAATAAGTGCAGTGTCCTTTCAGAGTAACTCTACTGCTGTATGTCGTGTTGTACAGTATATAGAGACAGAGGAGCCAGAACTGTATTTGACAATGTGCGCTGTAGCACGATACTACCATATTTCTTCAAAAGCAGATCGTGGAGACATTTTTATCGTCCACGATCAAAAATCGTCATATCGCACACCCCTAAAAGGAAGCAGAGCTTTTTTGTGTTTTAAGGTCACTGCACACTGAGTCCGAAATTTCGGATGCATTTTTTCGTATTCGTAATCCTAAAAATTGAACAGAAACCTTGCACACTGAGTCCGATGCGTGTTAATTAAACCGTTGCGAAAAAATTCGCAAAACAGTAGCCTACTGTAACACACTTGAAGAAGGCAACAAGCCTGATTGATTTTTGGGTTCTTTCGTTTTTTCAGCCAGCAGTTCTTTTACAGATCTCACCACAGCTCCGTGCAACACAACTTTGCGTGAACTACTACTAACTCTTCTCTTTTTCTCTTTCAGGTCTGCTCTGGGATTTTCATCTGGCTACCGTCACCCACTGGACAACCATGGCTTAGCTGTGAGTATGCAAAAAATTTATGCATGTACTGAATATTTTAACAAATAAAACAATAATAGTTTAACAGACATTACAAAGAAAAATTAATATATTTGGGGGGCCTAGTTTTTATACAAAAATGAATCTATCAATATACATATTCTAGATTTCTCCACACTACTAAATGGAGTCTTCAAGCATTGAGGATGATTTTGTTGTCCTCTCGCTTCTTAAAAAACAGAAAGGAAATATTGGGTCCATCCAATCCTGAGATATAGAGAGGATGGAGAGTTCCCCCTCCTTATTAAGGAGCAGCGGGATTATCACGGGCGATTCAAAGTTTACTCCAGGATGTCAGTGTCTCAGTTTGATGCTTTGCTAGTGATACTAGAGCCACATATTAAAAAGAAAACCACCAATTTCTGTGAACTCAGTGTGCAAGGATCTATATACTAGGCATGGGACGATAATCGGTTTCAAGGTATACCGCGGTTTGGAAAAGTCACGGTTTCAAAACCACTAAAATATTTCATTATAACATTTCTGCGGTATGCACAGTTTTTTTTTTTTACATGTTGTCAAAGACAGAAAGTTCAGGACTCCCTCAGTTGTGTGCAGCGAAAAGCATAATGAGTCACACAGCCCCGTACCTCACCGATCCAAATTCAATCTGGGAAAGGGGAACATTCCTGCATCATAACTTGGACTGAAAAATGAATGTGTAGAAAGTGAGCATGTCTCCAAAAACCTTGTTAAGCTACAGGTTTAATGACTGCTTTTTAAATTATTTTGATTATTATTATTATTTTTTAAATTTACAGAAATTGTTTTGATTATGGTTTTGATTATTGAGCTGCAGGTTTAGGCTCACTTTAAGTGACTGCATTTTTATTTTATTTTTTCATTTATAAGGATTTCTTTTTCTTTTTTACAGAAAGTAATTTATTTTTTGATTATTGATTTATTATTTATTGATTATATGAGCTGCAGGTTTAGGCTCACTTAAGTGACTGTACTTAATTTAATTAAGAAGAATTCAATTATTTATTTTAATTATTTAGCTTGACATGTTTACCTTTCCAAAATGTTCTATATGTTTCTTAAAAAAAAATATTGTGTTCAGTGGGGAAAAAAGTTGTTGTTTTCTACCCAGACATTTAAAAATAACACATTTTAGACCCATTTTAGCCCATGCCTACTATATACAGTGCTTTGTGCTGCAAGATGAAGTGGATGAACTTGACAATCGCCATTCTGGATTTTGGCGTTCGCTTGTACGGTGGCTCTGAACTGTCAAAACACCTCTCAAAATGCTTCCTACGGATGCGAGAAACGGAAAAAAATCAAACCCGATCCAATTTTTTTTTTTATGACGGACGAAAATTTCGGATGCGTTTTTCTTTTTTTTCACATTCCCCATCCTTTCCTATCAAAATGCATGCTACGGATGCGAATATCGAACCTGATCCGAATTTTTTTTTGACGGACGAAAATTTCGGAGGCAGTGCGCAAACGTGATTGACACAATGTGAGATCGTATTTATTTTTTAACGTGTGAAAATTTCAGATGAACATTTCGGACTCAGTGTGCAGTGATCTTTACTCTTAAACTCTCGAATAGCCTTCTGATTATGTTTGGAGCTCAGACACACTCTCTCTGTTTAAATCTAGATTAAAAATACATCTTTTTTAGTCAAGCATTTACATAACACATCTCATAACCTTGTACTCTAAATAAATGAAATAATATGAACAGCATCTATGCTAATCCTTTTCCTTTTGTTTTCCTGTCTATCTCTCAGGTTGCCCATCCCAATGTTACTACATCTTGGATCCAGCCTCACTTGTGGTGACTTCAGATGATGCCAACACTCATGAAGACTCCAGATGATGGCAACTAAAGATGAACATACCAACCTGACACATATTATGTATTGTAATCATTGCCTTAAAGCATACGTTGAGTGATTTTCAACCCACTTTGTATTGTTACTATGATGGTAATATATGTGAACGAACAATGTTTAATCTTTCTCTATGCCCAATAATGTTTTGCATTATCTGAATATTGTTTATTTACATATTACAGACTTTGTGACAGTATGAAGTGGATTTAAATTCACCAAACTTACCCTTTTAATGTTTGTCTGTTTAACTGAACATGACTTTGAACAAATAACTTGTATTATCTTAGAGTTATTGACATATGGACGTTAATTTGTTTCCAGAAGATGCTCCCCTTTGAGTCACAGTCATCTCTGGTTGTTTAAAGGAATTTTTTATTATTATTGTAACCTTGAAATATGCATTTTCTAAAGCAGCTTTGATTGTGAAAAGCATTGTACCCATGTTTTTACTAGGGTAAATCTAGTAACCATAACTGTAGTAACTAGTTTATTTATTTATGTTTCCTCAAATAAAGGTTTTGATATCATGGTTCTACTATAGTAATATTTTAGTAAGGCTGGAGTCAAACTGGTAACCATAGTGTTTGAAACCAAGGTAAAGTTTAGGTTTAGTACTATGCTGTAATAAGACCATGAATTTACTACAACAATCATAGTTAAACCATGGTTAAATTTGTGGTTGACTTTTGTATATGGACATATGTGAATCGAATGCTTCTATTTGAAAGTCACATTGGATAAAACCATCTGATAAATATACTGTAAATGCATTTGCATGTTTAATCTGTTCACTGAAAATAAATTTGGAATTGCGATTTTACATTGTTTTTGATCCATTATTGTGTGCAAGGATATTTTGGTTAGCGTAATTGAACTGATTATGAACCACGGACCGACCGTGGACCGCCAGCATACAGTAATTATAAACCAGCGGCTCGTCAGAGGACCGCTGTCGGAAAAGCGGTGGCTGCCGCTGGTGGTCCGCTGGAATAACGATGAGCAAAACGCCGGTGAACCGCTGGCGGCGTCCGCCGGTGGGCCGCCGACTTTGACTCCGGTGGGCCACCAGTGGCCCGCTGGTCTTATGTTAGCTGGGTATAGGCTTTTTGAAAAGATCGCTACCGATGCATGTACACAAGGCTCTCCTCAGATTGCGCTAAACCACGGGTTTTCATCTTTAAACTGCTGTGGTACACGGACAAGGAGCTCATTCTGCGGGCCGCCAGACTTCATGCCCAGGTGAAAACTTCCGACAGAGCAACGCTGTCTTTCTTCAATCAGGTGACTGATTGATCGATTGCTTCTGTCTGTCCCTGTCTGTTATGATGCTGAGAGGTTTGCGATTGTAGCTCCGTGTAGCTTCGCTTTTCTGTTAAATCTCTATCTTAATTTCACTCTCTGTTATTTATAGTGATAATATATTAATTCCAACCTTATTTCTGGTATTATCTATCAAACTAATTTGATTGTTTGCTTTTTAAAACCGCAAGTTCACTTGTGATAAATGCAGGGACATAGTTAGGCTGACAGAGAAGATTTCAGAATTAGAGACACACATCCAAACTTCAGTTGAGGACAGTAAGAATGTGATGGCTGTAGATACTGCTTTGGATGCAACTAGCTCAGGGAGTCCAGCACATTTTTCGGTTCCGGTAGGGCCCGTGCAGCAGGGCAACTGGGTGACTGTGACGTGGCCTAGTCACGGGTCAAAACACCACACTTCTGTTCCTATCAAAACATCAAACAGGTTCTCCCCACTTAGTGACGCATCCACTGAGAAACCTGATGAAAGTGCTCTAGTTATTGGCGATTCTATTCAAATAGATTCTATTCTATAATTCAAATTCTATAACATGAAAATAGAGACACCATAGTCCAATATTTACCGGGAGCCAGAGCGCCTGACATCTTGGGCTAATTTAAAAGTGCTGGCTAATGCTAAACGTAAATTCAGTAAGATTGTTATTCACGTCGGCGTGAATAACATAATTTTCATAGACAATTGGAAGAATATTTGGGGCAGACCTGACCTGTTGAAAAGAGATGGTCTTCATCCCTCTTGGGGTGGTGCCGCTCTTCTCTCTGGAAATATGGCACATAGTCTTAGAGTTCATACTTGACTAACTGGGGCCCAGGTCAGGAAGCAGACAGACTGGCTAAACCGACCGTCTGCTAGCCGCCTCACGTCACAGAAGTCAGTTAATTCTCAGCACATATAGACTCTTTCACCTAGATATCACACTATAGAGACTGTGTCTCTTCCCCGAACTAGAAAATACAGAAAACATCCAAACCAAAGTAAGAGTAACAATTTAATTGATATTCAACAAATAAAAAACAGATATAATACAGATAAACAAATGATAAAGCTTGGCTTATTGAATATTAGATCCATTTCTACAAAAGCACTTTTTGTAAATGATATAATCACTGTCCATAAACTAGATGTGCTTTGTTTGACAGAAACCTGGCTAAAACCAGATGACTACATTACTTTAAACGCGTCTACCCCCCAAGATTACAGTTACAAACATGAACCGCGCCCAAAAGGTAAAAGGGGAGGTGTTGCTACAATTTATAGCAATATTTTCAGTATTTCTCAGAGGTCGGGTTTCAAGTATAATTCATTCGAAGTAATGGTGCTTCATATGTGACCCTGTATGGTTTTTTAGGATAGGACATTCGATAGGACATATTTGGCCGAGATACAACTATTTGAAAATCTGGAATTTGAGGGTGCAAAAAAATCTATATACAGAGAAAATCACCTTTAAAGTTGTCCAAATTATGTTCTTAGCAATGCATATTACCAATCAAAAATTACGTTTTTATATATTTACCGTTGGAAATTTGCTAAAAATTATCTTCATGGAACATGATCTTTACTTAATATCCTAATGATTTTTGGCATAAAAGAAAAATCTATAATTTTGACCCATACAATGTATTTTTGACTATTGCAACAAATGTACCCTAGCGACTTAAGACTGGTTTTGTGGTCCATGATCACATATAACGTTATCCAAAGAAACAAGTGTTAATGATAAATCCCCTGCGATGTTTGTACTGGCTACTGTATACAGGCCACCAGGGCACCATATAGACTTTATTAAAGAATTTGCTGATTTTTTATCTGAGGTAGTGCTGGCTGCAGATAAAGTCCTAATTGCTGGTGATTTTAATATCCATGTTGATAATGAAAGAGATTCGTTGGGATCAGCATTTATAGACATTCTAAACTCCATTGGTGTTAAACAACAAATTTCAGGACCTACTCATTGTCGAAATCATACTCTAGATTTAATACTGTCATATGGAATTGATGTCAGTGGCATTGAAATATTGCAGCAGAGCGATGATATCTCAGATCATTATCTAGTTTTGTGTATATTCCATATAGCTAAAGCTGTAAAGCCAACTCCTTGTTACAAATATGGTAGAACCATCACTTCCACCACAAAAGACTACTTTTTAAATAATCTTCATGACTTATCTCAGTTCCTCAGCATATCCAATAGCTCAGAACAACTTGATGATGTAACAGGAACTATTGACTCTCATCAACTGCGGGCGGGAGATCGTTTTCCTATTTAGCACCCAAACTCTGGAACAATCTACCTAACACTGTTCGGGAAGCAGACACACTCTGTCAGTTTAAATCTAGATTAAAGACCCATCTCTTTAACCTGGTTTACACAAATACACTGTCGCATTTCTATAATTCAAATCCGTTAAAGGATTGTTAGGCTGCATTAATTAGGTCAACCAGAACCAGGAACACTTCCCAAAACACCTGATGTACTTGTTACACTGTTAGAAGAATGGCATCTACACTAATATTAGTCTGTTTCTTTCTTATTCCGAGGTCACCGTAGCCACCCAGATCCAGACTGTATCCAGATCAGATGGTGGATCAGCACCCAGAGATGACCTCTACAGCCAGGACACCTAGATGAGCCCCAGAGACTGATCCCCAGCGAAGACCCTGTCTCCAAGACGGCCATCGGGACAAGACCACAGAAACCAGATGAGTCCTTTGCACAATCTGATTCTGCTTTAGCCTAGATTTAAACTGCTGGCATTTTGTCTGGCCAGAGCAGAATGACAAACTATTTCCCTGTCTAAATACTGTAAAGCTGAAATAAAGCCACCCAGCTTTATATCAAGCTGATGTAAAGCTGCTTTGACAAAAATTAGCATTGTTAAAAGCGCTATACAAATAATATTGACTTGATTTAACTTGACTTTCCAGATTTTTCTCCGGTCACTGCAAAAAGAAAAAGTGCATTTGCTCTCCAGCTGGAATTTTTTTTTTTTTAAATAGAAATACTACCTAGTCAATATGTGACTATGGGGCCAAATGTTGGTGCTACAGTAATGTGCAGGTTTTTGTTGATGCCACGGACCATATTAAGGGGTGCTGGCAGATCAAGGTTTGTTCTTGGTTTGATCTGCCACAGTTCATGGCAATGTGTTTTTTTTTTTTTAATGGTACCGGGGAGGGTGGGGGTGGTTTAATGGTAGACTCAACTGGTTTTATTTTCAAACTTGTATTTTGTCTTATTATGCAGTAATTTTGTTTGATACCTAGGACTGACCTTAATATTCTGAGTTGTAATATTAATGGCCTAAATGGCCCTCACAAACGTACAGGTTTTCTGGATTTTTTGCGAGGAAGAAAGATTGATATAGTATTAGTTCAAGAATCCCATTTGAAAGAGGAGGATATACGCAGATGTAATAATACGTTTTATGAAGTGGTATCTCAATCATCTTCGGATACTAAAACCAAGGGTGTCCTAATATTGGTGCGGAGGACTTTAAATATTACTATTTTAGATAAAGGTTGTGAAACAGATGGTAGAATAACACACATAAAAACAATAGTGGAGAAAAGGAATATTGTATTTCTCTGTTTATGCCCCTTGTACTCCTGACCTTACTTTTTTCTCTGTTTTGTCAACCTATCTCTTGAAGTTTTCAGATTTTGAAATTGTATTGGGTGTAGATATGAATTCTGTTATGTTGCATATCCTAGATAGATCTGGACCAAAGGAATCATACTCTCAAGCTTTGTGTTCTGACAAACTTCGGCAATGTGTAACCTCATCCTTGTTGGTGGACAGTTGGCGTTTATTAAACCCTATATTTTCATTTCTACTTTTTTATCTCCAGGATCATGATGGAAATTTGTGCAGATTATCTTTGATCCCTCGGCCATCTCGTGCCACTAGATGGCGATTTAACCCTAAATTGTTACAGGATGAAACTTTTTGCAGTCAATTCAGAAATAAATTTGCTGAGTTTATTAAAATTAACCAAGGTTCAGTGGATGATCCTCGAACACTTTGGAATGCAGGTAAAGGATTTATAAGGAATAACTCAATTTCATATGCCTCTTTCCTTCAGAAAAACCGACACAAAAAGATAGTTGAACTGGAATCACAGCTCCAGAATCTGACTAGAGATAATCAGCGTTGTTTCTCAGACAATACACTCAGTAAAATCATGGCGGTTAGGTCCGAACTCAATTCATTACTGAGATCCAGGGCAGAATTCCTGATCCAAAGATTCAGGTAGAATTATTATTTTCAAGGGAGTAGGCCAAGCCACCTTTTAGCCCTAAGATTACGCAACAATGAAAAGTTTGCTAATATTTCAGCAGTGAAATCCCAATCTGGGCTCATTATGACAGACCCAAAGACATTAATATTGCCTTTCACTCTTTTTATTCTAACCTCTATACTTCTTCTGCTGATGGTGACCCTGATTCTTTTACATTGTTTCTGTCCAACCTTGATTTACCCAGGCTGTCAGATTCAGATTCTGAATACTTGGCTAAACCGATCACTCTTCAGGAGCTGGAGTCAGCAATTCAATCTATGAACAAGGGGAAATTCCCAGGCACAGATGGCATTCCAGTCAAATTGTATACTACTTTTTGGTCGGATTTAGGCCCCCTCATGTTAGATGTGATACATTTTTCAGTTACTCAATATAGCTGTTATTTCTCTCTTGTTAAAAAAAATAAATAAAGATCCGACTTCCTGTTCTAGTTACCGGCCACTTTCTTTGATAGGAACTGATGTTACATTATATGCTAAAGTACTATCTCGTCGTCTAGAGAAATTTATGAATAGGCTAATTCATCATGACCAAACAGGATTCATTAAATCTCACTCAGCTTCGGATAACTTGCGCAGGTTATATCATATTATTAATTCAAATAATAGTTTGTCCTCCCCTTGCGCAACATTATCTCTAGATGCGATGAAAGCTTTCGACCAGCTAGAATGGAACTATTTATGGGTGGTTCTACAGCATCTGGGTCTGGGATCGAGTCTCATAAATATGATAAAAGTTCTGTATGCCAATCCAGCAGCCACTGTCCTCACAGGTGCTGTTCACTCTAACCCATTCTTTATACATCGAGGTACTCATCAGGGTTGCCCGCTGCCTCCTCTGTTATTTGCCCTATCTATCCTTGGAACGCTTAGCTCAAGCGGTCCGACAATCTGAAACTATTTCTCCCATAAATATACGGAATACTCATCATCATATTTCTTTGTTTGCTGATGATATCTTAATGTTTTTGGAGAAGCCGTCACATTCTATTCCTCATGTGCTGAATTTATTTGAACATTTTGGATCTCTCTGGGTTTAAAAGTAATTAGTGTAAGTCATGTTTACTTCCCCTCAATTCTAAAATTGAAACTAAAAAACTATAATGGTATTAAAAAGTCGTGACGTATTGTCAAGTATGGTGACCCATACTCGAAATTGGTGCTCTGCGTTTAACCCATCCAAGTGCACACACACAGCAGTGAGTAGTGAACAAATGCACACACACACACACACACAGTGAACACACACCCGGAGCAGTGGGCAGCCATTTATGCTGCTGCGCCCGGGGAGCAGTTGGGGGTTCGGTGCCTTGCTCAAGGGCACCTCAGTCGTGGTATTGAGGGTGGAGAGAGCGCTGGACATTCACTCCCCCCACCTACAATCCCTGCCGGCCGGGGACTCGAACCCGCAACCTTTCGATTACGAGTCCAATTCTCTAACCATTAGGCCACGACTTCCCCCCATTCTAGCCAAAGTATCCTCAGATTTGGAAAATTGGTCTCGTCTTCCTACTTCTTTTCAGGCCCGTATATCGGTGATTAAAATGAATGTTCTCCTACGTATTAATTTCTTTTCTTCCATGATTCCTCTCGCTCCACTGGTTGGCTACTGGAACAAACTAGATGCATGTGCTTCACGGTATATATGGGATGGGAAACGTATTAAATTGACTACCTTACAACGATGTAGATTACATGGAGGTCTTTCTTTCCCTAATTTTAGACTGTATGCTCAAGCCTTTTCCCTCCGCCCTTTAGCAGTTTGGTTTGATCCTGACACTTCTGTGTCTTGGAGAGCAATTGAAGAATCTATTGTTTATCCGTATAAATTGATGCTTTTTCGGGAGTTCCGCTTAGGCAGTGTAAATCTCGGTTTGGTCCCATTGTAACCCATCTCCTCTCCACATGGAGGGATGTTGAAAGACATTCACAACTAGTTAAAGAATGGCATAAGCATTCGCCTATTTTCCACAATAATAACCTTTTGTCAGGCAGTACTCCATTTCATTGTCTGCAATCAATGGACTCATAATAAAGTAAACACTCTGGGAGATATCTATGATGATAGTGGTTTAAAATCCTTCCAGAATCTTAAAACTCAATATAATCTGCCAGGCACCTCCTTCTTTATGTATTTGTGCATTAGATCGGCCCTACGGGCATATGGGGTGCCTTGGAGCTCTCAACTGCCTGTTCACCCTTTGCGTAAACTAATCCTCCTTCCAAATACCGATCATATTTGTTGGGTATTGAGATATGTTTGACTCATGCCAGTTTTTCACGAATGACTTTTGGGACTTCACCTTGTCCGTCCAACAAAGATCTTTACTGTTAGCTGCTCTCACAGCAGCAAAACAATTGCTAGTCAACCGTTGGAATCCTCCTCACACAATGGACAGACAAACCTGGACGGTGTATTTGTTGGACATTATTTCAATGGAACTCTCTACTTCTCGTATACATGGATCTAACGTGAAAACTGTAAATTCATGACATTCAGTTTTAAATGTTGTCTTCTTTTCTAAAATCTTTGTAAAAAATATTTTATTGTTATTTGTTTATCTATTAATATTAATTAATATTAATTAATTAATTAATATATTTATTTAATTAATTTTTGAAGTCTACCAAGGGGTGGGATGGGTTTTACATTTGTACAGCTCCTTTTTGTTTTGTATTACTGTTCCACAAAATAAAACTCAATAAACAGTTGTTAATAATAAAAAAGAAGGGTTATAATTAGGCAAGAGGTAGGACCCGCATAAATATCGTAGAGCAGAGTTCCAGCGGTGGAGAGAACTCAAGGAGTAGGAAGGGCTTGAATCGGATGCAGAGCCTGCTTTGTTTCTTTTTGATAGGTGAGTAACAGTGATTTTGCATTGTTTTACACAACTTATCTGTGTTGGCTTTTGTTTGAATATGCTTGTGTGTCATCTTCGTTTGTTTCCGCAATCGTCGTTATGCCAGGGTTGTGTACGTACGTGTGGGGTAGAGATATCAAAATAGGGGCAAGGTCCTCTTGGGGTATGGGCGTGTTTGTTTTGGTGCTTTTAAATATCAACATCGTTTGGTAAAAATTGCTTAGTGCACCTTTAATACAGTAACACAGTATAGCTTTCAATGAAGCAACTTTTCAAATTAGTAATGGAGGCTTGGGCTCAGCTTTTAAACTGTCAACTTGATATTTGAGTGCATGGCGGAAGTAGTTAAAACAAAAGAAGGTTTTTGAAGACACTCCGTTGTTGTTTCTTATGTTTTTACGCATTTGTGCCATTGAACTGTTGTATAAACGCAATACCACCCTCCTAGCCATGCAGTATGGCTGTATATCGGCACACTGTGATTTGTGAGTACACCAGAGGCGCCTGTATTCATTTTAGGTGATTTTAATCACTGCAAGCTTGAACTGTCTTTGCCAGGGATTGAACAATATGTGAAATGTGACACACGGAAGGATAGAATCCTGGACAAGTGCTGTGGGAACATTAAAAAGGCTTATGAGGCCAGATCTAAACCACCTTTGGCCACTGCTGACCACAATACCATCTACCTCATTCCTACATATAAAACCATGCTCAAACGTAGCAAACCAGTAGTGAAAGAAGTAACAGTGTGGTCAGATGATGCTATTGAAAGACTAAAAGGTTGTTTCCTATGCACAGACTGGGATGTTTTTAATAACATGAACATTGATGAGACTACGGAGACTGTTACGGACTATATAAACTTCTGTGTGGATAATGTACTTACTAAAAATAATGTTATCGTATATCCAAACAATAAGCCACTCCAAGTTACAACAGAGACTGTATTTCTTGAGAAGGATGAGACTGTATGGTGTTAACAGGAAGATCATGTCGTTGTTGTATCAAGCTGTACTGTATAATGTGATTCATTATGGAATTCATCTTTGGTATGGTAACTTGACAGTGCAGTTTGAATAGCCATGAAGATTGTGGGCATGAAGGAGCATTCTTATCTCCAGACCCTGTATGAAAAATCAGTGCTTAGGGAGGCATACAAGATCTTAAATGATACAACGCACATTTTGAATCCATAATTTGAAATGTTACCATCAGGAAGGAGATTTAGAATGCCGAGGTGTTAGGTTTAAGAATTTATTTATTCCTTCAGCAACTAAGGCACTAAATAGTAGCATGTGATGTTTTTTATCAATGTTTTATTGCGATGGCTGTTTATTTATGTGTATTATGTATTGTTTAAATGTGGTGATGCAGTGGCTGCTTTTGGAGCCCAAGACAAATTTCTCTGTGGGGACAATAAAGTATACCTTACCTTACCTACAGCCGAATCACAGCCATGCCGATATACAGTGATATCGCACTGCCACGAGTGTTATATTGCTCATATATTTGCATAATATTATATGGTCAGTTTTTCAGGTCAAAAAGTGAAAAAGGAGTTGGCTACTATTTTTCTGTGTCCCATCAGACTAACTGTCTATGTAATACTGCTGCTTATGTCAAGCCAAATGCTTAAAAAGCAACATAGTGAGGCTTTTGTCAAAATAATTTGACAGTACTTAGTTTACATGATATGTGTACTTGTTGTGGGAGGGAGGAAGTGTCATCAAGGCTTTGTATGTTACAATTATGTTGCATCATGATATCAGTATTGCTAAAGGCAGTGCTATCAGTGCTATGAAAACATGCTTTGACCTAGAGATGCACAATACTAACCCAGTCTCATGAGAAAACTATTGGTTTAGTGAATTCTAATGAATTTGTTCATTTTTATCTAACGGTCAGTTCTACACTGTGGTCTCTTATATGGTCACTTATACTGTATGCTCAATTTATTTGATATAATTTATCTCCAAACACCACACAGCACAAGAGAACTCAGTTTTAAATGGCAAAATAAAACATGCACTATTTGTGCAACACAGCTATACTTAGCACACAGCCTTCCTGAAGAGCTGAGGCTGCCACCCACACAATTTTCTTCACTTCATATAATAGTGTGAAAATAATATCAGGATGAGATGTGTGTTTTTGATATTTAATTATATTTTTATTCTTTCTGGGGAAAGCTATTTCTCAGAATACCATCATCTGTCAGTGTGTTTCAACACTGTGTGATATCTTGCCAAAAAACACCATCTTTGCAAGAAGACGCGAGGCTTCTCTAAATACTGACTGGACTGAAATCAAAGTCTTTCTGCCAGCTTTTCAGAGGCAAGCGGCCAATGTTGTATTTTAATCTAATTAGTACATCAAACATTCATTGCATTTTTACAACATTTGGTAATGTTTCTCAAGTCAACATATTGCTGTTGATTTTGTTGAGAATGCCAAATTTTTTTTAATGTTACTGTAGTTCATTGCCTGATTATTTCTGGTACAATGTGATAGTTGTTGTCATCTTCTTTCAGTTAAAGGTTGTGTGTGTCACTTCTGCAAAACTATAGTATCACCAAATAGAATTGCAAAAATTGTGATTGATTTCGAACAGGATTCCTGAACAAAATGTTGCCCTGTTTGGCATTGGCATCGTAGTACACTGGGGGAAAAAAGAAACAATTTATTTTAGCTACATACAAAAACAAAACAAAACAAAAAAACATGTTGAAAGTTAGTCAACTAAATTTGTTTATTTAAATTTAGCCAAAATAAATTGATTGCAACCACTTACCTTAAAATTTTTTTAGTAAATTCAATTAAATTTTTTTCAGTGTAACATGGTCCCACCTCCATCATTTGAACCATGTTTGTTTAACAATACAGGAAACACAAATATATTGATAAAAATGTATATGTATTTAAATGAGATAAAATACTTTACTTATTACAAGATCATGATCTATTTAAAGGGGTCATATGATGCTATTTTAAAGATCATTATTTTGTGTATTTGGTGTAACAGAATATGTTTACATGCTTTAATGTTCAAAAAACACATTATTTTTCAAATACTGTGCATGATTGTATGCCCCGCCTCTCTCAAACGCGTCATTTTCTACAAAGCCTCTCCTTCCAACAAGTGTAATCAGCTCTGATTGGCCATCTGACCCTGTGCATTGTGCCAAACACCACAAGCACGCGTCAGAAATGTAATGCCCCTTTCCATAATCGCGAGCTTCAGCTTTCAAGTTAGTTTTATCAGTTCAAGCCCGAAAGGGGAATAGAGTCTCGTGACAGACACAGTGATGATGCTCGTATGTATTTGCAGTAGAAGCCGCGGTTAACACGATTTCTGACGGGCTGTACACTCCGCTGTGATGTTACCCTGTTCCCCTCACACACACACACACACACACACACACGACTCGTTACGGGCAAATCTCTAGCTAATAACAAAACATACTTACAGTCGCTGATTCAGAAGCGCCAGATTGTCATGGCAAAGTCGGAATTGACCCTTTTTTTTTAGAAATAGCCTTTGTGCATAGCCAGCCTTGAACTCTACTAGGTTCATGAAACTGTCGTCCATAAAATGCGTTGCACAAATTTGAACATTTGGGTTGTGCTGTTGTGTTGTAAACAAATCTTAACCAATGATTCCTAATTGCATCAACTTTCGGAAGGCCAAATAAAGTGCTTTTGCTTTCGCATAAAAACACACAGCGTCTTCCTGACATGGCTGCATCGACTCTAAGGCAGATATAAAAGATTAAAAGCTATTATTTAGTTGCAGATCCCTTGCGCACAATCACAGCAGTGAGTCTGTGACCCATAGACATAACCAGACTTTAATGCAGCCAATTCCAATTGTTGCTTGTTTTGGGGAGTTTCTGCCTTTACTCTCCTCTCCAGCTGGTCAAATTCATGTTCAGTCGGATTTAAATCTGGAGATTGACTTGGGCAATCTAAGACTTTCCATTTCTTTGCCCTTATAAATTCCTTGACTGAACTGGCAGGGTGTTTTGGGTCATTGTCCTAATGCAATATGAAGCACTTCCCAATGAATCTGGTGGCATTTTCTTGAATATTGGTAGGCAAGATGGTTTTGTACCCTTCCAAATTCATTCTGCTACTGTCATCATACATTAAGTCATCAGTAAAGTTGAGAGGGCCTGTTCCAGAAGCAGCCATGCATGCCCATGCCACGACACTACCTCCACCATGCTTTACAGATGAGGCTGTATGCTTGGGATCATTGCAGTTCCCTTTTTTTCTCCACATTTTTGCTTTCCCATCACTTAGATAAAGGTTCATCTTTGTCTCATCGGTCCATAACAGTTCCAAAACTCTTCTGGCTCACCTTTGTGCTTTTTTGCAAACTCTAATCTTGCCTTTCTATTTTTGGTGCTGGTCAGAGGTTTGCATCTTGCTGTGTAGCATCTGTAATTCTGTGTCAAAGTCTCCTGAGGACAGTAGATAGTCAGAGTATCACTCCAGCTTTCTGGAAGTTGTTGGTGATTTTACAGACACGTCTTTTAGGGTTCATTTGCACAGCTTTTATGATTTGTCTGTCATCAACTACTGTTGTTTTCTCAGCTGATCAGGTAGTTGTTGGTTGATGGTGTCTCTGGTGGTTTCCAAACTGTTGATTTCTCCATTCCCTTTATTTTTGCTAGAGCTCTAATTGACTTCCTCTTTGCTTTTAGCATCCAAATTGCTTGCTTTTCTCTCAAAGTCAGCTCCCTCAGCTTCATCCTGGTTTGTGTGTGTCATCATCGAATGCAAGATTCAGAATACAGAAATAATGGATATAACTGATACGACACATTTCCTGCTTTTAATATCTGAAGAATGAATGCAACAGGACCCAGCTGATCACTTAGAAAGGCCTGTGAGGCAACTGTTCCAATACTTATGCTCACATCAGATAGAGGGATGGAACTCTAAAAGTGCTGAACTTCTTAGCTGGTAAAACATCTATGTATTGAATCACCCAATAATAAATTGTGACATTCTGCAGTTTTGTCTCATATTCATCTTTTAATCATATTTGTAAATGTCTTGACTCCACAGCCAACAGAGCAATTTTGTCTTTACTGTTCCAATACTTTTGGAGGGCACTGTATAAAGTATGAGTAGGCAAATTGGGATGCAGTGATGCTGTTTGCAAATGTTTGTTTGAACTATGGTTTCAGAGAGTGCCAAAACTTTGAACTATGTTGGTAACAATGAAAGTTGTGACCATAGTTGGCAAAAAATGCTTTTGTGAAGATCAATGTATAATGGGTTACTTACTGTAAATACCTGCAGATGCCCCAGTGATGCCACATCAGACTGATTTACAATAGCCAGGGATAATGAGCAGAACATGCACATATGGGGACTCCTATACACTCTTTATGTATAAGTTAAAGCTACCGCACTTCCTTTCCAGTGCCACAGCACAGACAGAGCTATAGCAGAATAGTTCCCTTGGGTCACTCTTAATGATGACAGTCTGCTCGCGTTTAGTGACAGACAGCTCCTCATCAGTGCCGTGTGAGAGGAGATATGCAGGATTACATTCGTTCCCAGCACTGCAGATCCACGCCAATCATGTGTCCACGTAAACTCTGATGTGACGTGCTTAAATCAATTCAGTTATGTTTACTTAAATACTACATGTTTATAGACAAGTGCAGTATATTATGTGCTGAACGGTTTCAACAAGGTACGTTATAGCTTATTTGTTGATTGGCCAAACATGTTCAGTAATGTCACAAAATTGTTAAAGTAAAACTTTTAAATAAAAAAACTATAACAACATCACCGTTTTACCATACGGATAATGTGGTGTAGGTTTTAGTTATGAGGTGAAGACTTATTTTTTATAATATCCTTCATCTGAGTCTAAAGCCAGTGATTAAGTGTTCATACTCAGAACTATATTCCCTGGTATTACCACAGACCTGAAACACAGCTATCATTCTTGATAGGGCCACCGCATCTCCATGGCAACGGTAGCCAAGTCCTGAGAAAATTGACTGAGTTTACAGTGTGTTACTGTAAATAGGATCTGACCTGCTCAGACTACTCCTAAAAAGAGAGTGAAGTACGTTACCCTTTATGCTTTTAACCCTTATCTATGTGTGCATATATATATATATATATATATATATATATATATATATGTTTATGTAGTGTTTAAAAGTTTGGGTTGTGTAAGATTTTTTGTTTGTTTTGTGCTGTCAAACGAATAATCACATCCAAAATAAAAGTTTACATAATATATGTGTCACGGTGGTGTTGCAGGGAGAACGCAGGAGTCGCAAAGTCTCATACACAGTCTTTAATCAAGGAAACACTCGGAATAATCCACAATAGGAGCTGAGCAAATACACGTAGAAACAAGTAGACCCGACAAACACAAACTGAACAGACTGGGGCTTATAAACACAAGATAATGAGGGACAGACAGGTGCGGGGAAACAACTATTGATCAAACTGAACAAAGACAGAAAGGTGACCAAATAAGGCCAAACAGGAACTGAAACACATGACAAAATGGGTCCAATCCTAACAATATGTGTGTGTACTGTGAATAGTTATTATAAATACACACACATACAGTATATATTTAGAAACTATATATTTACATGTATATATTTATATTCATATACTTTAATCTATATATAAATATATTTAATATATAAACGTAACATATTTTTCTTAAATATATACATGCATGTGTCTATTTTTACGTCCCAAGACGTAATTATTTATATTTTTTCATTTGTGCAGAATTTGATATTGCTACTGTTACAGTTTGTATTTTTGGCAGTTTTGTTTTTTGCTCTCTCTCTCTCTCTCTTCCTTCTACTCCATGCAAAGCTTAATGGAGATCAGCTGGTCCTAATTGTCATCAACTACTGGCTAGCTCTGATTGGCTGCTGGAGGGAGAGCTTGTGGATAAAGCTGGAGACCTTCGCTGCCTCCCGAGACTGTTTTCTCCTGTCCCAGACGGTACCATGTTTGCTAATAGTTGATCTGTTGACGATCGGGTTGTTGGTGTACAACTTATTTACCTTTGAGTCTTTGAAGAGACATTGTTGCTCTGTTTTCCTCACATAATTCAACTTAAGATTTAAGCCCAAGCTTTTATTGTCATTTTTGGAGCAGTAGGGAGGTGGATGCCTTTTATTTAAAATCCATGTTTTCTCCTGTTTTTGGTTAGGAAGGGAGTAAGGTAAGACTTTTGTTGTTTGTAGTTAGAGCTTTTATGTTCGTTATTTTGGCCCTTATTTGCTTCCCTTTTTTGTACTTTATTTGAGCTTGTCAAATAAGCCACTTTTTTTTGTGCAACAAAAATATGACAGCACAAGTTTTGTTTGTTTTTAAAGTGTCTTATGCTCACCGGTTTGATTTAAAAAAAAATACAGTAATACTGTGAAAAGGTTATTGCAACTTAAAATAAATATTATATAAATTTCAGCATCATTGCTCTAGTCTTCAGTGTCACATGATCCTTCATAAATTATTTTAATATGCTGATTTGCTGCTCAAGAAACATATCTTATTCATGTTAAACAGTTGTGCTGTTTAATAGTTTTGTGGAAACCATCTTTTTTTTAAGAATTCTTTGAATAAAAAGTTCAACATTGATTTTAAGCGAAATGTCTTCACTGTCACAATTTAACATCCTTGCTGAGTATTAATTTTAATGTACATTTTCTGTTGCCTATAATAAATAAACGAAAACAAAAAAATGAACAATTTTTGCATAGTCTAGTTATATAAAAATAGATGACAACTGGCAAAACAGCAGCATGTCACAACACAGAGTTTCATAATTATCAGCATATGGTTGGTGTCACTTGGAGAACCGTTAATGACAGAAGATTTTTTGTTTTGCTAAACAAGCCTCAGTAGCAGCCACTGCAAGACATATACTGTTAATCTTCAGAGGATACATTTAAGGTTTAATTTAAAGTCCTATTTTTAGCATCAGCCTGTGTTAGCATTTCTTGTTTCTGTCTTGTGGATAGAGGAAGCCTAACATTTTAAACCAATTTTGAACCAGTACTCATGATTTTTTATGTTTCCGCAATCATCTTGTCTTCTGAGAGTCAGTTTTAATCAGTTTGTGAAACCATCGAGCGTGGTGCTGCTGGTGTTCTTCAGTTGTATAACAGTGTCATACTGTTAAGGCCTGTCGTGGCTTGGCACTATACAGTCTTATGTAAGGAGAATGACATCTGAAGCGTACAGCACCATCCATGTATATACCAGCACAAAGAATGGATTACCCTCCAGTATTAGAGAATCTGCCATGTGATTTCCATTTACAAGCATGCAAATGCAGGAGATTTTTTTAAAAATTATTATAAAGCCTTGTTTCCCTTCTCTCTGTGTAACTCATTGTTTTTCAGAAGAAACACAGCCAGACATGAATTAGACATGTGAGCATCTCAGTATCCCTATAGTGCTCTTTTTTACTCTCTATAGTACCCTATAGTGGGTCTTTTTTTTTACTTTTAAAGTGATACTTGTCATCAAAGCTATAAAACATGCATTAAGTCTCATCACAGTTTCAATGTAAAATGATGTTCTGACCATGTTCAGGTTGAATATCAAAGGAGTATTCTTTTCTCTTTTTTTTCCTCCATAACACTATATGTCAGTATAAGTTGATTAAAAGCAATCGCAGCCAATTTAATAAAATAATCAACCAGTTCATCTCATGTGTAAAATGATTATAAATAATAATTAATACAAATAATAATTAGAATAGTATCAAATTTAGTAAATGTGATTAATTATTGCTTAAGCTCCCAAGCATCCCCTGGACCCAGTTTGAGGTCAAATATTATTGAACAGAATATTACAACCCGAATTCCGGAAATGTTGGGATGTTGTTTAAATTTGAATAAAATGAAAACTAAAAGACTTTCAAATCACATGAGCCAATATTTTATTCACATTAGAACATAGATAACATAAATGTTTAAACTGAGAAATTTTACAATTTTATGCACAAAATGAGCTCATTTCAAATTTGATGCCTGCTACAGGTCTCAAAATAGTTGGGACGGGGTCATGTTTACCATGGTGTAGCATCTCCTCTTCTTTTCAAAACAGTTCGAAGACATCTGGGCATTGAGGTTATGAATTTCTGGAGTTTTGGTGTTTGAATTTGGTCCCATTCTTGCCTGATATAGGTTTCCAGCTGTGGTCGTCTTTGACGTATTTTTTGTTTAATGATGTGCCAAATGTACTCTATAGGTGAAAGAACTGGACTGCAAGCAGGCCAATTCATCACCCTCACTCTTCTACTACGAAGCCATGCTGTAGTAATAGCTGCAGTATGTGGTTTTGCATTGTCCTGCTGATATACACATCATCTGGAGGGGAGCATATGTTCCTCTAAAACCTTTATATACCTTTCAGCATTCATAGAGCCTTCCAAAACTGCCCATACCGTATGTACTTATGCACCCCCATACCATCAGAGATGCTGGCTTTTGAACTGAACACGCTGGAAGGTCTCCCTCCTCTTTAGCCTGGAGGACACAGCTTCCGTGATTTCCAACAAGAATGTCAAATTTGGACTCGTCTGACCATAGAGCTCTTTTCCACTTTGAAACAGTCCATTTTAAATGAGCCTTGGCCCACAGGACACGACGGCGCTTCTGGACCATGTTCACATATGGCTTCCTTTTTGCATGATAGAGCTTTAGTTGGCATCTGCAGATGGCACGGCAGATTGTGTTTACTGACAGTGGTTTCTCGAAGTATTCCTGGGCCCATTTAGTAATGTCAAAGACAGAATCATGACGATGAGTGATGCAGCGTCGTCTGAGGGCCCGAAAACCACGGGCATCCAACAAAGGTCTTCGGCCTTGTCCCTTACGCACAGAGATTTCTCCAGTTTCTCTGAAACTTTTGATGATGTTATGCACTGTAAATGATGAGATTTGCAAAGCCTTTGCAATTTGATGTTGAGGAACGTTGTTTTTAAAGTGTTCCACAATCTTTTTACGCACTCTTTCACAGATTGGAGAGCCTCTGCCCATCTATACTTCTGAGAGACACTGCCTCTCTAAGACATCCCTTTTATAGCTAATCATGTTACAGACCTGATGTCAATTAACTTAATTAGTTGCTAGATGTTCTCCCAGTTGAATATTTTCAAAATGTCTTGTTGCCCCTGTGCCAACTTTTTTGAGACCTCTAGCAGGCAACAAATTTGAAATGAGCTCATTTAGTTGATAAAAGTGTAAAATTTCTCCGTTTAAACATTTATGTATTGTGAATAAAATATTGGCTCATGTGATTTGAAAGTCTTAGTTTTCATTTTATTCATATTTTAAAAAACGTCCCAACATTTCAGGACTTCAGGTTGTAACATAATTTTCCCAAGCAAAGTTACTGTTCATAATCATAACAAGATGATTCATTTACCCCAAGTCAAGTTAAAATCTTAGGTAGGTATGCTATAACGGGCATTTAGTACAGTTAAAACTTTTTATAGTCTAGGTGGCTAAAAATACCTTTCCTCATACAGTATAGGCCACTTGAATCCCTGCAAGACTGACTTAATTATGCCCGGAGGGAAATGTGGCAGCGCTTAGCTATGGCCTTCGCAGCTTCACTTCTGACAAGCTAGAGAAAGAATTCATCCCTCCACTTCTAAAGCCACTCGAGCATGTCTTGTCTTTTTTTCAGTGTATTGAGATACGTAGGAAATCTGGAGGTGATCTGGACGGGAATATGATATTGTGGGATACAGTTAAGTATATATCGACAGATGAGGCATGGTGGGTCTGATGGTTTCATTTTCATTCCTGTGGGCTGTTACCTTCTCTGCCTTATCACCCTCTGGGCAAGAAATCCAAATATAAGCCCTCCGCCAGCGCACAAAGAAGCTTCTTTACTCTAGCAGAAGAGCTGAATTCATCCATGCAGGTAGTAACGTTTTTATACAGTACGATTGTGGATGTATCACTGTTCTGCTCTTGTTATATTCAAGAACAACAATTCTACATGCTTTTCTAGGTCTGGAGAGCAGAATGACTGAATCTGAAGGAACACAGACAGAATACATTTCCTCTAACTTTTGTAAAGGTCCAACATGGATTGAAAGATAAAAAACAATGGGTCACAGTGGGTGGCATTTGTTCAAAAAGAAAAAAAAAATCATAGGATGCTGCTATTCAAGGGCCAGATTTACTAATTAAGGCAAAGTAGTGCAAGAGCGCAATTCCAAAAAAGTGCAGATGAGAGAGAAAAGTTCTGCGGGTGATCTACTGACAATGTGCAAATTTAAGAACACAGACGCAAAGTCTCATTTCCATAATGATCAATGTAATCTACCAAGAGCAGCGCACATTAGCCTAGGATATGTTCGGATAATGTCTTCCTCTGGCCTTCCAAATAAATTAATACGAGTGGAAAAATTAACTCCATTCTATTGCACAAGCTGTTCTTTGCGGTGCCTCCTACTGGCAGCAACAATCGCAGCCATATCGAGATGGGTATAAACTCGGAGCCAGCGGTGCCAGCCGCAGGTGGGTGGGACTTAAGCTGCAAGTGGGCTGCACAAACCAACAGAAGGTTTTGATTGGTTTGCTTAATGTGTAGGTTGTAGTATCGGTTCATGCTCCTGGTGGCGGTAGTGTGCAAATCTTTTTGCGATCCGTCAAATAAACGAAGAAGATGACTTTAAGCGGTGGCACGGTGGATGAGTGGAAGAGGTAAGCGTGATGTACTTTTTTTGTTTTGTTTTGTAAAAAGTATTACAAGCTGTGAAAAGTGCATTTTCTTGGTGGCTTTTGTACAACATTTTCTTAGTACCACACACAGCTTACACTCTGTAATGTGCCTGACTGACAATATCTTTGTTTAGTTCTACATGCAACAAAATGGCTCTCCCAAGTTATGGATACCGAAGACCATAAGCAGGTAATGTAATTACATGGCATTGTAATTTTGGTAACACTTTCTATAAAGCCCATATTTATAATACATTATAAGGGTATTTTTAAGGCATTGTAATGAATGCATAATACATTATAAAAAAAAAAAAAAACAACAACCTTATAATATGTTATATCATCTTGTGAATATAAGAACAGTTTTAAATTATTAGTTTAGTATTATATTAGTATTATAATATTTACTTATTAGTGGTTATAGCTTTTAAGAGTATGATGATTTATAACACACAGTGAACGTTGCATCATCTTAAATTACAATGGATCATATTTCTCATATTTATAATGTATTATAAGTCTCATATCTTGCCACCTTTCTTATGCTACTTTACCTAAAGCTATCAATGACCACTTATAAGTATAGTAATAATAATACTATTTTTTTTTCTCTCAAAAAGCCATAAGATCAGATATCAGGTCAGATTGATTTGAACTATTTCTATTTTAATATCAGTTTGATTATTTTGATGGTACCTTTTAGACAGCTGTTTAGTAACTCTGCAACTACATGTCAACTAGCAGTCATTGGAGTATAGTAGTATGTTGTCTGCTAAATATATGCTAACACTTTATTTTGATGGTTCCCCAACAGACAAACTGACTATCTAAGCAACTTTATGAGTACGTCAACATTCTACCAACCCTAACTTTAACCTAAACCTACTAATACTAGTTGACATGAGAGTTGCAAAGTTGCATAGAGTCAACAGACAAAGGGGACATCAAAATAAAATGTAACCTAACATATAAACATTGCTTTTTTTTTTCTCTCTGTTGAAATTATTAACTAGCTCACATAAAAATTAATATTAGCCTCACAGGGAACAAATAACACTTCACACCTGACCACTTACAAGATGTACTGTAGTAAGATACTGCGCAGATCTTAAATAATGTCAAGATATATAGTCCATTATCAGTGTAAAAGTAGATTTAATATGGTGTTCATTGTGTTATAAATAATTATAATCTTAAAAGTTATATGTACAAATGTGTAAGCATTATAATGTATTAAAATTGACAATATAACATATTATAAGGTTGTTTATAGTGCATTATAGTGCTTTCTCGTTTGGCTCTGTTCGAAGGAGGTCGCATTTTTCTACCCTCCCTATCCTGAACTTCCCTGCTTGCTCTCTCGTATTGTCTTGTCCTTCTTAAGAGACTCTCGCTGCACTATTTTACAAAACCGAAATTAGGGATCTGATCAACTGGTCTCTTAACGCAATTGACACCATCTTCTCGACTAGAAGATCGGGATCTGGAGAACCGGAATGTCCTGCTGGGACGTTTGCTGCTGGCTACACGATGGACGCATGGGAGAGATGGCGGGTCGTGTGTCTGGCGGCTCTCTCCGTGGAGGACATTGAAGACATCTTCTTATTCGGAACCATGATAACTGGGTTTCTGCTGTTTGGATTAGGTGTTGCCCTAAACTATCGGAAAATTAAGGAGACGGGATTGGCTATCCAAAACCTCTCAAGGCTGCCCGTCATGATTGAGACTGTTGGCAGAGCGGTCGGCTCTGAAACAGAGACGATTAACCGCAATATGGATTCGATCACGGCTAAGCTCTCGGCTTTGGAAAGGAAAATTGATGGACAAGGAGATCAGAATGGACAATGAGAATAGCTGTGAAACCAGAAGACAGCTGTTCGCCCAAAGACAAAACAATCTTATCTCTTTCCGGCTTCCCAAAACAGAACGGCTTGGCAAGGCCGCTCTGGTATCAACTCTCCTGTGAATACTGCAGGGAGACGCTCTTTCTTCCCTCCATACACCTCCCTACCCCCATCCCACGCCTTCGTCGCTTCATCCCGTCAGTTGATAACGGGTCTGTGTTCGCGCTGTAATGGCTGCAGGCCGGATGACTGTTTCGTCTGAACTGGATTACTATGCAAGTTATGTTCCTGTGTTGACTGTGCTCTATGCTGAGGTTTTCGTCTGTTCTCACACTGCACTCTCGTTCAGGAGCGTAGTGTGAGGACTATTTTTTTCTCCTCTCTTTCCTCATGTTGTGCTGTATTCTTCTTCTTTATTGCATTTCGTTGCCTTGTACCTACATGTGCAATGACAATAAATTGAATCCAATCCAATCCAATTATGCATTCATTATAATGCCTTAAGAAAACCCTTATAATGTATTATAAATATGGGCTTCATAGAAAGTGTTACCGTAATTTATTTTTTTTACATTTTGGACTGCACTGATTTATAAAGTGTAAATGTCTTAAACGTTTGTTAATAGATACCTGTTTTTATACAGTCTATGATAGATAAGTAATACAGTAATTTTCTAAATAATAAGCTACATTTTCAAAAGTATCAGAACACATCTCCTAACCTCCTAATGCACAATGTAATATATTTAAAACATAGTTTAAATAACCTTTTTTATTTCATACTAATAATAATCAATAATCAGTTTTTTGTAAATTAATGGTGAATAAACTATCATTTTATCTTGTGGTTTTTAAAAGGAATACTTCATATAAAAATAGTAATAAAGACTAATTTTCTTTGCCTAATGTCGTCACTTAAAATTTCTGGACACCATTAACTTGCATAGCATAGACCTACAGAGCTGAGAAATTATTCTTGAAATGTGTGTACATGTTCAACAAGAGAATAAAGTCATGCATATCTTGGATGGCATGGGGAGAATGTTTTAAATTTGGTTTAACCCTAATGCTCATTGTGCTTCTTGTGTACCCACCAGGTTATGTTGGGAAGGACAAGCGAGGCGAGCTCCGTGGAATTTACTCAGAAGCAATGCATCTGGGATTGTGCAGTGTCCACTGCATGCAAGTCTATTGTGCTGAATGAATAATTGTACATAATTTGAGTCATCAGGAATAAAATCATTTACCCACCCTGAGATTTCAGATTAATACATTGATTTGTGTAACATGTTCTGAAGAGCATTAGTCTGTCATGTGTTGCAATTTGATTTTAAAAAAAATATGAAAAATAAAAATGTGCAGTACAGGCAAATGGTAACTACATTTTCTTAACAGTACTCAACATTTTCTTTATGTATCACACATTTACCTCCAAAGTGCAATTGCATCTCACTTTAATGTTCCTTAAAAGGCTACTGTAGAAGAATTGTAGAAGTAAAATGTAATAACCAGAAATATGCTTAAATTACTACAGTTAAAGGACTTAAAATGACACCATCATGAAGCATGGTAAAAGGTGTAAAGACATGATTTCAATTTTGACAGTGAATGGTATTGAATACAAATAATAATGACAAAACTAAGAATAAGACATAATTTCATTGTTAACAGTGAAATTGGACAAACACAATGACAAAACTATGAATTTCAGTTTAAACTACTATGAAAATGTGTTATATTTATGTCATTCTAAACTACCATGAAATTCTGTCTACTTGCAGCATAAGCTCCTCCCACTTGCAGCTCCCAAACCCCTCCCACTTGCTGTTCTCAAACTCCTCCCACTTGCTGTTCTTGACGTAAGCTCCTCCCACTTGCAGGTCTCCGGGCTGCAGCTATCACTACATGGCCATATCACGCACAAAGACATGCTGTTCTGGGGTAAATTCACTACCGCAAACCTTAGTAAAACATGTTCTGTGATTCATTTAAATACTCTCCTCCCATAAATTGTGTGTCTGAAAGGGAAACTCTTACAAATTAATCTGCAATAAGGTCAACCGCAAAAATGACTCCATACATAATTAACTGTTTTTATTACTTTAGAATGAGCTTTTTCTATCTACATAAACCGCGGGTCCCCCTACATGGAAGTCTCTATTTAGCACAGCCATGTTTATACAGTAGCCCTAAACGGACAAACTGCTCTACAGAGTGTGTTTTGTATCTAAGTTGTTCTTGCGAATAAAACACAATGATGAACAAGTAACAATACTATTCGGTTCACTGAATAATAAGGTAAATATAATTCCTTAATTTACCTTTGTAAAGAAATCTCTTTGCTTGACTGGCTACTCGCTGCGGTCTCAGACGACAACATCTTTGTCCTGTGTTGGCCACCATAGCTTCTCTATGTGCAATTCGCAACCTCATCCGCTTAATAACGCTAAAATTTACACACTGCACCTTTAAAGTATTGTCAGTTCAATTTTTATTTGTCAGAGAAAAAGGTGTTTTGACAGTGGTGTTTGGTTTCCTGAATAAATCTTGTTAAACAAATCAGTTGATTGAATAATTCAATGACTCACTCATGAAGGAGTCAGCATTTGTGGATGAATCAGTTTACTTACTAATTCAATGACTGGCTTATGAGTAATTAAGTTGTCTCCACCTACTGGCGTAACTATCTAACCTGTGGAAACTGGAGGGAAAGAAATTTCCAGCACTAATGCACAGACTGAGGGGCCGTTTACACGACGTTTTCAGCCAAAAACAGGAAAGTAATTTTGAAAACGGGTTTCAAAGTGCAAGCTTTTGAAAATACCACCATTATAGTTTCCGTGTAAACACCCAATACGGGAATCTTTGAAAACGGTGATGTCATGCACTTGTGAAGTACTTGTTAGGTATATAGACATTCACAGTAAGTGTCGATTTTAAAGGCAAGCTCGAACAAACATACACAACAATGGCGGAGTACATGGTGTTGTTGCTGCTCAAGAGTTTGCTAATGCGGCTTAAGCTGCTATCGCTATGAATGAGGAATAGAGCAACAGTTGGTGTGGTGATTTTAGTGACGGAACTCCCGCCCTCAAAGAGCTAATCGTCACTTCCCTACAGGTACTGTTTACTAACAAGGTGACTGTGCCAACTACTGGCATGGCATATGTAATACTGCGTTTTTGGCAATTTTCGCAGATGTGTAAATGCAAATCATTTTGAAAACATTGTCATGTATACGTGAAAATTTTAAAAGTGCAAGGGAAAAACTTTTCAGTTTTTGATTATGTCGTTGTCGTGCAAACGTAGGCTGACAGTTGGTTTGGAACATGTAAGCACAGAACAGTGAAATGTTGAAAAGTCCAAACTGACCAAACAAAATAGAGGACAGGGACTAATTGCTGTATAATTCCTCATTTAGCCTGTACATCAGTGGTTTTCTGAATATTTGACTGCAAGGCCCCCAAGTCCCCCCCAATAATATTAAAAGGGCTCTTGACTTTTCCATTATTTTGTGATTTACTGTATAAGGATTTAGGATAAGGATTTAGCCCAGCATACATCAGTTTTGGATGTTTGTTAAGTTTCTCAAAACATACATCAAAAATCTGTCCAATGAGGTTGTGACTGTATCCTTATGTCTTTTGTTATGTGTCTTTAGGTTTGGTTCTTTAAATGACAGCGTGAATGTGAACCAGGACTAAATGTATCAATTAATTTTTTGTTCCAGACAAGAACCACGAGAACTGAACGACAAGTGTAAACAAATTCTTAGGCTTCCTCACATATATCCAGGTTTTACAAGAAAGTGAGAACGTCTCTGTTACGTATGTAACCCTCGTTCCCTGATGGAGGGAACGGAGACGTTATGTCGTGAAGACATTAGGGGATTCACTTGGGAGCCCCAATCATCTCTGACTTTAAGAGAAAACGCCAATGAATATTGGCTAGTGAATTTTGCATACCTGAGCCATTCCCCGTGCATACAGGTATAAATAGACAACAGGTGCATCCACTCATCAGGTTTTCCGCTGAGGAGCCGAGAACGTGTCCCTGGCACCCAGCGATGGTTAAAGATTGTGGCATGGGGAGATAACGTCTCCATTCCCTCCATCAGGGAATGGAGACGTCGGTCTCTACGAGTTATGTTGTGACGACACTAGGGGTCCATGGAAAGCGCCATAACCTGAACCCCATCTCAACATTATGGCATTGCAAATATTGACAAGCAAGCGCGTGACACACAAATGCCATGCAAAGCTCGTAACCTTCCCATCGCCCCAGCGTAAATTCGCTGACCTTGGTACCCGCAGGTAGCACAGGTGAGTATATCGCTGCTGGAGATAGCCAAGCCGCTGTTCCTTTCACCACAGAATTTATAAGGGATTTCGACCTTCAACGAAAGATTGCTTCAAGCCTTTTCTATTTGTTGTTACAGCTTGGCAGTAACGACAGGGAACTGAGCCTTCCGGAGAAGGGCGCTACGGAGGCCACATCCTGCCCGAAGAGAGGTAACATGTGGAGACATTGATAT
Source organism: Barbus barbus (assembly GCF_936440315.1). Classification (NCBI taxonomy): domain Eukaryota; kingdom Metazoa; phylum Chordata; class Actinopteri; order Cypriniformes; family Cyprinidae; genus Barbus; species Barbus barbus. Next base: position 13,904,748 of record NC_136742.1, on the reverse strand, counting down.
GGACTGACCCAGGCCTGGGGCAGTACTACACACGAAATGGGACTCTGAGGCAGATCATACCTAGGAGTAGGGAGGAGAGCTGCCAAAAGAGCCAGACAGAGAGCTCTGTCAAAGGGAAGACACGGGTTTACAGAGGGGGAAACCTTACCGTGGAAGAATACACATATGGGATTGCCTGTAGGGAATCAAGCCATATGGACACGTAGCCCAGTACAGGGGCTGACTGGAGACCCGGGCAAACTAACACCAGTACTGGGCCTGGCGTCAGACTGCTCCGCCTAGTTTGACTGCCGAGGGTGCTGGAGGAACTCCACCAGGGTTCGCCATCCGGGGAACTCTACTGGAGGAGGAAAAAGGCACTCACATCCCTGGGTGAGGGGAAATGGTGCAGCAAGCGTGACACCGGCCAGCTCCACCTGCCACTTACCTTTTACCCAACACACGGGAAGAAACTGGCTCAGTGCGGAGACTGAAAATCTCACGAAGGTGTTCAGTGTTGCCCAGCCCGCAGCTCTATAATGAATGAATGAATGATGCATTTATATAGCGCTTTTATTGTGTATTGCCGTACACCCAAAGCGCTTTACAATCATGTGGGGATCTCTCCTCAACCACCACCAGTGTGCAGCATCCACATATGTCTGCCATAGGAGGAGGCAACACTCCATGTGGAGTGAGCCCTCAGCCCCAGGGGGCACGGCTCACCATGAGATAGGTACGCCAAGGCAATGGCATCCACTATCCAGTGGGCCAACCTCTGCTTGGAGACAGCCTTCCCTTTCTGCTGACCTCCGTAGCAGACAAGGAGCTGCTCAGAGCTTCTAACGCTCCGGGTGCGGTCCACATAGATGTGCCGCGGTCTTACGGGACACAGCAACGCCAAGGCTGGGCCTGCCTCCTCCAAGGGCAGTGCTTGCAGGTTCACCACCTGATCGCAGAAGGTCGTGGTGGGAACCTTGGGCATGTATCCAGGCCGGGGTCTCAGGACAACGTGAGAGTAGTCCAGCCCGAGCACAAGGCACTCATCGCTCACCGAAATGCTTGGAGGTCCCCGACTTTCTTGGTGGAAGTGAGCGCGGTCAGAAGCGCTGTCCTAGCAGACAGGAACTTCAGCTCGACTGAAACCAGCAGCTCAATGGCACCCCTCTGAAGTCCAGATAGAGAGATCCCAGGAGGGCACCAGGGGTGGCCTAGGAGGATTTAACCTTCTGTTACCCCTCAGGAACCTGACGATGAGATCATGCTTTCCCAGGGACCGGCCGTCCACTACAACGTGATGTGCTGCGATAAGGTGAAGGGTGACAGCCTACCCTCCAACCTTTCCTGCAGGAAAGAAAGCACTACTCCAGTCGTGCATCTTCAGCAGTCTTCTCGGCGAGAAGAACACCAGATTGCGAACCGACTCAACTCTAAGGCAAGAGCTTGCCTCGTAGAGAGGGCTCTGGCCTGAGTGAAAGTGTCTTCCACCGCCGGTGGACAAAACACTCAAGTCTGCCACGTCCAACCAGAACAGCTTCCAGACAGATGATGAATGGCTTTGTGGAGATCTACACGCTCCTCCACTCGGCTCCGAAGCAAAAATCTGATGAGTGGATGCACCTGTCACCTATTTATACCCGTATGCACGGGAAGTGGCTCAGGTATGCAAAATCCATTAGCCAATATTCATTGGCGTTTTCTCAGAGTCAGAGATGATTGGGCCTCCCAAGTGAATCCCCTAATGTTGTCACGACATAACTCGTAGTGACCGACAGATAGGGAACCCTAGTTTTTTGAAGGAAAAAGTTGTTGTGGGGGTGAATTAAAATAAGAAACATCTTTTAGTTGTTTTGTTTTATTTAGATGCTTGTTTTGTCTTATTTCAAATAATTTTAAGTCATCCTAAAGGCAAGTTTGCTGAGGCCCCCTAGTGGGCCCCGTTCCTCTGCTTGAGAATCACTGCTTTAAATTATTATGCAGTCAGTTAAGACTACTCACCGTAAAAGCACAGTGATTGTTCTGTATTCATTTTCCCCCAGAGCATTTCTAATACACACTCTCATGAGCTCTTATCCCAATTAAACAAATTTAAAAACTCTTTAGTAATTAGGTGCCTTTGGACCTCAAACAGGAAACGCTTGGTTGGTTTTAAAAGCCATTACATTGCTCATAGACAGCTGAGAAGCCAGCTCTTTGAGAGTATACCATCTGCTCATGTGAATGAAAATAACCTTCTCTGTACTTCTGAGCCATTAACGGCTTTTACTGTGTTGTGTAATTGTTCACGATGTGGACCTTAAAAAAATCTAATTTAAATGTATTTTTCTGAGTTCTTTAGTGCCGTTATACCTATATTCAGTTGACTGGCAGCTCTAAAAATGCCCTGGGCTCTAGGACAAGAAATTTAGCTAAATGTTTAAAATTTCATGGTGGTTTTATTGGTGTGTGGCACTTTTTGTTTCTGCTGAAATGGCCACTTGGTGAGGAGGATTGGAAAGAGATTTAGATGCGAGTACCCCAGATTCCCCATCACAGAAAGTGGAGCTGTCAGGAGTCATCACTTTATGAGACTATGTGTGTGTACGTAAATGTGTGTGCATGGATGCATGAATATAAGTGTGTGTAGGAATGTGCCTGCAGTATGGGAAGAGGGCTGTTTTTTTGTGCAAGGCAAAGGTTTTTAAATGTTACAGACTTGGCCCCCAGAAGCAGGGCCAGCACTAGCTATAGGCAGAGCAGGCGATTGCCTAGGGCCTCAGGCTTTGAGGAGGGGCCTCCATAACCGTAACATCCCCTAAATGCCAGTCCACCAGTAAAAACGGACAGCAAATTCTAGCCTCATTGTTCATTGGATATAGTTGAATTGATGACATCGCGCCGGGAGCTGACTAGCAAATTAGCTACAAAAGTAAAAGCAGAGAAGTTTACACACATTATATTTTTTAATGGTTCAAATAAAGGATCTCAGGTGTATTTTCTAACTTCGGCCAAGGATTACTGCTCTAAAATAACACTTATAATTTCAGTTTCAACTAACTAAATAACTTTTTTCTGCTTAGTAGCGATCGTGTTCCACTTGATTTGTGTATATATACACATGTCATACTTAGGGTAACAATGCAATACATAATATCATATTATTGATATTAATAATATGGCAATATCTGTAGCCAATATTGATCAAATTGGAGGGGAAATCCTGCGCGCCCAGCTAGGGGAAAAAAATGTTAAAAGCACTTACTGAAGTGGTATTCTGGAACTAATAAAACAGCAAAATAATAACAACAACAACATCTTCATTAAAAAAAAAAAGGAAAAAAAAAAGAGATTACCTTATAAAGTTTGATGAATATGTACCGGTCAAAAGTTTTGAAAATTGCTATTTTTAATGTTTTTGAAATAAATTTATTATGCTCATCAAGCCTGCATTTATTTGATAAAAAATACAGAACAAAAACAAACAAACAAAGAAAACAGTAATATTTAGCAAGGATGCGTTAAATAGATCAAAAGAGATGTATATTGTTATAAAAGATTAATATTTTTAATTTTAACATCTTTTTAATAATCATAAAATCCTGAAAAAGGTATCACAGGTTATAAAATAAACATTAATCACTGTTTCTAACATTGATAATAAATCAGCATATTAGAATGATTTATGTAGGTTCATGTGACACTCAAGACTGGAGTAATGGCTGATGAAAAATCCGTTTTGCATCACAGACATATACAGTATTTTTAAGTATAGTAAAATAGAAAATCATTATTTTAAATTATAATAATATTTCACAACATTTTTTTTTTCTGTATTTTTGATCAAATAGGCTAAATCCAGGCTTTATGAGCATAAGAGACTTCTTTCAAAAACATTTAAAATAGTAATTTTCAAAATTTTTGTACTGTATAAGTAAAAAATATAGACCATTTAAAGTTAAATGTTGTATAAATAAAAAGGTTAGGAATCATATTTGTTTCAAGTGCTTTTTATTGGTGGTGGGGGGCCTCTAACATGATTTTTGCCTAGGGCCTCCTAATGTCTAAAACCGGCCTTGTTCAGAGGGTTTCCATGATGTTCCCAGTATCACTGATGTTTTAATACTTGGAAAACAGAGTTTTCTCCTAAACCCATAAGGATAACTGAACAGGCCTATGTTTTATTTATTCTCTTTTCTTTTTCCAGGTTTATGACTTACTTTCTGACGCATTGCAACACTAGATGTGGGTCAATGTTTGTCTAGTAAGTTTGACCCTGTTGGTAGATGTCAAATAATTTTATCAAATAAATAAAAGGCAACAAATAAATTCTATAAATATTTCCTAAAAGAATGGATGAGTGTCAGACTGTACTGGTATGTGCATGTGTGTGCTGGCTGGGATGCTCCTGGTACTAACAGCTCTATGTGTGGTCTGATTGATGAAGCTTGACTGTGTGATTCCTCTCTATTTACCTGCTTCAGTAAACAGAGTTCCATCTTTATGGAGCCACTCACCCAGATACAGAAAGGGCTTGCGTGTTCAGCTCCATTAAACGGACTCATTCCTTGAGTCAGGTTTATCTGGCCCAGCACAGGAGGGGCACGTGAGTAAACCTCAGTTGGAATGAATGTGCTTGACTTGGAACATATCTAACACCCTTTGGATAAGTCAGCAACTACTGTATGTCACATTACTTTAATTATAAGATTGATTCCATTTGGATTTCTGTTTCATTTATTTTGATTCTGATTCATTTATTTTGATTCTGATTCATTTGTGTATATTTAGCCATAAGGTCTGTTTGCTTACATATAAATGCTGCAAGATGTCAATTTTATTTAATATCCGTAATTTCTTAAATGGTTGTGTATAGAGTATTTACAGAGTGTTAACTTTTAGTTTTAGTTACTTTTTCTTATTTGTAAGTCGCTTTGGATAAAAGCGTCTGCTAAATGACTAAAAGTAAAAGTAAAGTAAAGATGTACAGTGCATTTCTGACTAATTCAAATGGGTCTTTTTCAACTATAAACAACCAGCTAAAGAGTCCTTTGTTTTTGGAATCAGTCCACACTTTTTGGGTTGGTGTCTGTATTCAGAAAGGCACGGAAAGCAAATAATGCGTTCTAATAAAATAACGCGAGCCACTAAAGGGACATGGTTAGCTTCTTGCTAGCGGTAACATTACAGAACATAAGATTTCACTTACCACATAAACACTGTGAAACAGCCAATCAAAGCAGAGCTCAACATTATTATTCATGACGCTTCCAAATAAGGTAATAACAGACCATTAAATTCTAGGGACAAATTCCATAGGGTTTTAAATGGACATGTTAAACCATTTCAGATTTGTTGCCCTTACCTAAACCACATACCTTCTATGTAGATATCAGAACAATTTAAAATATTGTATCAATGCATTCTATGGCACCTTTAAATCAACTTTTATGCAAATGTATTTACAGTAATACTGTTTGTGGCTGATTCACTAAAAATAACCAGCTCTTAAGAGTCGTTTCATTGGTAAATCTGAATATTGCGATGCAGTTTGTTTTGCGACTATTCCTCAAGGGCAACATCAGATTTAAGCTACTTTAGTTAAATTTGTTAAAGGGAATATTTGACCCAAAAACAAAAATTGTCATTAATTACTCACCCTCATGTCGTTCCAAATCCGTAAGACAAATTATGACATTTTTGATGAAATCTGAGAGCTTTCTGACTGTTGCAATACAGGTTTGGATCCATTTGCAGCTTTATTAAGAATAGTCAGGCAGTACAGGGTGAAACACCAGCAAGCAGAACAGCAGAGGCAAAACAGAGACATAGTCAAGTTACAGGCGGGAGATCAGGGCAGGCGGCAAACAAACACAGTCCAGTAGAAACAATCCGGGTCGGGGCAGGCAGCAAAACAATCAGAGTAACAAAGAACAGTCCAAGATCAAACCAAGAAAACAAACAAGGGTGGAACGCTCAGAAATGATGGCCAGAGCAAATCAAGACTTCGCAAAGAGTCTTCTTCTTCTTCTTCATTTGGTGTTTTATGGCGGTTGGCAAACCAACTTTCGGTGCATTACCGCCACCAACTGGACTGGAGTGTGAAGCACTAATAACAATAATCAACTAAATAAAAATAAAATAAAAATAAAAAAATTTAATTAACCCCTATACTTCAAATTCTCCAATCTACTCCTATTGCTTTGAGATACTTCATTATCGCACTATATATTTTTACTTGTTCTACTTGCTTTCCCAAAAGAATTTCCATACTGAATACTACCACACCCAATATTCTTACTATCCTCTTAAGTACTAACCTTTCTTTTCCATATTTTAAACATTTTATTAAAACATGTTCTATTGTTTCTGCCTGATCACAATAATAACATTTTCCCGTATCATGTTTTCCTATCTTAAACAAGGAATGATTTAATCGTGTGTGCCCTATTCTAATACGAGAAACAATCGGATCCTCTTTCCTATTCCTAAAAACACTTCTTCCATTTCCTACTTCGCAAAAAGAGTCTGAGTGAGTGGTCGTTTCTCAATACCAAGTTCGCAGAGTCTGGACTTCCGTCCTTTCGAGTTTGGACTTGCCAAGTTCGACTCAGAAGAACGAACTCTCGAGGACGGGAGGACGAACTGAATTCTGGGTTATGGCCCGTATCAAGTCAGCACAAGTCACCTCTCGATGCATCCTCGGTAAAAGGGGCGGAACAAGAACACATCCGGGGATTTGAACTGGACTTGGCTAGATGTGAACTTTGAATTGGAACAGTACTTGGGCAGCGACTGATGACGTTTCACAAGTCCACAAGAACACAAGTACAGACAAGTACGCATATTGAGAAACGGCCAGTGTGTGGCTTATATGTGTGTGTGTAAATGAGGTGCAGGTGTGGTGGGCGTGATCAGTCCCAGGTATGAGGGAAGATGGGAAATGGAATGGCAACTGACTAATATTCGGGTGACTGTTCCTTCTGGTGGACCGGAGGAGGCGGTACGGGAGCCTCCTCTGTAACACTGACCCTGCATAGACAGCAATGTAACTGAAACAATTTAAGGCCCAGAAAGGTAGTAAGGACATCGTTAAAATAGTCCATACAACGTCAGTGGTTCAACTGTAATGTAATAAAGCTACAAGAATACTTTTTGTGCGCAAAGAAAACAAAAATAACAACTTTATTCAAAGATTTCTTCTCTTCCAGGTTAGTTTCCACTGCCATTCATGAGAGTGCCATGATGCATGTGTCTGTTTTAATGGACTATTTTAATGATGTCTTTACTATCTTTCCGGGCCATAAAATGTTTAAGTTGCATTGCTGTCTGAGCAGAGTCAGAAAGCTCTCAGATTTCATCAAAAATACGTTAACTGGTGTTCCGAAGATGAACGAAGGTCTTACGGGTTTGGAACCACATGAGGGTGAGTAATTAATGACAACATTTTCATTTTTGGGTGAATTATCTAGTGCCGTCAAACGATTAATCGCGATTAATCCCATCCAAAATAAAAGTATTTGTTTACATAAAATATGTGTGTGTGCTGTGTATATTTATTATGTATATATAAACACACACACATGCATGTATATATTTTAGAAAAATATTTTATGTTTATATATTCAATATATTTATATATAATACAAATTATATGAATATAAATATACATGTAAATATTTCAAAATATATGCTGTGTGTATTTATATACATAATAAATATACACAGTACACACACTGTGTATATGAAACCAAAAACATTTATTTTGTAGACGATAAGATTAATCGTTTGACACCACCAGAACTATCCCTTCAAATCTAATGATATCACCTGTCAAATATGTGCTTTGTGAGAAAGGTGTTTTAAAACAAGCCAAACTATTGTATTTTTACATATTTGTATGGCCGTGTAGAGATATTGAGTGGATTTAAAGTGGCTACAACATTTATACAAGATGTTTCAGGACTGTTTTTGTTGAATCAGCTTGTATGCAAATATATTTACAGGAATACTGTTGGGTTTTGATTCACAAAAAATATGTGTCATTTCATCTGAATATCGCAGTGCAAGCCTTGTTGGGGGCAACATCGGCATTCACGCTAAATATCATAATTACTGTAATTTTGACGTGACAACACATGACATTCTACTTGGAGCTGTTCACACCCTTGGACTTGGACACGGAACTATCGCACTATCAAGTATAGTGCTTAATGAATCTGAGGTGGTCAGGTATTACAATTCGTAGCTCTCGGAAAGCTCCCAGTTCACAAGTTGTAATTACAAGTTCTTCGAGGACGTGAACGCTTTTTACAAGTTGACATCTCATAATAGCGGTAATTACGATATGGCGTGAATTCACCTTGGTTAATTTTGTTAAATCTGATGATATCCGCTGTTAAACATGCTTTGTGAGAAAGGTGTTTTAAAATCGGCCAAACAATGGGCAATGAGGGAGCTCCATGCTCAATGCAGATTTAATGCCACTGAACAATTAACTCGTCTCCTCCAACCTGATGAAAGTTTGATATGCCCAGCTAGCATTAATGAGGAACCACAATCCACTGTACCACATTTTAAAGATCAACACATTTACACTCAACCCATTTTCTGATGACACTGTGTGAGTCACTTAGAGGCATTTGATGAATTATGAACATCAGCCAGGCACAATTTGTTTCTGGGATAGTGCTGAATAGCATGATGAATCCTCTAGAAACAATGGTGACATCTTGAAGGTAAACAGAATGAAGACAGATGGCTCATTACCTGCTGTTCCTTAGGATTTTCATTCATCTCCAGTCATTATTTTGTTTGAAGTTGCTTACTAAGTTGCTAAGTTCTGAGTTAGGCAGCTATTTGTTCAATTTTTGGTTGCGCTCAATTCAGCCTCTCAAATTAAATAAACTCTCTGCATTTGCTACATTTTTTTATTCATTTGTATGGCTCTGCAGAAATATTCAAGCAATGAAACAAAACTTTACAAGATCTAAAGTGGCCACAACATTTATAAGACATGTTTTAGGACTGTTCTTTCTTTTCTCAGAAATAAAAATATAACTTTCCAATACTACGTCAACATGCTATACATTTCCCTTCGGTTTTATAATATCTGAGTATATCTGTAAACAAACTATGTTAACTCACAACTGATGACACACTAACCTACAGGATCCAGAGGTTGTGTGCATATGAAAGCAAAATAAGGATAGAGCTTCTAACCTCTGACTAGTATCCCATAGATTTACTGTACTTTAACACAGTTTATTGGAGTCAGCTTTATTGGAGTTGTTACTGCAAACAGACTGCTGTAACATATTAAAAGGTCTCAATCTTTCAGTAACTTTATTATTTTTTGCTTTATGAAATCACGCATGCTGACTGGTTGCCCTGGCAACAGGGCACCTCATGCCAACCAATAATGCTGCATTTCTATAACTAAATTCTATAACCTCAGTTTCCCAAAGCGAATAAGTGTGGGTTTCGGGCTCAGAACCTTTGTTGCAGCTATTTTAAGACTATTTGTGGGGAAGAGCTTAATCAATTAAAAAAAGGAAAATAAAAAAAGCAATAGCCAGTTGTGGCTTTTATCACTTTTAAATCAAGAAAATTAATCAGTAAGCCCATTCCAATTTCCTTAGGTGTCAAGACTTCATAGGGAACATGCAAAGACAGCATGAAAAAGTGGGTGAATTTGCATTAACACACAGGCTGACAGTATTGCATGAGTAAGTTCTGAGGAAAGTGCATTAAGAAGGAAATATTGAAAGGCCTTTGCCAATGTTTGTGCAGGGAGAAATGTTTGTGTGGTCATAATGTTGATTTTCATGACAACTTGAAATCTTGCAACGCTTGCAGCAAAAGCATGAGACCCAGGTAAAATGTAGGTGCGTGTTTGCATATGTGTGTTGAACCAAGAAGAATCGGAGGTGTTGCAAATAAGCAATATTCACTGACACATTGGAAAGAGAATATTTCCAGTGTCTTCTCATATAAACGAACTAATTGCCTAGTTATGTCAAGACAACATGAAATAACATTCTTCCCTTTAACGAAAAACAAATGAACTGTGTGAGAAGTCTCCAGTTTTATCCAGCAGAAATGGACATTGTTTTTGTTCTCAGCATAACTTGCAGAGGTTCATGCTTTTTAGCCACTTGATATTATTTCCTTTCAGTGAATAATAATGCTGTATTCTTACTGTTTGCAAAAAATTTATTAATTAATTAATTAGTAGGATTTATCAGTAAAGCGTGAAATGTCAGTTTTTTGTGTGTGTGGGGGGGGGGTACAATTTTGAGCTACATTGTAGTCATTTTATTTATTTATTAAATAGTCATTTTATTTATTTATTAAATATTAATATTGATCACTCACAGTAACATTTGCTCATTACCCACCAAGGTCCACAATGATAAAGCTTTTCTTTTTTTTCGCCCAGATACAGTGATACTGGACAGTAGCAGATCAATATTGTTTCCTCCTTAATTTTCAAAGATGTCTATTCACCTTAAACTTTAATGTTGTTTAAATGCAATGGTGGAGTCAGTCGTGTGTGAAAGTAATCATTCTGTTTTGAGTGCTTTCCATTCGTTTACCCCTGAGAGTGCAAACAGTATGGCTGGGAAAGGTCAGGGACCATTGCTGAGATCTCCGCTAGACCCCGACTGTGTTTTGAATGAAAGGAACAGTGGATAAAAGAAAGATAGAGAGAGCAGAATGACAGAAAGTACTGTAAGTTTTAGTGACTTGAGAGAATGAGCAGGGCTCAGTTTGACTTAGCTTTTGGGTTTGCTCCAAATACTGTCCTGCTGACTTAAGGGCTCCCCTCTGCTCTTGTATCTGCAGTGAAAGAAGAGCTGAAGAAGAAAAAAACAAGGATGATGTTAAGGTGAATCAGCTTTGTTAGCATATTATGCAATAATTTAGAGTTTGAAGCTTTGAGGGGCTCAACATTTTAAAGACATTCCAGAAGGAAGAACCTTTTTGTCCCGCAGTTAATCAAACGCCAACTAAAGATGTTTTCAACAAAATACTAAAGGTGGAAATTAGCTAAATAATTCCAATCACGTGGATTCCAACTGAAATGGCTGGATTTGGTACAAGGCAATTCTCAGAAGAATGGTAAATGTGACCGCACATTAATGCTTTGTTGTATAGTATTTACTATATAACAATGCGGTAATAACGTCAGAGTTTGTCTTGTTAATGTTCCGTCTGCTCATAATCTAAAACGCTTAAGGCCTGGTCACACCAAGGATGATAACTATAAAGATAACGATAAATATAAATATAGAGTTCTAGAAATCGTTCTCAGTTTTAAAGAACAGCAGAGTCCATACCACAGCTATAATGATAAAGGCTCAGAGAAACGATATCATTGAAATCACTTTCAAAACTATTTTTTCCATCTCATGAACGATAAAAACATTGACGCCCAATCAGAATCAATCCTGCTATCACAAACTCAAGCTCGAATTTAAAGTGGCAGATGTGCATGCGCTTAGAATAAGCAGAAGATATCGTCCACTGGTGTGGACACTAGTTATCTTTATAGGTATCTTTGTAGTTATCTTTATAGTTATCATTCTTGGTGTGAACGGGCCTTTATGCGTTCTTCTGTTGCTAAGGTTACCTTCTCAGGAGAACACTATATTTTTATTACATCTATTTAGTGCCGAGAAAAAATACACAACCTGAGTTGTGATCCTTTCCCATTACTAAAATGTGTGAAGCGCCAATTAAAAAATACTTTACATAAATTTACTTTTAAGCCCTCTCAAACATTTTGACTTCCTTCGAGACCTCTTAATTAAAAACTCATTTTAAATAATACAGAAAAGAAAGAAAGTGGCACAATGGGGCTAGAAACTAAAAAAAGTCGATGTCTGAAACTTGTCCAAGCTTGATGTAATTACCTTGCTTAATTGCCACGGTGTTGTTATGGTGGTATTGAATGTCAAGGCAACAAGGAATGAAAGAGATGAACAGACATGCTCTCATCATTATCAAGGGATTCAAATTCATCATTCATTATCGTCTTTAGAAATAAATGAACAGCTGTCATTTCAGAAGTTTGACATCCTTAAAGACATGATACACAGCTATTTGAGTAAAAAGTGTAAAAGCTGTGAAACTGAGATGGTAGCCTACTTCAGTAGGGATGTATGGTGTATCTTATGCAAAATGGCACTTTGTTTCAGTAACAAAAGTGAGAGTTTGTTAAACCCGCCCCTAAACCTACCTGTCACTGGGGTCTAGACAAATAATACAAAATCGTACCAATGAGGTCATACAAATTAGTACGAATTAGCCACCTCGTAAAATATGTAACGTTACAAATTGGTCATGAGATAGCATTCGGAAAATACATCACAGAACAAAGAGGAAACTGACAACACACCGACAGACAAGACAGAACAGGTTACTTTAAAGTCTCAGCTTTCAAATTTTGTCTTTTTGTAAGAAATTCAAACCATTTTGTGGCTCTTGAATGTGTTGTGACAGATCGCTGTAGCACCTCAGTTCAAGTGGCACGTGAACTGGTCGTCTTTATGGATTTACATATAGCACAAAATAAACATCATAACGTATTTTATTTCAACCGCTGAAAGATGTCAGTACTCACAGTTTTCAAGTTTGTCCACCAAAGTTAGTCTACTCTACTGTCTGTTTTGTTTGTCGTCGGACAAAATGGCATTATGATTGGTCAGATCGTATGTCAATCAAGCTCTTTGTGAAGAGTTAATTTTAACAAGCAGCGCTGTGTATTGATTTCAATTACAATGTTCTTAAAGACTAAAAATACATGATTAAGACAACATTCTATTGCTTAAACAGTGAAATAATTGCTTTGGGAAGTTGTTAAAGAACTGTGCTTATGATCAGGTATAGTATAACATTATTACATAGTATACCAATTTTTAAATTGCATATAACATCCTGTTGGAATAATCTCAATTAAATGTACATATCTGTCAACATTTATGAACAACAACACAGAAACAGATTGTTAGTTAGCTTTTGCTAGACAATAAACATATTCTTAGTGAAAAATGTCACATGCTCCCACACCAGAAGTACACTTTCGTGAGAAGTGTGGCTCCAGATATACACACACTTGGGCCCTTGTGTTTTGGAGGGAGGGGGATTCTAAGCTGATACACATCAGTGCATTTCAGGTCCCCTGTGTATGTGTGTATGTATCAATGCATGACTGTGACGGGAGGGAGTCACTGAGTCTCTCAGCCATATTCCCTCTAGTCTCTGAGTCCCCTGCCCCAGAAGTCCTACTGTCTAATCTGTCCAGACAGCCACCAGGACATTGAGAAATAAACACTTTTTTATATCTAGAAATTGGCTTGGTAACTTTATCCAAATGTTTGTTTAGCCTTTGTCTTTGTGAAACTGGCTCAGGGCAGTGCAGTTTCTTGCAAGCCTTGCTCCAAATTCAAGTAAGGGCCTGTCTCTTTCTTTCAGTTATGCCTGGTTTTTGAATACTTTCTGCATATAAAATACTTTCAACTAAAGTTTTTACCTTCGCCCTATGTCTATCTCTGCCTGTCAATCTCTCTCTGTCCTTTTCTTTCTCCCGCTAGCTGTTGTGCCAAATGCAGTTGTGTCTCTGTGCAGTGAAGCGACGTCTCTAGAATTACTTTAAATGTGCAAAACAGCAACATATATAATCTGCCATGATCAACAGGGAAAAGGGACTTCATGTACCTCATTTCTGCTAACACTGATGTGGCTTGATGTGCTAAATCAACTATGCTATTTTAGTGTGAACTGTCTGTCCATCATTAATGATGGCGACCTGTCAACACCTCTTTTTACCATGACTGGTTTTGCCCCCCACACTTATGGCAAATAGCGGAAACTGTTGAGCAGAGTTTTTCTGTTTTGTTTGTGGTTGGTGTAATGAATGGTGAACATGTGCTGGAATTCCAGAAACACAGAATCATACTGAATGAAAATAGTTGCTACATACTTGTTTATAAATGTATTTATCCACTGACCTACAATATTCCAGGACTAATATTTAAATGTTTTTGCTTACCAAGGCCAAGTATTTATTTGATCAAAAATTAGTAATATTAATATTATAAAATATTATGACAATTTAAAATAAATGTTTCCTCTTTGAATAATATATTTCAATGTAATTTATTAAATGTAATTTATTCGTGTGATAGCAAAGCAAAATTGTCATTAGTCATTATTTCAGTCTTCAGTATCAAATGATCTTTCAGAAATCATTCCAATCATTCCATTATTATTATCATTGTTGAAAACAGTTGTACTGCATAATATCTTTGTGAAAACTGTAATACACAATTATTACACAAGGTATGGGGTAAGTATATATTTAGTATATACATATACTTGTTGAAAAGCAGGGTTTTTTTTTTTTTTTTTTGCATATTATGTCAATAATATTATTAGATTTTCTTCTGGAAATTCTATAGACCTGATCTCGGGTTCAATACATCACATAGACAATTTATTTATTAAAACAGTAAAAATATGACCTAATTAATATTCATAATTATTATTAATATTAACTGTCCACCTCTAAATTAGGGAGGTTTATACGCAACAACACAGATGGCAGATGTGGTTATGTGGCTCTCATTATTCCATTGATGCTTGACATTTAATTGCACATGTGTAAGTGTATGTGTTTGCTCAGTGTCACTGTAATAAAGTCTAATTTAATTATGAAATAGAAGACCCAGCACAGCCCACTTTGCCCTCATGGTACAGTGGGAAGCAGCAGTAATAGCTGACCTGCACTGTGATAAGCAGCAAAGCAGTAATTGGGGTGTCATGAGCCACAGGTGTGACATCCTGCCACATGTTTCTCTGAGCAATGTAGGAAGAGCTACCTGCCTCTAATTAAAATGAGCCGCATCAGGAAGAGCTCACTACTTTGCTTGCGAATCAGTGCATCGACTACTTGCAATGTACTATGTTTTGTCATGTGTTCATGTCTTTGTTCAACATTTTATGTTCTTGATCCCTAAAAGTGTTATTATAATGAACTAAAACTAAAACTAAAACCATTAAACAAAATTAAAACTAAAACAAAATAAACTTTAGCTGAAAAAATAAAACTTTTTCATTTCACTTATAGTTCCTAATGCAATATTAGTTCAGTTCATATAGTTTAACTTCATATAAAATACAACTGAAACTGAAAATAAAACGAAAAAAATTTAGTAAACTTTTAAAATAATAATAATAATATAATTATGACACACAATGAAATTGCTATTCTATTTTACTAAATATACTATAATACAAACAATAAAGCTGTCTCAAAACACTATAATAAAAAATTATAACATTAATACTAATATAATACTAAAATAACACCAATCCTAGACATTAATCTGTGAAAACAAATGGCGGGATTTTACAATATTTAACAGTAATATGTTACGATAAAATGAATTCAATTCAGGCTAGGTATATATAATATAATATAATATAATAACCAGCAACAAAAAATGCTGCAGCACAACATACACACACACGTCTGTTCAGCTATCCTTGTAAGGACTCTCCATAGGCGCAATGGTTTTTATACTGTGCAAACCGTATTTTCTATCGCCCTACACCTAAACCTACTCCTTACAGGAAACTTTCTGCATTTGTACTTTCTCAAAAAACTATGATTTATAAGCGTTTTGAAATATGGGGACATGGGGCAATGTCCTCATAAATCACCTTCTCCTTGTAATACCTATGTCATACCCATGTCATTATGCAAATTTGTGTCCTCATATGTCACAAAAACACGCGCACACACACATACACATACTTGTTTCTGTGAATTGTGGGGACTTTCCATAGACTTCTATTATTAAGTCTATTCTATAGACTTATATTTTCTATCCCCTAACTCAAACCTAACCCTAAACATACCCCTTACAGAAAACTTGTTTGCATTGTTCCACTTTCAGATAAACACCACAGGCCGGTCCCTACAAAGTAAAAAAAATCAGGTTTTACTATCCTTGTGGGGACATTTGTTTTAAAATTAATTCTTTAATATTAATACAGTACACTGGGCCCTACTTGTTACATCATTTTAGAGCAGGGCTGTCCAAACTCGGTCCTGGAGGGCCGGTGTCCTGCAGAGTTTAGCTCCAACTTGCCTCAACACACCTGCATGGAAGTTTTTAGTATGCCTAGTAAGAGCTTGATTAGCTGCTTCAGGTGTGTTTAATTAGGGTTGGAGTTAAACTCTGCAAGACATTGATGTTCTGTCGATTTGTGCTACCCTGTCAGATTTTCCTACCTCCCATTAAAACAGTAGGTAGTATAATTCGACAACGAAAAATGCTACCTGTTAAATTGTTTTATTAACGTCTACACCTACCCCAATCCTAAACCTATCCCTTACAATAATGCAGATGCATTAAATATTGTTGTTCAGCATGAGAAAAAGGACGCAATATCGATGTGCGCATGCGCAGTAAGCCCCGGTAGGAAAATCTGACGGGTAGGATAAAATGTCAGGACACCAGCCCTCCAGGACCGAGTTTGGACAGCCCTGTTTTAGATGCAGCTGCCTGTAGTAAACGGTAGAACTACTACTACAGTCATAGCCAAAAATATTGACACCCTTGCAATTCTGTCAGAAAATGCAACCCTTCTCTCAGAAAATTGTTGCAGTTGCAAATGTTTTGGTACTCACGTTTATTTTTTTTTTGTTTGCATTGGAACAAAACAAAAAAAAAAAACAGAGAAGAAAAGTCAAATCTGATACAATTCCACACAGAACCCAAAAAAATGCACTGGACAAAATTATTGGCACTCTTAACTTAATATTTGGTAGCACCCCCTTTGGAAAAAATAACTGAAATCAATCGCTTCCTATAAACATCAGTGAGTTTCTTACACCTCTCTACTGGAATTTTGGACCACTCTTCTTTTGCAAACTGCTCCAGGTCATTCAGATTTGAAGATCTCTCCACAGGGGTTCTATGGGATTCAGATCTGGACTCATTGCTGGCCATTTCAGAACTCTCCAGCGCTTTGTTAGTAACCATATCTGAGTGTTTTTTGAAGTGTGTTTCGGGTAATTGTCCTGCTGGAAACCCATGACATCTGGTGGAGACGCAGTTTTCTGACACTGGCCACTACGCTGCGCCCCAAAATTCTTTGGTAATCACCAGATTTCATGATACTGTTCACACAGTCAAGGCATCCAGTGCCAGAATAAGCAAAGCAACCCCAAAACATCTTTGAACCTCCACCATGTTTGACTGTATGGACTGTGTTCTTTTCTTTGAAGGCCTCATTTCTTTTTCTGTGAACAGCGCCATGATGTCCTTTACCAAAAAGCTCTACTTTTGTCTCATCTGTCCATAGTACATTCTCCCAGAAGGATTGTGGTTGTGTCACATAAGTTTTGGCAAACTCCAGTCTTGCTTTTTTTTATGCCTTTGTGTCAGCGGTGGTGTCCTCCTGGGTCTCCTACCACTAGCAGATGGCGACAGATAGTGCGAGCTGACACTGTTGTACCCTGTGTCTGCAGATCAGCTTGAATTTGTTTGGAAGTTAATCGGGGTTCTTTATCCAGCATTCGAGCAATCCTTCGTAGTAATTTTTCGTTAATTTTGCTCTTCCGTCCACGTCCAGGGAGGTTAGCTACAGTGCCATGGGCTGTAAACCTCTTGATGATATTGCGCACAGTGGACACAGGAACATGTGTAGCCTTGAGATTGTCCATGTTTTTCCACAATTATTCTCTCAAATCCACAGACAACTCTTTACACTTCTTTCTTTTCTCCATGCTCAGTGTGACACACAACACAAAGGTTGAGTCAACTTTTCTCCATTTTAACTGGTTGCAAGTGTGATTACTATATTGCCCACACCTGTTACTTGCCACAGGTGTGTCTAAATACAAATTTAGACATCACATGCTTGAAAAGCAATTATTTCTTACAATTTTGACAAGGTGCCAATAATTTTTGTCCAGTCCATTTTTGAGTTCTGTGTGAAATTTGATCAAGTTTGACTTTTCTTATCTGTTTTTTTTTTTGTGTGTGTGTGTTGTTGCAGTGCAAACAAAAACAATAAGCACGTGAATACCAAAACATTTGAAATTGGAACAATTTTCTGAGAGAGTTGTTGCATTTTCTGACAGAATTGCAAGGGTGCATTTAGGGTGGATTTATGGCCATGACTGTATAAAAAATATTCTAATATTGTAAATCCTAATACTGTAAATCCATGTCATAATTTTTTACAGTGTACCACCTTGAGAAAGAGAGTGTATGCATAGTTGAATGACTGCTCGACCCATTTCTGCCAATGTGGTGACAGAATGACAGCAAAAAGAGCAATAGGTGTGACCATCAATATAATGAGCATTTAAATGTGTCCCATTAAAGCTTAAAAGTTGGAATTATTCTGGTTGAATTACCTCAGAACAGAACAGGCACAACCTCTGATGCAGGAACAGCTCTAATTTCATAGTCATTATATAGTCAGACACAAATCAAAGATCCAAGAATGAAACTGACAGATGATAGTCTAAATTTGCTGGACAAAAATATTGTTCTTGTAGAATATAGAACCCTAACTGAAGCAGTAAGCTCTGTAATATGAGTCTACTCTTGATGTGAGTGTCTACATTGTGATTCTTCTGCACATTAAACAGTCTGATTATTAACAACTGATCAGTGTGACTTTCCATCTGCCCACAGCTCTTGGTCCCTCACGCATGATTCATTCATCTTGAAGGGGTCAAGCTGTCAGAAATAAGTTTAAGGTCCATGCAATGTCTGTGACCAGGAAATCAACCATATTGTCATTTTCTAGACACTGCACAAAGAATTACATTCAGCTGTTTTTCATCACAGAGGATGAAGCGATGTTTTTCTAGTGTTGTTGTGAATATACTGCCATCTACTGAGGCAGACAGTTTATGGTTCAATGACTAATTCAAATTAGTTGCAGAACTTTTGTGGTGTTCTTCACAGACATTAGACAGAAAATAAACTATCATATAACCCATAACAGTTCTGGTGTTTCAACCTGATTGGCTGAGCAGCATTCCAACAAGAATGCTGATATAAAGCAGGGCCATGGCAGTGCTGTTTTAGTATTATAAACTATTTATTAATATTTTGAAGTAGCTTTCTTTTTTATCTTTGATTTTGTTTCATTTTTAATAATTTTGTTATGCGCTTTTGTAAATTTTATTATTTTTAAAATTGCTATAGCTTTTTTTAATTTAAATTTTTGTACTTAAAACTATTTATTTCACTTACCTGACAATGCAACATTTTTATTTTTTGTAATTTCTGTTTTTACAACATAATATTTTATTATTTGATTAGGTAACAATGCAAACATCATAAAGTAACATTTCATGACAGATCTAATTAGCCTACTGACTTTTTGTGTCACCTTACAATTAAAGAGCAAAGTCTAAAATAGTTGTTCCTATAGGTGGCCACTGGATGTCAGTCGTGACTAAAAAACAACGAATAAATGACCAAGGTGTGTGTAAAAAAATATTTTTGATGGAAACGTTCCAAATTTTGGAAAATGAGGTTGACTTTATTATTATTGTTATTATTGTTCCTGCCATTTGAGCATTTCCCATGAAATATCTGTCTGCAAACTAGACGCAGTTTCTAATCAAATGTGTGTATATGACAGCGTGTTATTATTAGTGGTGACCGTTTGCTCTCACCTATAAAGGCAGTGCAAGAATAGGAAGTACACACTCAAGCGAAGGGAGTGGCTTCAGCAGCAGTCTCTCTGTTTACCTGAGTCTGAGAGCTGGACTTTGACCTGGGAACCTTAAGGAAATAGGAAAAAACCTAGAGCACAACTTCGCAAGGTTAGTGAGCAATTTAAATGAATACAGGGTTGATGGCGGTGGCCGAAATATCGTACTAACTTTTATTTTACATGAATAGTCACACCAAATTGTTAATAATTCACTCATTAAAATCACAAAACTTGTAATGTTTTCAAGAATGATCCAAATGTATCGTAATATATGGATATAATATTACTTAAAAGACATAATTGTATATTAAAACTCTTTTACCTGCGTTTATATACGAAAGCTATATGTGTGTTTGGGAGGGCAAGTCTGCGCAGGTACAGTTATGTGCACGCGCATTCCAGAGTCTCCATATAGAGCGTGTGGAGAGTCTGTCCACGAAACCTGCTATCGAGGATTTAATAGTGAGGTCTGCCTTAACTAGTGTTTATTTCGTCTTAAGAATGAGTTTAAGGTTGTCAGTTTCTTAACTAAGTATTTCACCCTTTGATAAACGATAACTGCAAGGCAATGCAGGACCTCCGTATTTGGCCTGTTTTGGGTGAGGAGGATTATTATATAATTAAAAGATAAGCATTATATAGGTGCATATGTATTTTATTTCCTTAGAGATGATAGTGGGGGAAATCAACAAGAACATCAACTTATATAAAACAATATGAACAGAACACAAGTGTGTCTATCCATATTTATTTATTTATTTGGTTCCTGCTCTGGTCAGGGCATATATGTATAAAAAACATATAACTATATATAATTTGATCACTTATGAATGTCTAATAAAAATGTTAGACACATAAAATTTAACTACAAAAAATCTGTAGCATCTTTGTTGTTTTAGAATCTAACATTTAAATACTTTTCCCAGGTAAATATACATCTGTTTTCATATGTAGGGCTCCTCCCTTGTGTTGATCCTCTATTCTCTTTGTGCTCTATAGCTCGGAGCTGATGTTAGCTTGCAAAATCTATAGCCTCTAGAGGTCAAATCCCACATACTTGCTATCTGTGCTAGATTAACTATTTACTTTTTTTTTAACTAACCAGACTTTCAAAACAATGTCCGCTTTACTCAAGTGTGACACTGAAACTTTAGTCCTGTGTAATCAAATGATTAGTCACTTAAAAGAAGGCTTAAAACCGAAACCAAGACATGTATTCTTGGCATTCATGAAACATTTTAAAATAGTAACAATAAGGGATTATAATTAATCTTGCATTATTTAGCACAAAGGTATTGTCATAAGCAAGCATTGCACAAGACTGTTTCAGTTGCCTGTGCACAAATGGAATAGAGTCATGCTTGAGTAAGTTAAAAAAGACATGTAGCCTTACTTCTAGGAATTCATTGCTTCAGGCAAACAACACAGCAAGACAAGCCCTAAAAGGGAATACATACACAGAAACACGCACTCACATACATACATTCATGAACTAGCATCTTGCTGTGCCTTTAGATTTTATGTCAGACACCATCTAAACAGAATGACACCACACTGCAAATCAAAAACATTCCCTAAATACAATCGCATGGGTGTGAGAGACATATTTATTTGAGCACAGAAACACAACCACTGTGAGCAAACAGTGTAAACTTTGGTCTAAATGGATGCGTTGACGTAGGTGAATGGTATGTGAAGGCTTTTGAATCTGGTAAGGTTTTAGGTTGTCTAATAGCTATGCACATTATATGGGTACCATACTATATGTTGCATCTCAAAAAATGAGAAAATCATGGAAAAGGTCTTTATTTTTGTAATTCAATTAAAAAAAGCTAACTTTCTTATATTTAGATTCATTGCACGCAAACTAAAATATTTCAAGAGTTTTTTGTTTGTTTTAATTCTGATGGTTACGATTTACAGCTTAGGAAAATTAAAAATTCAGTATCTCAAAAAATTTGAATATTTTCTCAAAGACCAATAAAAAAAAGATTTACGAAACAGAAATGTTCAAGATCTCCAAAGTAGGTTTAATTATGCACTCAATACTTGATGGGGGCTCCTTTTGCACAAATTACTGCTTCAATGTGGCGTGGCATGGAGGCAATCAGCCTGTGGCACTGCTGAGGCATTATTGAAGCCCAGGTTGCTTTGATAGCGGCCTTCAACTTGTCTGTATTGTTTGGTCGGATGTTACTTATCTTCCTCTTGACCAAATCCCATAGTTTCCATATGGGGTTCAGGTCAGGCATGTTGGCAGGCCAATCAAGCACAGTGATATATCATGGTCAGCAAACCATTTGGAAGTGGTTTTGACACTGTGGGCAGGTGCTAAAGTCCTGCTGAAGGAAATCTGTATCTCCATAATGCTTGTGATGGAAGCATAAAGTGCTAAAGATGGAAGCATAAAGTGCTCCGAAATCACCTGTTAGACGGCTGCATTGACTTGATAAAACACAATGGACCAACACCAGCAGACGTCACAGCACCCCAAATCATCACTGACTTCGGAAACTTCACACTGGACTTCAAGCAGCTTGCAATCTGTGCCTCTCCAGTCTTCCTCCAGACTCCAGACCTTGATTTCCAAATTAAATGCAAAATTTTGATTTATCTGAAAAGAGGACTTTGGACCACTGAGCAACAGCCCAGTTATTTTTCTCCACAGCCCAGGTAAGAGGCTTCTGACATTGTTTCTGTTTCAGAAGTGGCTTGGTAGCACTTTTCCTGAAGACGTCTGAGCATGGTGACTCTTGATGCACTGACTCTAGCTTCAGTTCACTCCTTGTGAATCTCTCCCAAGTGTTTGAATCGGCTTTGCTTGACAGTATTCTCAAGCTTGCGGTCATCCCAATTTCTTCCTTCCAGTCAACTTTGCATTTAATATGCTTTGATACAGCACTCTGTGAACAGCCACTGCATTCAGTATTGACCTTCTGTGACTTACTCTCTTTGTGGAGGGTGTCACTGATTGTCTTTTGGACCATTGCCAAGTCAGCAGTCTTCCCCATTATTGTGGTTTCAAAGAACAAGAGATACCCGGAATTTATACTGTAGGGATGGTCATTTAATGAAACTCAAATTTTGAGATGCTGGATTTTTTACTTTCATGCGCTGTAAGCTCTAATCATCAAAATGAAAACAAAACAAAAAAAACATTTGAAATGTTCTACTTTACATGTGATGAATCTATAATATATGAAAGTTTCACTTTTTGAAATGTTACAAAAAAAAAAAACACTTTTTCACGATATTCACATTTTTTTAGATGCACCTGTGGTAGAGTTTAGAGTTTTTAAATGTATTGTATCTATTGATATTGTATATATAATTGTTCATGCTGATTTCCCTCATTTTTATGTGTAGATCTATGCCATCGTATAACCCTCGCTTAAAGTTAATCTTTAAAAACACTAGTAATTGTTAAATGTAATCTTTAACGAATCTCAAAATGAATGTCTATTTTCATGCTATAAATTAAAATGTTGTGATGCATAAATCCATTTTTCTCCTTTAAAATGACTGCTTTTTGTTTTATTTTTAATTTATTTAGACAAAATAGTACAAGTGTATAAAAGTATTATATACGTTGCCATTAATGCAAAATGCCTTCGCACATGCAACGCATGGTTCAGTTAACTATAAACCCTGTTGTTGTTTTTCCAAACTGGCCTTACTACTAGATGAGATGATTGTGTAATGGTGTGTGGATATCTTTGAGGACATGGCGAGTGATGCAAGCACCCTTTCCTGGAAGGTACCCACACAGGATTGGGATGGGGGCATCAAAAGCCCTGACCTGGGTCCTGTTGGAGTTGGCGGTCCTGTGAAGATCATCAAAGTGTGCTTCAGCAGCAGCAACAACCTCAGCAAAAACTTCAAACTGGTCAAATGTGACAGCTCATGGCAGATAAAGGTATACACTACTAAAGTAACTCTTTTCTATTTTAATATATTTTAATATGTAATTTATTCCTGTGATGGCAAAGCTGAATTTTCAGCAGTCATTACTCCAGTCTTCAGTGTCACATGGTCTTTCAGAAATCGTTCTAATATGCATTTAGTGCTCAATAAACTTTTTTTATTATCAGTGTTTAACACAGATATGATGCTTAATATTTTTGTGGAGTTCAAAAAAACAACATTTATGTGAATCATTTGTAATATTATAAATGTCTTTGCTGTTATTTTAAATGAGCCCTTGCTGAATAAAATTGAAAAATCTTACTGCCCCCAAAAGTTTGAATGGTAATCTGTATGACTAAAAAAACTGAACTATGGTTTTTCTGGTAATATTATGCCAAATGTTGGAATACCATGAATGAACACTTGGTGTTTTGCTTATCCATCAGACTATCATCCAGTCTATTCTGAACAGTGGGCGTTTGGGCCCAAATGTGCAAAACCCAGGATGCTTTGGGCTGAGGCTCAAACACCTCAAATCTGAGGAGCTCCACTGGCTTCATCCAGATCTGACTGTTGGAGAGGTTGAGCAACGCTACGAGAGCCATCACGCCGAGGCGGAGTGGAAGTGAGGGAGAATGACGGTGGTCACTCTTGACTCATATCACCAATATACTGGCCATTATTTGAACTTTTCATAAATGTGCGTATGTGTTTTATTTCAGATACGATCTTAGGATTCGCTACATTCCCACTGATTTCATGAAGAGGTTAAAAGAGGACAGGACGTTCCTTTTGTATTTCTATCAACAGGTGAGCAAACATCTCCAGATTTGCTTCCTGTCTATGGTTGTATGTGGTTATGTTTTGTTTAGTGAGTTCATGTAAATACTGTTCATCTTCTGGCAGGTGCGTTGTGACTACATGCAGCATCATGCTAGCAAAGTTAGCGACGGCATGGCACTTCAGCTGGGCTGTTTGGAGATCAGGTAACAAAAAGCGTAGTCTGTTTTCTTTTATTGATATTGTCTGATTATCCAGTGTAACTGCAGGACTTCATGACCAGCAACTGAGTACATCTTTCCAATGCTATAAACAGAGTTTTCCCAGAACTAAAATGAGCAATGTTCAGTTATTCAATAATTCAATTTACATTACTCTAGGTACAAAATATTATTGAATTGTGAGGTAATTTCAGAGCATTGCATCACATCTATGGTTTGTTCTGTCTTTCAGGAGGTTTTGTAAAGACATGAATGCCAAAGGTCTAGAGAAAAGGTCCAACTTTGACTTGCTAGAGTAAGTTTGTATTTTTCATTTGTACTTTTTAAAAAGGGGATTTTTCTAATGTTTGCTAATATGGTGCTTTTTTATTTAGAAAAGATGTTGGTCTGGACCTGTTCTTTCCTAAGGGACTTACTGACAGTATGAAGGTTAGATTTGTTTTCCACTTTTCTGTGGTGCCATTATTTTATTAAAGGAGAAGTTCACTTCCAGAATGAAAATTGCCTGATAATTTACTCACCGCCATGTGATGTAAGATGTTCATGTCTTTCTTTCTTCAGTCGAAAAAGAAATGAAGGTTTTTGAGGAAATCAGTCTAGGATTTTTCCCCATATAGTGGACTTCAATGGTGGCTAACGGGTTGAAGGTCCAAATTGCAGTTCAAAGGGCTCTCTACACCATCCCAGCTGAGGAATAAAGGTCTTATCTATCGAAACAATCTGTCATTTTCCAAGAAAATACAATCTTATATACTTTTTTAACCACAAATGCTCATCTTGCACTAGCTCGACCTCACGCGTTACATTATCACGCATGTGTGACGAAGGCGGAAGTACCAACCCAGTGTTTACAAAATGAATGTACAAAGAAAACCAAATGCCCTTTACAAAAACAGGTAAAACAATTATGTTGGACGATTTTGAAGCTGGAGGAGAAAACGAGATGAAGTTTTTGCCCTACCCTACTGTTTCGAACCAAAGTACACAGATGAAGAACTAACCGCGCGTGACGTTTCCAATGTAATGCTTACTTAATGCATGAAGACGCGGACGCGCATTACTTAGCTAGAGCAAGACAAGCATTTAAAAAGTTTATAAATTTTTATTTTTTTAAGAAAATGACAGATCAATTTGCTAGAAAAGTCCCTTATTCCTCAGCTGGGATCGTGTAGAACAATTTGAAGCTGTTTTGAAACTGCAATTTGGACCTTCAACCTGTTGGCCTACATTCAAGTCCATTATATTCCTGGAATGTTTTTCTCAAAAAAAACTTAATTTATTTTCGACTGAAAAAGGAAAGACATGAACATTTTGGATGACATTCGGGTATGTAAATTATCAGAATTTTTATTCTGGAAATTATCTTCTCCTTTAACAGGCAATTTCCAGAGTTAAAATTGAAGTTGTAAGTTGTTTGTGTTCAGTGTTTTATTGTTTTTGTTTTTTTCAATTGCAAACTTTTTACCAAAACATTTAAATCCAGCATAAATTCAGATTTGTTCATGTGTAATCTTTTTTAAATGAATGGAGAAAATGTAGAGAAGTAAGGGATAATATGCAGCTAGCCAGTCAAAATAAACCCTAAAATAAATCAGGACCCTGATAAAATAAAAAAGTGGCAGCTTATGAGAGCTTGGCACACTGAAATTCTACATCTAAACTGTAAAATGTTGGTTTTAACAGCCCAAGCAACTCAGGAAGCTCATCCAGCAAACGTTTCAGCAGTATGCATTACTAAAGGAGGACGAGTGTATGATCAAGTTCTTCGAGACCTATGGGGAATTCTCCAACTTTGACGAGGAAATATTTCCTTGTGAGCTAGTGGTAAGTTCTCCAACTTAGGTGTTAAAAAATGTTGGGGTTTATTCAAAGTGGAAGATTTAATGTACTAAATTGAATATACTGAAGTCCCTCTTAATCTACACAGCAAGGTTGGAGATTATCAGTGGATTTAGTCATTGGTCCCAAAGGCATTCGGCAACGTACCAAAGCAGACTCCACCGTGAGCAACTTCATAATTAATTTCCAATTAGTATTTATTCCTTATTTTCGTGCTAGTTGTCATTGTCCAAATGTTGTTTCAAGTTAATGCTCGTTTACTCTCCCCAGGCTGTTTGCCTTGCTGAATTTAAACAGATCCGAAGTATCAAGTATAACACACAGAGTGATGGCAGAACATTGTTACTTATCGAAATTGAGGGTGCCAAACAGGTGAGAACGTTCTCACTTCAGTATTAGGTTGTTAAACATCGTATGCACAATGCCACTCTTGTGGTAAACTAGCCGTGGCTTTTTTTCCATTCCTAGCCTCTTTCCATCAGTGTGGCATCTCTGGCCATTGCAGAGAACATGGCTGATCTTATCGATGGCTACTGTCGGTTGGTTAACCACCCAGATTCATCTTTGATAGCTGATCCAAATAAAAGTAAATCTCCAAAAGGTAAGCCACAATTAATGTATGTCTGTGAATGTCAATAGTCATTTTACAAAGAGTCATTTAAAAGAGTTAAAGCTTGTATGAACTATACTTCCAGAGGATTGATCATTATTTATTTTCTAAATTCTTGTCATCTGGAAAAAATATGAGATAAATGACTAGACGTTTTCTGAAATGCTGAGTTTATGGCTGCACTCTTCTGAATTGTGTGCATTTTGAATCTTGTCTTTTGTGATTAATGTGAGTTTGGGGATTGCCATATTTCTCTGTATTGCAAACTGAGATTTATCTTCGCTGTCTTAGGTGTGCAGTTGCGCAACTCTCTTCCTGAAATTCCCTCCGGGTGAGTACATCAACATTCCTCTATCTCTGTTTTCTTCTCCTCAGGACTACAACACAGAATAATTGTTAATTGCTATATCTCTAAAGTGACCTCTCATGGAATAATTCACAATGTGAAATGGATTTGTACGTACATTTTAAATACTTTGTTTCACTATCTTTATTGCTATTCACTCTTTCCTGCTGTTAGGAACAAAACAGAAAGCTTCAGATACAGCAGTGAGTATCAGACCTTCTAGTTACAGTCCAATTCAAACACTCAGCTTGATACATGCTGTATTATGATAATAAGTTCAGGACAATATGATAACATCAAATCTATCTTTCAGACTCTGATATATACTGTGAAATCCCAGATGAAAAGCCACCACCACCTGGTATATATGGGAATTGTTTTTTTGTTTTTTTATGTGTTCAGGGCCAGTATCACTGTACAATTGTGCCCTTACTCATTATTGTTTATACTGATGTGCCCTTCATGTGTTTTGCAATAGCAAAGGTTGGACTGTCCAGGAAAGATATTATCCTGAAACGTATGCTGGGTGAAGGGTTCTTTGGGGAGGTTCATGAAGGAGTTTACCAGAAAAAGGCAAGCAGTACTAGACACTGTAGTCATGTGATGATGCAATGAAAACTAAAATGATTTTGCAGGTCAAATCTGGATTTTCCTTTTACAGTACATTTAGCCTAATGGTGTTAGATGTCTTACAATAACATTAGCAAATTTCATCATTAGTGACTTTGCTAATATGATTAGTTTTATTTTTTAATAGAATATTTTTAATTGTCTTGGGTAGAATGGGGAGAAGATTAGTGTCGCAGTGAAGACCTGTAAGGAATGTGCACCTGATGTCAGAGAGAAGTTCGTGGGTGAAGCTGGTACGTAAATGAAAACCTGGGGTACTTATTATAGCCTATTAATATCAATAGATGTTTCTTCAACTATGGCCACTTTTGTAACTGTGGACTTTTAGATTTGTGTATATACAGCGAGTGTGGATACTCATCAATCACCAGAGAATTCTGTCATTGTTTTCTGAAGTGTCCGTTTTTTTTTTTTTTTTTTCTAGCATATCTCAAATGATGCATTGGGTTTAATAACATTCTGTGGTGGAAATAACATTTGAAATATTTTGACACTTTTTTGACTTGCTAAGGCTAAAATTATAGCTGTAATTTTGTGTATTTTATATAAATATGATTGCATAATTTGACAAAATTACAGCTTGATTAGAAATTATGCGCAAGAAAATCAAGATTCCCACAGTATTATATTATATGATATATGAGGAAGCCTAAATTAAAAAATTTGATTGCTACTTGAAAAAGTGATTGAATAAAATCTGAAAACACTATGGTAATTTTCATAAAGAATATATAATTTTTTAGATATTCCAGGTGCAGCTAAAATATTTTGTTTTGTAGAAACTGTGAGGAAAAAGATTAAAATTGTTTATCCTTATCAAATAAATCACACTCACAAATAATCAACTGTTAAAAAGTCATGGGATTAGATATAGTTGTGGACAGTTGGTCAAAAAGGTTGAGAACCACTGCTGTTGTCTCTGTGAATTAACTTTTGACAAAAGTTTGTGGCAAAATTGTGGCAAAATTGTTAAATTGTTGGCTGTGGTGGAAATAACGCAGTAGCAGAAAGTCTTAAAAATTATACAATAATATACTAATAAATAGTTTTCACATTATAAATTTTGAAGTTTTATATAATACATCATTTAATTTAATTTTCATATTTTAAGAAAATCTGGGTCCCAGATTTTGAGACGATCTATATTACACATTTGAAAAGTAGCAAAAATAAACAATAAAATATAAAAATATAATAATGAGTAACTTTTATCTGAATTCAGTTATCATGAAGAACCTGGACCATCCACACATAGTGCGACTGATTGGAGTGATTGAGGAAGCCCCAGTATGGATTGTCATGGAGCTGTGTCAGCATGGGGAGGTAAACAACAGCCCAGATGCTGGATGTTATCACTCTTATTTGTATTATATGTCAAAACACGTCATTTGGAAAATTGCAGGACCAATAATGTTGTCACTATGAGTGATTATTTTGTGGAGGGTGGTAATATATTGTATGAGATAGAGGGGTTTACGTAACTTTTAAATTAAATCAATAAAATTCCCTTTCAATCCATAGTGTAATTTCGTTTGCCAGAACCGCTGTGATTGATTTAGCAAACTAAATTAAGCGAATGCCATAGATATGGCTCTATTAACATTTACAGGCTCTGTAAAAGAGTCATAAACTGTTTACAAACTCACAGGAAGTTCGGTATTAAATGAATCAACAACACTGCGTCTTGTCAAGTACAGAATGACTAGCTTGAGCAGTCAACTAGTGGTGAACTCAAACATGTGCATGATTTAATAAACCAACTAAAGAAACCACCATAGGGTCTGAAAAATGCATCTCAGGGCAGCGCAAAGCCTAGCTGTATTGCCTGTATGTGTAATGCTTCACTTTAATAAGTTTTTTTTATATATATTTACTAAAAATTCTTGTTTTGTGTTCACAGCTGGGGAAGTACTTGACAAAAAGTCAGCAGAGTTTGACCAATCTAACTCTGGTACTCTTCAGCCTACAGATCTGCAAAGCGCTTGTTTACTTGCAGGGAATGAACATGGTCCACAGGTGTGACATGCACTTCAATATTTTTCATTCTTTATTACCCATGTGGTATATATACTACCATTCAAAAGTTTGGGGTTGGTTCATTTTTTTATGTTTTTGAAAGTTTTTTTATGTCCACCAAGGCTGCATTTATTTTATTGTGAAATATTATTACAATTTAAATAACTGTTTTCTATTGTAATATATTTAAAAATGTAATTATGGCAAAGCTGAATAATCAGCATCATTACTCCAGTCTTCAGTGTCACATGATCCTTCAGAAATCATTCTAATATGCTAATTTGCTGCTCCTGAAACATTTCTTATTATTATCAATTTTGAAAGCAGTTGTGCTGCTTAATACATTTGTGGAAACACTGATACATTTTTGCAGGAGTCTTTGAATAGAAAGTTTAAAAGAATAGCATTAAATTGAAATTTCATAACATTAAAAAGTTATTTACTGTAACTTTTGATTAATTGAATAAATGTATTCATTTGTACTCTGGGTTCGGGCCATTTCCGAGCTCGGAGCCCTTCCCCAGGACAGCACGCCAACTATGCATTACCATACTTGCCAAATAAGCATTACCTTACTCGTGCTAAATATATGTAAGTGTGAACTTGTGAACGAGTATTCTTGGAAATCACTCAAACTGTTTACAGTACATGCACACAGTGGGTGGAAAAGTCTGAGACCATGCCTGCAAATAAACAGAAATTTGTATGTTTTTTTCAATTATGATGTAAAATGAACCACCTTTTCACTCAAATTGTTATGCTGATAATATACATTTAATATGGACAAAGCTACAAAACAGAATCATTTTCACTAGTGGTCTAATGGATTTAAAATGTCATTATTTTTCTCATTTGTTGTGTGTGTTGTGGTGATCTGCTTGACAGAGACATAGCTGTACGAAATGTGCTTGTTGCCACACCGGAGTCGGTGAAGCTGGGTGACTTTGGACTTTCCAGATACATAGAGGATGAAGAATATTACAAAGGTTATACCTCAGCTGTTTTACACACTCATAAAAGTTATAATTTGTTTAATCATTTTATGATTCATCATTCCATCTTAACTCCTCTGTCACGTTATAAAATCCTCTAAAGTATTCTTTGTTGGGTTTTTTATATTCCGTTTAACAAGCATAGCAATTTCTCATTACCTTACATTATGTCTGCAGCATCTGTTACTCGTTTACCAATCAAGTGGATGGCTCCTGAATCGATTAACTTCAGACGCTTCACCACGGCCAGTGATGTGTGGATGTTTGGTGAGTGAATAGAAGAAAATCGACAGATTTCGACATGTCCATTGTACCAAACAATGACACTGTTGCATTAATTTAGACAGACACTCGCTTGTTTGATTAATATTGCCAAAATTTTGAGCATATATATTTTATCTATATTTTAAGTCTGAAATGGTGTTCAGAAACCAGTATTTCTAAAATTGCCGTCGTGCCTCTATATTAGTCATCGTAAAATTCTCACAGGGCACATAAATCATTTTTATGAATCCAATTTTCAGTTTTGGCATGCTTAACCGTCCTGTGCTTACAAACATTATTCAGCACTCCAGGGCCACTATTAAACTTAATTTATACAAATTGTCACACAATAACTGACTCTCATTTCCGTCACAACTTTTTACAATTTGCCCATTCATTTTAATCTAATTTCTTGGCACAAAAATCATGTTGATATAAAACACAGCTGTAAAAGTTTCTGTACTGAAGTTTATATTTGTTTTCAATTACTATTATTCTTAATACTGGGGTTGAGACATCAACAGATTTTATTTCTGAAGCCCCTCACTAAAACACTGGTTAAATAACACATGACTGGACAGACAGAGAGCCCTCTGTTTCTGGAGCTCAGATGCCATGTTCTGTGAATGTTGAGCTTTCTCTGATTGATGGCTTCACATAAGAGTGCTGCCCCTCCAGATGCACCATCATCAGTACTGAAGTAAGGAGAAAGTCATGGACAGATGATCCCAACACAGTTACTTAAGCTTTAGCCTTTTTTCAGAAAAGAGCAACTGAAGTATAAATCACCCTCATGTGATTCCAAACCTGTACGACTTTCTTTCTTCTGTGGGAAATAAAAGAAGACATTTTGAAGAATGGTACTGACAAAAAAAGTGGGAAACTCTTTGATCGTTTGTGTTCCACAGAAGAAATAAATGCAAACAGGTTTGAAATGACCTGAAGGTGAGTACATGATGACAATTTTCATTTTTGGGTGAACTATCCTTTTAACAATTACTTATCTGTATATGATCATATGATATTCCTAAACACCAGAGGAATGCACAAAAGTCTGTCAAACCTTCCATGTAATTTCCCTCTCACTTATCCTCTCGTGTTGATCCCATCCAGCTGTGTGCGTGTGGGAGATTATTAGCCGAGGTAAACAGCCGTTCCACTGGCTGGACAACCGTGATGTGATTAACCAACTGGAACAGGGCAACAGGCTGCCCAAACCTGAGCAGTGCCCTCCTGCTCTGTACTCTCTCATGACCCGCTGCTGGAGCTACGATCCCCACGAGAGACCCACCTTCACCGAACTAGCCTGCAACATTAGGTTTCTCCCTTCATGCCCTATAATAATGTAGCCCTGTATCTTGTAAAAACATTTGTAAAAAAAAGCCTAATATTACCCACTGTAATTTGATGATCCTGAGTTACAAATCACACAGTGGTGTAATCAATGTTTTTAATATGCAATCTTTTTTTATTCTAACATACTCATGATTAGCTGGCTAAAGTGGCTGAAATTTTATTTCTTTGATCAAAAAGATCAATTTTAACCAACACGCTCTTTTTAACAGTGATGTCCACCAAATGGAGAAGGAGTTAGAGGTGGAGAGAGAGAGAGACAAAGCCCGTAACACCCGGATCCTGGAACCCAAGCTTAACATTAGTGAACCTCCACCAAAAGTAGCTGTCACCTTTCATACACTGTTTGTTTGCTCTTACACTCAGTTACAACAGCACACCAGGCCTAACAGTCAGTGTATTTTGTTTACACCTCCAGCCCTCCAGAGTCAATACTAGCCGGTTTGGAAATACCCTTGGTGTCGGCCTTCATCTTCAGGTAGTGTGTTCATTTTGTTTAAATATCAAGACACTAAGCACTAAATTGTTCTTGTAAATATAGAATCCTTGAATACTGATATTTAATTGTATATTCATTTATAAATATGTTTTCTAAATATAATTTATTAAATAATATACATTATAATTAATGAAAGTCATTATATTTTAGGTATATGGTGTATTAATTTGATATGTTCTGCTGTTATTTTCACCAGTTAAATGAGGCTTTATGTGCCAGTTCACCAGACCTGGCCAGCCCATGTGATTACCAGTCACCTGTGGACTCAACTAACATCCTCGCCATAACCACATCCCCACCCCGTCGCCGCAGTCTTGGGGTAAAATTAGGCCTATTATAAAATTTTCTGCTTCCACTATTAATTTATTATTTTTTATGTATTTTCATTATTTAATATTATTATTATTTAGTTGATTTTATTTTAAATTGTTTTAATAATTAAGTTTCTGTGTGTGCATGGGGTAGGAGGGTGAGTTTAGTTTCGGGCCGACCACTAAGGAAGATGCTCAACGGCTGTGGCAGGTAGAGAAGGAGCGCATGCAGGATACTTTGAAGATGCAGAAAGAACAGATGGAGGAGGACACAAAATGGTTAAAGAAGGAGGAGAAGCTTCTGGTAAGAAGGAAATACTATTTACCAATCTCTTATGTATGATAATATAGGTTTGCCTTTAGCATTAGTTATAATGCACATTTCATGCTTGCTGTTCTATCTCAGGACCCAATGGTTCATGAAGACACAAGTATTCCTGAGGTTTGTATTTTTATTACATACATTTCATCAATAACATTTTCATTTCATGCATCTAATGTATTTTTTAAAAAATTATAAAATGTAATGGTCAGATACAACCCCAATAATGATTTATTTATTTATTATCAGACACCTGATCCACCACTTAGTTATGGTAAGTCTTCTGCATTCTACAGTTGATAATTTTATCAAATTTTAAAGAATTAATAGCATTTTAATATTTGTTGAGAAAATTAATATAATTATTGTGCCATATTAACATTTCCTGCTATACTGACTGTATCCTGTATCACTTAAAGCTGAGCTCCGTCAACCTCCTTCAAAACCACCCAGAACTGCAATGCAGGTAAGAACTAGTCTTACATGTATGTACGGTATGCAGGTTGTGCATGTTAAATATTTGACACTACTTTCCTAGTACAATGATAGGAAGCATAATTCAGTTTCATGTGTCTTCAGCCTACACCTACAGCCGAGCTGGACCGCTCAGAGGACAGTGTGTACCAGTGTGTCATGGACGTAGTGAAAGTGGTAGTGCAGCTGAAAAACGACATCAACACACTGCAGTCTACCGATTACATTTCTCCAGTCAAGGTGACAAAAACAAAAGCCTTGATTTAAATCTGATTTCGTTTATGAGCAATATTTCCATTCATAGTTTCACATACTGTCAATTTAACATTTTTGTCTACAGACTGTCGGACTCTCGTTAAGAAATCTGATCAACAGTGTGGATGATATACTACCAACTCTGCATGTTTCCTGTAGAACAGAGGTAGTATTGGCCTTGTTTGAATCTGTTTCTGCAACCTGATTTCATATAATGTCTGTACGTTTTTGTAAAACTTGAAATACTTCAAATGTGGCGCTATAAGTGAGTTTAATCTCCTCCATTCCAGCTGAGATTTTAATAAGTGTAGAAATGTTTCTCTCAGATCGAAGGCACTCAGAAGTTGTTGAATAAGGACTTGGCTGAGCTCATCAGTAAGATGCGTATGGCCCAGCAGAACGCCATCACCTCTCTGAAGGAAGTGTGCAAGAAACAGATGCTGGCAGCGGCCCACTCTTTGGCCATGGATGCCAAGAACCTGTTAGATGCTGTAGACCAGGCCCGAGTGCGCTCAAACTTGGCCAAACCCAAACCTCAGGACCCAAACTCACCGACAGACTAGAAGAGCATCTTGGGACATGCTCATCTGTATGATTGCAGTGCAGTAACAGTGCAAATCCAACAATATAGTGTGAGACATGAAACAGCCAATAGAAATTCAGGCAGCTGTTTACTGCTGTCATATCATGTTAAGTGCTTCATGTAAACATGTATGATTTAGAAACCCAAGCAAGTCAGAGGGGTATTCCAGAAAGCAGGGTTAACTTACAGTCACATATACCCAGAACTGGTTGATTAACCCAAAGAAATATGTTCCAAAAATGCATCTGATATCTTTTCATATTTAATCAGCATGTTTTATTGCTGTGAACAAAAAATTAATACATAAATTTGTATATGTAAGATTGATTGAACAAAAACTAAATTGTGCTTGCAGTTTTATTTTAGCCATTTTCCTTCCATTTTTGGTGTAATGTGTGGTATTTTTATAATAAAAATACATTATAAAAATGTCCTGTATAAAAATAAAAACACATTTTGAATGCATATTCATAATGTGTGTGATGGTAATAAATTTGAGTAAAATAAAATAAATGCTGCTTTGTTCTAATACCTCTGAAATAATAACCTTGCCTTATATAAGATCCACAGCAGATTATGTTGAGAGAATTTGCTGTTATAGCTACTTAACCTAAAAGTTACCTCGTTTTGGAACTGAAAGTTGAGGTTATTCGTTTACTTATTCATCTACTTAACCTACTTTCTGGAATACCCCCCCCCCCCCCCCCCCCAAACATTTTTGTTTACTTTGATTCTAGACTTTCTTTTGAAAAAAAGTCTTGTTACAAATGTACAAATGTTAATAACATAGCTTGCTGAATCCCCTACAGTACATGACGCAACATTCATCTGGACAGCTTGTCTTATTAAATGTGTTTAAATTGTAGACCAAAACAATGTAAGAGATTCACATAATGGACAAATATGCTTTTTATGCTTGCAAACAACATTAAAATGTGTTGTTACTTGTAAACTTACAAATACACCACAGAACAAGAGAGACATAACGGATCTAAGTCTTTATATCTGTGTCTGTATTACAGGGAAAATGTCCTCCAAAATAAATATTCTGTCATCATTTAGCCTCCCTCATGCCATTCCATTCCTGTATGAATGATTTTCTTCTTTGGGACATAAAAGAGGTTTTGAAGAACATTGGTTTTGGTCACTTCCACTGTACACTCTTAAAAATAAAGGGGCTTCACGATGCCATAGAAGAACCTTTTTGTCTAAATGGTTCCATAAATAAGTAAGTACTGTAAATGACAGACATTTCATTTTTTGGCAAAACATCCCTTTAAATTATATCAGGAGGTTGGTACCAAGACAGATTCAACACACACACATACCCACAAACCACTTTGTCTCATTTCTTTAGTGTGCACTCTTTGATATGAAGAGTAACAAGACATGAGAAATAGCAACCTCAGTGCTTTTATTCGTATAATCAGTTAAATATGTGTAGTTCCTTCCAGTTGGCACTTTTAATTTTTACAATAATATTTAAGGTTATACATTCAAATACAAGCGTTTTCATAGACAAGCTTCTTTAATTTGTGGCTTTCCTCTCAATATCTGACCTAAGTAAATGTCAGGTATTTGATGCCACAATCCTGATGTCAAACATGCATCTGGGAAATCTCAGCACGCAATCTCATGCGTGATGTTCCCTGCTAGAAGGGGCGTTGTGTCCCCATGCTGGTTCTTCCTGTGGAAGCCTAAACGTTAGAAGTCCTTATTGTTCATATAATATTCACTCTTAAAAATGAACGTGCTTAAAAGGCTCTTCACAGCGATGCCATAGAAGAACCATTTTTGGTTCCACAATGAGACATTCAGTCAAAGGTTCTTTAAAGAACCATCTCTCTCTTACCTTTTTCTAATCTGAAGAACCTTCTTTCGCCACAAAGAACCTTTTGTGAAACAGAAAGGTTCTTCAGATGTTAAAGATTCTTTATGGGACCATTTAGACAAAAAGGTTCTTCTATGGCATCGTGAAGCACCTTTATTTTTAAGAGTGTACTCACGAGTGGGTTTTCTAGATCATGCCTGCGAGCCAGGGCGGGAGAAAGAGTCCGATTGTGCCCAGCAAACACACTATGATGAACATCCATAGGAAGATTCTGTCTATTACCATAGCAACATACTTCCAGTCCTCTTTTACCTGTGTGAAGAGATAAGAGAATCAAGTGCATTATTATAGCAGTAACACAACATGTTACTAGAAAAGTAAAGTTTATAACAAAACTATCCCTTTAAGTCATATCAGAAGGGTGGTACCAAGACAGACTCAAATATATACCCACAAAACACTTTATCTCTTTAGTGTGCACTTTTTACTATGAAGAGGAACAAGAAATTTGTTTTCATAAACAAACTTCTTTTATTTGTGGCTCTCTTCTTATTTTTTAATAAAAGTTTGTCATTAACTTTTCCATTGACTTGACAAATCATTGCTCGAAGGTTGAAAATTGTTCTGAACAGGCTGTAGTTCTGTGCCACATTTGAGCTTAAAAGCCATAGGTTACAATTATTTTATAAATAAATAGTAAATAAAAAAATAAATATTAAATATAAAATGTTTTAAAGTAATTGACACTTTTATTTAGCAAAGTTGCATTAAATGGATTAAAAATATCAGTAAATACATTTAGAATATTACAAAATTATATTTCAAATAACTTATATTCATCAAAGATTCCTGAAAAATGTCACATCTGTTTTCAACTTTGATAATATATGTTTCTTGAGCATTAGATGAGCATATTAGAATGATTTCTGAAGGATCATGTGACACTGCAGACAGGAGTAATGGCTGCTGAAAATTTAGCTTTGCCAGCAGGAATAAATTACATTTTAAAACATATAACATTTAAAATAGGAAAGAAAATTGAAAAATTAGAAAATTGCTGTTTTTACTGTATTTTGATCAAATAAATGCAACCTGTGTGCTTATTTCAAAAACATTTGAAAAAACAAAAATGACCCTAAACTTTTGAACAGTAGTGTAAATACTGTAATTTTTTTAATTGATTTATTTTTCATGTTAGAGAATTTGAAAGAAACTTACACTAAAGTCAGCATCTTCTGCTCTCAGATGGTCTGCTATGTAGTGAACCCCCTCCAGAGCTTGCAGGACACTGGGGGACAGAGGGAACCCTGGGTTGTTTGGCATCATGTTGTCAGGCCGCTGTGTGACATTAACTCTACCACCAAGCTGCCTGGAAGCCAGGCCCAACTCCAGTCTACAGGAGGGGCCAAATTTCTGTAGAGGAGGTGGAGTCGAGGCGAGAGGGCAGGGCGAGGGGGTTTGGAGTGAAAGCGAGATCGCCGAGGACAGCGTTCCCAGTTCTAAGTCCTTATAACAGAAGCGTCTGCGGGACTCGTCCTCCCCTCTCAGCCAGCTGGTAGATGTACCGAGGGTTGCGTTTGCCGGTCCAAGCACCCGTGATGTCATTCCTTGGCTCTGCTGCTGCAGGAGGAGGAGTTTCTGCCTGCGACGGCTGTCCGGTGCAGGTCTGCGCATAAACAACCACCGTGGGATCAAATCCAAGAAGACTGAGTGAACCCAACGGGGCATCTTATGAGTGCTGGGTGAGCGGTGGTGGACGTTAAGCACGAAGACGGTGATGACGATGGACAAGGTGACGAAGATCATAGTGAAGAGGAGGTATTCGCCAATGAGCGGGATCACGAGCGAGGTGGAGGGGATGATTTCTGTGATGAGCAGCAGGAAGACAGTGAGCGAGAGGAGGACTGAGATACACAGCGTGATCTTCTCACCACAATCTGATGGGAGGTAGAAGACCAGAACTGTCAGGCAGGAGATGAGCAGGCAGGGAATGATGAGGTTTATGGTGTAGAAGAGCGGCAGACGGCGGATGATGAAGAAGTAGGTGATGTCTGGGTAGATCTCATGGCAGCAGTCGTACTTCTTGGTGTTGTAGGTGCCGACAGCATTGATGATGGCCCACTCGCCACTCTCCCAGTAATCTTTCAAGTCGACTGTGTTCTCGATGCGCTCCAGGTCGATCTTGGCTTTGTCGTAAGTCCACGAGCCGAATTTCATCTTGCAGTTCTGCTGGTCAAAGGGGAAGAAGGTGACATCGATGCTGCATGAGCTCTTGTAGATGGCAGGTGGAACCCAGCGCACTTTACCTGTGTGGAAGAGGTGGGCTTTGGTCATGTGGGTCACCGCAAACTCCCCGTCTGCACTGAAGGGGAGAACAACATTCATTTGATCAGATGTAATTTTACTACTGGAAAAGCAGTGAAATGATTTCATGCATCAAACAATTCAGCAAAATAAATTTTCACACATTTTAAAATTTGCTTCAAAGCAATTAAAACTTGCATGTTTGCCATTACAATGACTGTAACAATGAATATGATTTTTTATTACATTTTTATGTATTTTATATTATGTTTTAATATTAAATTAAATGAGCACAGTTTGGTTATACACATTTTGGATATACACAAAACATAAATAAATGTATTAATAAAGCCTTAGATTGGGTGATGACCAAAATTTAATATCACAATATGAGTAATTTAACAATATATCTCACAAACTATTTAGTTATTTTTGGTTTAAATAAGGTCATGATAATCAAAATATTTGATACCATTGACATTTCTAATTCTTTTCACCAGTGTCAATATCCCAAAAAAATAATACTAGCCTAAAATAATAATAATAATAACTCAAGCTCACTAAAGACAAGTAAACAGCCAGAGAATAAGAAACAAATCAAAAGCAATAGGACAAAAAGACCATGGTAGAACAAATATACAATAAATGCTACATAGATTGAATAAAGTAATCAAATAATCAAATAAATAAAAACACTGCTTATGTTTTTACTGTGTAAATTAAATATATTTTCATCTTATTATAGTTACAAAAGTGACTTAGGCAAAAGCAGTCTCTTTTCTGTTTGATTACCATGAATGACAGACACCAGGAATATTAGACTGCTGTCACTTTAAGAGCTGCCTGGATCCAATATACCGTTACACATGTGTTTTCTTTCTCAGCTGTTAGCTTTCACTTAAGAACACTTAAGTGTTCAGGCGGATACTTGCAAAGATGGCATTTGACATAAAAGTGTTTTTAAACCGCAAAACTGAAAAACGTGTGCAAACGATACATTTTTGTGTCCACATAGCACAGCAATGTCACGTGAAGGTGTAACCGCGATAGAGGTGATAGTCCAGAATCTCTACCGGTTGACAACTTTCTACCAGTTAATTGTGTCTACCGGTATATCGCCCATACCCTACTTATAAAAAATAAGACCAATCAAATAAACAAACAATTATTATTATGTTCCAAATTTTACACATGCACACAGTTTGGTTGTAGGACTTTGGTTATTGGGTTATTTTAGTTATATGACATATTGTACATTTAAGATAAATAATTGGATTAATGAAGTATTAAAAAAAATAAACTAACAAATAATGAGTGGTAGATGCCACGTTCCCTCTCGGGATACAAGGAGCGCGGAGACGTGGAGGTATCAATAATCCCTTTTATTGAAGACACACACAATGAGCCGAGGAGCTTGGGGAGAGACGAACATCAATGACGATATGACCGGACACAGGGGCTAGGAAACACAGGGCTTATAAACACTGGGAAATTAGCAAGGAAGAACAGAAACAGGTGTGGGGCAATCACATGCAGGGCTGGGGACACATTAACTACTAATTAAAGGAACGAGGATGGCCAAATAGGGACACGAGAGGAGGGGAAACACAAGACAAGGACTGACAGTAGATAAGATCGATAAGTGGTTAATTATTTATAAGCTGTTATATCATTAAATGATGCCTTTTACATGGAGTTTATTGACTGTTTTAAGTCTTTCAGACAGGATAGATTTGTTTTAATAATGATTCGGCAGTTAAACAGTGTATGAACTGCCTATGGAGTGTTCTTTGAATCTAGGCTGGTGTAGCTCCACCCACTGCCACAGTGGCTGGCAGTCTAGAGAAGTGTGTGAGTTCATTTCAGTGCAACTGCAATGTGTTGCATACAGTACACTTTATAGATCATGTCACTACTTGTGCGCTTCTGAGAACCAACTCGGCATTTAAAACAGTCTACACAGCACTAAACAGTTAACATCTTACACTCTGGCTTGATTTCTTTGCATTTAACTTGTGGGGATTTATGAGTGTTGTTTAGCTCAGATAAATTGTTACTCACTTGTTGTACAAAACTATATCCGGGACCCAGATTAGTTCTGACGGAACCCTGATAGAAGTCACATTGTCGTAGTCTGAAGGCTTCCAGCGTAGTTTATAGTCATTCCACTCCTGAGCGAGAGGCCACAAATGTTCAGGAAATTAAAAACTAAATCACTACAAAAAGTCTGCCACCATTATACTTATCTGCCAATTTTATTTTGATTATTATTATTGAATCATTTTGCCAATTTTGCTCTAATTTACGGTGTCAGATCATTACAAATTTTTATCCATTCCACATATTAACTTTCCTGCTGCACACACCTGCTTTAGCCAGACATTTGTCGTCATCATCTGATTCTTCTCGTCCTGTGGAGGAGAAAAATAAGGAAGGGCAGTGGGTATTAGATGAGTCAGAATACTGGGTTTGCTCCAGCAGAAAGCTTTTGGTTCAGAAAGGTCACAAACACCTAATAATTTTAATCTTCTGATGGACTTGGAGCCTTCAAGGACCATGTACCCTAATTCATCAAGAAGGTTTTAGGGCCCTTAATATGGCAATATACAGTAGGAGGTTGGCATTACTGCCTTATGAAATTAATATTTCAGCACATCTGTAAACTAAATTTTAAAAATAATTACTGGCATTTGTTATTTATTGTTATTGTAAGTATGCTAAGCTTTAGACAACCTTGGGCCAAAACAGACTGTCGCTCTGGATGCATGTGAAGTTTAGGCTGGTTCATTTATTTTTTTTTAAGGTTTGAAATGAATAGCAGTCTGAATGTGTGTAACCTAACAGGACAAAGAGACATTTGTTTTTGAACTTTTCTCAGGCATTTTCTTGCAATTATCTCCACTGCAGTCTGACAAAGTATTAGTTTTATAACAGCAGTAACAGTAAGAGCATAAAAAACTGTAATATGTTTACTACCATTTAAAAGTTTGTGGTCAGCAAGATTTTAAAATAAATTATTAAAGGATGTGTGGAAATTGCAATAAATCGCAAGTGGCAACTTCTCACTTTGAGCACACGAATGCGTGTGTCATTTATTTTTAGGTACAACACAGAAGAGAAAAACATGACGCTCAACCGCGTCCACGTCACCACGCCATTTAAAGGGACAGCGATCCCTGTAGTAATGAATAACACACTAAGAACAAAGTGCTGCGTTTATAATCAACAGTATGTAGAACTACGCTTAATAACAAAGGTGAATTATGTATGTCACATTCACTACACACGTCCCCCCAGAATTCACCATATCAGAAGAGAAAAAAAATAATTAAAAAATAAAACCGTCAACGGGGAGGTGGTCGTATCAGTCGGCCACAACGGCTGCGCTGTTCCGGAGGTCGAGGAGACCCCACTGCAGGCGGAGTCCCGTCATTACACGTGTGTGGGGCATGGAGTGGAGATGGCTTGGGAGTAAGGGGGGCAAGGGGTGGGCGCAGAGCAGGAGGTCGTCCGCGTGGTGGGGGCTGAGCCAGGTCAATGGGCCTAGCCACGTCCAAGTGAGCCGGTTTAAGGCGGTCAATGGAGAATCGCTCCGGTTTGCCGCCCCTGTCCACCACAAAATGTTTGTCCCCTGTCTCCAAAACCCGAAATGGGCCCTCGTAGGGCGGGTGTAGCGGCCCCCTGTGGGCGTCGTGGCGAATGAAAACATAACCAGCCGCCTGAAGCCCAGCGGGGATGTGTGACTGAGGGAGGCCATGACGGGAAGTAGGGACAGGTGCGAAAAGCCTCGCATTGTCCAGTAGAGCAGAGCGCTGGAGAGAAGCAGACCAGGGAACCGTAATGCCAGGGACAAAATCCCCTGGGACCCGCAGCGGCTGCCCATAAACCAGCTCCGCGGATGAGGACTGAAGATCCTCCTTTGGTGCCGTCCTGATGCCCAGCATCACCCATGGGAGCTTGTCGACCCAGTTACCGTCTTTGAGGCTGGCACGCAGGGCAGCCTTCATCGACCTATGAAAACGTTCACAGAGTCCGTTAGCCTGCGGGTGATATGCGGTTGTGCGATGGAGTTTCACTCCGAGGCTCCGTGCGACGGCATTCCATAGCTCAGACGTAAACTGCGCGCCTCGGTCAGAGGAGATGTCCGAAGGGGTGCCGAAACGGGCAACCCAGGTGCCAATAAATGCCCGTGTCATTTCGACTGATGCCACTGACGTCAGCGGCACAACCTCAGGCCAGCGGGTAGTCCTGTCAACCATGGTTAACAGATATGTGAAACCGTGAGAGGAAGGCAGAGGACCAACCAGGTCCACGTTTACATGGTCAAAACGCCTCTCAGGCACAGGGAA
This sequence comes from Barbus barbus, assembly GCF_936440315.1. Taxonomy (NCBI): domain Eukaryota; kingdom Metazoa; phylum Chordata; class Actinopteri; order Cypriniformes; family Cyprinidae; genus Barbus; species Barbus barbus. Next base: position 13,861,150 of record NC_136742.1, on the reverse strand, counting down.
CAACTCTAAGGGAGCTTTAGTGTGGCGGTGGACTTTGGCCCGTTGGCACTCAACACAGGTGTTAGCCCAGTCCCTAACGTCCTTCTTGAGGCCGTGCCAAACAAACTTCGCCGCAACCAGTCTCTGTGACGCTTTCGAACCTGGGTGGGAGAGACCATGGATGGCATCAAAAACTTGTCGTCTCCATCCCGAGGGAACAACCGGCCGCGGACTACCTGTGGAGACGTCACACAGGAGCGTGGCGCCGGCGTCGCCAAAAACCACGTTCTCGATCTGCAGCCCTGTAGTCGAGGTCCTCAGGATTTGAACATCCGGGTCTGTGGTCTGAGTCGCCGCCATGCGGTTGTAATCCAAACCCAGATGGACTGCCCCTGCCACAGCCCGTGATAGGCAGTCCGCCACGCGGTTGTTCTTACCGGCAACGTGCTGCAAGTCCGTGGTGAACTCGGAAATGTAGGACAGATGCCGCTGTTGGCGGGCGGACCACGGCTCAGCCACTTTGGCCATGGCAAAAGTCAGCGGCTTGTGGTCCACAAAAGCAGTGAAGTGTCGGCCTTCCAGCAGGGAACGAAAGTGTCTGATGGCGAGGTAGAGAGCCAGCAGCTCCCGGTCGAAAGTGCTGTACTTCCGCTCACAGGGGCGCAGCTGACGGCTAAAGAAAGCCAGCGGCTGCCAGGCCCCGCCTACCCACTGCTCGTAGACAGCACAGACAGCGTAGTCCGAGGCGTCCGAGGTGATGCCAATAGGGGCGGCAGGAGAAGGATGCGCCAGCATGGTGGCATTCGCTAGGGCTGCCTTAGTGGCAGCAAAAGCCTCGACTCTGCTCTCAGTCCAGTCCACAGCGTGCTTGGGTTTACCTTTCAAAGCCTCGTGCAAGGGCAGCATGAGCTGAGCGGCACGAGGGATGAAGCGGTGGTAAAAATTCACCATGCCGAGGAATTCCTGCAGGGATTTGACAGTGAGCGGGCGTGGGAACTGTGTGACTGCCTCCACCTTTGATGGGAGAGGGACTGCCCCATCCTTAGTGACACTGTGTCCTAAGAAGTCAATAGTGGAGAGACCGAACTGGCACTTGGCGGGGTTGACAATTAATCCGTGTTGGCTAAGCCGCTCAAAAAGTGTCCGAAGGTGCACCAGGTGCTGAGACTTGGACATGCTCGCTACCAGGATGTCATCCAAGTACACAAAAAGGAAAGGCAGCTCCCGCAAGACAGAGTCCATAAGGCGCTGAAAAGATTGGGCGGCGTTTTTCAGGCCGAACGGCATGCGCAGAAACTCAAATAGACCAAATGGCGTAATTACTGCCGTTTTAGGAATGTCCAGTGGGTGTACCGGCACCTGATGATATCCCCGGACGAGATCCACCTTGGAAAAAATCACCTTGCCAGCCAGGTGTGCTGAAAAGTCCTGTATGTTTGGGACAGGGTATCTGTCAGGTGCCGTTGCCTCATTAAGCCGCCGGTAGTCACCACACGGGCGCCAGCCGCCGCCAGGTTTGGGGACGATGTGGAGGGGTGATGCCCACGGGCTGTCGGATCGGCGTACTATGCCCAGGCGTTCCATGTTGGCAAACTCAGCCTTTGCCACGGTAAGCTTGGTTGGGTCGAGGCGCCGAGCTCGAGCGAAAACAGGAGGACCAGTAGTGGCGAGATGGTGCTCCACACCATGCTTCACGGTAGATGTCGAAAAAGTGGGCTGAGTGAGGGCTGGGAACATGGCAAGCAGACGGTGGAAATCATCGGACGTTGAGAGCATGCTAGACAGTCGTATGGGGTCGGACTCGCTGAGCGTGCACATATAAGAACAAAACGTGACGGCGTCAACCAGACGGCGGTTCTTTACATCCACCAACAGTCCATGTGCGCATAAAAAATCAGCGCCGAGGAGGGGCACGGCGACCTTTGCTGTAACAAAATCCCAGCCGAACTGCTGTCCTCCGAAACACAATTCGACATACCTCGTTCCATATGTGCGGATGGGGCTACCATTGGCAGCTTCCATAGGAGGGCCGTGGCTGTCGGTCGCCATGTCCAGACGGGATGCAGGCAGGACGCTCCTTTGTGCCCCCGTGTCGCACAGAAAACGGCGTCCGGAGATGCTGTCGCGGATGAAAAGCAGCCTGCCTATGCGGCCGACGCTCATGGCCACTGCTGAGCGCCGGCCCTGACATTTCCCGAACCGCCGAAACTGCATGGTGAACGGCATTTGGTAGCCTTGGTTCCAAACTTTGCATGGTAGAAACACAAACCCGAAGGCTGTTGGGGGCCAGAAGGCTGCTGCCGACGAGAAGTGGTTGCCGCAACGAGTGTGGAGTCGTCCCGCGTCGCCATAGCAACGTGCGCGGGAAAAACCGCGGCCACACAATGTTCCTGACTCGCCAGGAAAAATTTATCAGCCTCTTCAGCCAGGCTCCGACAGTCAGTGATTGTGGTGTTGGCCAATGCAGCTCGCACTTGAGAAGGCAGCTGACGCAGGAAAAGCTGGATGAAAAGAAAATCTGGTCTGTGCTCGCCCAGAAGATCCAGCATACGGTCCATGAGCTCGGACGGTTTGCTGTCACCCAGTCCATGAAGTGAAAAAAACCTGCTGGCTCTCTCAGCGTCCGACAGTTCAAACGTTTTTAACAGGTGGGCCTTGAGCACTGTATACTTGTCAGTTGCCGGAGGATTTGTTAAAAGGCTCACCACTCTGGATGCCGTTGAATTTCCGAGAGCTGACACAACATAGTAGAATTTTGTTGTATCCGCGGTGATCTCACGCAACGCGAACTGCGCTTCAGTCTGGGCGAACCATGCCGATGCCGACGATTCCCAGAATTCGGGGAGTTTAAGGGTGACAGCGTTCGCGGTCATGGTCGTGTCGTGTCTCTGGGTACGTCCAGCAGACTAATGTCGGGGTCACCAGTGTGGAAATTGCAATAAATCGCAAGTGGCAACTTCTCACTTTGAGCACACGAATGCGTGTGTCATTTATTTTTAGGTACAACACAGAAGAGAAAAACATGACGCTCAACCGCGTCCACGTCACCACGCCATTTAAAGGGACAGCGATCCCTGTAGTAATGAATAACACACTAAGAACAAAGTGCTGCGTTTATAATCAACAGTATGTAGAACTACGCTTAATAACAAAGGTGAATTATGTATGTCACATTCACTACAGATGTTTCCACTAAAAATATTAAGCAGCACAACTGTTTTCAACATTGATAATAATAATAATAATAAATGTTTCTTGAGCAGCAAATCAGCATATTTCTGAAGGATCATGCGACACTGAAAATTGGAGTAATGATGCTGAAAATTTTGCTTTGCCATCACAGGAATAAATTATGTTTTAAAATATATTCAGATCGAAATTGAACTTACCACATCAATCAGCTGGGCAATAGATAAACCGAACTTGACAATGACAACATCAGAGGTGTTTGGTACAGGCCTTGACCACTTGTTGTAGCCATCAAAGAGCTTTTTGAAGAGTTCATCTTCAGCGTGTGAATGAGTCTTCTCGCAACAAGAGACTGTAAGCGGAAAAGAAGACATTAAATTCGAACAGCTAATACTTGTACTAGATTTGATTAATAAAATGTTTCAAAAGAAAATGTAATATATATAATAAGATATCTTATTACAAACCTAGTAAGATTTTTGATCATCTAATGCTGCTACTGTTTGGTGAACAGAACACATAGCCTATTTTATGCTTAGACTAAGCATATACAGAAAGAATTGTACATCCTGTATATAGGCCTACAGTCTATTTCAGTCTTCTATAAAGCTCTTTTCACATTAAAACATATGATAATGAGAAAGTGGAGGCATTTTGAATTATTGTTACTGTCCTGTCCACAACTTGGTATATAAATGGCAGTCATAAAGCAAATTACATCATCTTAGTGAACTTGGTTCATAGTGAAGTGCCAAACATTCAGATAGCTGGAGAAGCTATAAGCAGTTTCGCACGCTCAGTTTATTTTGGAAAGTTTTCTTATGACAAATTATTAAGCAGAGCTAGAGTTTAAATACTTAAATGAGCTAATGGGAAAGAGAGCCTATTAATTTATCTAGGGCTCACTGACCGCACTATTTGCATGTTAAATAACTAAAACATATAGTATTAAAGCGCTTCATCAGGGGATTAACTCCCATTCATTTCTTTAATCATATATAATTAGACCCATCATCACTTCTCATGTGTCGACTGTAATGGATTTGCTCAAAAATGTTTCCAGGCAAATCATTTCACACGGTTAAACGTCAGCAATCTCGCGTGAGAAGAGTGCTGTGTTGCCAAATTGCCGCTGCCTTCCAAAAGTCAGCTGTGTAGGCCTACCTACAGTATCTGACGACCACCTCAGGTAATTACAGCCGGAAAACAGCATCATTTGTGAATGTGTATGATACTGCTTATACACATAGGCGGAACCATTGTTTATTCACTTAAACATCGGATGAAGTGATTATGCAGCGTGTTTCTGAGAGTGCGCGTCAGATTTTGTGCGAGAACAAAGAAAATCCGCGTGCGAGGGAAGAGATTCGTGCTCGCGCATTATATTAATGTGCTTTCGCGCTACAATAATGCCCTCTCGATATTTGTCATTAAAATAACGCCTTAGTCTCCCTGCTAGACTAATAGTTGTTGCTTTCCTCTGTGTATACATATCCTGACAAGTACAATTTTAGTTGTTTTATTTGTGTCCCCTTCAAACCCACCCCCACCCCCTCCCATTTTGCCTGTTAATTTTCTGTTATTGATCTGACAAACAAAAATGCTTACAAAAAAGAACCTTTGCGCCTCCGTGTCTGAGAGCAAGTACCTGTTTTCGATCATGATTGAATCTGTGTGTTTGAACGAATCAGTTGAAAAGGAGTCGCTGAATTTGAATTATCACACTCACTAAAAACATAAGTCTCTTACTCCTATATCCCATAAAAGAATATATATTTATAGCTCACACAGAAAATATTTGCTTTTCAGTTGTTTTTCTAAACATGTGCTCTTGTAGGATACATACACTGCTGTGATCAAAGCTACATTATGTAACTTTTTATACAAAATAACAAAATGTTGTTAATGTGAGAGTGCAAAAAGAGAGTAGCTCTACTGTAATGTGAAGCTGAAAGCTCGTCACAAACAGTGAACAACAACAACAAAATATTACTTTGATTAAAGAGGAGGGCACAAAAAAGATGTGTGGATGAAACATTGTAATAAATTACTCAGTATTCCATAAAAAAGGTCAATTTAGATGTCTTTAAAAGTAGTTTATTTGCCAAAAAAACAAACAAACAAACAAAAACATCTAGACCTTCACTGACTGACTGGCGAGCCAGGTCTCATGAAAATGCATATCAATAGCACGTTGTTTTTTTTTTTTTTTTTTGGTATTTTACATGTTATTTATATGCAGAAACTGACTGTGCATATGATACGCATGTGTTTGACGTGCATATAATAAGCAGGTTTTGCGTGCATATGATACGCGCTTTGTTGGCGTCCATTTAATGTGCAATTTTTGCGTACATATAATACGTACCTACCCCACACTCCTAAACCTACCAATTGCGTATCATATACACGCCAAATTCCATTTTTGCGTATAAATAGTACGCCAAATAGAAACAGAGAATCGTGCCAAAGAAAAGCTCATGAATATGAGATCGGGTTAGAGCAGGCCCATGCCATCATTTCTTTTGGCATACTGTTTTTCGTAGGCATGTTCAGATTCAGTGAGTACTATGTCCGAAAACACGTGACAGTGACCACATGATGAATATAGTACCTTTGATTTTTATTAATACTACTTATGTTCTCTATTTAAATTTTAATTTGGACCTACCTGTATATAGCCTACTGAGGAAAAACTGCTCAAGAACATTGCTTCAAACACCTGATAGCCTATGTGTGAAGCCAACAATTTTTAATGAGACGGGGGTCAGTGTGGCTAACTGAATAATGACTGATTCTCTTCTTTTTCCAAGAGGAGATGTCCTTTAATCTCTGCACCTTTGGTTGACACCTATGCAGGACAGAGGCTAGACACCATTAAGGTGGCCCACTCAGGTCTCATCTCTGAGTTGAGGAGGCATTAACACAGAACCCTGAGGACAGTGTTTGCACACAGTATGTGTCAGGCCTACTATTTGAGTGCTGTAGCTTGTCTGGAGTTGCTCTCTGAGAGCAGTCATTTGCTGTGTGCAGAACTGAGCTCCCTTGGGTCATGCTGGCACAATGAGTCACACTCTGGGCAAGTGACAACATGTCATTAACAAGTCAGATTTAGGGTCTGCACCACAGGGCATTAGTACAGTGGGACATGATATGAAACCCAAGCACAGAACCGTCTACAGTCAGTGGAGGAAAATATTTTCTCACCTCTGGCACATTTCTTGCTTTTTAAGCATATTATGGACAGGCCATGCAGTTCAAAATTATTATTACTCTGAGGCTAGGAATGTGATATTTTTAGAAAAAAAAAAAAAAACTATAGTGATGATGTAATATATAGTACCTTAAAATAAAAAAAAAAAGTGTTCATTAACCAAAAGGCAATGGTTTAATTAGAGAAAATGTGTTTTCTATTTCTTCACAATAGATTTGTATTATTATAAATATTTTATTTTATTAATTAAACTTTTCACTTGTATAAAATTTTTAATAAAACATAAAATCGAAAATAATAATTTAGATGAAAACAAATTAAACATTTATGGTGCAAATATGGAGTTATCTTAAAGAGATAGTATATTATTATCATTATTAATTTATTTTAAATAAATAGGTAACAACTGAATGGATTTATTTATTTAGGCTATTTGTATGTTTATGTATAGTTCTCACTAAAACAAGGTAGACTGTGTTGACTTGGTATTTTCATCTTTATCAAAAAATAAACAAAATGATGGAGGATTGATAAACCTCCTTTTAAACTGCAAAAGGGTTTTAATTTGAGTTTGACCGTCTGATTGTCTTCATCGGTAATTAAAGCAGCGAACTTATAGATATAACTATTGCACCACAATTTTACTTTAAAACATTATTTCATATAATAAGTTTTATTCTAAAAATGTTTAATTTACACGTATAACTAAAAGTTGTAGGCTATATTTTAATTCATATTACAGTGATTTTTCTCAAGTAGCAATAACTGTACGATACTTTACGATATTTTTTGTATATAGACTAATGTAAAAGAACATCAGAATTCTAGGCTCGTTCTCAATTCCAGTTTGGAACGGTGAAGTCTAACCGTTCTGCAGCCGCTCAAACAGCGATAACAGCGCATCTGTTCTCTAGTCTGTGAGGAGCAGAGCAGGTGGACGGATTTCACTATACAGACTTGTAGGCGGTTAGACCAAAGCCTCGGACCTGAAATTGGATGGCGACTTTCTTTTTCTTGTATCCCCGTTCAACTCTGGAAACTTTCCAGAGCTCGGGATGTACTTAAGCAAATCCGATGCAAATAGCGGCGGTAAAGTGCATCCAGCTGCAAGCTCGTCAGATGCCCGCAGTGATATTCATTCATCAGGACTCCAGCGACTGCTGACAGCGAGCGGACACATAAATGAGGAGACGCTCGTGGAGAGTGCGAGCGTAAACGCAGAGTGATGAGCAAGCCCAATAAATCTGCCTTGATTTAAGCGCCAGCTTGGCCGTGGAGAGGACATTTCATTTTACTGGCAATCGTGCGTGCCATTCTAATGCCTACACATCTCTGACTGTGGATGAAAGCATCTGCATCTTAAACCAGCTCATGGATTGCTGGTTTAAGATAAACTGGTCTCCCATTGTGACCAGCTAAAAACCAGATTAAGCTGGATGTTTTGAGATTTAAGCAGAGGCAGTTTGTTCTTAACTGACAATGAATCAAATTAATCAATGCATGCTGGAAATGCCTAACATACACAAGTAAAACAATCAAATATAAACACTGTGTATTATTTTTAAGGCTGCTTTCTAGAAAAGATTCTGGTTTAGGGTGGCCAGAGCTGGTTCAAGTTGACAGACCAACTTAGACCAGCATCAAAGCCGCTATAACCGAATTAAGGTCAGTGTGGTTTTTGGAAATGAGCAGTCAAACCCAGTTACAATTAATAGTCAGTTCCACGAGTCTCTTTGGTTTCTTTTCTTAAGCAATATTTGTGAGAAAATGTGAACAAATCAGAAGTGAAACTTACTTGACTCACATAGGATAATGCAGAGAAGAGAAATCCTCAGGAAAAACCGCTGATTCTGAAAGTGCTCCATCATACAGCCAATTAGCTACTTTCAATACATTTCTATATTTTCATCTTTATTCCACGCGACAGTTTCCGTATAATTCAGTGTTTTCTGTTGTGGTGTCATACTCTGCATCTTCTGCTGGTTGTGTTTAGGGTTAAATGTTCTCGTCAAGTTTAAAAAAAATAAAAATAAATCACATGTGGGCTATTATAAGTGTCGGCAAAAATCAGTTTTTCGTAAAAATGTTTCGAATTAAGTAACATAAATCCAGTGTTTATCCATAGGCTATTTATCCAACCCTGAAGTTTCTTTCTCTCTACGTGAAAAAGCACGATGGTGGGCTTAAGTTTTGCGCACCTGTTCAACAGAAAATCAGATTCCGTGCTGCAAAAGTATTATTTATCTCCATACTCATCCAAAAATAAGTTTTTTTAGAATTAGATATTTCCCAGAGTAACTCCATTTGTGTCACACAGTTTATAGATGCACTCATGACCTGGCTCCTGCTGTTTCCAGGGTTTACTCCAGACTGAGCATCTCTTTCTCAGTCCGCCTACCCCCTTTCATGTCAGACAGAAAGGGAGGGAGGGAACACATCACAAGTTCACGAGCTGGACTACATTCCAAATTGCCCGATGTCTATTTTAAAACAAATTTGAATGAATTTTCATTTTCAAATAAAAACAACATGATTAAGTTACTTTTAATGGATACGTTCGCGAACTCGTATGGAGACTATCCTTGTCAAATCAGGGCCAAACCCATTTGCATCAAGTGATTGAATTGTTATTGCAGCTAATCTCCGCTAGAGGTCAGGGTAGCTGAATAAATACTGAAGGGGAGCGAGAACTCAGTCAGAAGGTGAAACTGAAATGCAGGCTTTTACTGTGGATAAGTTTAGATTAAACACACAAGACCGTAGAATGCGGCAGTAATTATGTCTCATTGCTATTTTTACATAGATGTTACCAATACAAGCACCATAAAAATAAAAATTAATTATAAATGAAAAAAAATCATTAATAAAATTAGTTGCATTTCAGGGTTCCCACCTTTTGACCGATAAATATCTATGGCTTTTAAATGACATTTACTGTGCAGTCGTTTGTGGGGCTTTTATTTTTAATCAATTTAAAGAGTTCACACTCTCAATGAGCAATTTCTAGCAGAGAAATTGCTTTGAAAAAATAAACCCTTCTCTAATTGTAGCTACTTATTTACTTTTTGTGAATATCATATTCAGCAACACCACATAAAGAGTGATTATAACCCACCATATATATATATATATATATATATATATATGTGTATTAGGATAAATATAGAATACTCAACATAGTATTTAGCTGATGTCAATTCAATTCAAAATTGCTTTATTGGCATGACAATATTGCCAAAGCTTAGTATACATGTACAAAAAGATAATAATAATAATAATATAATAACAATAATAATAATTAAATGAACATCGCATTAATAGAATGGAATATTATAACATCTTAGAAGTATTAAACTGTAACAAATTAGAACGTGTGAACATTTAATACCACAGTCTTTAACTTACATAGAAACATAAATACATACACACATACATTCTAAGGATCTGTCACGAATCCTGGCCCTGAACTTCCATTCGCTCACCACCAGAGGTCACTCACTCACCACAGGGACTCTTGCACTACACTAACTGTTGCACGCCACCTCAGACTACAATTCCCATCATCCATTGCACTGACGACACACACAGCTGATTGCACTGATCACACCCTACATAAACCATGGACTTCCTCTTCCTCTCTGCCGAGTATTGTTTAGCGTATATCTTAGCGATAGCTACTCTACGGAGCCCACTCAGTTGTTAGTCTTTCCTTGCTAGTTTTCTTGTGTTTTGATTCCTGCCCGTGTTTCCTGGATTTACCCTTTGCCTTGCCGTTCGGACTTTGTTTGCCCCTCGTTTGGATCATTGCTCATGTACCTGGATTATCTCTCTGCCTTGCCCTGTTGGATATTGTTCGCCGATCGTCGACCCACACTTGCCCTAGGATCACTCTTGTGTCTTGCCCGTGCCATATCTATTTGCCGTTGTTTGACCCTGCCTGTGTATTGACTATGTTTATAAATAAAAGTTTGCACTTGGATCCGCACGTCTCGCGTCTCGTTCACCCCGTTAAAGAATACCCGGACACACAAGGACCCAGCAACTTTTCAGATGGACATTTGTCAGGTATGGACACTACAAGACTATTGTTTGCCCTTAAACAAGGCTCACGATCACTGGAGAACCATATTAGAGAGTTTTTAGCCATCGCTCATTATTCTGATTTACCTGACATTGTCTTGATTGAGATTTTTTGTGATGGCATTAATCAGCCATTGCAATCTCAGTTTAGACGCGAGCGTCCGTGTTCATCACTGAGTGGTTTTTTGGATTTTGCTTTGTTGACTGTTGGCTCAATATTCACTGTGGGTGTCGCGGATGAGGATCGCGAAACCGCATCTATGACTGAAATAGTGACGGCACCAGAAAGCACTCACAAAATGGCGGTAACAACCACCGGTCACGTCATTACTGCCATTCATAAATCAAGTAAGGTCACCGCTGATCTTAAAGAGCTAAGTAAAGTCACAGTCGATGTTAATGAATCACGTCAAGTCACAGTTGATGTTAAAGAGTCAAGCCAAGTCACCGGTGATCGTCATGAATCAAGCCACCTCACAGCTGATCTGCCAGAGTCTCACCACGTCTCCGCTGATCTGCCAGAGTCTCACCACGTCTCCGCTGATCTGCCAGAGTCTCACCACGTCTCCGCTGATCTGCCAGAGTCTCACCACGTCTCCGCTGATCTGCTAGAGTCTCACCACGTCTCCGCTGATCTGCCAGAGTCTCACCACGTCTCCGCTAACCATCCAGAACCACGTCACGTCACAGCTGAGCAGCCAAAGTCTTGTCATGTTCTGTTTGTCACACCCAGATATTCAGGGTCAGTCTTTCGGTATCCTAGTCTGGTGTCCAGTGTGAGGGATACACCACTGGTGTCTGCACGTGCATCTGGTATCCCCAAACCAGCTCACTTTACGCCTCGTGTGCCTGCACTAATTCCCCTGTCTGAAGCGCTTTCCATGATGGGGATTGCTTTATGTTGTGTTTGGGCTGCGTACACCACCATAGAACTCCCAGAGGTAACGGTGGCCACTATTATGTCTTCAGAGGTGGCAGCTGATGCTGCAGAACCTCTTGAGGAAGTGGCATTCGTTGCCGTGTTCCCCGAAGTGATGGTACCTGCTGCAGTCTCTCCTAAGGTGGCAGCTGATGATGCAGAACCTCCTGAAGCGGCAGTACTCTCTTCAGTTCCTTGCACGGTGGTGTCACCCAGCAATTCATGTCCAGTCCGTCATATCACAGTCGGAGGAACTGTAGATGAGCACTGTACCTATCCTGTTAATGAACTCTACCTGTTCCCTGATGTTACCATTGTAGAACCTCCAGAGGTAGCGGCATCTGCTGCAGAACCTTCAGAGGTGTCAGTGGTAACCACCTATGAATCCTCGTCCTGCCCTGCCACGGCTATGGAGGCCGTTTAAGAATCCTCGTCCTGTCCTGTCACGGCTATGGAGGCTGTTTATGAATCCTCGTCCTGCCCTGTCACGGCTATGGAGGCCGTTTAAGAATCCTCATTTTGTCCTGTCACGGCTATGGAGGCTGTTTAAGAATCCTCGTCCTGTCCTGTCACGGCTATGGAGGCTGTTTATGAATCCTCGTCCTGCCCTGTCACGGCTATGGAGGCCATCTATGAATCCTTGTCCTGCCCTGTCACGGCTATGGAGGCCGTTTATGAATCCTGTCCCGTTAACCTTATCACTGCCATGGAATCCTTAAATTTTGTTGTGCTCAGATTATTCCACATGTCCCAGAACTAATTATGATTTATTGAATGTTCTATTTCTTGTAAACTTTTGGTCAGATGGTGTTGCTTTTTTGCTCTAATTGTGTCTTTGTATTGTTTTAGTTTTGAACAGTATTCAGTTCTTATGTCGGTGTTGTATGGTTCTTTATGTTTCAGATTTGATCATTTTCTGAAAGTTGTTTTCTTAATGTTTTGCAGTCAAACCATTTTTCATCTTTTGGTGGGTTTTTTTCTTAGTGTATTTTTTGCCTTTCTTTTTCAATTCAGTTATATATGCTGCTTTTTGAAATATGTAATTGATTTCATTTGTAGCCAAATTAACACCATCTTTAGTTGTTTCAAATTTTTTATTCATAAATATAGTTACTAGATTCTTCAGTTCTTCAGAATTCAGGGCTTGAATACGTTTTTCTGCACTGTCTGAATTCCATTTGTATCTCTGCTGGACCTGATACAATTGGCAGGTTTCCAGCTTGTTTTGTTCTGGTGTGTGATTTGTTTTAATATAAATGTTAGTTTGGTTATGTTCAGAAAGTGGAGTTTGCTGTTTGACAGTGAATGCACTGAAGGAGGAGGGGGTCCATGTCAGTGATGGCATAGTCAACTACACTAGTCCTCTCTGACCCTGCCATTAAGTATGTACAAGCCTAAAGCTCGGCAGAGGTGCACCAACTCTGTGCCAATTTTTATTGACAGTTTGGTCAAGATTATTTCTTGGTGGAAGTTTTCTTGTGAGACTCAGAGAATTTTGGCCTAAGATATATCCGTTGCCCTTTGGATCTATGTTATCAGGTTCAGATCCAGTTCTTGCATTAAAGTCTCCACACCTGGGCCTGGAAATGGCTGATTTCTGTGTGGATTTTGTTCATGTATTCCTCATCATGGTAAGGGGATTCTGCTGGGAGAATATAGATGGCACAGAGATATATGTCAGTGTTTGAAATGCCAATTTGGTTGTTTAGTTTTAACCAGCAGTGAAATTTACCAAATAATAATAGAAATGTGTTTGGCCAGAGTCTCCCTGTACCACACCAGAATTCCTCCTGAGTCTCGTTCATAGTAGCCTGAGGGACAGTAAGCACATAATTTCTACACCAGGTCTCGGTGAGAGTGATTAATATCAGCATCTTTGATATTTTTAAGAAATTCTGGGTCTGTGCTTTTAGAACCAAATATTGAAGAGTGAAGACCCTGAATATTCCAACAACTTGTATGAAATGAATGCATTTGATTTTTAAAGATAAAGCTGGTTGGTAAGAAAGCTGTATCTATGAACATAATAGCTGCCAGCATACACACAGAAATCCCTTCAAAAATACACATACAGTAAAAGTGACCACAACTGACTAGAGTGATACACTTATATTTTAATAGTATACTTACAGTATATTTAATCATACTCGAGTAATTACAACATATTTTAAAATAACATTCTTCAGTCGCAAAGATTTTGGATTCTTTCTTTCTGATTCTTTTAGATTCTGGCTTCAAGCTGCCAAGTCACGTTTTTATTTATTTCTCAGTGACATCACTGCCATGTTTTTTTTTTTTTCTTTTTTTTTTTTTTCTTTCCATTTTGCTCTCCCTCTCCAACGTATAAGAGTTCATGGTTGCTGATTTCCAGACCCTCATACAGTCTTTTCACCATCTGCTCCCTAGCGCCAAGACAGCCAGACCATAGCTGCGGGTTTGTCTCTACTTGGAAAGATAATATTCTTTTAAGATGTCACCTCACTGCCAAGATAATTTTTTTTTAATTCCCTTGTACACAAAGCCATTATGTTTTCATTATGGCTCACAAATGAACTTCGAACAAGAGAGAAAAATAAAGGTTGCGTTTCAGTCTATTCTCTGACAATAGTGCTTTTTAAAACATAGTAGGCAAGGGAGATAAAAACTTTAAAAAATGCAGTCAAATGGTCCACATATGGAATGTTTAAGGTGACAACATTGTTTTACTGTTATTAAAACATTGTGGATAAATATAGATGACATGCCATATAACACTTTTATCTGTTTTTCCAGGTTGGAGGGCTTCCCACTGAATCATTTAGTTTTGCGCGGCTGTCTCATGTTCTTCCTCAGCTGTTTGATCATCTCCACATGCAGGGTTCGTGAGGAGCTCTCCAGTCGAGTGGCGATGTCCGTCGCGGTACGCAGCATTTCTTCAAAGGCAAAGGACTCCTCTTTTATTCTTAGATAAAGACATAAAGTAGACACAACATCAGAAATACTGAGAGAGAGGCAAAGAAGGAAATGAACAGGGGCCTCCTCAGCTTAGTTTTTCTTGAACCAGGGGCCTCAAAGGGGCTGAAATTCACATTCCTTCTAACGGTCCAGGCTGGTGATGGAAAACCCAGAGACCAGAATCAAAGTCGCGTCATTGTGGTTAGTCTGAGGCTCTACGAGCTACAAGCTTTTTTTTACACTCATCACTGTGTTTATAAGCATATATTTCTTGTTTAGGATCATTTTAACAGAGAATTTTATTTGGTTGTAATTTATTTACTATCTTTTACCTTGAAAGTGTTACTTTATGTATGCAGCCTTGAAACACTCTTGAGCTGGCAATTTCAAATATTAAGGTTTATAAATTAACTCTCTATATATTGGGAAATAAAATAAAATAAAAAATATAGAAATTCAACTAATTATACTATACAGTATATATCTATATGTATATAGGGGCCTATATTTAAATGTATATATATATATATATGTATATGTGTGTGTGTGTGTCTGTGTGTGTATAAAGATTTTTTTTTAATTAATGATAAGCAATTAAATTGATCAAAGTGACAGTAAGATTTCCATTTAACTTAAATTATTTTCTTTTGAATTTTCCATTCATCAAAGTATCCTAAAAAATGCTTTCACAAAAATTAAGCAGCACATTTTCAACATTGATAATAAGAAATGTTTCTTGAGCTGCAAATCAGTATATTAGAATGGTTTCTGAAGGATCATGTGACACCGAAGACTGGAGTAATGACCAATGAAAATTCTGTTTTGCATCACAGGAATAAATGAAATTTTCAAATAAATTCAGCTAGAACAGAACAGTTATTTTAAATTGTAATATTACAGTTTTACTGTTTTTCTGTAGTATTATTATTTGGGATGCACAGTATACCTATATATTTAGAAACATATAAACATTTTCACCTCTGATCTTCCATCACCATTTCTCATCAAATTGTACAATTTTGACACTAAATATTTTGCACATGCATTATTAGACTTTACTCTCTCCTCTTTATCATTCAGGTTTGTTGCCTTAGCATCTTAAATTGTTAAAAGGTTTTTCCTAAAAGACATGAGCATATGATTCAACTCATCTCACTTCTGAATCCCAGCCAAAGTGGCTTGAGCGTCTCCCTCCAGTTGACTCTCCAACTCCTCTGTTGCTTTTGTCACCACGCTCTCAAAGCTCATGTGATCCTCCCTGATTCCAACGATGTTCTCTTGGATCACCTCCTCGTAGCGTTGATCTCCCATCTCTGCTCCTACAAACTGGACCAGATTCTCCATCACTGCCTGGTTCCCATGTTGAAGAGCCTTTAGATAAGCAACTTCATCTCTGAAAGCTCGTAACCGCCTTGACATGACTTGGCTGGTGTGAAAGTTGACATAACAGTCACCGCCTTCTGTCTCTGGCAGGCTCTGAAAAACTGGCCTGGTCCTGTCTGGCTCATCCCCGACTGCATGGACTGAAGAGGAGGAGTTGCCTGTGACCGCAGTCCCAGATATGTAACCTGATCCCCACTCTCCATCATCACCACTCTGGCAGTAGACTGGCATCACAAGGAGTGTGAAGAGCCAAGTGCCCAGAGTAGAGTGAAGCCTCATCATGACCTAGAAGAGGGAGGAACCTCTATGACCGGACTTGACGGAGTGATGGATGAGAACCCAAGCGATTACAAATGTGAGGTCCCTCTTGAGACCCTCAAAGCTGGACAGAGCTTTTCCACACAATCACCACTGTTGCAAAGCTGTGACCTCATCTGTGAAGAAATAAACAGATGCTTTTGCTTTGAGAACGGACCGAAACTTTTCTTCAATGGAAACTATTCAGTATTGTTCAAAAATTTGGAGTCTGTACGTTTTTTTAATGTTTTTTTAAAGGCTCTCATGCTCACTGAGGTTACATGTACTTGATCAAAAATACAAAAAAAACAGTAATATTGTGAAATATTATTACAATTTATTTGAATATATTTTAAATTATTCCTGAATTATCAGCAGCCATTAAGTCTTCAGTATCACATGATCTTTCAGAAATCAATCTAATATGCTGATTTGGTGCTCAAGAAACATTTCTTTTTATTATCAATGTAGAAAGCTACGTTAGCCTGTTTCTGCCGCAAACTACAAAAAAAAGTGAGATATAAACTTGCAGTTCTGAGAAAATAAGTCAGAATTGCAAAATAAACACTGGCTTTCTGAGTTTTTCCCTCAGGATTTTGAGTTTACATCTTGAAATTCTCTTTTATTTCCACCATTCAGTAAAATAACTTTTTATCTCACAGTTCTGAAATAGTTCTTGCAATTGCTAGTTTATATAGCAGAATATAGACTTTTCTTTTCAGAAGTTTATATCTCACAATTCTGAGAAAAAAATCTGAATGATCAAATATAAACAGAATTGTGAGGGGGAAAAAAAAGTCAGAATTAGCTTTATTTATTTATTTTTATTCCATGGTGGAAACAAGCTTCCCTATAAAATGTTTGTGCAGCTTAAAATTGGGAAAAATATTTATAGAGTTAAAGAAAAGCTAAAGAACAACACTTATTTGAAATAGCATTTTGTAACAATGTAAAATTGTCACAATAAATCCATTTAATATGTCCTTGCTGAATAAAATGTGTTTACGGACACAAAACTTTAGAACTCTATATGTGTATTATATCTTAAATTATATCTTAAAACAAGATAATGAGAGTTCGGAAGAAGTTGCTGTATTTCTGAAACTATACTGTCTGCCAACTGCACTGTGAATGCTAAATGAAGCAGTAGACTTTTACAGGGTTTTCCGGAGAATGTGGAGGGGGGCTTCCTGCTGGTGTGTGTAGCGAACACATTCATTTGAGGTGTAGCACATGACCTCTCTGGAAGGGGAGGCTGTTTGTTTAGTCTTCCCTGTACAAGGATGAGTGCCCTCTACCCCTCTCTCGCTCTCTCTTTTTTTCACCCTTTCAAAGAAAAATTGTGAGCCCCATCTTAGATAATACAATCACACAGGCTTAAGACACTTTCCTTTGTACAGTTTCTGCATAGTGCTCTTGGGGTCAAAAACTATCTTGGATTACTTTTGGACGTTCCTGGGTTTTATAAATTGAAAAAAGTTTTTTTTTTTTTTTTATGTTGAATAATAAAATAAATATGACAATAGACCAACTGAAAAATTTAGTTTTTCCTGTTAACAAAATGTAGTGAAGTTTGTGTTTTCTTGAAAAAAAGGAAGGAATTTTATTTTTCAATGGGCAAAGAAAAAATAATTAATTTTGTATCATAGGTTGCTTTAAGGATGTTTTAATAATTGTTTTTTTTTTGTTTTTTGTTTTTAATCTCCTGCTCTCTGATGCAGAGAGTGACTGAACTGACAACTCACACAATCTCTTTCAATGTCCTGTCTTGCTCCAGAGCATCCCAACACTCCTCTCAACATCTGGAAATCTGTGAAATGCGATATCTGTCTTTGAGGGAAGACAGCTCTCTTTTCCACAGTGTGAACACTTTTGGATTCTGCGGTAGTTCAGCACGCTTTGCCTAAAAAAATCTTCCTGTGCATGTTCTGGGCAGCATGAAAATTTCATTTTTCTGCTTATGTATTTACATTTTGTGTTGCATTATTGTAGTAGAATATCAAATCTGTTTTTAAAGGTTTGACTTTTGGGGTTGCATTAAGTTTTTCAAGTCCGTAGTAACCTGTCAAATCTGTAGATATTTAAAAAAAACAAAAAAACAAAGACACTATCAATCACAATCAAGCACTTTTAGTAAAGAACAATTTAAAGGAGTACCATCAAGAGCATCTTTGCCTCTCTACAGCAGTAATTTGTTGTTCATGCTTGCTGATTGACATTTGTGCTTCATGGAGGAAGGATAATATCTGTAGCTCATGTATCTGTAATGAACTTCTGCTCTGCTGTGCATGCAACGATGAAAGCAGTGATTTATTTCTCATTTAGTCCTGAAGCACTTTGAGAAAATGAATGAATCTCTTTAATTATTTTTTTTCACAGTTAAAATTAAACACTGAAATATTTTTGCAAGGTGTTTTATTTTTTAATTAAGTCTGAAAGTGTCGAATGTATTGAGATGAGAAAAATAAATATTGAAACTGTTTTTCATTTCTCGGAATGATGCATATTGTTCCTTAACCAAGCAGAACAAAAGGCCGTCATATGCAAACATTATTTTTAGATTTACTGATCAACATTGTAAATGAACAATGGCACAAAAGTCTTGATTTGATTAGTCGCTTCGTTTTGATCCCACACAACTGCTCACACTGCCAGTCCAGAGCTTGTAATGTTTTACAACGGAGAAAACAATTAAAGCTTTTAGACACTTAAATGATATTATTGGAACCATAAAAGCCCATTCAAACAGCACTTTTGACCTTTACGTTTCCTCCGGGCACCTTTTTAGTAGCATTGTGTCATTTCTAAAAATACATGCCAAACCAGTTCAAAGATGAGGAAATGCAATATCTTTTTTTATGATAACGTCTGCCTAGTCCAGATAAAAAGTCACGATTAACCTTCAGTAATAATGCCAAGTGTCTGGAAGTTGTCATGTTCACTCTTGTGCTGAATCTCAACCTTCAGAACACATTTGCAATATTGGAAGACTATGCAAATACTGTAGGTCTTTTTGAATGGAAAGTACAGTCCCTTTTCCAGTTTTGGGTTTAATTTATTCTTACTAACATTAAAGAGAATTTCACGTGCAGCAAAAAAGAATGTGTAGTTGTTTAAAGGGTGAGTGTGGTGTGTCTTAAACCTTATACTATCACTGCATATTTATTAAATGTAAGGTGATATTCCCATAATTAAAAGAATGTCATAAAGATATATTTACAACAATCACTAATGAGTCATGCACTCAATCAGTGGTCAGTTTAGACCATGAATGCAGACAAAATGCATTAAATTGCTCTGCCATATTAATCAAGACAGGTTTTTTTTTTTTCAAAGTAGAAACATCAATAAAATAAGACGCACAAGCCAAAAAAACTGACAGAACTCACCAGAATCGTCTGCCTTGTCACAAGGTAGAGCCATGTGTCTGGTCAAAATGTTCAAAGCGCTGTTCTTTGCTTTGCCATTCAGAGGCAGAGAAGTGGAGCACACATAATCAGCCTGCCTTAGACTTCTTTTCACTTCTTCCAACAAAGTTTGGAAACCTGAAAGTCTGTGTTCCTATTTGGAGACTACTGGAAGGGGTGGGAGTGTTTATAAAAAGGGAGAAACTCAATGATTTCTTTCTTTTGTGGTCAGGAGACTGAGGGAGAGAGAGAGAGAGAGAGAGAGCAGGAGAAAAATATTAGGGGGAGCGTGGGGTAATCTAGTTCACATCTGTGCCCTGATGTCTGATAATGTACGAGAGTTTCGCAGAAAAGGGTTTTTTTCATGACCACACCAGATTTTCACTCAGCCATTCATTTTAATAGATGCTACAAGATATGAATGAATGAAGGGAAAGAAAGCTGTTAAAGCAAACTAAAGCTCTGGAATGTACAAAACATTTTTTTATAGCTGCTGAAAACCACATGAGCTTTTCAAACCTACATTTTATCCATCATTAACTGTCAAAGGATATGAACATAAATCTGTCTATGCAACAAAACCACGATGAAGGGATTCAACACTTATTTAGGTGTTAGTCAGATGTTATACCACCCTGAAATTAAATGCGTTTAAATTTACAATCCCGATCACTTTGTTTCACCTGTATATTTAGTTTTATGTTATTTATAACGTAAACGTGACACAATAGAAATTCCAGTAAGAAGCTCCTGAAAACTCACCATGCATTTTCCCAGTTTGTATCCGATTCTTCCACTCTCACAGCTTGGACTGGACACAGGACCCATATAAAGAGCTTATTCATGAAAAACAAGAAAACAGACTGGATGAATTACTTTAGAGAACAAAGTGTCTTGTGGATATATTTTAATATTATTCCTGCCATAGATTTCACTCAGTAGAATCAGTAGAGCTGTTCAGTTATGATGCCAATTTCTTTCTTTTTTTTCCTTTTTGCCTTTTGATTTATGAGTAAAATATGAAATAAGAAGTTAAAAAGTTTATTCCACATAGATGCATTAAACTGATCAAAATTGACATTAAAGATATTTAAAATGTTGCACAGGATTTCCATTTAAAATAAATGTTCTTTTGAACATCTTTCTTTTTTTTATTTCTATTCATTAACTGTTAGGGAACAGACTGGATACAGATGCGGGTACAACAGAGGCTTTATTGAACAGAAAATAATCAGAACAGGCGATGAGCGCTTCCGTGGACAGCTCGTGTGGACGTAGAAACTCCTACCACACAGATGGGGGGATAGCAGCGGCTGGAACAAACCAACAGGGCAGCTCGCTAATCCGAGCGAGAGGCTGAGCAATCCACTAAGGAGTCTGCAGAGACCCTGGGACAGAAGTCCTCGATCAACGAACGGTCCAAAATGTCCCGGGATGGCACCCGGCATCTCTCCTCTGGACCATAACCCTCCCAGTTCACAAGATACTGAAACCCTCTGCCGCGGCGCCGCTCGTTGAGTAATCTCCTAACCGTATAGGGAGGGGAGCCATCCACAAGACAAGGGGGTGGGGGGGTGGGGCGATTGCCGGCAGGGTTAAGGAGAGAAGAAAACATAGGTTTAACTCTAGAGACATGAAACACAGGGTGAACCCGACCAAGAGCGGGAGGGAGATTGAGTCTGATCGCCACTGGATTAGCCATCTTGGTGATGTGATACGGCCCAATAAATCTGGGCGCCAGTTTACGAGAAGGCGCCTGGAGAGCCAGATACTTGGTAGAAAGCCATACCCGTTGACTGCACACATAGTTTGGAGGAAAGGACCGGCGACAATCAGCTGCTGCCTTGGTTCGTCCTGAGGATCAGACAAAAACCCTCCTGACTTTCTCCCAGGTGTGGCGAGTAGGACGCTGGAGGACCCGTCTAATGTGCTGAGAGTGTAATTGGAGAGAAGGGGAGAAAATCTGAATATCATCCAAATACGCAAAGACGAACTGATTAATCATGTCAACCAGAACACTATTGACGAGACCCTGGAAAATGGCCGGAGCATTGGTAAGACCAAACGGAAAAACCAGCTACTCATAGTGTCCCGAGGGGGTGTTGAATGCCGTCTTCCACTCATCCCCCTCCCGAATGCGCAGAGGTCTAATTTGGTGAAGACCTGAGCTCCCTGCAACAATTCAAAAGCAGAAGACATTAGAGGTAGGGGGTACCTGTTCTTTACTGTAATGTCATTCAAACCTCTGTAAGCAATACAAGGGCGTAGGGAGCCGTCTTTCTTCTGAATGAAGAAAAACCCTGCACCGGTGGGAGAGGAGGAATGGCGAATGAGACCAGCCTGTAGTGATTCACGTATATACCTGTCCATGGCCTCTCTTTCAGGACCGGAAAGGGAATATAAACGACACTTAGGCAGAGAAGTGCCCGGGAGAAGGTCTACGGCACAGTCGTAGGGGCAATGCAGAGGTAGCGAGGTGGCCCGGGACCTACTGAAAACCGCACAAAGATAGCAGTACTCCGCCGGGATGACGGTCACGTCAGAGGGATCCACCTGCGAAACACAAAACACAGAGACAGGAGGAAAAGCAGCACCTAAACATGACACATGACACGACTGACTCCAGGCTAAAATAGAATTATTAACCCAATCAATATGTGGGTTGTGTTTCAGCAACCAAGGATGTCCTAAACTTAACGGGGCCTTAGGGGGGTCGATAATTAACAGTTCAATCTGCTCGCAATGGTTACCAGAGAGAGAAAGGCTTACACATGGTGTGACGTGAGTGATGGTGGTGAGGGGATTGCACCGCTAATGACCATGCAGTAATGGGCTTGGCCAGGGGAATGGTTGGGATGTTCCACTTGTGAGCCGAGGTAGAATCCAGGAAATTCCCCTCAGCCCCCGAATCCAGAAGGCCATGGCCAGTGTGTGAACCTCTCAGGAAGGAGAGTCGAAAGGGCAGCTGAGTACGCGTTGCTGGAGAGTTTGAACAGAGAAAAGCACCCACCAGGACTCTCTGCTTCACTGGTGGGCCTTGACTTTTAACGGGCACTGAAGGACGAAGTGGCCAACCTTGCCGCAGTACAGACATAATCCTTGAGTCAAACGTTCCTGCCTCTGCTATGGCGTAAGCCGGAGACGACCCAGTTGCATGGGCTCAACATCAGCTGACTGAGGACTCGCAGCATCGGACGAAGAGGACTCCAGGTGGCGCCGCGGAGTAGTGGACTGATGGCATTGGTGGCGGCGGTTGAGATGGCCCTCCACACGGAACGCGAGGTTAATCATATTATCCAGCTCTCGAGGAAGATCCACAGCAGCTAGTTCATCAGCGATGGCAAAATCCAGTCCCTCAAGGAAACGCGCCATCATTCCAGCCGCAAGCCGCTGCTAGAGTCTCAAACTGTATGGCATAATCGGTGACAGAGCATTTCTTCTGAGACAACCGAGACAGCTGAGCCGCCGCCTCATCTCCCTGGGCTGATCGGTCGAAAAGCTTCGCCATCTCCTGGCAAAAATCCGCAAAAGTAACACAACAGGGAGCCCGCGACCTCCATACGGCAATTCCCCATTCGCGGACGCGACCCGAGAGAAGGGTGTGGACGTATGCAACCTTAGCCTCTTCTGTGGCATAACGTCAAGGCTGTAGAGAAAACACCAGCAAACACTGGGAGAGAAAGGCTTGGCAGGCATTAGAATCGCCATCGCAAACCGGTGGATTGTTGGCATGAGGTTCAGGCTCCAGAGGAATACCAGCATTGAGGACGGGACCCCGGTTAACCACCTCCCGCTGAAGATCATCGACCCACGTGAAGAGCTCAGCGACTCGGACATTGAGGGCGTCCACTTCTTGCGCTGTGGTGTTGAGCTGGGTGGAATGCTGACCCAGCAAAACTCCCTGTTGCACGAGAACAGAACGAAGCGGATCCGATCCCGCTGAATCCATCGCTGGTCAGACTGTTCTGTCAGGGAACAGGCTGGATTCATATGCTTTATTTTTTTAAGATTAATAGTTTTTTCCAAGGCATTGTTTGATGCCAGTGTTTCTTGTCAAAACTAGGCAAACATTTTATTTCAAAACCAGTATCACAGCTATTCAACTATTTCTTGTTATGATCTTAAATCTGTATTTAACCTCAGAGGTCTAATTTTGTGGTGGCTGTGCTTTAGATTAAATTATTACACGGATCTGTGGAATGCTTGATTCTGATTGGTCAGTTGTGACATTCCGAGGTATTTTATCCCCCGATAACAACTAAGCTAATAACACAGACTCATCCGGGTAACTTAAGTCAGTGCTATACGCTTGATAGGAACAGTTTTTTTTGTTTTTTGTTTTGGTGGAAGCTTTGCATTTGGTTAGCTAATAAGGTATTAAAACTCAATTCAATATTATGTGTACAATTTCTTAATTCTGTCATGCTAGTATCGTGGACTCGCTCTCTCGTTTCATACAAACGCAGCTACTACCATTTTGTTTTGTACACTGTAATGGATTATAAGATAACTAGCAAACTAGTTATGTAATTACTAGTACTTAATTATTTATGTGGTGAAATGTTGTGTAATAAAAGTGGTATGACTGCACCGTATCCCTTAAATATCCGTCTAGTTTGAAATTTCCACTTGCTAGCAACTGCTTTCTTCATGAAAGCTTTGCGTTCAAATATTTCAACTCAGGTCAGTGTTTTGTGTCTAATTATTTACGTTTGTGGCAAGCAGCCGTGTAATAAGCGGGATAATGTACATCAAGTCAGTTGTTATCACAAAATAAAGATGTACATTATCCTTTACTTAATTGAATGAAATCTTAATTCAAGTGATGAAGGATTTGGACAGTAATCAGTGCTGAGCACTACTGTAAGGTTAACCCTGCCTACCTGCTTTAAACAGTTGAAAATGTTAGAAATTTAGAAAAGTAATCAAATGTAATAAGTTACATTACTTTAATAAAGTAATTGAAAAGTTACACTACTTATTACAATTTTAAACAGGGTAACTTGTAATTTGTAACGTATTACATTTCCAAAGTAACCTTCCCAACACTGACTATTACATAGCACAACTCTTTTCAACATTGAAAATAATAAGAGGTGTTTCTTATAGGTGTTTTGATTATGAGGTGTTTGAGCAGCAAATCAGCATATCTGAATGATTTCTGAAGCCAAGTATCATGAAAATGCGAATAAATAGTATGCCGAATAAAAACTATAACTTGTGGTATTGATACGCAAAAATGGACTTCGGTGTACATATGATACGCACGTGTTTGGCGTGCATATAATACGCAGTTTTCACGTGCATATGATACGAAATTTGTTATTGTACATATGATAGACAGTTTTCACGTACATATGATATGCATCTACCCCACAACCCTTATCCTACCCATCGCGTAGCATATACACGACAAAGTCCATTTTTGAATATCAATACCACGTTTTCGTTTTTATTTGGCATACTATTTATACGCACATTCATGAGATCGGGTTGGAAGGATTATGATTAGTTATGATGCTGAAAATTCAGCTTTGTCATCACAGGAATAAATGACATGTAAATGTATTCAAATTAAAAGCCGCTATTTTAAATTGTAATTTTTTTTTACAATATTATTGTTTTTTTTTTATGTATTTTTGATCAAATAAATGCAGTCTTGGTGAGCATAAGAGACTTCTTTCAAAGAGATTTAAAAAAAAAACTTACAAACCGCAAACTTTTGATTGATATTGTGTAAGTTTCAGTATAAGGATCATAACTTAATTCAATTCTAAATCAAAAGCTGCGATTTTCTTTAGAAAGACATTTGAAACACCCAAGTGACTGTGTAGTGGTGTATACTGCCAAACACAATGACAGACCTGCCACATCTATCTACACACACATACATTATATAGAGAAAAAATAACAAACAAATATGAACGTCCATTAAAATAATTGATTTCCTTTGATGAACTACCTCGCTGGGCCTATGAGGAATGGGAACAAGACAGAATCATTTTCTTCTCCTCATGGTTTATATTTTGTCGTCACTCTGATTGCTAAGTTGTTCTGGCAGTTTCAGAAGTACACTGTTTATTCATTGTGTAAACTTGCCAGTGTGCTTTAGATTTGGATGAGAAATACATATGAATGTCATTAAATACAGTAATGTTCTCAGCGCAGAGAATTAAACAAATGAAACTATATTATATAAACTGCATTCTTTCAGCACAGTTAATGCAGGTCAAAAACAGGACACCTGTCAGATGAATGAGAACACAGGGAACATTTATTTTCCAACACACACTTAAAAGTTTGACTGTAAACTATAACTGTTTGAAAACTGTAACAAATCATTTGTAGTTGTGATGAAAGGTGAGTTTTTTTTTTTTTCAACAGACTGACAAAGACTGCAGAGATGAAGCAATAACAATGGCTAAAAGTTAAAATTATAGTATAGTCAAACTACAGTGAACAGCAATACACATTGCTCAAAACAACTAAATATATCATGTTTGGCAGATACTATTATATCCAAGTGTTGACATATAGTGACTCAAGTTGCTTCAGGTTGTATTTTGTATGTTTAACTGGTTGACTTCAACTGTATCTGTTTATTGGAAGGACATAAAAATACACACATTTTTGATGTGCACATTCAATGTTTTCCACAAGTGTGGACCTCTAATCATCTCTGGAGAGCAAATAAAAAAAGTGACCTGGTCTCATGAGATCAGGTTGCATAAACTATATCCTTAAACATGAATATATTTACTGTGAAGCTTAAAAACTAAATTTTAATTGTGGAGGGGTGTCTTTGACCTAAATTATGTTGCTTAAAGGTATTTTTACAGAAAAACAAGGCAAAAGAAAAGAAAAAAAGAAAGATATTTTGCAAGTATAAGTGAAATAATTTGTTTTCTGAGTAACTGTGGTGCTTATTATTCTTATAAAGACATACTCCATTGTATGTTTCTTGGTTTCTTTTATTCAGGAGCCACTCCTTCTGCCCCTTGTTATCTAAACTCAATTTTAAAACTCAGTGTAAATCAGTTTTATATTGAATTTACTTGCCACTTACCTCAGAGGGGTGCAACTAGCAGAACCAGAGTACACAAACCAGATGTTTTCTGATTTGAAGATCCATTGCAGGATGCATTGCGTCAAATAATTGTCATTAAATTTAGCCAAATAGATGTATATCAGAGCAGCTTTGTGATTCTAATTCCATCATGAGAGTATTAGTTCCTGACCTTTCTGAAATAAAAGAGATCATTTTGACAGTCATTTGGAACATAACGGTTTTGGAATTGGCCAAAAGAAAAAAGAAAAAAAAAAAAACAGGTAGATAAAAGGATTTAATTTAGTCAGTCTCCAAATTCAATTTGAAAGCCACATCTATTTCAGTTGGGAGCACTGTTCTCTGTCTGGGAAATAATAGTTTGGCCCACTAAGCAGCCAAGCGCCCAGTGGAGAATTATAATTGGCTGGTGGTCCTGACTGCTCCGAGCATGTATGACTCATCATATCTTCTCCATCTAGAAACCGTATCATAAAATCTATCTGTAACCATTATGTATGTTTATTTCCTACTGATTTAAAATCTGTGCCCATGATATCCATCTACCAAATACTTAACCCATCTACAGTATGTCTACACTCTGTGTGATGTGAAATACTTCTCACCTGCAGTGTAGTGTCTTGTAGTGCCTGGAATAACTGATTCATCTGAATAAAATATAGTAAAAAATTATATATAGTAAAATAATACATTAATAGAACAATACTGATGTGAAGTGAATTCAAATGAATTTAAAAATGGACTTAGAAAAGGTATAGATGTTTCTTCATCAGAATAGATTTGGAGAAATTTAGCTTTACAGAATTTGTTCACCAGTGGATCCTCTGCAGAGTCCATAATCCATAATAACACTTCCTCCAGTCAGTGTAAGTACTTCCTTTTACATCAAAGTCCATAGATATATTTGTTTTGAACTGTTTTGGCTTCTAAACGATGCATGATCGGTGTATATTTCTCTCCTGATTGAGATTTTTTGCACAAGATAAATCAATATTTATGGACAGAGGGCTTGTATCTTAGTTAAAAATATCTTGATGGATTTCTTTATTATAAACATGCAGCTTTTTGATTCACAAGATGTTCACTGGTTGACTAGAGTTGTGTGGATTATTGTGATATTTTTATCAGCTGTTTGGACTCTCATTCTAGCGGCACCCATTCACTGCAGAGGATTCGTCAGTGATGCAATGCTAAATTTCTTCAAATCTCTTCAGATGAAGAATCAAACTAATCTACATCTTGAATGGGCCGACAAAAAGTACATTTTCAGCTAATTTTCATTGTTGGGTGAACTATTTCTTGATATTTTGTCCTACAGTGAATCTCTCATGCAGCTGATGCCGTCAGGTGATGACAACATGCCTCTTAAGACTCAATTATAAATAGACAGCTCACCCCAAAATAGTACATATGCCTGATCTGGTGTGTAAAAAATCCTGTGGGTCAGCATTGTTCCATGCATGGGTGTCACATCCCCAGCTGTCAAAGTCAAAGGGCATCCCAGTCAGCATCCTCTCCTCTAGTGCTGAGGTCAGGGGGGTGGAACATGAGCCAGACAGGATCTAATAAAGTTCAGCGTCAGATATGATTTACATGTCTTATGAAACTGAGACTGTTTTTTAAAAGTTACATGTTCACTATTCAATTGTCCTTGTCTGCACTCTTAAATAAAAAAGCATTTAATTATATTTGGTTATTTAATTATAAATGTAAAACAAAGAAACACATAAATGAATGAATACATAAGTTTAATCATTCATGGTAATGAAATCACTTAAACTAGGGCTTATAAACCCTAGTGAAAAATAAATATACTAAAATGTATTTGAAATACATTTATTTCATGCATACTACAAATACAGTACATTTACATATTTATGTGCTTAATAAAAATATCCTGCAATTGTACTTTTATACTATGCTGGTATACTTAAAGTCTGCTAAATTGGACAAAATAATTTTGTACTTAATGCACTTTAATTGTGTGCAAGTATTGCTGAAGTTCAACTAAAGATATACTGAAGGATATTCGATTGTGCTAAAGTGGAACTGTCACGAATCCTGTCCATACACTTTCGTTTGCTCACCAACAGATGTCGTCTTCTCTTTACATTGCCTCTCACACCACTAGTGTTGCTTTCGTCAACGAAAATTATGACTAAATATCGTTGTCAACGAACCTTTATGTGACGATGACCTCATGTGACGATGACTATAATTAAATGTATAATGCAATATTGTTGACGAATAAAAAACAAGACTAAATGTGGTTTACAAACTAGTTTGGCTAGGGTCTGAAATTTAGGCCCTTGCCCGAGACGCTCAGGCCCTAGCCCGGCCCGTGTCCGAGAGCTTGACAGAATTACCAGCCCGAGTCCGTCCCGAGCCCGTCTTTTTTCCTCCTCCTCCCAAATCAGATAATACTGTTTCAACTATTAAAATAGTTCAGTTTTGTATGTAATAGCAAAGTGATTATATTTCATTTCGTTTTTTTTTTTTTTTTTATTAAGTTAATTTAGAAAAACGTTTGGAGCATTTTTTTGTTCGTTAAATAAGGTTTAACGACCAAGTGGCCAGCAGCAGGATGATTATAGCTTATGTATGATCAATTTAGCCTTCTCAAATCATCATGACTTGCCTAAAATAAGATCTATAGATATCCTAAAACAGTTCAAGCATATAACAATGTTTAAACATTAAACCTAGATAAATGTTCGCTGCATCCAGTAGTTTGTGCTGAGAGTGAAAGCTAAAGCGCAGGACATGGAGGCACCAGCGCAATCAATTACATTTTTTCAATGGAAACAACTTACGCCGTAATTTTTGCTCATAAAAGTCAGAGTAATACATCATTTGTAACTGTAAAGGGTCTACTTTTATTTGTGTGCACTCACAATATCAACAAAACATTTTATAAAATATAGAAAATAATTTGATAAAATAAAGAAAACGATGCGCTTTCTGCCGTCTCGTCTCGAACAGGAGCACTTCACAAAAATTTACAGAAAGTTAGCGAATACATGCCTCACAGACATCATAAATATATCTATGGAAAGCTTTAAATTACTAAACGAAATAAATCAAATCGAAAACAAAAACTCTTTCATTATAATCTGTGAAGATGCACTTCTCTCTAAAGGCGTGTCTAATGAGGAGATGGCGAATCAGGATCATCATCTTCATGTTTGCAACACTGACACAGAAAACACTAGTTTATTAGTAAATAATTCAAATTTCTCATTATTTCCCCCGGACAAATTCATAGTAATTACTTTTGCTGGGGCTTTGCAGCAAGCTTCAGCCTATTGCGTGTATCTGAACGCAGAACTCTTCATCTGCGCTGACGGCACTCGCTGCTGCTGCGAGACTCTAAACTCCGTCAAGCCACTCTCAGTCACTGCACGGTCTCTTTAATTTACTACATAACGAAATAAATAAAAACTCTAATATAATCATTATCCGTGAAGACGCACTTCTCTCTAAAGGTGTGTCTAATGAGGAGATGGTGAATCCTTACTATTTTCCCCGGACACATTCATGGTAATTACTTTTGTTGGGGCTTTTGCTTTATTGTGTGTATCTGAACGCAGAACTCTTCAGCTGTGCTGACGGCTCGCTGCTGCTGCGGGACACTAAACACCATCAAGCACTGTCACGGCACTGTTTCGCGTTGTCTCCACCAGCGCAGCAATTTTTTTCATCACTAATTGATGGATGTCTAAAATATAAAAATAAGGAGAAGCCTAAAACAGGCTGGAGGCCCGGCCCGCGTCTGGACTATGATGTGAAAATTGGCCCGAAGCCCGGCCCTAGAGGGCTGAAAGAGCGTTCCCCTCGGTAGAAAACACGTTTCCCCCTCCTCGACTAAAACTAGACTAAAATGTCATCAGTTTTCGTCGACTAAAACTAGACTATAGACTATGGATAATTCTGACTAAAATAAGGCTAAAATGCTCAGACTTTTAGTTGACTGAAACTTGACTAGACTAAAAAGAGTATGAGCGTGACTAAAACTAATAAAAACTAAAATGACAGCTTCACACAAAGACTAGACTAAAACTAAAATTAAAACAGGCCACCAAAAACAACACTACACACCACACAGACTTTTACATGTCACTCTAAACAAACTACATTCCCATGATCCATTGCACTGATTACACATACACAGCTGAATCCATTCAGACATAAGCCTAGGACTTCCTCTTTCAGATCGCTGAGTATTGTCTAGCGCAGGGGTTCTCAACCCTGGTCCTGGAGGGCCACTGCCCTGCAGAGTTTTGCTCCAACCTTGATCAAACTCACCTGCCTGTAGCTTACTAGTAATCCTGAACATCTTAATTAGCTGGTTCAGGTGTGTTTGATTAGGTTTGGAGCTAAAATTTGCAGGACAGTGTCCCTCGAGGACCAGGGATGGGAAAGCCTGGTCTAGCGTATATCATTCTTCTAGCGATAGCTACACTACGAAGCCATTTCACGTTTCCAGTCCTAGTTTCTAGTTCTAGTCTAAGTCTAGTCATTTTGTGTTGCCTTGTTGTTTCCTGTTTCCTAATCTCCTGCCTGTACATCTTGGATTAACCCTTTGCCTGCTGTTTCGGACTCTGTTTGCACCTCACTTGGACTGTTGCTCGTGTACCTAGATTATCTGGTCGCCTTGCCCTGTTGGATAATGTTCACTGATCGAAAACCCACGCTTGTCCTAGGATTACTCTTTGTCTTGCCTGTGTTGTACCTGTTTGCCATTATTGAATCCATGCCTGTTTCATGATCACGTCTCCTAATAAAGCTTTGCACATGGATCCGTATGTCTCACGTCTCACGTCTCGTCGGCTCCGTAACAGGAACTATTGAAAGAAAACTACAGGCACACTTTAAATATCTTAAAGACTGATATTATTCAAAGATCATAATATCCTCATCAATAGTGACATTAAAACACGTTTTAGGCTTAAATATTAATAAATGTGCACTGTGCACAAGTACTCCAAATAAAGTTTAATTATAATTTTATATATTTTATATTAAAAGATTTGAACTATACTTAGTATGAAATGTATTTTAAACATTACTTTTTTACAAGGGGAATTAAATTAAATGTAAGAAGAATTAATGAATGAATAAATATTCAAATGTTTTAATTAGGATCTTAAAAACGAACAAAAAAGCATTTTAAAAATACAATTTAATTGAATTTATTACATAAAACACTTTAATTAATAATTTATAGTTTTGATTAATAGCCTAAATGAATCACATACATGTATGCTCCCACATTAAGATCATTCTACATCATTATGTTATGACAGCAGGGCGAAAGCATTGAACAGACATTAAAAATGTGATTTTGTTTTATTTCCATACATTCGAATATAAACCTGCAGTCCACAGCAATCCACCCATTTAATTAAATTAACATATTAAATTGGCGGTCCTAAATCAAACACACAGATTCTCAGAGACAGCTAACAAGCAGCAGAAAATATGACCAAACCAATCATGTACGTTGACGTGATACACTATTGAATGCAATTATGCTGCAAACCAGCACCCCAAATCCCTTAAAGCAAAGAGTTGGCTGCTTAAATGCAGTGTAAGAACTTCATGTCTAATTGCTGGCATGCTAATTGTGTCCCACTTCATTGCGTAGAGTGCTAAAATCCCGCACGACTCATAAAGCACAAGAGATTGAATGGGCTGATTGGCTTCTGTTCGTGATTTCATGGCTGCTTCTCTCTATCCATTAAGAATAATTTTATTTATTTATTTATTTTCCTTTCAATCTGTTTTTACGTGACTCTCCTCTTAAGACTCCCAGACTGAGGAGGCCCACGATACCACTTCAACCTGAAATTCAGTACCATTGAAAACAAGCGTGTTGTAGGCAAAATTGAATAGGAGCTTGATTGTGCAAACAGTTAGGTAATCCCATCTCATTTTGTAAACACAAATTAATTGCGTTTACCCTTGGCCCCTCGCTGTTGAGGATCAAAGATGTTTAAAAGACAATCATTTAAAATCCCTAAGTGCTGTTGGAAGGAATCCTCCAAGCTAAATCTTTTACTTGGAATAAAATCTTTGGATCACTAAATTGCAGAATATCCCAAAGAGCGCCACTGACAGGATGCCACGGTATGTTATTCACATGATGAAACAGCTGCATATGCTAGAAAAAGAAGTCTGCCAATATAAATAAAACTTATTAGGCAGTGATTGATGTCCTCCCTAAATCAGTGCAGGAGGTGAAAGATGCTGGTAACATTTGTAACATCAAAAGACCAGAGAAAACAGGCTACCTAATGACTCTTATAAACCACTAAACCGCTTTGCTTCTGTCAGTCTTCTCCTCAAGGACAACTGGTTGCCTTTGGCTAGCAGTAAAACCTTTTGCTGAGATTGGAAACATTTTTTATGGTACATTCTGCATCCAGTATTGGTCAACGGATTATATAGCTGAACATCTAATATATCTTCTGCACACCAAACACAAGAGCCTAGTAGTAAATAATGTCAAATGTGAGCAATCTCACGTGTCTCTTCAAGCATTTTGGACATCTTGACAACATCAGGTCTACAACATTTCAGCTTCATCAACGGAAATATTTTACTATCGGCACCCACTAGTGTAACAAGGTACCACATGCAGAAAGAGTCGACGAAAAGTCAAAAATCCAAAGTTTGTGCAAAGTCTCAGTGCTGTTGGATAACTTTGAACCGATAATTTTCAAAATTCCTACATGAAGAAACACTGGAACTGGTGGAACAGCTCAATCAGGCCACTGTTATAATAAGTTTGATTGTATCGTTTAATAAGTTTGATTGTCCTGTGCTCAATGGTTTTGCACTTTCAGAGCATAACAATGGTTCTTAATTAAAGGGACATTTTGTTTGATGCAATATGACACTGGTGGGTGTGGCCACACCTCAAAGAGGACTGTGTCATGGTCAAAAGTAGAAAACCCTTTGACATACGATTTTCATTTCTAAATTATAAGGATGCTCACTAAATGGAAACAAATATTATTGGAACAGTTCCTGCTGTTTTAGTTTCCACAGTTAACAGGGAATAAAATGTAAAGAATTAAAAAAATAATAATTATTAGTTTTCTTGTAAGGTGTTTAAATATTGCTGGCTCACTTTGGCTGTATGTGTTAGATAAAGTGGGCCAGTTGGATTCAGGTAAAGTGGGCTGACCTTTAACCTTCAGTTATTATACACAAATTCATTAAATAAATTGACATTCACTGGTTATTTTTCACTGGTTACTGGTTAGTTGACATTTATGATGAACTTTTTTAGAAAACAGAAATGAGTCTGCAGTCAGGAAATTCAAGTCAGAGATGGAAGAAATGAAAGAGAATAGAAAGGATGTCGAGGCATTCAGTTCAATCTGTGGAATAAAGAAAGTATGAGAGGAGCAAAATGTAGATGCAGAATATAAAGCTTTAAAATATGGACACAATTAAAGTTAATTTAAAGTGTTTAGAGAACATAGACAGAAAAACATTTTTACATATGTTTACCATTTTAAATGTTCTTGTTTTTTTAAACGATTTGTCGTTGCTTGTGTTATAGTCACATTTTTAACATATTCTAGAGTTCATTTTGTTAATATTATGATTTCTGGAATCAAATTTAATATCAGCACAATATGATCTTTCAGTTGTTTGGAATTTCACACATGAATTGGATTTACACGATTTATTTTACTCATAACCTGTTGGTTATATATTTTTGGATTTGTTAAATATGTTGTTAAAATATGTTTGTCTGATAATATGTGTTAATAAATGATGTGTTTTTAATTAAGATGCAGAATATTTTTTTGATAAATAAGGGATGGCCCACTTTACCTGAAAATATGTTTTTTCTGGAGACATTTTTTCTAAAAATGTTTATTGGTATATACCATGTAAATAAAACTTTATATGAATCATATTAAAATTGAAATATTATAGCTGCACATAAAAGTTAACAAAAATAATAAAAAAACAAAACATCTAGGTATCTACATTACACGTTTTACAAAAAGTGGCCCACTTTACCTGCAATCACACTATATAAATTATGTGTGACAGTATATAAGCAAATGTGTGTGTTTACTGAGAAATATATTAAAACTGTAGGATTTTTATTTGTGTTTATTTAGTTATTACAATTTGATGTTTTGTTAAAGTCGTGGCAATGTGTTAAATGAGATGTTTTGCATAACTGACATTGAGTACTATATAAAAAACTCATAGTGCATATATGTACAAATATGAATTATGAAGTTTATATTATTGAATATTAAGTGCAGGATATTAAGTGCATATTAAGTGCAGTTACATATTATGATGTAAGTGTTACGTGTCTGTTTCTGTTTAGTCCCCTTTTGACCTTATTTGGTTCTTCCTGTTCTGGTTTAGTTAATTGGTAATCATAGTTTAGTTCTGTCACCTGTTTTGCATTAATTATCCTGTTCACTCCTTTGTTTCCGGTTCCCTTTTAAGTCCTCAGTTTCCCTCTTGTCTTTGTCCAGTCACCCTAACGCATCCTTTGTTGAAGTGTAACCTTAGTTCTGAGTTTGTGGTTCTTATTAAAAGAAACTTTTTGTTATATCTGGCTCCCTGGACTTCCTTCAAGGAGAGAATCGTTACAGTAATATTGTAAATATAGTGTCATATATTTTTCAATATATGAAAAGCAGCAATTTCTTTCAATATATTTTAATTATTCTGTTTATACATTATTCTATATATTTAGAAAATGTTGCATTCAAATTAATACTATTAATTTTAATATTGATAGTAAATGTATCAAGAAATATATTTTCTTTGTGTAAAGGTGCAAATATTGTGAACCTGCATTTAGGACAGTAGCCAGATCAATCATATAGTTAGGCAGGCCCTAAACACACTGCACGGTTTTCGGCTGTCCCAGACGAAAGATTGGCATCGTGAAACAATCGTGGCGATTTCTGTGATCGTGGCTCATAATCGGACCGCACCGCACTGTGTCATACAGTGAGAGAGGTTCAAAGATGGCTGTTTTCACGGTCTTGCGACCAAAGATAGCCTACGATACAGCGTGATCTTCGCACAGTGTGTTTGCTGCTACAATCCACGTTTACTGACCAACCAATAAAACTGCGATATGAAATCAATGTGACATGACGCTAAAACATAAAACTGCTTACCTCAAGCTCTTATCCCTACCTTTTTCGCCGCTTCCAATTTTTTTCAGGACTCATAAAAATACAACTGCTAAAGTGTGATTTATCATGCTCTTTTTGTTTACAACTAGCACCTACTGATGACGTTTTATTCTTCTATAGAAACGTGTGTCGTATCATACAAGTCAATAGGTGTCATCATCGTACAGTCTACACACGTCGTGGCCAAGTTTATTAGATCCATGTGTGACATGCGGGTGATCCTATAGGATTCCTAAAATCGTGCAGTGTGTTTTGAGCTTTAGACTGAAGGAGAACTCAACCTAACCTGTTTTTCTAGAAATGTCTGCAAAGAGCAATTTCTTGATGATGATGATGATAGATTCTGGTTGTTCATGTTAATGAGGGGTTTTCACTTTGGGAGATTGCTGAGCTAATGCTTCAGTGAGAAGGCTTTGTGCGCTGGACACACTCGAGTACATTAGGCTGATTGCCATTCCTCCGTTTATACGGGATGCTGGCAAAGGCAACACAATGCCGTCCCAAATATGTACGCTGAAAACTACCACTATGAATTTTATATTTTGTGCAGGAAGCTGTAATGTGTATTTTTGTTGCTTTATTTTTATGACATTGTTCTGTCTTAAATGTGTTTTATTCAGTTGTTGGTTGGTGATGGATGACCATGATTTGATTGACACAGCTGGGTTCAATCACTCATTGCTTTGGTTTATTAGAACGTCAATACAATCAATCCTCAAAGTCAGCCAATCTGTAACATTGCTGCCTTAAAAGGTGTTATATAATGCAGTAGATCTCATTTAGTTTTATATTGATTTTCTTTGTTTATCCTCGGGTATATATGATCAACAGATTGTTTGTTCCATTTTCACCTGAAACCTCTCTTAACATCAGAGATATGTGTCACAGAGGATAAGTTTGAAATTTGTCACCATCTTATTGTGTGCTGTGGTAACCTTACAGAGCCCACAGGTTTAAAAACTTTAGATGGTTATCTGGGCTTGCCAATTGGAAAGACAGAACACAAGGCTCTATCACGGGGCCATACATTGTTTAAATCTGTGGCCGTTTATTGAGTGGCACTAAGACTGATGGATAGAAGGGATCTTTTATGTTCAGACACACCTTTTTATTGCCACACAATGGAGTCCAAGATTAATGGGGTAGACAGGCTGATGCTCATGAGCGTTAGACCACTGCCGTTTGGCATCTTGCCCTGACAGTGAGCTATCGCTTATGCAAACAGGTAAACATGGCGTCTTGTTTGTGACAATTGTAAAAATGTGTTTTTGTGCTAATGTGTAAATTAAAGGGTTAATTAACCCAAAAACGAAAATTCTGTCATAAATTAGTCAGCCTCATTTTTGTTTTCTTTGTGCACAAAAAGGTATTCTCGCAGCTTCCTAAAATGACAGTTGAACTACTGATTTCACATGGACTATTTTAACTATGTCCTTACTACCTTTCTTGAACATGTCAGTTGCGTTACTGTCTATGGAGGTTCAGAAAGCTCTCGAATTTCATCAAAAATATCTTAATTTGTGTACGAAGATCTTACAGGTTTGGAACGACATGAGGGTGAGTAATTAATATTTTTTGAATAAACTAACTTTCACTGTTTTGGGTGAAAAAGTTGAAAATTAGGGACATAAAAATATGCTTTAACATCAATTTCTAAATAAAGTATACAAACTAAGTTAAGTATATAAATAAAAATCAAATAAAACACCAAAAAAAGGTAATTTTAAAAGTGTACGTAAGCATCACAACATTACAGTATATTGTGTATGAAAAATTTAGATTTATTCAGAGATATCTATCTATATCTCAAGCTGAATATATTATGTAACCCAGAAAAGGGTACATTTTAAGGTAAAAATAGTTCCTTAAATGTAAGATTTTTTTTTACAATGTACATGTCTTAATGACCATTAGTCAGCAGGCCTCAGTGACTGAGAGGTGGATGAGTTCTGGTTCAAGAACCTCATGAATTTCACCATTTGATCATATTAATCCTGACCCTGAAATTGAACTTAATTTTGAAATTGATTTATTGACAATAGCGAACAGCACACACAATGTGACGACACAGACAGTCTGCTTTACAGATGTACTGCAGATGTTGTGTCATTTGTGTTGCAGAGTGGCTGATTGCTTCATGCTACATGCTGTTAAGGTGCCATTGATTTCACACATCCAAGCATGCCTTTAATCCATCCTCATCACAGTAAGCTATAGAATGAAGACATTTTATTGTCTCTGCATGGGAAAATTAATGAGGAATCCAGGATGATTTATATTGACCCGTCAACTCCCTGATTGCATGTGACATGACTTTTACAACTGCGATTAAAGTAATTCTCTCCTCTTCCAACAGTGAGAGCCACAATACTCAATGCTTTCTGGTACCTCCATCACTTATCACATTTCAAGGGCATTTTTTGAGAGTTTTCAGTAATTTTTACTGTTCATCTTTTGAGCGTCAGTACAGATACAAGGTTTTATAGAGTACTCTATCTCAGTTTGTGTCAGAATCAGGGTCGAAATCATCAGCGAAATCTAATGAGTGTGTCAAAAAAAGCATAAATCTGTTGTAAATGAGAGGCGTCCTTTGCTATAAAAGAGAATAAAAAGGAACTCAACTTAAAACCATGCATCTTAAGGCCAAAAGTCATTGTTTTAGGCATTATTTGTTTATTGCATGTTCTGTGTGTTTGCTTACACTGGGGATTCAATTGTTTCTGAATTCATTCACAGGTATATAATATACACACTACTGTTGTAATTGAAGTATTTTTCCAATGGGGTTGAAGATATTTGTTAAAATTGACTACACTGCGTTAAAGCAGTTAGCTTTCGGCTTTCCTCTAAAAACAATTACTTTTCTGTCTGCTTAATCAGGCTCTACCTTGGTAAAGCTCTCCACCGTAATGTGAGAAATGGCTCTATTAGGATCTAATTAAGTCCAGATTTAGGTGATTGGGCTGGGTGACAGAGTGAAGAATTGTCCCCGTGTTAAAGGGACACGGGGTGCGAGGAATCATGTTGTCTGGATTTGAGTCGATTGCTGACAGGCTCGTGGTGCAATGGTATTCACTCAAGAGCTCAGTGGGTGATGACAAATATGGACAGCAGGAGTCAACAGGAGACAAATGTCTTTTTCATCAGAATCGGATTGATGGGATACTGGACATTTGTTCACTAGATTGCTGGTTTTTAGTAGTTCTTTCTCTGTGAGCCAAGGTTAATTACTGGGAAATGCTTAATTTCCTTTTACACCAAGAACAATAACTATAAAAATAATTGTCCACACCAACATACAATATCATTTTGTTGATTAAAACCATGCTCTATCATTTTCTCATCTGCCACTTTAATGCTTGTGCTTTTTGTCAGGTGGATTCGGTCATATTATTCATTAGCTCAAAAAAAAAAATGGATCTGAACATTATTCCAACAATGTTCCTCTGTGTCATTATCGTTATAGCTGTGATGTGGACTTTTCTATTATCATAGAATTAGAATGTAACAAAACTATAGTTTTATTCATCAGTTATCATTCCTGGTGTGTTTACTTCGGCACCTATTTTGCAATCTTAAATATTAAGCTTGTAAAAAGGGCTTTCCATAGCGATGCAACAGAAGAACCATTTTGGGTTTTCCAGTGAAAACGTTTTTTTTTTTTTTTTTTTTTTTTTTTTTTTTTTTTCCAATAAAAATAACCTTTTGTGAAAGGGTTACAAAGGTTCTAAAGGTCTTCATAGAACCATCAATGCCTTTTTATAAATTTCTATTTTATAACATTTTATTTAGTTTTTCAATATTTATTGATGTAAATCTTCATTTCAGGCACACATTCTTTTTAAGCCTTTAGACTTTGCTCAGTACTCCGAGATTCTTCTAAAATTAAATCTTAACCTCTGGACATGAATTAATTTGAATAATGAAATTAAAATGCCACCCTGCTTATACCAGGCATTTTAGGTCTGCTATGCTTTTGCTGTTAAATCTCTCATTATAAAAAGTCGCAAGTATAATGAAACTCCATATGGCATACAAAAACAGGTCTCTTGAGATCTTGACAATTTAGTTTCTTTTTAATGCATGTATTGAGAGAACAATAATGTCAGAAATGACACCCCCTTTTTGCTTCCACAAGGTAAAACTTGTGTTACTGATTGTGTAGATTTACAGAGATCAAAGCATCCTGTCCTAATTGTCTGTATGGTGTAATGTTAAAGTATTACACTGGTCATGTTTGGTCATTTTGGATTTTGCAAGTTTTACAAAATAAAATGATCAAGGAGAAAGATCAAAGGGGACATGAGCCTGTGCTCACGGCAGTATTCCAGTGCTTTGGCTATCTACACTGTGTACCTCTGCCTTCATCACCCTCGGCACCTCATTACCTTGTCTGAGCAATGGATTTTCCATCAAGTGCGCCTCTTCCAATGCTACACTTTTTCACACTCTCTAGCCTAATCACAATTTAAAATAACTATACGATTAGTGCCCATGTTATTGGGCAATTACAACTGGATTGACTAGTGACAATGGACAACTTAAAATATGCATTTACTGAGTGGAAGTGCTTGGAACTGCAGAAAATTATTGTTATTGTTAGTATGCTTTACTATATTACCATACCATGTAAAGTAACATAGACACATGGATACAGGATTTTTCTATAACCCATTTAATGGCTATTTCGCCCCCAAAAAGAAATGAGACCGGAGACTAAGAGGAACAAACTAAAAATCCACGAAAACATAACTGTGACAACAATATAGAGCTGTAGAGCTGATTTACAGAATAAACTGAAATTGTATCATTGAAACTGTTCCTGTGTCTGGTCGTTCTGGTGCTCAGAGCTCTGTAACGTCGACCAGACGGTAACAATTCAAAGAGGGAGTGTGCTGGGTGTGAGGGGTCCAGAGTGATTTTACCAGCCCTTTTGCTCACTCTGGATAAGTACAGTTCTTGGAGAGTGGGGAGGGTTGTACCAATGATGATGGTGCTTTTACCAGCTGTGTGGACTCTCATTCTGACACCTTAATTCGCTGCAAGATAAAATTAAGTAAATTACAGTTAATATTGCCAGTTACTTTGTCTATATTTGCTTGCCAGTGAAAACAGTTCCAAAATATAGCTGCAAGCAGCAATTAAGGAGCCAAGCACTGCAGAGGAGCACCAGACCAAATGCAACGAGTAATACAAGCTATTTTAGGATGATTGCAATTGAAATGGCTGAAAAATCATAAATACAACCTTTAGTAATATGATTAAATGGCTTATCACTTTTGACCAACAGGTGGCACTGTAACCAAATTATTTTGGTGTGTTCTGTGTGAGGTGACAGTGGCACACACAAAGTTTGTTGTCATTACGTCGAATCTTTGCAGAGATATAGCCTCAAAGTGGCAGATGAGAAAACCGTTTCGTATATCGACACAAAATCCATAACTTTTTGCCAGCTTGGTCTGAAGATGATCAAGTCAAAATTGGTGAAAATTGGACAAACGATCGGGGAGGAGTTTGAAAAAGTAGGTTTTCAACATGAATCAAAATGGCGAACAGGAAGTTCGGCCAATTATGGCATAATTGGTATCGATGTACTCGGCATGATCCAAGGAATCTATCACCATGAGTATCAGTATTACAATAGGCTAAAGTAAGCAAAAGTTATTAGCATTTTTGGAAATTTCAGTATAACTTTTCATTATAGCCTCAGGTCATGTTTGTTATAACACACACCAACTTTGGTCTGCGTTATTCGAGAACAGTTTGACGAATCAACTTGAATTCCATAACTTTTTGCCAGCATGGTCTGGAGATGATCTGAGCCAATTTTGGTGAAAATCAGACAAACCATCTAGGACGAGTTGGAAAAAGTAGTTTTTTTTAATTATTAAAAATAGTGAAAAAAAATAATTGTTTAAACACTTTTGGTGTCCATTCGACTCAACATGAGCCAAGGAATCAGAGGAAAAAAGAATGGCAGCGGCTATTTGCACTAAGTGCATATATCAATAGATGCTACTTTCACTCAGTGCAAATAGTATCTATTGTTAAAAAAATATGCTATCTAGTATCTACACTAAATGCAAATAGGAATGGATTCTATTTACACCAAGTGAAAATAGCAGCATTTTTTGACGATATGCTATTTACACTAAGTGCAAATAGCTATAGATTCTATTTGCACTGTTAAAATAGCAAGATTTTCTGCTATGTATACTACTTATTGCAAATAGTGGCAATTATCTGCACCTCTGTATTGTAGTACATTATAAAACTGTATGCAATAATAACGTATTAAGTGTAAATTAGTTTTAATTCAAATTATTAAATGGATGCCACATTATTGGGACAATAAATCCCTCCCTACACCTACCCTAACCCTACCCGATAATTTTATTTTTGACTTTTTGATTATTTCCTTCATTTTTATTGAAAATAAAGGCCTTTCTGAT
The DNA here is from genome assembly GCF_936440315.1 of Barbus barbus. Lineage (NCBI taxonomy): Eukaryota > Metazoa > Chordata > Actinopteri > Cypriniformes > Cyprinidae > Barbus > Barbus barbus. The sequence continues at coordinate 13,819,036 of NC_136742.1, read as the reverse complement.
GCGATATGAGATTTTAAAAGGGAGAAAAAAAGTTCGGCAAAAGGCGGTCTCGAACTCTGGTCCATCGCATCAAAAAGCACACACCTTACTATCTCCGCCACTGATACTGATGCTGAATTGGCCTCTTTTTTTTTTTTTTTTTTTTTTTTTTTTTGTGTTGACTAACCCAATCACACGTTAGTAGGCGGAGTTAGTGTAAATAGCCTTTGCCAACAAGGCGGGCTATTTGCACTTAGTGTAAATAGACACTCCGAAAAATTCTTTTTCTTCTGTGCCTTACAGTTCAAAAGTTATTAGCATAAACATGAGTGAAAGTTTGGATAAGTGGTGGCGCTAGAGAATCTGAGTTAGAGACTCCAAATTTGCTGTTAATGTTGAGACAGTCATCCATCAGAATGCCAAATTTCATATCTTTCCCGCAAGTGGTTCTATGGGCTGTCTTCAGTGTTGGGGAAAGTTACTTTTAAAAGTAATGCATTGCAATATTGCGTTACTCCCTAAAAAAGTAACTAATTACGTTACTTAGCTACTTTTTATGGAAAGTAATGCGTTACGTTACTTTTGCGTTACTTTTTAAATATGAGCAGGGCTTGATTGTTTTTAATACAAGAAATTACATTAATACAAATGTAAAAGCCCTGTATCTTGTGAAGGAAAAGTAAATTCACGTCTGTAAAGTAAAACTCAGGATAAGGTTTAACACTCTTCGGCAATAAAAAAACAATGAAGCACAATTGTTAGTTTATCTAAAGTCATTTTTGCTTAGTATGGTTGAACTGGATCATCAAAGGTCAGCAGCAAAGACATTGGTTAATAAAATGGGATTAGATACATTTGTGTTGTTTAACATATCTAATTATTGCAGTTTGCGTCATATTCTGAGTTTGCATTTCACGGTTTTAATTCATTTTGATGAATACTAAATCTGTTTTTTGCGAGTGGGATGAAATAATGCATTCACATTTAGTCTAGAACTACAGTAACAGCATGTTCATGCAGCGCACTGTCAGTCAATAAATGGGGAAAAAAGTAACTCCTAGTTTCTTGTAAAAGAAAAAGTAATGCGTTACTTGAAAAAAGTAATATTACGTAACTCGCGTTACTTGTAATGCGTTACCCCCAACACTGGCTGCCTTAGACTCAAGAGCGGAAGAAGAAACAGAAGAAGAAGAAGAGTAGTAACGCCAACAGATACAATAGGTGCCGTCACACCTTCGGTGCTTGGCCCCTAATAATAGGAAATCTAACGGATACAATAAGTGTAATTAAGTCAAAGCAGAATCAAATGTTGCATGTCACCAAGTTTCGCTCCTGGATAACAAATTAGCTGAGTGAATGATTCAGTGATTAACTCATTTATACAACTGTATGTTTCGTTTCTGAATGAATCAGTTTAAACCAATTGGTGACTCCATGACTTAAGTCCCAGTACTGTTGAACTGTAAATTAGCGCTCTTGGAAAGTCACCTGACTAACTTTTCTCTTTTTATAAGTAGACAGAAGGCTATCTAATAGGATCATTCACATCACAGCACCAGATTCAAACTGTGACTGAATCTCAATGGGCGCATGTTTCACAAACCATATCTTTGAGGGCATATGCTATGGTCATCTGATACTTAAATCAAAACATCCATTTTTTTTTTTTTTTTTTTTTTTGCTGACAAGATAATTTTTTTTATTCCTGCAGCTATTTTAGTATTTAAGACCATTATCAAACAGCTTCTGTCCATGTGCCTTGTTTTGTATCGACAGGTCTGTATTGATAGGTAAGTGAGATGCTGAAAAACATTCCTGTGTATATTGAACAAAGGATTAGAGACGCAGAGATACACGGCTAACCATGACTGCAAAAACTATTTCATTAACATTGCAATGCATCATTTATAGTGTCTATTTTACACAAACATCAATACGAAGTCATCACCCACACACCTCTGGTTAGAAACTCTCTAGTTAGCTTAATTGCTGCTCAGAGAATGTTCTAGAGAATGACCAGTGCTGATATTGATAACCATGTTTAATAATGGAGTTCATGCTAGATGTGGTGAAAGTGATGCAGCCAAATGCCATGCATTCCATGTGGTTTATTTATTCAATGCTAAACCAGCAGTTGAAAAATGTCATTATATAATAGAAATGGAGAGTGAATAGAAATAATAGACTATAAAAAGGGTCTGTGCTGGTGACAGCATATAACGTGACACCAAATCTGTGCCTCAAGCAAAGAAATGGAGAAATGCACACTTCTTATTAGTTAGCAGCTTGTGCGATGTTGACAGAATGAAAATAATAATAAAAGGAAAACAGATTAAATTTAATTATGAATAAGATAACCTTGCGCCTGCCATTGTCCTTCATATTAGTTTCATATCTCATATTTGCAGGCATGGCTTACTCTGCTTTTTCACTTGTGAACTTGCAATCAATCATAACTTTGCAATTATTTTATTCACAGCACTGTTCAGAATGTGTTTATTTCAGTGTAGTGAAATTACTGACTACATACAATCACGTGTTTATACGAATGATGCAGAAGTTGCTTTACATCGGATTGAGAATAAATGTTCATACAATATGAGCACAAGGTATTGTTTCCCCATGGATCCCCAGGAGTATTAGTTAACCTTGACTCTGTGCATCCATAGTGCTTTTGGTGCCATGAAATCTGGGTTCAGAGTAGATTCCTTTGTATGTGTGAGTCAACATATTATAAGAGCTCTTTTTGAAGAGATATATTAATGAGGGGTTTCTAATGTTGGTCACGTGACCATCACAAATAAGAAAGAACTTCGTAAATTGCTTACATTTTCATACTTATTGTAATATTAGCATTTAAATGCATTAAATAACGCACTTAAAGTAATTCATACAAAAACTGAATACAACTTTTATCAATACAAGTAAAATATTATTTACCCTTGCAAAGCCACTGTCTATCGCAGTAGAGAACTAAATTCGATCAAATGGATTATAAGCGAGCTGATAAATTATTTTTACGTGCATAAGAGCCTGGAAAAAGAGCACAACGAGAAAGTAGAACATTTGGGACACAAATTTACTAATTAAGTTTAAACAACAATCCAAAAACCAATGAACGTGCAAACACTGATCCTCAAATTTGATTGGTTAAGCAGCGATCGCGCTGATGACTTTCACAATTAGTGATACTTTGTTCATGTTTGGGCATGCCAGTGTAACACAAACACAGGCAAGCGGAATGATACAAACAGTGAAAAATCTGGAGATTTATAGTGGTGCTTTTTGTGGGTTATATCGTGTGGCGACATGAGTCATATAAATCATTTATTCAATAATTCTTTCAGCAACAAATCATTTTTCAGAGACTTTCCCATGTGATTTATTTTGGATCTGTTTTCATCAGCAAAGTAAAAGTAGACACTGGCCAACATGTAAGTTACTCAAAATTAGCTTTTTATATTTAACTGTTGTAAAACATCACGTACACATTTCGTTCTGCTGGTCTCAACATCTGAATGTGTAGTATTAAGATTTAACTTGGTTTGACTGTTTGGTTTCCATCCAAGTTTTATTTACACAAGTTAATGAAACAATCATTCCTCAGCAGATCCGAGTATAAAGTGTGACTGAAGACACGCATGCTGCAGAATCCTAACTGACATTTTAGTCTATATTATCGACATTAAAAAGCGTGTCTTGGATTTATTTTTAGAAAATGACCGTAGCCGCCTCTCTACTCAGCTCAAGGTTTTTATTACATATAGCTGTCAGTAAGACTTTTGGTGAAATTGGCTGGCGAAGGAGAAAGGAATCATCCGCTAAAGAAGTAAAGGTGAGATTGAGTGGTCGTAAATCATCTCATAAATCCTTTGATTTAAGGTAAAAGAAAATAAGATGAGCTCCAAGGGCTGTTTGTCAGGTCGAGGCCACATGGCACAGCTTTCAGGTGCTTTTCCAGATTTATGGTTATCAGTGTCAGTTTCCCTGCAATGTCTTGTGTGTAAAAGTAAACAGGAGTGGTCTGCAATATGTGGTTTTTTTTTTTATGTCTGTGGGTTTCCTTGCATAATTTCTTTTCTTTTCTGGCAGGGCATGATTAGAAGCACCCCAATGGAAACTGTTTCCTGTCAGCTGCCTGGAATTGAGGCGGCTCGTGCGTCCTCTGTTTTGACAGGGTCCTGACATCGAAACTGCTGTGATTACAATTAGAGGTAATTGAGATTTTTAAGTAGATGCGGGATGCAGCAGTATTGATTAGCATGCGTTTCATCTCAGGGCACATCGCAGCAGTCAACGAGACAGATGGTGGCATGGAATGAATGCACACTATGCAATGAAGGATTCTAGAAACATTTCCCTGCTGAGGACACTTTGGCAAAGGTGAAATGTGAGCTGTCAGATACGCAGATGACAGGAGGAAATGGAGTTCATGTAGGTTCATTCAGAGACAGTAATCCTTACACTGTTTAACATGTTCTTTTCCCCTCTGCTACTTAAAATTATTTTGTTAGATACGTTTTCATTTTTGTGCACCCTATAATTTTATTTTGTAAACCATTTCATTGTGGGTTTCTTAGTTACTGTTGTCACACTATAGAAGGAAAAAAGTATTCTGTAAAGCTTTTTTTCTTTTTGTTCACAGTTTTTGACTCTTGACTGACATCGTCACAGCAATCACAGTTATAAATCAATCAAAGCTCTTCGACTTTGTCAGGCCAGGACACGATTTCATGAAACATAACTATTGAGGTGGTAATTTTTGTATGTACAATTGTTAGGGGGGAAAAAAGTAAGCATGAAGTTCCATTCTCTAAACATAATTGCCACTGGGGCATAAGCAGGTAGTATGAAAATACAAATTCAAACTAATTTGCCACCAATTGGCCAAAACGTAAATATTTATGAATTGCCATGAGACTGTGTTGCAATACGACATTTATTCTTTTCCTGGGTCAAATAATTATACTTATGCAACTGTTAATTATTGAATTACTAGTTAATTATACATTTAACTCTTTGATTAAATATAATTAACAGTTAATTATACAGTAGAATTAACTATTTCTCGGATTTAAAAAAAAATCAAAATCTAAAATCAACTCAAATTAACCATTTGAACATGCACAAAGTCTTTAATGTGATTTGGGGCTGATAAAATAAAATAAAAATAGTTTTATGGGGGTTAAAATATGACAAAACTATTTGAATAGTGTAAATTTGAATGATTGACAAGTGTCATTTAACAAAATTGAATATTATGTGGCATTATATTTTAAGTTCCATATACAGTTTGAACTGGAAAAAAATTAAATATATACTGTATGAGTTTAGCATCGTTTTCTGTAACCCCTTACAAAAAATGTAACCCGGTAACACTGATTCAATGCCATTCTTTTTAGATACTGCAGTTGTCCAAAAAAAGGTTTTTATAATAGACTTAGCAATAATAATTGCAGTAACTATGGTGTCTTGCCAGAAACTATGTTTAGTGTAAAATGGGGTCTATAGAAATAAAACACTGGCTATCTAAATTGAATCTGTATTATTAAATTAAGATCTTTTATCCGGCTGAACCTTTTCCATTGACATTATATGTTAATATAATAATCCAAGCTTGATTAAGACGATGTGGAAAAATCGATTATCCATTAGGAAATGTGTGGCTAGCTCTAGCAGAACCACTGGTGACCTTTTTATCAAGTGAAAGTCATTTGTGACAGTGTGTAATTAGCACAACGATGAACTTGATTAGTGTTTTAGGCAATAATCAATAATAAGAAGAAAGACGACATCTGTTCTGGGACAGATTTTATACTGCATACACATACACTCCCACTCTTTGGCATCCAGAGTAATGTTTGACCCAGATTATTGTCCAGAACAGTAGAACAAGTCAAGTTGAAAGCATTTAAACTTTTTGTCCTCTGAACATCTGCTGGTATTTGAGTTTTCTTGTTTCCTTTTTTCTGTTTAAAGTAGTCTTTTCAGTCAGTGGCATTACTAACAGTCAAAAACCTGGATGGCCCTGTAAACAGGCCTGAGGGATGTTGGCAAACGTCACTGGATTGCTTTATAGTTCCATCCATATTCTCAACTGGCTTTTCACTGGATTCACACCAGATCTAATTGAATAAAAACCGGGCAGCTGTAACCTTGCCAAAGGCAAAGAGCTTATTAACCTAAGAAGCAGCTTCTTTAGATCTGTCTAATACAATCAGAGGAAGGATGTGGCTTTTTATTTTCATCATGCACTTCAAATACAAGTTAAAGAGAAGGAGGATTTCAAGCAATTGTTCCTCTCCCTACAGCCTGTGGTGCATTTTGATCAGTGGCAAAAAATCAGTTTTTTTTTTTTTATCCTGTCTTTTAATTTATTAAAAAAATATATGAAATATAGAATCCATACATACAACGAATGTTCTTATATGCTCTTATATGACTCTTTTAGCATGTTTTTCACAGTATTTAATTTCAACTTCATGTGGTGCAAACTAACATGCACAAAAAAAACATAAAACATTAAATGATATAACTTAAGACCCCAGCAGACCCTAATGGTTGTGCATGAAGGTCAGAAAGTCTTGTGTGTGTGTGTGTGTGTGTATACAATTACAAAGATTGTTTCTAAGAACTTGCATTTTAAACCTGTAATGACATATTCTGGTAATACAGCATAACAGCAAATAGGTGTTTCCACCATTATTCTATATTGCTTCCTAGTCTAAACTCATTACACTGAAGGGGATAAGAGACACTTCAAATATGCAGTATTGACGTATTCAGCTAGCATGAATAAGAAATTATGAAACAGGCTGGATTTCATCCCATGACATTATATCTGTTTACACTTGAGAGCAAATATGTAGCCTAGTTCATGATGAAATGCGTATGAGTGATTCTGTTGATTTATTTGTGATAAAAAGAATATTATTGTGACAACAGAGTAATATCCAATCCATAGAGATTTGCTCTCTTCTCTGTCAAGTTTGGAGTATGACATGAGAAAAACCTGCCTCTATTTCCTACATAATGACAAAGATGTGACGCTGGCAAAGTGAAGCAAAGCACATCTATCATGAAAGTTGAGCATTCGTCACAAACAATCTTATCAGCAGCTGCCGTCCACAAAGTAGTGATTACGTGTGAAATATGATTAGGTGGAACCGCAAGTGACTACCTGCCACTGATATTAATAGAGAACCTTTGAATATGATTTACATGTTATTGAATAATATCAGCTCATTGCCTTGTTATTTTTCAGGAAATATATCATCCGCACAGTTTATTCAAATATAATTTACTCATATGATTGCCTGTTTATACTGAGCTTCTGACATCTTCAAATTAATGATTGCTTGATATATTGTAACACTTTATATACATTCCTTATTGTGGTACACACTGTGTTGTCATGGTAAAGATAATGAGAAAATTATATTGTCCTGCCTTTCTCTCTTTGCCAAGTGGGTTCCAAACGGTTATGACATGCACGTGCCCTGCTCTCTCCAAAGGCAAAACGCGCTCTAACTTGAAAACGCCTGCTCAGCTCTGCTCGTTCCAAGCCATACGGTTAATGTGTTCAAGACAGATCATGCTTCCGTAAAGTCAGGCGAAATGCAGAATGCTTGACTCACCAAACTATCACAGCTAAAGCACCTCTTCTTCCAAAATTTATTCATATTTTCATAGGTCAAAGAAATTGCACCTTACAATTATCCCATTAGAGATCTCTGCCATTATGAGATTGCCTCTGGCACATTTGCTGGAATCAGCTGTTATACACAGAAAGCCAAAGACAGCAGGAAGTTCGTTTTTCATTGGGATTCATCAGAACTTGCATTGATTCTCCACCACCCTAATTTTCAAAGTTCACTGTGATTTGCACTTGTGTTAATTAGTCCTGCAAAGTATGAGCGCTAAATTATTTTACATTTCTCTGTGGCACCATGTAGCTGTTATTATCCAAAATTCTTTTTGGACTGTGCAGAGCTTAGTCAACACCTGTAGATGAATTCTTGATATATCTGGGTACATTTTTTTTTTTTTTTTTTTTTTTTTTTAAATTGACACATTTACTGGTTAGCGGTTCACTGGTACGACCTGTGCTTATGAAAGCAGTTCTTCTGAAACTACCTTTTTTGAAAATAGCTGGTGAAAGATAGTAAATCAATCATAAACCAGCCCATATGTGATGGTTTCCAGGCCGTCTGTGAAATTTATGTTAAACATGAAATGCTTGACATTGATGGAAGACCTTGTTGTGTTCAAAGGCTCATTTCTGATGCATTGCATTCAAGTGGACACTCCTGCATTACAAGCTAGAACTGCAGTTAATGTCATGTCTGACTTTCCTGTTACTTTACTAAACCTGTTACTACAGTGTGTTGCTGGTGCAAAACAATGCATTTAGGTTTATATTTGATTATAAATATTGCTTGAATAACTTTTTTTGGTCTACAAATGAATTCAATTAATTTACTTTCTTATTTTTGCATTTTGAAGAATCTGAATTCACTCTGAAGCTGCAATAAATGGACTGAGAGGCAGCTTCATTTTACTCTTAATCAAATTTGAAACCAAGAAACAAAAACAAAAAAACGTGTTTTCTACTACACAAACCACATCCAGTTCAATTTTTGCATCTCTGCCCTGGTTAGAATGCTGAGGTTTAATTTGAGTCATCATTGCCTGAGCTGAGGAAAACAGGAATAAATAAACATATTCAAGGTGACAACCAGGTGTCATCTCACTGAGTATAGCGAGCGTGCATGGAATGAATTGTTGAGATGAACAAATGAGATTGGTGATGGAGAAAAGGCAGAGCCTGTGATTGGATGACAGATGAGGATGGTTCGCTGGTTTCCTGTCTGGCTTTTTTTTCCTTACCTCCACTCATGCCCTTCTGCAAATTTGTTCTGTCTCGCGCTCTTAATCTCACACAAACATCCCTCACACACACACACACACACACTCCGTCTTTTTTTTTTTCACCATTTGTGTTCCAACTTGTTTGTACTGCAATATAGGGAAAAGCTAAAAAATGTAATATTGCACCAAATAAGAGAATATATATATGAATTCAGTTCTCTGATTAATATAACAGGTCTCTGTTCAAAATATATGAATGTTTCAATTCAAAGCATAAATTCTATCCTCCTGTGCTTCCAAAACATGTCATGAGAAATATGATGCTTGTGGCCATGTTAACAGACAAAAATAATATGCACTGGTAAAATAGATTTTAATAGTTCATAGCTCTATGAATATTTGTACAATCATATTTTTATTTTACCATTTATTCTGGATTGTTTTAGTTTTATTTATAAAAAATTATATATTTATTTATTTGGACATTAAAAACAACACTCTCTCTCATTTTGAAATCCTTTAGATGGCTATATAGAGCGGTAGGTGCTACCATATACAGCTTTGAACAGCACATCAGACCTATGAAGCCCGTTTGCTTATGGGGTTTAGGAATAATAGTATTTCTAATTCAGTATATATATAAACAGTCTTTTTGGACTGGTGGAGAGGGAATTTTAAGCTCTGAATGTTGCATTTTGTTTTATGCATGTATGTTTGTATTTATTTATTTATTTAGCATATGTTTACATTTTAATAGTAATTAAAAAGCATTGTTTGGCAAAATTTGGTACGTCATAAAATTATAATTTTAAAGGTGCCTGCGGAAGTGTTTTAGCTTCTGCCAGAATGCCTCAAGGTTATGTATGTAACCCTAGTTCCCAGAGGGAACAAGACGCTGCAAATCCCTGCCTAGTGTGGAAGATCACAGCTAAGGCGAGAGAACAGAGGAGCCAGGAGTGGCATGCATATCGAGGTCATAGAACCTCACAAACGTGAGCGGTGTGGACCAACCCGCAGCGTTACAAATGTTCCGCGTAGAGGCACCCGAAAGGAAGGCCCGGAGGTCGCCACACTTCAGATGGAGTGAGCCTTGACCCCCAAGGGAGAGGGGAGATCATATGACTCAAGGCTATGGATAGCATCCCGATTCACCACTTAGCATAAGCTTCTCCTGGCCAAAGGCCTCAGCGCACAGTGGAGGAAACATGTAACTAGTGGGTCTTTCCCGAAAGACCAACCACCGAGAGGGGCATGGAAAGCAGCTAGGGCCACCACAGAAACCTTCAGGGTAGAGTGGGATAACCCTTTAGAGAACCGTACCTGCAAGAACTACAGCACTGAACCAACTGGGCAGTTAACTGGTTCGAGCTGGCGGTTGCCGCGTCGAGAAGTGAAGGTTCACTTCAAGGAGTACAGTTTCCTTGTGAAGGGAGATCTGGACTGGAGAATGGTCTCAGCAACCTCAATTGAGAGACCGGAATTTATGAGCTGTGCCCCCTCAGTAGCCACATCCACAGTTCCAAAACTCTGGGCAGGGGGAAGGCCCCGCCTGAGAGAGGAGATCCCTCCTAATGGAAATCTCCCTGGGAGAGCCATCGAGAAGGGAAATCAGGGGCCGGATTCACGAAACATTCTTAAGAAGAAATTTCTTCTTAACTGCCATTTTCTTCTTATTTTTTAACTTAAGAAAAAAGTTAAGAATATTTTGTATTCCCAAACATTCTTCTTAAGAATATTCTTATCTTTTTTCTTAAGATTGTTCTTAAGACAAAAATGAAGAAGAATTCAAATTCTTGAAAAGAATCTTCTTAAAAATCATCGTAAATAACTTCTTAAATTTAGGACAGCCCCAAACTTGTCTTAAATCCAAAACAGTAAGAATTATTTAATGAATTTATTGGGTTATTTCAAAATAATTGTTATATTTAAGCATTACAACAACGTTAGCTACATATAGCCTAATACATAGTATGACTATTAATAGCGATGTGCGCGAGTTTTCTGAAGCGACAGCGATGACTGATAATGTAAACAATGATCGGTCATGATTACCCTGTGTGACACTACTGTTTGCTAACTTCAAAACTCAGTAGCAACTCTACAAAAACGAGTAAGATAGGTAACTTTAACTGGACGCTATTATTTTAGCTTATAAATACGACATAATCTTTGGCAGTATGCAGCGCATATGACTGTGTAACGCGGATACACATACCGGAAGCGTTCACTCGGGTGAGAGCAAAAACACAGCACTACAAAACTGAATGAAACGGATCGCTGCGGCTTGAGACAGGCTGTTCAAAAACATGCCGCATTAAAAATGTAAAGCTGAGCGCCAGTCAAAATCGCGACAAAAAAAGTGTGCGTGCTTACTATGATTATTAGGGTAATCTGCAGGAAGCGCAAAAAGACAATAAAGAGTTTAGACTGTCATTTTCTTCTTAAGAAAAAAATTAAGATGTTCTTAAGAATATATTTGAGAACTTATTAAGAATTTTTCAAGAATTGCACTTAAGAACATTCTTACGAACTTCGTATAATTTATCTTAAGAAATTTCTTAACTTATTTCTTAAGAAGATTTTCGTGAATCCGGCCCCAGGTCTGAGAAGCGTACTTGACCCGGCCAGACCGGGGCTACCCATCCGGGATAACCCTGTAGGGAATCCTTTCTGGGTACCTGGCTGTGCGTGCTCTGCTCCAAAACAAACCACAAATAAATCGCGTGCATCCCCACTCCTTATTTTAGCGAGGACAGGGAGATACGAGCGATCTAAAAATGCAGTCTGTCATATGCAAACAACATCAGTCTCCTTGGAGAAAGATGCAGCAGTGAGCTCTCACTCAGAGGGGGAAGAGACCGCAGTGCTGGCTTCCTAACCCAGAGATAGAGCGCCAGATCTAGGGAAAAAAGGCGAGCCCATCTCCGACCCATTCACTAGATACACGTGTGATTTCCGGAATCTCAATCGCTGCCTACATCTTGGAATATATGACCCAAATAAGAATGTTCACCGTATATTGTCATCTGAACAAGTAACAAGTCTGCCACGTTTGTTCTGACCAACTGAGGAAAAAGCATTACCATAAATCGCACTACCAATGGCGATTTAATCTAAAGATCAGTTAGCTCATATCACATTAAACCATGCAAATTATTACTGTTATACTTTATTCTCAAATGATTAATGTTAACAACATAAGCATTGCGTGAATATGAGTATAATGTGTATTAGCGTGTAGATTTAAATTTCTGTAAAGTCGAATATCTAATTGTCATACCTGCTGTGAGAAAAGGCTATAAATGATCCACCACCTGCAGCTTCCACACATGCGATAGCCTAGTAGCCGGGACAACTTCTTTTATATTTACAGACGTGACGTAATGACGCAGTGCCATGCTCGAATTTCCCGCCAAAACCTACCTGTACCACTCAAATTAGAAAACATTATTATCAGAATCAGAATGAGCTTTATTGGCCAAGTATGTTTACACATACGAGAAATTTGTTTTAGTGACAGAAGCCCCACAGTGCAACAGAGAGACAGCAACAGGACAGGACACAGATAATAAAGAATAATACAAATATCCCAATGGGCAATGTACAAAACAGCAAAAGCACAATATATAATATAGACATATGTGTCTGATATGTGCAAATTTGAAATAAAAAAATTAGATAAATAAAGTAAGCAAGTGTGTTGAATAAATAATAGAGTTGTGTATTCCGCGTTTTATCATCCACAGACCTGTTTGCTCTGTAGGCAAACTGCAGGGGGTTCAGTAAGGGTCCAGTGATGTCCTTCAGATAAGCCAAAACCAGTCTTTCAAATGATTTCATAGCCACAGACATTAGAGCCACATGTCTGTAGTCATTAAGTCCAGTAATTTTGGGTTTCTTTGGGACGGGGATGATGGTGGAGCGTTTGAAGCATGAGGGGACTTCGCAAAGCTCCAGTGATCTGTTGAAGATCTGTATGAAGATGGGGGCCAGTTGATCAGCACAGATTTTTAGTCAGGCTGGTGACACACTGTCTGGGCCTGGTGCTTTCCTTCTTTTGTTCTTTCTGAAGACCTTGCGCACGTCATCTTCACTGATTTGAATTGTAGGTGTGGGGTAGAGGGGGGTTGCTGGAGGTGTTAATGGTTGTGTGGAGAGGTGTTCAGGGCGGGTGTGAGTTGTTTTTTCAAACCTACAGTAAAAGTCATTCAAATCGTCTGCCAGTTGTTGATTCTCCAGAGCGCTGGGGGATGGGGACTTGTAACCGGTGATATCCTTCATTCCTTTCCACACTGAAGCAGGATCACTGGAAGAGAATTTGTTCCTTAGCTTGTCAGAATAATTCCTCTTTGCCTCTCTGATCTCCTTTTCCAGTGTGTATTTGGCCTGTTTATACAAGACTTTATTCCCCTTTCTGTAAGCATCTTCTTTGGCCTGACGGAGTTTTGCAGTGAACCATGGTTTGTCATTGTTGTAGGTTAAATGAGTCCTGGTACGAATGCACATATCCTCACAGAAACTGATATAAGATGTTACAGTCTCTATGAGCTCGTCCAGATAGTTGGCAGCATTTTCAAAAACAGTCCAATCAGTGAGAGAGAAACAGGCTTGTAAATCCCGCTCTGTTTCATTAGTCCATCTTTTAACAGTTATTAATACAGGTTTAGCAGATTTAAGTTTCTGCCTGTAGGACAGAATAAGATGAACCAAACAGTGATCAGATAGTCCTAGAGCTGCTCGTGGAACTGAGTGATGTGCGTCCTTTATCGCTGTGTAACAGTGATCCAGTATATTACTGTCTCTGGTGGGACATGTGATGTGCTGTCTGTATTTTGGCAGTTCGCTGGAGAGATTTGCTTTATTAAAGTCCCCGAGAATGATTAAAACAGAGCCCGGGTGTTGTTGCTCACTTTCTGTGATCATATCAGCGAGTTTCTGTAAAGCTGAGCTCACGTGTGCTTGCGGCGGAATGTAGACACTCACGAGAATGAACGAGTAGAACTCCCACGGCGAATAGAATGGCTTGCAGTTAATGAAGAGCATTTCTAGATCTGAACAGCACATCTTCTTTAACACAGTTAGATCTGTACACCACCTCCCATTGATGTAAAAGCACGTCCCGCTGCCGCTCGATTTCCCCGTTGATTCCGCGTCCCGATCTGCTCTGATCAGCTGGAAATTAGGCAGATGTAATACGATGTATTATAAGCTTACCGTTGTGAATCGGGCGATAGTTTTGAACACTAGCTGGTTATGAACTTGCTCAAATATTGATTTTGGATAATTTGTAACCAAAAAAAGGTACGGACTGCAGCTTTAAATAAAATACATTAACAGAAATAAAATATTTTATATTAAAGTAAACTTTTATTTCAGCTACATAGCCAACATTTCAATGTAACTTGATATACTGAAATAACTAAAAGTAAAATTAATTTTAAAAATAATAAAAATGTACTAAAATGACCAAACTCATTCCCAATAATTCCCAATATTAATAAAAAAAAAAAATCTCGATACTACACTCTAAAATAAATGGTGCTATATAGCATTAAAAGTGGTTCTTGGCTCGTAATCACTATATAGCACCATATCTTAAAAGGTTCTATACAACACCTTTGTCAAATGGTGCTATGTACTCACTTACACACTTTACTGCACTGCACAGCACACGGACACTTTATCACTGACATACACTTTACTTTTTATAGAATCTATATAGAATCATATTCTATTTTTTATTCCTCATATCTATTTTTATTCTCATATCTATTTGTTATTTTATTTTATTGCTAGTTTATTTCTGTATATATGTTTACTGTACTTTTTCTATTTGTATTTTTGTAACTTGAGGTTTTTCTTAATTTTGTTGGACAGTCGTACAATACATTTCACTACATGTCGTACTACGTATGTATATGTATGTGGCAAATAAAATTTGAATTTGAATGTAGAACCATAAGAGGTGCCATATTTCATTGTATTTCTTCAACAAAAATGATGCTAAACAGCACCAACAGTGGTTCTTTGGCTCGTAAAGAACCTTTAAATGGGCTTAACAGGTTCTTTGTACGACAGTGGTGCTATATAGCTCCTCAAAGAACCACTGAAGAACCATACAGGAGTTTAACAGGTTCTGTATATGGTAGCTGTGCTATATAGCACCTATAGCATAGTCATATAGCATATACCTATAGCACTATAGCATAGTGATACCAAAGAACCGGTGAAGAACCGCTGAAGAACCACTGAAGCACCAAGATTTGGTGCTATACAGCACCAAAATGGTTTCCCTATGATTACGAGCCAAAGAACCACTTTTAGTGCTATTTAGCACCATTTTTTTTTTTAGAGTGCAAAATAACACATGATATAAGACATGATAAAAGGACCAAATTACTGTAACCCATCTTCGGTACTATAAAATAATGCAGTTTAATTGGTTTGGTAAACAACATACCCACTGAGCACAGAGAAGTGAATTATTTAGATGCTAAAAGCAAGATTCTACTGAAAACTGAAAACAGTCATTGGCACAAATCTGTCATTTCCGTGACAGCTGCCATCACATTCCATTTCAAATGGATAAATATTTCAGCATCACTTTTGTGTTCCATGACTGATATGAGAAAAGGGCCATTTTTTGCCTTGTTTTTCAGCTCTGTGGTTGCATGGATTACTGATTGTTTGCCTAAAGCTTCTGATTGCTGGGACAGCAGATGCATCTTTATAATGCAGCAATATTACACTGTAAAAACATTCAGACCTCCCAACTCAAAATTCATCTACATTTTTCCATTGGCTCAACATATTATTTATCATTGAGCCAATGTTAACAGACTGTTGCCACAATTGATAAAATTCGGTTAGCAGAAATTCAATTGGGCCAATGGAAAAATTTAGATGTAATCTGTCACTAGAAAATTTTGATTTGGGAGGTCTGACATTTTTTACAGTGTATGTGAATGAGCTTTATTTTCTTGGAAATTCCTGGTGGAATAATCAAGGAACTTTGCTGCCGTACCATGGGTGCAGCAGGCGCAATGATATTACGCAGCGCCTGAAAGTTGTCCCCAGCTAGGTAACTAGTTATGATATTGCTGGGGACAACTTTCAGGCGCTGCCTAATATCATTCCGCCTGCTGCACCCATGGTATGGCAGCAAAGATCCTTGATTATTACGCCGGAATGAGAGTATAGTTCCTAGCCATATCGGCCTAGAAAATCGCAACATTTCATTTTCCGTCGGTCTTAGTACACGATGTAACTACAGAAGAGTCAAGCTTTAAATAGGACAATTATCAAAACTCTTTGGTAATTTTTGAGCGAGATGCTAATGGTCTAATCCGATTCAACGATCTATGCTAAGCTAAGCTAAAAGTGCTACCAACAGACCCGGAGATCGGCTGAATGGATTCAAAAACGGTAAAACTCAACTGTTTAACTCTTGGGGACTTGTAAAATGAGCCTATTTCCAAAAAAAGTGGAGTGTTCCTTTAATAATGTGTGTGAATATGTATACAGTCATGAATGGGATTTTTCTTTCATAATCTTTCCTTTTTGTCTTCCGATAAGCTTTCTTGTTCTTCTGGAATGCCTTTAACCCTCAGAAATGATGGGGTTAGAAGAGAGATTGTGTTTGGTGTCTCTCTCAGATCATTTGTCTGGTGTGTCAGCTTCAGTAGGAGTGTGTGGAGAGATTGATATCCATGAGGCACTGGGTCACACTCTGTTAGGGCCGGCTGATGTGTTAAATGCCAGGTGATGTGCGCAAAGTGGCAGCTTCTCACACACCCCCTCTACAGTGATGACACTCTGACATCTGTTACGCTCAAAGTCATCTCATTTCTTTCATCTCCCTCCCATCTCCACCGCTCCTCTTCCCTTTTCTACTGCATTTGGCATTAAAATCAAGAAAATACACTCAAATGCACAATAGCAAATTGCACAAATGGCTTACAACTTTACTTGTTTTACAGTAATATTAATTTTAAAATAGTCTGTGACAGAACACAGAAATAGCTTGAACTGAAAAACTAACTTGGGAGTCCCCTAATATTTGTGAGTTGTGAAAATTCTGAAATGATGTTTTTTTTTTGTTGTAATTGTGACTTTGTTTATCACTATTGCAATTTCTTTCATTAATTGTTTCTTTATACATCACTATTGCAATTCGATCATAATCATGCCTTTGCTGTGCTGATGGGGCTTTTCATGACTACATCAATTATCCTAAAGAGATCATGAAAATTGGCAGTGATGCATGATCTGTATGTGTTATTGGACTATGAAACAAACTGTAAGTGTATATTCTGTAAAAACAAAATGTTAGTTGCTTGTTCTGTGTTGTTTAGTAAAAATGGAGTTTACACTCACTCATTCATACACATGCTCACATTCTTTCACACATATGTTAAATGTTATAATATCAGTTTTAGTTTAGTGTAGTTTAGTTTATTTTGATTTATATAGCACATTTAATAACGACAGGGTCGACCAAAGTGCTGTACAAAATTTAAATAAATAAATACGTAAAACAACTAATCATAAAACAAATCACAAATTTATGACAAAGATATCATCACACATTATCAAATGTTTAACAGCATTTACTCCAGACCATAAGCCGTTTTAAAAATAAGTCTTAAGTGATGATTTAAAAACCTGAAAAGAGGAGGCTGATCTTATATACAATGGTAAATCATTCCACAGCTTAGGTGCTGCCACTGAAAAAGCACGATCTCCCTTAAGTTTCAAGCGAGTCATAGGTACCGACAACAAAAAAGAATTTGATGACCTTAAAGGCCTGTTAGTCACATGGTATGAGAGGAGACCAGACAGGCAAGATGGTGCCAAGCCATAGATTTATACACAAACAGCAGTACCTTAAACTGCATTGGAAACTCGATAGGAAGCCAATGCAAACTAATCAAAACTGGAGTGATACTTTCTGTCTTTATGGTCCCTGTTAAAAATCTGTCCGCAGCATTTTGGACCATCTGGATATGAGATAAACAAGACTGATTAATTCCTAAATACAATGAATTACAATAATCCAATCTTGTTGAAATAAATGCATGAATAACAGTCTCCAAATCTTTAAAAGAAAGAAAAGTTTTCATTTTAGCAATCATCCTAAACTGAAAAATGCTGATTTCACGACTGAATATATCTGTTTATCAAATTTGAGTGCCAGGTCAAAAATAATACCCAAATTCCGAGCAAAAGGGCCTACAGTTATAGTTATAGGATGCAAAGTTTTAGAAAGGATGGAAGCACATTCAGGCCATCCAAAGACCAACACTTCAGCCTTAGAATCATTTAGCTGTCAAAAAAAATTCCGCCATCCAGGTTTGTACTTCACTCACACAATCAACCGACTGGACTGGAGAGATATATTATTATATGGTTTCATTAGAAGATAAAACTGTATATCATCTGCAAAATAAAATTCTCAATAGCTACAGAAAAAGTTTTCCTCTTAAAACAGGATGTGAACCAGCTTAATGTTGTTCCCCTAATTCCAACATACTCCTCCAATTGTCTCAAAAAAATAGAATGGTCAATAGTGTCAAAAGTTGAGCTTAGATCCAGAAGGACCAAACCCCCACATTTCCCAGAGTCGACAGCTAATAGTAAATTGTTTAACACTTTCAAAAGAGCCGATTCTGTACTATACTGAGCTCTGAACCCAGACTGAAACTTGTCTAATATATCACTGTGTGAAAAATCACCTTCTCCAATATATTTGGAAGGAAAGGAAGTTTTGATATAGCCCGGTAATTGGCTAAAACCTGTGGATCAAGGGTTTTAAGTGCAGGGTGTATCACTGCATGTTTAAAACAGGATGGAACATGACCATCATTAAGAATACTATTAATTATAAACTGAATATATGGACCAATGATATCTAACACTTCCATAGTTACAAATGTGGGAATAGGATCCAGAGAGCAGGATGCAGGTTTCATATGACAGATAATGTCCATTAAAGAAGAAATAGACACAGGCTCAAAACTAGATAGCGTAGCAGAACTGCAATAATCATCAAAAGAGACATTCCCAGAGTGCACAATAATAGAGCGAATATTTTGGACCTTATTAATAAAAAAAGTATTACAAATTAAAGGAGATGTACCAGGAAATGAAATTGTAACATGATTTAAATACATATTAATAGTACTAAATAAAATTTGAGGACTGCCAACAATGCTAGAGATAAGGTTAGAAAAATATAATGACCTAGTATTCTTAACAAATTTCTGGTAACTAAACAATCCCTCAAAATTTCACAAGACACTTGCAGTTTGTCACTTTTCCATTTTCTCTCAGCTTGCCTGCATTTCCTTTCATCACTCTAGCTTCACCATTTAGCAAGGGCTGACTTCTCGCTTTAGGATATTTCAATTTCAGTGGGGCAAAATAATCAAAAATATTCACACAGGTGTTATTAAAACTTGAGGAAAACTCTTCAAGGTCCATGTCAGAAGAAAATGATTCAAAGGAAACAGCAAATCGAGAAAATTGAGACAAAAGCATCAGCAAATCTTATATAGCCATATAAGCCTGGATAATAGCCAGCAAGAGGTTGTTTCACAGGCCTGGACAATACAGTTTTAAAAATTATCGGTTTATGATCAGAAAAATATGAATCCTCAATCTGAATAATCTGTAGCGAAAATCCAAAAGACAAAATCAGATCAAGTGTGTGACCTTTATCATGGGTGGCACCCAAGACAGGCTGAGAAAGGTTAAATGAATCAACAATTTGCAAAAATTCAGAGACTGGGCAGTACACATAAATATTAAAATCACCAAGTATCAAAAGGTGATCAACGTTAGGCACAATTGAAGCTAAAAAATCAGAAATTTGCTTCAAAAACAATTTATCATACATGGGAGGTCTGTAAATAAGAGCACAGAGAATAGGGTGAACCAAATCCACCCGGCACAACTGTACCTCTAAACTTGAAAATGTCTCCACAGGTAACAATCAGCAGCTAAAATGCTTTTTAAAAATTGTAGCTACCCCCCCCCCCCCATTTATGTACTGTCATACCAAATTAGTTTGTAAAGAACTTAACTATTAACTAATTGTACAATTATTGTATAATAGTGTTTTTGTATAATAAAATTGACCAAAAAAGTCCAATTTGATCTTAAAAGTTATATTTAATAAATGTCCATAACTTCATTTAGAAACTCTGTAGATGTTAATGACATACTTTCTTCTCACATGCATGTTACTTTTGACTGTTTTCTCTTGTTGTTTTTACCTTTCATTCTGTGTGTAAACGTGATTTTAAAATGAATGAGATTTGTAGGTTTAATGCCTAGCTCAGTTTGGGTTCATATTGGCCTAGCGGTGTAGTAATTTTTTAACCATAAAAAGCAACCCAGCATGCTGGGTAAAACATTTAACCCAACCCTGCTGGGTTGCCAAAATGACCCAAATTGGGTTGCTTTTATCCCAGTATTTTTTAGAGTGAAGGAATGAATGTAACAGCGCCATACAAAAGTTGTCAGTGAAACTGTAAAATAGAATGCAAACAAATTTGTTTTTAGCAGGGCTAAAAATTCTGACAATTTTTAAGTGTTGTTTTATTGCATTTAATACTTTCAATACAATAATTCACTCTTAAAAGTGCTGGGTTATTTCTGTAGACACATTGTTGGGTTAATTGTGCTGGGTCATAATTCTGGGTTGTTTGAGGTACTGTAAACACACAGTTGGGTTGTTCATGCTGGGTCAAATAGACTGCAAGGGGTTCTTTCACCACTGATCATCTGGGTTGGGTTATTTTGACCCAACCGGTTTGTTTATTTTTCCTCTTCATCCAATTTTCTGGATCCTTCACTCTTCTCGTCGTCAGATGGTCAAGCAACTCGCAGCAAGCAGGATTATAAGGTAAATTCATATGATGATATGATTATTTACCTCTAATTTTAATAAGCTGTGGTAAGAGCACACTGATTTCTCGGTGCAGGTGAACGTTAGCGCTATTCTCTGAATGAAGTATGAAGTAGCCACCTATATTTTTTAGTTGGCAAAAAAGGCCTCAACAATCTCTTTATCGTTATATAAAAGTTATATATATATATATATGTGTGTGTGTGTGCGTGCACAAAGTTTTATATACTTATTTTAACGCCTCATGGAAAAGGTATGAACTATCGTTAGGTTAGAAATACAGGGGTAAATTCAGTTAACTTACTGTCTGTGTAACGTTTCTGTATGGCTTTGTAATGTTTTGTCAGAATTAGATCATTTTGTACTAAAATTGATCTTTTAAGGTCTTTTTTTTCAAGTAGATGTCTGCGATGTGCCGAATCCAACAATAACTTCCATTTCCGCACTCTTTTTTCCTCAGGTAATGTTAGCTGAATTAGCTACCCTCAACGTTAAACCACTATATTACTGGTATGTAATATTATTCTTAAATGGTATGTAATATTATTCTTATTGTTACTTAAATGTAATGTTGTCTTAGCTACAGTATGTAAAGTTAGACTTAATCTCTCACGGTGTTTGAGGTCCTTTTACTCTTCCTCTATTTTAGTGAATGCTTGTGTTGCTTTATTCAGAACACAAGAGGTTTATCCAGGCTAACAGTAAGTTAGAGAGGCCATGTAAATTGTTCTTTATATGTTACTGTTAGAAATAACCATTTGTATTTGAGATTGATGAATAATAGGCAGATCACTGGATTTCCAGGCTGGCATACTGTATGGTTTTGCAAGCTTTTAACCCAGTTTTTCATCCTTATTTTACAGAATCTGTTTTGCCTCCCAAAAAAATTTGATAAATGGTGGATTCGCAGCAATGGGTCTACAAGCATCCCAGAAATCATGAAGGAGTTCCCCAGGCTTCTAGAAAAACTTGACATGGTAAGAAATAATTCAGATTTTATGATTTCGTTTACAGAAATTTGAAATGGTTAAATTGTTAGTGGGGTTGTGCAAATAGACGATATAGTGTATTGACAATAGTCAGAGATATCGCTAAGAGCTGATGTCTTTGTCAGAATCCACAGAATCCTGGAAGTCATTCATTTGACGTACAACCTGTGTTTTTTTTTTTACTTTTTCTACTCTATACACCCTACTGTGCAAACGTTTTAGGCCACTAATATTTTCACCAGTTAAAAAAATGGTTTTAAGTCAGTTATTTCTATCTTTTGCTGTATTGTGTCAGAAGGAAATATCCGTTTACATTTCCAAACATTAATTTTGCCATTAATTGTAATAATCCAGTGAATGTCTGACAACAGCCAGTGCTCCACACAGAGATCTGATGTGATCATCATCCAGTCTGTCTGGAATGACAAGAAGAAACTAAGACAGACTAAATCCAAAAGAACTGTTGCAATATCTCCAAGATGCTTCAAGAAACCTACGTTTTTTTCTGGCCACTTGTAACATTTAAATTTTTTGTCACATGTATTGTCTTTTGTAGGTCTCTTTGTTTGTCTTAGTTTTAATGACACTGATTCTGGACTGATTCTCATGTGACAATAATCAATTTCATAGTGTTATGATGCTGCAATGTTGATAAAGAATAGGAATCTACAGTACCTAATTTACAAAGTTTTGTGTTTTAAAGAAACTGATCTACAAAAACTGTTTTATTTGTGCCTGTAGGGGTTAAGTGTAATGTGTAACAGTAGCACCCATTCAAAAAAATTTTAAAAAGAAATGTGAAAACTCATTAAATTGATATTTACAGTTGCATTTTTTGTGTTGTGTAATTGTATTACAGAAAAATAATAATTTTACATTCCTTTGTGATTGTCATTTATTATTATTGGTAAATACAAAGGTAGCAAGGCAATGAGACAACAAATAACCCAATGTTTAGGTTATGTTTAGCCCAGCAATACAGTTAACCTGACCCACTGGTTGGGTCAAATAAACAACCCAGCATTCTGGGTCAAATAGTTAAACCCAGCACTTGGGTCAAAACAACCCAGCGCTTGTTCTGTCCCATAGTTACCCAGCGGCTGGGTTATTTTTTAACCTAGTATTATTAGTGTACATTTTTTTTTTATTAAAAAATAATCTGAAATCTAACTTGACCGTAATACTGATTTATTTTAATTCATTCATTCTTTATTTGTGCTATTTATTAGATTGCTAGGCTCATAAGTTTGTTAGTTTCATTAGATCTGAGTCAATTCAAACAGTGGTGGCAGGCACAGTTTTTTGGACTACTTTGGATGAATTCTGTTGCAGTATGGTTTTGAATGGTAGTTTCGCAGTGAAGTGTCTGTACACAACCGTGATGGACCAGATGCTCCTTTAACAAGCATCATTTGCTTCTGAAGCAGAGAGCTGGAGATGGGGCGGTAATTGCCATCTGGTGCGAATCATTCAGCAGAATCATTTTTAAGACAGCAACATACGCTTTTACCACTGCAAACTGTTTATGTGTTCAGTTGCGTGTTTGCTGTTTTACATGGAAGAAGCTTAGTCACTGCTTTCATTCAGTCAGATTTCAGTCACTGGTCATTATACACTCCCTGTTTATTTGGTTTAAATGTGTTTTGGCTCTCTATGACTCTAATAATTCAGGGGAAACTATGGGAATAAGTTAGGGAGGGTACTTGACAGTTTTGGTGCTGACTCCAGATTGATTGGGCTTATGGAGCTGTCCAGAAAATGGCATTTTGTCTTGCTTTGTAATCCATTTAGAGTCAGCATTCAGCCGTTCTGTTGCTTTGTTCTGTCTCTAACTTTGAATACGATTCAAACTTTTTATCAAAGACTCAAAACAGAGTGTTTGCATGACTGATGACATTGCCATGACTTTACCATAAAGGAAAGAATTCATAGCATATTACCCAAAATAGCTGTGCCTTTAGGGGTTTTATTTTATATATAAATATATATATATATATTTGGTTATTATATTAGATTTCAAAACAAGAACATCTACCATCTTATATTAAGCATATATTTCATAACATCATTCTGCATTTAGGAATAATCCTTTTTTATTTATAATGCATTCAATATTATTATATCCTACACCTAGCAATTAATCTAGCAAGAACTCTGCTGTTTGATGTTCCAATTGTGTCATTAATGTAATCATTGTGACAGAATCCTCAAGGAACAAGGTCAATTGTTATCATTCACTCATGATGCTCCAAAGCTGTATAACTGACTTTCTTCTGTAAAACACAAAAGGGCACATGTTGAAAAATGCGCTGGTTGCTCCCTTCCATGCAGTTACAGTGAATGAGGGTTCAAGCTTCAAAACATATGCAAAACACAATAAATGTATTGTAAAAGTCTATGTAACAAATTCAAGCTATAGATATTTAGATATAGATATTATCTCCATTTTTAAATAAAAAAATACATTAACAATAAAAAAATATAAATATAAATATAAAATATAGCCTTAATATTAGGCAAAAAATAAGTTATTCTTGATGCATTGCAGTTTCTGTTAAATGCCTAACTTGTTGTTCATAGATTTTTTTATTTCTTTGTTACTTACTCTTTAACACTGATTTTTTAAAAGCCTTAACAACTCTTTAGGATTGAAAGTGCTAGGCCAACGCTGGATCGATGATCAGAGGGGATGTTCACAAATTTGTCTTGGCTGACAGGAAGTCGATGGTTGTGCCTAACTAGTGGATTTACACAGAGGAGACTGACATGACACACGGTGGCCTGTGGCCGACCCTGCTGCCAGTGGCTGTGTCAGTGTGCTGCAGGCCCCGCACTGTCAACAGCTACATGAGGAATGTTCTGTGAGGGCCTTTGATGGGACTGTTTAATTACCCGTGAATTATTGCTGTGGCAACTCCAGCACCCAGCTCGGGAGGTCTCGGCCCAGTCCAGCTAAATGAGGTGGCAGGAGCTGTCATGATGGAGGGCTTGTAAATCTGACACTTGGGTGACAATTCTGTGTCCATGCTGGTCACCTTGGGGCCTCATGGGCCTAAATCAGGACAATTTTGTGTGCTGGAGCTATCGATCAACATGTTTAGAGTTGGTTGGTTTGAGATATGAAGTAAGATAGGTGGAAATGCCACCTTAAGAACAGTTTGCATTTATCCTGTAGGTTTTAATGAATAGCGAAAAAGATGTCTGAAATGTACATCTATCTCATGGAATTATTGAAGAATAAGTTTTAGCCCAAAAAAAAACTCTATTTTTACTCCACAAATCTAAAAACATTAATGTGCTCACAAATTCCTCATTAACAAATAGACATAATACAACATCATAGATCACTATTTTCCTAACTTCCAGAGATACAAAATTAGATCAGTTTACCTCAGAACTGTTAAATGAATTACATTGAAATGTTTTATATTCTAAAAGATAATGACTTAAGTAATTTCAGTGTATGTAGTTGCTTTTGCTTTTCAGTTTTCACTACTTAAACAAAAAAAAAAAAAAAAAAAAAAAAAAAGTTCAGTTTCACTATTTTCAACTACTTTTAATTATGAGTAGGTTGTAGCTTGGCAAGCTACAGTTTCAAAGTAGATTCCCAGAAAGTAATTTTCTGGCATATATATTAGCTATTACAATAATTATGTAGGCATGACTTTTAGCTAGCTGGCAAAATGCTGGAAATTTATCCTCGGCTTATGTACATTGTGGCATAATGACCGCAGTTTACCTGCCAAGCTCTTCTTAGCAATATTTCTTACTATGGCATGTAATTTATGGCACCAAATAAACACATGGATTCTGATTTGACATGTTTGGAATGACTCACATTCCTTAAAATTCACTGATAGTACAGTTTTCATTGCTTTAATGGAATATAACCTGGAACCTATTGGACTCGCTCATGTGAAATGCCTAAAAGTCCCTAAATTTGTTTTATCTCCTTCGACCCTTCCTTGACAGTCATTTTTATTTCAGTAGAGCACACTTGTCCATGGCTGAAGTATTTCAAAAGGCTCCTAGAGAGTAATAGTCAAGGTGCATTTTGAGTCTTAGTCAGTCGGTGCTGGAGGATGAATTAAATAAAACGCTGTGAATAGTGGGGACATGCCCTTTGTAAGTGCACATTAACAAGGTTCTCCAATGAGACCGATGTGAAAGTGCAGTCTTTGTATCAGAGCTGGAACGCTACTCTTCAGTACATGCTGTAGCCTATGAGGTCTATCCTACACCTCATTAGACATCAGCTTGAGCAATTTATTATGCCAGACAAGGCAAAAAAAAATGTGTCAGAAGAAAAGAAAAATGAACATAGTACAGCACAGGCAAGTTTGCAACTCATTTATCTATTGTTAAAGAAGGCCTGAATAGAGCTGATATGTCTGCATTTACACATATACACATATATCATACAAACGCATGACAAAAAACTACCATCCAGACTTTAGTTTAGCAGGAACACAGCCGCTGCATGGGATGAACAATTTAGGTTTTGGTTATTAAATATAAAAGGGTCATTATTTGTGTATTCAGTGCTATGAGGCCACAAGATTTTCTATTAACTGTTCTCCATTACTGCGACAACACATCTTACAGTTTTTTTTGAATGCTTAAACCCTAACTGTGATTCTTATAGCACAATTTCTAAAACTATTAATACTTATAGCAAAACCACTCACTGAGTTTGCAAAACTAAAAGCACAAACACTGCTTTGCACTCAGTTTGCAGTTTTGTAACACACACTTTGCAAAACTGTAGGTACAATCCACTGCACAGCACTCTTTTTGAGGAACTGTAAACACAACTCACTGCTTTACACTCAATTTCCAAATGTTCAACACGTGTATAGTTTTGTATAGCAAAACTATACACATTTATGGCTATTATTTACACTATTTTGCCAATTGTCTGGCACACTGTCACATGTGAAAACTCTTTTAGATAATTAGTTCACTTTGCAATCAGCCTAAGCACTATAAATAAGCTACAGGTAAGCTGTTCGTGTGGAGTACAATGGAGGGAGCAGGAAGAGTGAGAAGAGTGAGAATTAGAGGAGGCCGAGGAAGAGGACGTGGAGGTGAAGTTAGAGGAAGAGGACAAGGAGGAGCAAGAGGAGGATGAGGAGGGGGAAGAGGAAGGGTAAGAAGAGTAAGAAATAGAATTACTGATGACATCAGAGCTACAATAGTGGACCATGTAATCATCCATGGAATGACCCTGAGGGAAGCTGGCCAACGGGTTCAGCCTAACTTGAGCCGCTACACTGTAGCAAGCATCATAAGGACATTTCGAAATGAGAATCGGTTAGTACAGTCACTTTGCACTAAGATTTGTAGCACTGCCATATTCTAATGAGAAACACAACAATACCATAGATGTAAAAATACTGAAATTGTTACTTTACAGAATTGCTAGACGACCAGATGCTGGGGGCAGAGGAAGAATGTTCACTGCAGAACAAGAAACCCATATAGTCAATATGGTGATTGCAAATAATTCCATAAGGCTACGCGAAATTCAGCAGCGCATAATTGAGGATGACACCACCTTCCAAAACATACACAATGTGAGCATTTCTGTATTAGGTCGTGTACTTGCCCGCAACAGAATCCGAATGAAACAAATCTACAGAGTACCTTTTAAAAGAAACAGTGAACGTGTAAAACAGCTGCGATATGACTGTGCAGGTAAGCGAGTATCATTGGTACTGAATCTGGAAGTGCAAACTGTAGTGCTGTGCATGGGCCTGCTGTGCTGAATTTGTTTTGTCTTGTCTAGAGAGTGATGGAGCTAGAGGCAGATGTCATGGGTCATGAGCAGTTTTTTGTGGATGAGGCTGGTTTTAACCTCACTAAGACAAGGAGACGTGACAGGAACATTATTGGACACCGTGCCATAATCAATGTCCCAGGACAACGTGGTGGTAACATAACTATGTGTGCAGCTAAAAGTCAAAATGGTGTTGTTCACCATCATGCAACCCTGGGACCATATAACACTGCACACATTATTACATTCCTGGACACCTTACATGACATGCTCACTAATGTTCAGAGACCAGAGCAGACCAGATACGTCATCATATGGGACAATGTTAGTTTCCATAGGGCTGCTTTGGTACGCAACTGGTTTACAGATCACCCACTCTTGTACTCAACCTCCCCCCATACTCTCCATTCTTGAATCCAATTGAAGAGTTCTTCTCTGCCTGGCGCTGGAAGGTCTATGACCGTCATCCCCATCAACGCATAGCCCTTTTACAGTCAATGGAGGAGGCATGTGGGGATATTGACCAGGCATCATGTCAGGCCTGGATACGCCATTCCAGAAGATATTTTCCCCGGTGCCTTGGACTAGAGGACATTGCATGTGATGTAGACGAAATTTTGTGGCCGGACCCAGAGAGACGACACGATGTAGACTGATTTCTTTTTTTTCCTCAGTGAAATTACTATTTTGTTTTGACTTGGAAAAAAACACTTGTGTTTGTTTTGATGTGTGTAAATAAACACCAGTACTTGAAGTTTGGATCCCTCTATGTTTACAGAACTATGACAAAAAAGTATGACCTCAAACTGACATAGCCTACCTTGTGCACAGAGAAAGCAAAAGCCAGATGTGTTTTTTATTCATACCATCAGTGTGTAGTTGGTGCATTGTGTGCTTATTAATGTGATGGCTTGTGTTAACTGTTTGATACGAAAATACCATTTTTACGAAGGTTTGAAGAGTTAAGCCAGGTTTATTAGCTTTTGCAAGAATGTTTTGCTACATTCTTGCAAAAAACTACAATGTTTTGCTGATTTGGTGAAGGGTTTTCTTATTTGTGTGTAGAGTTTTGCAAAAATAGCCAATAGTTACAAAAAATGTGCTTAAGCCATCAGAAAAAACTGTAATTAACACACACATGCACACACACACACACGTGTATGTTAAGGTGGCCCAGTAGAACACAACGAAATCTCCACAACACAACGAAGTTGCCACAACACAATAGTGCTAATTTTGTTGTGTTGTGTTGTGGCTTGTTTCCGTTATGTTGTGCAAATTTTTCTCTGTCGCGGCTTGTTTCCATTGTGTTGTGGCTTGTTTCCGTTGTGTTAATATTTGTTTCTGTTGTGTTGCAGCTTGTTTCTGTTGTGTTGTGCTAATTTTGTTGTGCTGTGGCTTGTTTTTGTTGTGTTTGTGCTAATTTCATTTTGTTGCGAATTGTTTCCATTGTGTTTTGGCTTGTTTCCATTGTGTTGTGGCTTGTTTCCATTGTGTTGTGGCTTGTTTCAATTGTGTTGTGGCTTGTTTCCATTGTGTTTTGGCTTGTTTTCATGGTGTTGTGGCTTGTTTCCATTGTGTTGTGGCTTGTTTCCATTGTGTTGTGGCTTGTTTCCATTGTGTTGTGGCTTGTTTCCATTGTGTTGTGGCTTGTTTCCATTGTGTTTTGGCTTGTTTTCATGGTGTTGCGACTTATTTCCATTGCGTTGCGGCGTTTCCATTGTGTTGTGCACTACTGGGCCACCATAGTCTACCATTCATGTCAGATTTTTTGGCTGATTAAAAATGTTGAATTGTGAGTCTTGCTAGTAGTTTTTGAGATTGCATTATTTCTACATGTAGATAGCTATACTTTTATTACTGAAAACAAACATCTACAAGTGTGAGTTTCCAAGATGGCTTTAAATATTGTAATTGCTATTTCATGTTGCACAATTGACAATCTCACAGTGTCACACAATGTCTCATTTTAAAATTTATCAAACTGGAAACGGGCTTCCATAAACACGATCATAAACACTGTGATAAAAGAGCTCAAAGACTTGTATAAGGAAGCTAAAATGGCATGGTTGTTCTAGCAAACACAATTGTATCTCATGTTTGCTTTTGTACAGGTAGGTGGTGCTAAAAGATTGTGCTTCACATTATATTTGCATTTGAAAAAAATGTAAAATGTAATCTTTTTGCACCACTCACCGGACATTTAATTTCGAAACTGCTGTGATACACACAGCAACTAATGTAATAAAATATGTTTATCTCTTTCAAAAAAAAAAAAAAATGAATACACTTTTAGTGCAACTCACTGACATGTTACATTAAAATTGTTGCAAAATGTGCACAAATCAATGTAATTTCTGCAAAATTTTGCAGAAATATTGCCACATATTTTCCAATAAGCTTGGGCATGGGCTGGATTTACCTGATGACATTTGTGGAAGCCTGTTTCCGCTCTAATTAAAAAAGAAAACACACACATTATAAAAGAAATCAAAGCAAACTACAGGTTTAATACAATAATTTAAAGTCCGTCGTTGTTGGGAAAACTAATGATATTATTTGATGCAGTTGGTCATGTTGATTCAGATATCTCATCTCACCTCAAAATATCCTGTCCATGCGAATGAATGTGATCAATTTGTCAAAGGTCAGGGGAAGCCACCGCTAGCAAATTAAAGACTGCCAATCCCATCCTCATAAATATACAGTTTTTTCCCCAGATGGCTGTGGAAGAAACTGCAAATAAATTGATCTGCACTGTAAATTCAATGTAGCAAAATGTTTAGCATCCGTCGTGAAGTGGATATGGATGGATGAAGGATGAAATCTATTTAAATATGTCCATGCATAAAATACCTGAAGGTGAATATGAAACTTAGCTATGAGTGAGATACATTTCCACACAGCTTCCAGCAGATCCTCAAGTAGATGATGAAAGAAACATTTCTTTATATTGTTATTCATGCATTTGAAAAAAAAAATGTTTATATTGTTATTCATGCATTTGAAAAAAAATTGTATGCATTTTGAGGCCACAGTTTTTTTCCATTATTATTGTCTGAATAAACCTGGAATCCTATTACTGGCACAGTACATAGTTCTGAGGCTCAGTGTTTGGAATCCTGTCACACTTCCCATATCTCAAGGGCATGAATCTGAAACAGCTCGTGCCCAGCAGATAAAGTGGAGAATAATGGTCCACCAGCTTGTCATCAAGAGCACTAGTGGAATCTGAGGAGTTTGGATTAGCTTTAAAATAGTCTGCTGTGGACATTGAGGAATTAGCTGATATTTCGACTGATTTTAACCCTTTTTTTGAGGGTCGGAGCTCTGATATCGAAGCATTTAGCAGCTCCGGCTTTGAATTGGAGGCTTCTTTTCCTCAATGGGGATTATGTCACTATAAAGCATCAACTAAACTCGGAATGCTCTTTAGGAGTTTCTAGGCTCTTACAGTGATACCGTTTCTTAATTTTCTCCAAGCAAAAGATATACTTAAACAGAGAGCAAGCTGGATATGTTGTTGTTCCTTTATGACTATAAGCATCTCTTGTAAATCTGTCTATAAATTATAATTTCCTTAAATGACTTTCACAATATAGTAGTGTTCATACGCATTGTATTCTGTATTGAAAAAACAATAAAATACTTTCGTATGAGAAGTAGGTTCTAATGTAGGTGTTTATTCACAGAAAATCTTACCCTCATTTTTGTCTGTTCAAACCATGATATAAATTTGAATGTTTTCATTTATGTTATTTATAAAACAGATGCTTTTTATCCTCGGAATGGGCTTTCAGTAATACACATCCATCGCTTTTGCCAGATTAGCTCTTTTGAATAAGGCTTTGCTCTGCTATCTCTTTACATGCTTTCAGTCTCCATATTTATAAGTCTCAGGGGCGAATAGACTAAGTTATGTCAGCATTGGTCTTACTCAATAACCATACTTTTCCACACAGCACTTCAACATTGATCTTTTTCAATAACCGGTTGTAATCCAGTTTAACCAGGCACTGTCTGTGCTGGTAGAGTCTATTTTTTTTTTCTTTTAGCCCAAACACATCTCTTGTCTATGTAAATTACTGTAGTTTTATTATAAATTGCGCTCTTTTCACAAAACTCAGCACTTTTTGTCTGGCACAATTTGTTGTGCTATTACTGCTTGTGGAAAGCAGGTGGTAAACAAAATTTGTGTACTTTTTTTGTTGATCACAGCAGCAGTAATTCAGTGATGATGATGAACTGATGGAGAAGATTATTTTAACTATTTTGCATTGCATTGAGCATATTGATTTCAAATCCAAATTAAACCTAGAAAGAAAAAAAAACATTTGAATACTGTAAAATAAAGAAATATTATGACATAAAATTAATGCTATTTCTAGGTCACTAATCAAATAAGTAGATTTGTGATGTTGATCATGTGACTTTTTATTGATGGTTTTTGCTTCCATTGAAGCTCAAGTTATCTCAATACACATAACAGCAACTGAGGGACTGTCAGCAATGCTACTGTGAGGAGGCAAGGAGCGCGACGATGTAGGAGAATTCAGGATAACAGTATTTAATAGTCCAAAACAAGGGTAACACAAGGCAGGCAGGCAGGCAGGCAGGCAGGCAGGCAGGCAGGCAGGCAGGCAGGCAGGCAGGCAGGCAGGCAGGCAGGCAGGAGACACACGTAGCACATGAAGGCAGACGTAACACTAGAAACACCGGACAAAGGAAACCAGGAACAGACAACATTATATACAAGACTAAACGAGGGTAATTGACGAGAGACACCTGAACCAAATGAACGCAATCAAACAAGGGTGATACTGGGTCACGGGGCGCATGTGGGGAGAAAAACACACACAGACAGTCCAGAGGCGTGACAGGGACAAATGAAAGATATTCTGAAATTCAAGATAGTTTTTTTTTTATTTAACTGGCCATTCATCCAAGGTGTTTCTTGCCTATGGCTGAGATGGTGGCATAGGCTCCAGCATACTTACATAGGACAATATAGTTTGTAAAATAGATGGATGGATGGAGTACCATAGAGATAAATGCTGCAATTTTTATAGTTTCAGTCCCAGTCCAACTCACCTCAGCAGCCCAGTGCTGTCAGGTTATAAATAAATATCTATAGAATCAGACAGATCTGTGTGGCATGACTTTGTCAGGCTCCCAGCCAGCTTCTGGATCAGGGTTATGCATGGCTGTTTCCGTGATGAAGGTGGTCATGGCCCTATTCACCAGCTGTTGCCAATCGCTGAGCCTGTAGCAGCTGTCTGGAGGGAGAGGAGAGGAAGGACATGGAAGGACTAAACTCGCTTTGGACTGTTTGTTTGCTCATTTTAAACCGTTTATAGGAAACCAGCTTCATGCAAAGTCTAGGCGTATATAACGCCTTTTTTAATTGTCTTGTTGTATACATAATGCCTTTGGTTCTTTCATTTGTCTCTTTCACTCAGCTCTCCCCTAAAAGACCACTTTTATATTCAAATTATATTCATATTGAGTTCATCTATGCAGCATGTTCACTGAGAACATATGAGAAAATGCCAAACAGATATAAAAGGCTACACATCAGGCCACAAAACTGCAATTCATCTTGAAAGCTATTTTACTATCAAATAGCTATACAGAATGGTTAACTTCACTCATTTCACACTAATTTCTTCATATCCCTTCCTCTCAGATGTATGGAAGCCTGTTTACATCACTGAATAAAAAATTTAATAAGGTACATGCAATTGTCACTTTTTATATCATAATTCTAACTTTTTTTCTCAGATTAAGTGATATAAACTAGCAAATCTGACTTTCTATCTCAAAATTGTGACAAACTCGCACTTGTGAGTTATAAAGTGAAAAAAAAAAATCTCAGAACTGTGATATAAAATTTGTTATAAAGTATATATTGAGTTATGAAGTAAAAATTGCAAGATATAAACTCGCAATTTCGATGATACGAATTGCGTGATATAAACTTGCAGTTCTGACTTTTTTCTCAGAATTGTGATATAAACTCACAATTGTGACTTATAAAGTCAAAATTGCAAGATATGAGAACGTTTTTCTCCCTCAGAATCACAAGTTTATATCTTGCAATTGCGAGTTTATATCACACAATTCTGAGAAGCCAGAAGTGAGAATTATGAGATAAAAAGTCGCAAATACCTTTTTATTTTTTATTCAGTGGCGGAAACGGGCTTCCATACTGATGCACCTAATACGCCTTAATGATGAATATAATAAAATTATCTTAAAGCATGATCAACATTTTGGCCCAGTTCATAATTAAAGGTGGGGTAAGTGATTTCTGGAAGCCAATGTTGATATTTGAAATCACCAAAACAAACATGCCCCTACCCCAAAAGGATCTCGCCCCTATTTTGATAGTTCCGCCCCACACATACGTAGCCTATGCAACCCAGGCAACGATTAGTTCTGTGAAACAAAGCAAAACCAATGTTACAACGTGTCTACACCAGAAGTGAGTGGTGTGCGACAAAATACTATAGAAGTCATTATAATCATTGTTGCTGTCTACGCGGTTTGACATGACAAATCCGACAGAAAACTGCTGCCGTGTTCTATTTATGATGTGCTGACACAAATTTCAAATGATTTTCAATGGTCGCTTAATCGCGTCCAGTGTAGGCAAGCTTTAGCTCTTGCGGCGCAGACACGGTGTTACTAACCTATCGAGAAGAACCAAAGCAACCTCGGCGTCCGATCTCAGGCCTTCCGCTCCTCAAGTTCTCTCCAGCGCTGGAAAGTTGATCCGATACTTACACGGGTCCTACTTCTTGCCTTATCGTTCCGCAAATGTTTTCCTCTTTTGTTTTTTATCCGCCATCTCTATCTTTCTTTCGCTCGGCTTGGCTAATGTCCGTCCTGTGCACTGAATGCTCTCTCCTCCACATCATGAGTAGACACGCCCCTTACTGCTGATTGGCTACAATTTTGTTTTGGTACCCGGCCCCGACTCAGTTTTCTAAAGCGTTTTTGAAAAATTACACACCCCACCTTTAATCTATTTTCCTTGTTCCACGTCACACAGCTCAATGTGACTTATATAGTTTTCCTCCTGAATAGAGGTTCAATGCATGTGTTATCACAGGGGACATGCTCAAAGGCATCCGTCCAAACTATCCTCCCGCATTACTCTCGCCATCGATTGCATTGATCCCCAAGACTGTTAAAATAGGTAGAGTGTTGCATCATTTATCAGACACGGTCTATCTCAACCTGATTAACCTCTGAAAGTGTATGTTAAGATGAATTATACTCCCATGTCACAGCACAGCGATCCACAGCCACCATCGATGAACAGCCTGCAAGATGCTGCAGAGGTCACACATCTCTCTAGATTTCTCATGCATGTCTGGAATTTACAAGAGTCAGCTGTATGCAAAATTATTGCCATGACCTAAAAGCTAAAGTTTTATTTTGGCTCGTATTTTTTGCTGTCACCATTAATTGGGTATCTGCTACTTTGTCTATTGTGCTATAGTTATTAATTAATTGCATAGGTGTGGGTCCAGCAAAAAGGAATTGATTGTCTTGAGGTTAAAAGCATTTAATTTAAGACTGTAAGCTTTTTCTTGTGTATTCCTGGTCTTCACACTGACCTTCTGGAGAATCAGAAAATGAGCTTGCTGTAAAGATTAATGGTTAGGGGAAAAGCCTTTGTTTAATCTCTGGGTCAGCGGAGTTATGAAAGTCTTGCTTTAATTCACTCATGATTCGCAATATACTTCACATCTTTCTAGTTTAAGATTTCACTGTTTACATTAGTAAACTCTGGGTTAACATCCTTACTTCCATTTTTATGAGGTCAATAACATTGATTGGACAAATACACCTTGTAAAGGACATATAACTGTTTGGCCCTGTAAACATGTTGTAAGTCAACTATGGCTGCTCTAAGTCAACAAATATACAAATAAATTAAATCCCCATCTGACTTTTTATGAGTACTATAGAAAACTATTAGATTGTGTATTTATTAATTGTAGTGTACTTTAAATCTTAAAATATATATTTTAAAAACTGTACTTTCAGAAAATGTAATATTAATTAAATAAAAAACATTCATGAAATATATTAATTAAATAATGAAATAAAAATAAAAGTGAACAAAGTATACTTTCATCGCAATGTTTCCTAACATACTTAAGTACACTTTTAAAAAGTGCACTTTGTAATAATGTCAAATTACTTGAAAGTACAATTTAAATGCTCATCGTCATCATTCATCATCATTCATTCATTCATCGTTTGAATTATCAAAGCATGTCTAAAGTACACGATTTTAACTGTGGTGTGTTATTTGACACCTTTTGAATTTAATTTAATATATTTTATATTTAATATTTAAACAACATTTGAATTTAATAGATTTAATGTAGTATTATTAGCAATATATATACTAAATGTCTAATTTCATCATTACAAATTGTCATTACAGATTTTAATTTCATTTTACTTTTAAATCATTTGCATGTCTTACAAGTCTCGATAGAAATGGCATTGAATATTTCATTAAAATAATTTTAGTTGTAACATCTGCTTATGATCCTTGATGGTCATTGGGACTTCATGTCTTAAGAGACCCTTTTAGCCTTTTTACATTTGCATATAATTCACAGACCTGGTGCATTCTACCTTTATACGGGTGCTAAATTGCCAATGGTTGCCCCCACTGTCAAAAAGATGTTAGACAGACTACTATCTGTTCTCTCCATCGGACTTCAAACACATTCCAGAGAACTAAATGACCCTCGGTACCAGGCCTGGCTGACCAGTGGACTACCCCCACCCCCCACGATTACAAGATACATAACACACACATAGAGACATTGTCTTTATTTAGACCATAGCTGTGTCCAAATTCAGGGTCTGCATCCTCCTTAGGATCCTTCCTACCCGGTTGAAGGAGGAGGGATCCTCCGACGTCCGCAAAACCCGGAAGTCGGTGTTTGTGAATTTGGACAGCCTACCCTTCTTTCAGTTCCCTCCCTTACCCGTTGCTCATATCCTGTCGCCTAGCAACCGTGACAGCGCCAAGCAAGAAGCGGGAAAATGGACAATCAAAGAGTTATTCTCCTCATTTGAATTCTTTTGGAAGAAATAAAGCAAGTAAATAAATTAAATACTTTCTTTGCTCGTTGTTGGAGAGTTTTTTATATCAGACTACAAGACAGTCACATCCAGGTAAGCCATTATAGCCTATTTTTATTTGTTTTTAAGTATTCTACTAATTTCTCCTACAAATTCATTGAGCCGAAGCATAAACTTTAGCTTGTTTTGTCAGAGAAACTCCTCTCCCACTCCGCTACCGCTCGCTTCGTCTGCCATTACGCTCTGCCGAAAAGAATTATGGGATAGGTAGGACGGGAAAGGATCCACCACACCCATCCTTCCAATTCGGGGAAAAGGAGAACGTATTTGTGGGCCGCATTTGAAGGATCCTACGAATTTGGACAGCCTTCGTCGCGGCGCTGTGACGTAACATCCTTCAAATGAGTACTCCGAAGGATGCAGACCCTGAATTTGGACACAGCCCATAATTAATCAGTTACAAATATATCTGGTATATGCATGTGTTGTTTGTATGTTTCCTTATTATATTAGCCTACTTACCACTCGTTTTTTGTATTAGTAAGCTGTAAATACAAATTTTCAAGTGTATGAATGGATCTCCGGTTTAATATGAATGAATCTCCGGTTTAATATATGTCAGATGTCTCTTTCTTGATATCAAAATTATCTGCTCTTTATTTCTCAAACAATGATGTATACTATGTGAACGTGAAATACATCATACAATTTTACTGTACTGTGGGAAGAATTACACCGATTGAGCAGAACAGTCATTAAATATGCAAATGAGGTGTCAAGTGAGACAAAAAAACACTGAAACTATGTGCCTTCTTATTGGACAAACTAACCAAAATGGGTGTTACAGGGAAACCAGATAAAATAATCACCCTTTGATTAAGGTGATGTAATTCTTTGATGGTTCTAACAGGTTGGGTTTAGCTGATGTGCAAATCCTCTCTCTCTCTCTCTAAATCATTTTATTGTACTATTAATGCCACAGTTAATTACTGAAGATGAATATATAACAACCCGTTATGATTAATTATGTTCATATGAGAACCTGTGACCTGGTTGCATTTCTACTTTTACATTCCTGGACATCATTGCAGCCATTTTACAACCATCCATGCATGAACATGCATTACATAGGTAACCCTCGTTCCCTGAAGGAGGGAACAGAGACGTACGTCGGACTGACCGACGAATAGGAATCTCGCTAGAGAGGCCAATCTGCTTCGAGTGTAACTAAAACGAGCCAATGCACATTGGCATGCAATCATATGCAGCAGTTGCTCACCTCGCAGCGTGGGTATATAATGAGCAGTAGGTGCGTTGCATCTTCAGGTTTTCGCTGAGGAGCCGAACAGGTAAGGCGGCAGCATCAGTGGGGTTCAGCGACTGTGGCGACGGGACGTACGTCTTCAGGGAACGAGGGTTACCTACGCAACCGAGACGTTCCCATTCAGTCGGTCACGTTCGATGTACGTCGGACTGACCGACGAATAGGAATCCCTACCAAAGCGCCACAGGAGCTGCCCACTTCCAGCGCAAGCCTCCTGTACCCCCTTGCTTAAGGACGGTGGGACAGGGCAAAGACAGAGAGTGTTGATCACTGCTGTTCACCAAAACCAATTCAGTGAGAATATTGGATAACACTGGGAAAGTGTACCCTTTCATTGGAAAGGACCGCTACGGAAGCCACATCCTTCCACGAAGGAGTTATGTGGAGAAGTACATATGGACTAACCCCGTAGGGCTGTACTACATATGGAAGTACTGGGGTGAATCCAACCTGACGAGAGGTGGGTTCTCCCAGAGGGAAAGACACAGGCTTCGTTTAGGAGCAACCCGTGAAATAACATATATGGGATCCCCGTAAGTTCATACATATGGAACCCAGCCTAAATCCAGTTCTCAAGGATACAATGGAGTAAAGGCCTGGCGCCAAACGCAAAATCTAGCGAACGTGTTAGGTGTCGCCCAGCCCGCAGCTCTACAAATATCTCTCAGCGAGGCGCCACGAGCCAGCGCCCAGGAGGATGCCACGCCTCTCGTAGAGTGGACATGCAACCTGAGCAGGCAGGGCACGCCTTGTGCTTGGTAAGCCATGGCAATGGCGTCCACTATCCAGTGGGCCACCCTCTGCTTGGAGACAGCCTTTCCTTTCTGCTGGCCTCCGTAACAGACAAAGAGCTGGTCTGAGATCCTGAGGCTTTGAGTTCTGTCTATGTACAGTCGCAAAGCACGAACTGGACAGAGCAAAGCCAGGGCTGGGTCTGCCTCCTCCGGGGGCAGCGCTTGCAGGCTCACTACCTGGTCCCTGAAGGGAGTGGTAGGAACCTTGGGCACATAGCCAGGCTGGGTTATCCGTACCACGTGGCTGTCACCCGGCCTGAACTCTAGGCACGATTCGTTGACCGGAAATGCCTGCAGGTCTCCTATCCTCTTGATTGAGGCCAATGCAACCAGCAACAAAGTCTTCATAGACAGAATATTTAAGTTTGCTGACTGCAAAGGCTCAAAGGGAGCAATCTGGAGTGCTCGAAGCACCAGAGCAAGGTCCCAAGAGGGTAAAGGGGGGGGGGGGGGGGGGGGGGGTCGAGGAGGATTTAACCATCTCACCCCCCTAAGGAACCTGACGTCAGGTCGTGCTTACCAACAGACTTACCATCGATGTGGTCGTGGCATGCGGAAATAGCGGCAGCATGAACTTTGAGGGTGGAGGGAGACAGCCTACGCTCCAACCCTTGCTGCAAGAAAGAGAGCATGACACCGATTGTACATCTTCGGGGGTCTTCTCGGCGAGAAGAACACCACTCGACAAACAGGTTCCACTTCAAGGCGTAAGCACATCTCGTAGACGGTGCACGTGCCGAAGCGATGGTGTTAAGTACCTCAGGGGGTAAGTCACCTAGGTTCCGTCCAGGAATCAGACATAGAGTTTCCAGAGGTCTGGACGTGGGTGCCAAAGGATGCCCCGTCTCTGAGAAAGAAGATCCTTCCTCAGAGGAATTGGCTAATGTGGAGTGCGAGTTCTGGGAACCAGGTCCGGCTGGGTCAATAGGGCGCAACTAGCAGGACCTGCTCCTCGTCCTCCCTGACTTTGCACAAGGTCTGTGCAAGTAGGCTCACTGGGGAAAACTCATATTTGCGAAGGCCCCGGGGCCAACTGTGTGCCAGTGCATCTGTACCGAGTGTTCCGCCGGACAGTAAAACAACTGGCAGTGAGAGGTTTCTGGCGAGGCAAACAGGTCTACCTGAGCTTCGCCGAACTCTCCCCAAATCAGCTGGACCACCTGGGGGTGGAGTCGCCACTCTCCCGGCAGCGCAGCTCGTGAGAGCTCGTCGGCCACACGGTTGAGCACACCAGGGACATGAATGGCGCGAAGCGACCTCAGATGCTTCTGACTCCAAAGGAGGAGATGGCGGGCGAGTTGCGACATGCGACGGGAGCGCAGACCCCCTTGACGGTTGACGTACGCCACGGTCGCAGTATTGTCCATACGGACCAGCACATGCTTGCCCCGTAACGGCCCTTTCAGGCGTCCCAGGGCAAGGCGTACTGCTAGCAACTCAAGGCAGTTGACGAGCCAATGAAGTTGGGGGCCTGTCCACACCCCTGACACTGCATGCCCGTTGTACGTGGCACCCCAGCTGGTGGCAGAGGCATCCGTGAAGACCACCGCATGCCGGGACACCTGCTCTAGGGGCACTCCTGCAAGAAGAAACAAGGGGTATGACCACGGGCTGAAGGTTTGGCGGCATTCCGGAGTGATTGCCACTCGGTGCATGCCACGTTGCCACGCCCATTTCGGGACTCGGCCGTGAAGCCAGTGCTGAAGCGGTCTCACGGGGTTACTGCCGCTGTGGCTGCCATATGCCCCAGGAGCCTCTGAAAAAGTTTTAGTGGGACCGCCCCTCAATGTATTCAGACAGTTCAGTACCGACCGAACACGTTCCTCTGTGAGGCGTGCTGACTGTTCGACCGAATCCAACTCCATACCGAGAAAAGAGATCCTCTGCACTGGGGCGAGTTAGCTCTTTTCCCAGTTGACCTAAAGACCCAACTGGCTGAGGTGACTGAGCACCAAATCCCTGTGTTCGCATAACTGCTCCCGAGACTGAGCAGGAATGAGCCAGTCGTCGAGATAGTTGAGGATGCGAACACCCTGTTCTCTCATGGGAACAAGGGCTCCCTCCACGACTTTCGTAAAGACGCAGGGAGACAGGGCCAGTACTTGTACTGATATGCTCGACCCTTGAGCGCAAAGCGCAGAAACGGCCTGTGTCGAGGAAGAATCGAGACATGAAAGTACGCATCATTCAGGTCGATCGCTGCGAACCAATCTCGGGGATGGATACACTCGAAAAAGCGTTTCTGCGTGAGCATTCTGAACGGTAGCTTGTGAAGGCTCAGATTCAAAACTCGCAGGTCCAAGATCGGTCGTAACCCACCGCTTTTCTTGGGTACAATGAAATAAGGGCTGTAAAACCCTGACCTCATATCGGCTGGAGGGACCGGCTCTATCGCGTCCTTTGCCAGTAGGACTACGATCTCCGCACGCAAGTCATGGGCATCGACAGCTTTCACTGAAGTGAAGTGGACACCTCTGAACTTGGGGGGATGCCGGGCAAACGGCTTTTCAGCTCTTTCTGCTCAAAAAAGGCAAAAACAAAGAGAAGAAAAGGAAAAAGAGACAACTCGACCCCGCTGCTGTGCTATACGCCCGCACTACACACAAAAGAGATCGTCCTGCAGAGACTTTTATCACTTCCCACAGAGAACAACTGTTCGGCTCTGAAGCGAAAAGCTGAAAATGCAACGCACCTGCTGCTCATTATATACCCGCGCTGCGAGGTGAGCAGCTGCTGCATATGATTGCATGCCAATGTGCATTGGCTCGTTTAGTTACACTCGAAGCAGATTGGCCTCTCTAGCGAGATTCCTATTCGTCGGTCAGTCCGACATACGTCGAACGTGACCGACTGAATGGGAACTTTGATTTCACTTCACAGTAGATTTTATTAAGCTCAAGCCATTAAAACTGAATGTTGACTCAGGAGACCTGAGCCCTTCAGTTAATGACCATCCTATTAGATAATTTCTGACTAGTGCCATAATGATTTTTGTAACTAGATTTTTAATAAACAAATTAAGTCTGGATACTAGACTTCTCAGCATGACTCACTGCAACAGTGTACCTCATTCTGAGCTATAATTAAACTTGCTGAGCCTTAGTGAGCTTTGATTTGATAACCCTTACTTCAACATCAGCACCAGCATTACACAGACCCATGACGCACGGCTGTGTTTTTATTATATTATTGTTTCCAGAAGCTCATTATCAATTAATCCATTATTTTTAATACTGGCCAGTGCAGTTAGAAACAAATATGCTACGTTTTAGATATATTTCTAAGTTTGAAATTTAAAAAATATTTCATTTTGATATTTGTGAATTATGAAAGTCTATGAAAGTTATAGTAAGATAAAATGTGGATGGACGAATTATTTAGAGAGTGACATGATGGAACAGCTATAACAGCACATACTGTAAATTAATAACAGCCTTTTTTTGTCCCTTGGAATATGTAGATTGCAGACGTTTGATATTAGTGTGTCTGAAACACTCATTCAATTAACTTGAGGCATA
Organism: Barbus barbus; assembly: GCF_936440315.1. NCBI lineage: Eukaryota > Metazoa > Chordata > Actinopteri > Cypriniformes > Cyprinidae > Barbus > Barbus barbus. The sequence continues at coordinate 13,776,754 of NC_136742.1, read as the reverse complement.
ATTTATAACTTCAAAAGTAATTTCAAGCAAGAATTTAAGAGAGACTGCTCAAATGTTAATGTGTTGTGCAGGAGAGCCAATTGTGAGGAGACTACTAATATCGAGCAAGTGTATCAGCAATGACACAGACTCATTTCATGCATGGTTATTGTCTTTGCAACTATTCAAATGGCCTCTCTGTATAAGATACATGAAAAAAAAAAAAAATTTCATCTAGAGTATTTTTCTGCAATGGAATGGTCTTAGATTGTAAGCCACAGAAAAGTGGTTGTCACAGTCATTTCCACACAATTTTCGTTTAGAAATGGAAGTATGCTTACTTTGTTGTCAGTCTTACAGTCTTAGATGATTTATGGCCACTCTGGATCACTGCTGTTCAGGCGCTATAGCTCCCTGTCCACTGGCAGACCTGTGAGCGCCATTAATCTAAAGCCATTAAGATGGAAGCATTCCACTGCCTGATAACGGATAGTGGTTTGGACGGATTTCCTCACAGGACTATAAACACCAAGTGTAATGTGAATCAACTGAAAAAGGTTGTGTGATGCTGCGACCAGCCAGATTTGTCAGTTTAAAGCCCCAAGATGTGTTTTGGAGGTCCAGTCTTATGTTTTTTGTATTCAGTCTTCGCTGCTGGCCAAAATGGGTGCCCTAAGCAGAATAGTATTGTTGTGCCCCCTCCCTCAAAAAAAAAAAAAAAAACACCTATACTATAAGGGGTCAAAATAGAACTTTAATAAAATATAAAAGTAAATAAATAAATTGTAATTAAATTGTATTATTTATGAATTACAACTATAGCTCTAGATAGTTACCTATGGCTATGATTTTATTAATACAGTTGTCAGATTGATTTTATGGTCTCAAGCATTCAGAAATCACGCACAAGAAAATTAATCCGTTTTACTATGATAAAACCATGGTTAATTTTGGTAAGGGTTGTGATGTCCACATGTTTTTGTTGAAGAAATTATTGAGGCTATAGCATTTCTATCTCAAAAAGGAGGCCAAAAAGGAAAAATTAAGTGGATTTGTGAATTAAATGTTTGGTCAATCATCCTGTAAGTGTAACAACAGCAATTATCAGGCCTTCGGTGTCCTTTGCAGGCATTTGTAATAATGTAAATTGTTTATTTTATATTACAATATGTATTTTAACAGTGTTATTCAGTGAAACCATATTTAAACCATATACCATATTGCCTCGTTGTTTTTATATAGGCTAATACATTTTAAGTCATGGAAACTAGAATATTAAGTCAGATGCGCTGTTATTACGATACTAGCATCAACAGTAAAAAAAGGTTTCACAGGATTAACGTAAATTGAAAGTGATGCACGGGCTTTATCTCAAGCTTTTTTATTTTTCTTTTCTCTGCGCCGGACTGCGCTAAGATTTTTTATTTATGTATATGTATATGTTAATATTAATATACAACTAAATTTTTTTTTTTTTTTTTTTTGAGCAACTGGGATGGTGCCCCCCTGGGAGTTGGTGCCATAAACTACGTAGCTGTACTGCACATAGGGAGCGGCCGTGTTGTGCCCAATTCTGACCCCTGCCAGATTATTACCCCCTAGTAGGCTATTGGTAGGTTTAGGGTTAGGTGTGGGGGAGGGGTTAGGATTAGGGGTGGGGTTAGGATTAGGCAATCAGGTAGCGATTTCAACAAGAGGGGGTAATAATTTGGCAGGGGTCGAAAATGGGCACAACAGCGGTACTGATCAGACCAGTGTATTTTAACTATGCTTTCCTCATAATATTGTGTAAGATTGTTACAATTTGAAATAACTGTAATATGTTTTAATATATTTAAATGTCACATGATCTTTCAGAAATCATTCTAATATGCTGATTTGGTGCTCAAGAAACGTCTTGTTATTATCAGTGTTTAAAAGTTGAGTTGCTTTGTGGGAAATATGACTTTTCAGGATTATTTGATAATTAGAAATAAAATAAAAAAACAGCATTTATTTAAATTGTAAATCTTTATATAAAAATGAATGCCTTGACATTTTTTATCAATGTAATTAATCTGTAATTTAATTAATTTCTTTCAAAAAACAAACTGACCCCAAACAGCTGGGGGTCAAATATTGATATATATAAAAGGCCAGCAGAGCATTTTCATCTTTAGGAGTGAAAAACTGGCTAATTAGCATTGTATTAGCATTAGCTCATATGTGTGGCCAGCATTTTTATTACGGAAATTTAAAATATGTTACAGTGATAATGAGCTTAACTGTGTAGTTAAGGATTTCAACTTAATTAACTGAGTAATTAAAACTCGCTCTTTTATATTACAGAGTTCCAAATGAAAGCTCACAACGAACTTGTTCATTTAATTAATAGGCTACTTTACCTCAAACAGAAAGACACACACAAAGTGAAAAGCTTGCACACAAACTACTGGTTACATACATAGCAACCTCATTAATTATAAAAAAAATTCAGTATTGTTTAACACAAAATGGCTCTATAGTGTAGCTGGATAACTTCTAAAACTAGCCTTGGATGATTTATTTTTGGCCCACTTACATTCCACTCGTGTGGAAAGACAACTTTTAATCAAGACCAAATTACAATTACAGGAACATATTAAAGATGAATAAAAACTTTCATTAACTGACATGAACTTTTTAGTGTCACTCACTGGTAGGGGATAAATTTAGGTATTTTCTTTTTATCTTGCCCCTGTATATGCATATTAGTGTTCATAAATGCAGTGCTGCCTTGTTTAGCTGCGGTTCTATAAGCGCCACCTGCTGTCAGAGGGTGAATCTGCATTCTCATTCAGCCCGTCTGCTTTTTTTGTTTCATACAGATATGTTTTCAGAAAGCTAAAGCCAGACCATTCTGTTTTTGCTTCAGATTTTGAAATTATTCAATCTAATTACAATCTAAATTATATGTATGCAGAATCTTTGTTTAGATCGTCATTAAAATACAATGTTCACTTCCAATTTTAAATGAAAAGAGCACAGGCAAAGTCATAGTTTGTTTATATGCAGAGATTTCTTTGATTTGTATTATTTATTTATTTGAAATGTGCAAGAAGCAATGTAAAATCATTTTGCAGAAATGTCACCACAGGCACATTTTTTTCCAGTGAGCCTGTGTTACAGAAGACTTGTAGTGAAGTTTATTTTTAGGTTTTTTTCATTGTTGGAGCTCAACAGTTTCGGTCCTTCACATTCATTATATGGGAAACAGCATCTTAAATAGTCTGTTAAAAATACTCTTTTTGCATCATACAAGTTGACACAATTTTTGGTGAACTACAATACCTTTAAGGGAAACAAACTGATCTTTTTCTCCTACAATGAAGTCTCTGCTAACTCACAGTCTGTTTTGTTGAGAAGATGAAGGTGGGTTTGCATTGCCTCAGGGCGGTCTTGTGCTAGAACGGCTCTGTCTTTCATGTAGTCTGCTGTAGATGGTCAGCTGGAGTTCAGAAGACTGATTGTCTTTTAAAGATTGATCCACTAGATGAGCCAGAGGTGGACCTGTTTTTGGTTTCTCAAAGTTTCTGAATTTCCTAATACTTTTATCTCACTGGGATTTAGACTCTGTCACTTTATAGACCACTTCACTCTACAGCCAATAGAATGTGAGTGACAACAGATTTTTATTATCATCTTAAACTCTTGTGCTTATTAACACTGAAGAAATGAGTGTAGACTTTGTGGTCAGAGTTTTTTTTTTATTCAAAATAAGATTAGTTTTTGTGTTTTACTTTTGTGCCACATGCATTACCATCTTTATTTACTGTCTGAATCTAAATATTCAGCCCATTTAGATGACAAATTAGATTTATGTTTCCTTTCCTCCATTAAGTTGCCACAGTACATTTGCTGCAAGAGTATAAATTTGTTTTGCATAAACTTGTCCCCTGAAAATCACATTTCAGTCACAGCAATCACATTTGCAAATATGCCAATTATATTCAAAGTGTAAATAGCCCACATATGTGCATATTTACTATCGGTGCTTGAAATTGGACTTAAATATGACACACGTTATACTTGTTGTCATACGCTTCTAGCCTTATGTATTACTTTATTTGCATTCCTCCTTTCGTGCCTCTCTTTTTCTCTGTCCATTGAACAAATTTTGATGCCGGCAATCATTAGGGGACCATTACACATTATTTTCAAAGGAGCAGTGAACAGGAATACAAATCCGTTCTCAAGAGTACTCTTAAATTCTTCAGCATACAGTATTGTATGGTAATGGGAGTCTTTATTCATTTTTGTTTTTATATAACTAACATTTAGAAAACTGATTGCTTTAATCAAAATGGGCCTATAAGTGTGCAGAGATGCTCTTTCACTCTACTTTGCATAAATGAAGGTCATTTGTACAGGTGGTTTTGCTGTAATCAAGGCCACAGTCCTGCAGGATGGTTTCTGGAGCCATGACTGCATAATATGCATGACATTAATATTACATCTTTATTGAACCTTAATCGCTTGTGGTTGGTGTTTATATAAGCAGCACACCATAACTGGAAGCCTACCAAACAACCCCAGATGAAACATTGTGTCACGCTGCTGAGCTTAATAAATAAGCTACATTCATCCCATTAGTTGTATTAGAGGAGATTAATTGATATTTCCTGCAAATAATTGACACATTTTTATGCTAATGAGAGTGAGTGGGAGAGAAATGTCAAAAGTCAGATTCTTATTAACGGTGTATTAAACTGAGCTTACTTTTGACTGTAAATCTGAGGTTGATTAAATTTATGAAAATCTATAACTAGAGATTACCTTAACAATTTCTGCATAAAAAGTTGAAGGACCTGTACTTAACATGCAGGTCCAAAAGTCTGAAACTACAAGTGGAACTGGAATTTTTAATACATTTTAATTATAAACTGTACTATCAGTATAATAATTTGAATACTCTGAATTTATATTGAAAAATTAATATGAACTTGAGAATGTCTTAGCATCTGGCTCCCTCTTTTGTTCTTTTTTAATGCAAACTGTGTTTACTCTATATGTTTTTTGCTAAACCTGATGATCCATGTGATCCAGCAGGGTGAAGTCAGCTAAAATGGGCCACGCTTGGTAAATGACTTATAATACCATCAAATAAGCTATGCATGAGGTCTAATTATATTTTTATAAATTAGCATGGGTCTCTTAAATATATAAATATTTTTTAAATGTGAAAAAGTATAATTGTTTTAAAATTTATAAGAGTTAGGTACCTTCTTGAGCCACGGCACACCATTCAGGTAAAATGGGCCAGGTAATTTCAGCTGAAATCATTTTATTTTTAACAGTAAATTGACACTATTGTCTTTAGTGTGCCATACCAACAACACCATAAATGTATTTCATTAAATAGAAAGTTAAGAAATATTTCATTAAACAATGCCATTAAAAATAAACTGATCATGTTATATAGGTGTGTGTTTCTGTGCATTGGTGGCTTTTGTGTGCATGTATGTGTTTATGCTTGTCAAATATTTGTCAAACGTTTTTTAAAGATTAGGACAAAAAACAAAACATAAAAACACTTTATCATTTCCTGTATACTGTCTGTCTTTACATTGCACCTAGTAAGGCCAGTTAGATCTTTTGCTGCATTCTCTTCAAAGGCAGTCTTTGCAGATATAATTTATATATTTTTTATATATATTTTAAAAGAATGTTAAGATTTTGTATGGATACAAATCTAGGCCTACAAATGTATTTTCACCCTCAATTTCTGTGTAAAAGTGTGTGTATGCAGTCCATTTTACTGACATCTTCCTTTCTTTCCCACTCTCTTCTCTCTTCTTGTCTATCTGTTTCCTTTCTTTGATTGTCCTCCTGCCATACTGTCTGCAATGCAATAAAAAAAAATTAAGATTTTGTATAGATACATATCTAGGCCTATAAACCTATTTTAAAAAGGTAACCCATTTTAGCTTAACCAGCCATTTCTACCTAAAATGACCTTTGTCACAACAATCAAAGTTTCTTTTTTAAGTTAAACCTTTGCATTTGAAAGAGCATGTCAAAGCATTGTTCTTAAACATTTGCTTTGTTGGTAAGCTTACTTGTAATTGCTTTACTACCCTTATTAGTGATGAATGAAATTGACTATGTCAGGCTCACTTACCTTACAATTTCTCTGACAAGCTTCATATAACACACTGCCCTGTCCGCCTTAAAAACTCAGACCAATCTAAATTATTGTTACATGTCAACAAGTGTTGAAGCAACAGTGCAAGATCAGTTATTGTGATTGTGTGTAAAAAATTTAAAGAGATATCACACTACAACCTTAGTTGGCCCATTTTAGCTGACTTCACCTACTTACAAAGCACATTTTCTGCATGACCATATTGTACATTGCTAACACCTAAACTTAACAACTACCTTACTGTTAATAAGCAGCAAATAGCCTATGTTGCAGCAAAAGTCATAGTTTGTTAATGGTGAGAATTGAACCTTGTGACCAAAGATGTTGTTTATTACTAGTTTGTAATACTAGTTTATTACTATTTTGAATCCCATATTTTTTATATATTTTCACAAGCAGGCAACAACACTGTGTAAAATATATCTTCTTGCTTCATTGATATGCATAGGGTTTTTTTGGTTCAGATCAGATGAAAATCTTATATAGATATAGATATAGATATATGTAGACTGAAGTTCAGGGACTGAACCACAAAGTAAGGTTACCTGATCTGGACAGCAAGACCCTTTAAATTGCATATCACTGAAGCAAGAAGATAAATTTGGTATAGTTTTGTTGCCTACTTGTGAAAATAATGAACTTGCATGATGGTATATTAATACTAAATGTATTATGCAGTATGATCAGCAACTGATCAAATTGATGGGTCAAACACGTTCTCTTGCTGTCTACCTTATGTGTTACTATTGCCACCAAGTGGCATAAATTTGAAAAAGCGGTAACTTCAGTTGAAGCAATTCTGTTTGGTGCTAATTTATAGAGATCAAATATGGGAGTCAAATATGTATAATGCCCAGTGCCTTTTGTCCCAGGAAACAGATTTCTAGTCTCTTTCTACTGACTAGTCCCTTACTTTCTCTCTCTCTCTTTCTTTTTTTTTTTTTTTTTAATGTTTTAAGTTATCGGAATTTAGTTGGTAAACAGCTTTAAAATAATGTGCACTAAATAAACACACTTCATCTTTACAACATCATTTTCCAAAGCAACGTTTCCATCTGGACATAGACGTCTTCCTAATCCCAATCCCAAATGTTCCTGCTTCCTGCAGTTTATTTTCCCCACGAGGATCGATAAACATCTTGTCCAAACCTGCTGTTGTAAGTCTCAACAAATCTCCTCAAGAAGCAGAAATTCCCACAAGACCTGCAAAGCTTCAGCTATGTTACAGTGTGGAAAAAAATAAATACAGTTTTGGGAAGTTCTTCACAAAGACATCCACAATGTCATCTGAACCAAACAAGAAACATTTGTAACTCATGCGGTGGCTATACAAAGAACAAAAAAGGTTAAGTAAGGTTGCAAAAAAAAATATGAATCAGGAATGAATATAGAAGGTAACAAAACATTTCACCTTGTTCGTGTTGTAAGAACCTAAAAATTAGTTTTAAATAATGCTTTACAATGGCAGTGACGCAGCTGAAATGGAGGGCGTCCAATAATCAATGGCTCACTGAGTTACTCACAGTCTGTGTATTATATGGCAGCACTGCACTGCAGGCTGTCTCCTTATGCAATAGAAATGGACTGCTGCTTTCTGTTTTATACCTTGTCGTCATTAGCTGACTCTATGAGACTATCATTTCCTGCAAATCAATGTTGTTTATGGTTTGTGAGCTCTCGCACGTTCAGATCTTTATGCAGGATGTTGGAGTAAGTGCATTGCTGACAAACTCTGAGCTACTGACATAAGTGCACCATCAGTTTTCCTGAAAACAGACAAAGGCAAAATTATAAAGAAACCTGATATATTGCATTGTATTGATTTCCGTGGTGTCCTGCCATGCCCAGTATTGTTTTATGAATAGAATATTTTTCAGATTCAAATGAGTGATGTGGTAATCCAGCAAAGTACATGACTAGCAATGAGACACAACTAAAACTCTGTTCCTTCAGTTTTTCAAAAATAATAAATGTTCAACAAAGTGCTGTTTTTCAGCACCTATATCTGCAATTATATTCTGCATGTGGGCTTGAGACCCTTAAGTGTCACCAAAGTGTAATGTACTTTTGACAATGTGCAGTCATACATGCGACAGCACATCACTGCCAATATTTTTTTCTTGTACAAAAATGTGTTTGCTTCCTGTTTTATTTGTTCCAAGTCTGTTCACTTGTGGAGGTTGAAAAGGTATGAGTGTTTCTACACCTTTTGGCATGTTTTTGTCTCTGGTGTTAACTTTTATTGTAAGCAACAGATTTACAGATTTCAATTTGTTTAATATTATTTTTGCTACTTTTCTAATATGTCTTATGTATAAATTACATTGTTTTACCTATGGCCCAGACCCAGACCTTCAATCATAAACTATGCTAAATCTTAAAAATATGATTAAATAAATATAAACAAAGAGTGCAATAAACGTGATGATTTTGCTTTATCAATTTTTCTAAATTTACAACTGTTCTGTAGTTGTGGCTTCATTTCCAGCCACATCAAACAATATTTGAACCTAGTGTTCTGTCAAAGGAGACAACAGTAAAGACCGATTGCTTGAAATGAAAAAATAAATGTGATGCGTGAAGAAAAATATAATTTGAGCAGAATTCCAATTTCCAAATCCTTCTGTAATGTTCAAATTATGCAAAAATATTATAATATCAATAATATAATATATTATTTGTGTATGTATTTTGGATGCAAAAATGCTAGCAATTATTTTTATTTTATTAGGGGTTCAAGCACGCAGTGCTGAAACCCTATTGTAATTGTAAGGATTTTTTTTATTATTTTTCCGCCGTAAAATTGATTGTGCAGATCAAACCGTAAGGCCTAGACACTTGAAAAAGCCTTAAAAATTAGATTCGCCCTGCGAGGTCCGGTTTTTCGCAAAATTGAGTTATGTCCAAAACCTACTTTTGCGAACTAGTCCTAGGTTTTTTGCACGATCGGAACCAAACCACTGCAGAAATGTTCTCTGGACAGTGATTATCAATAATTATCAAACAAAAGTTGAAATTTCGACTCAGTGTCACAATGGGGCACCAAAACGTTCGAAAGTGGAGGGCCAATTTTACAAAAAAAGGCTATGATTTGTGAATGAAATTAGATATCTTCACCAAACTTGGTACACGTGTATGAGCTCAATTTTTGGTCAAATAAAAAAAAATTGCGCAGCTCTATCACTTGGTGGCGCTATACGGTTTAAAAAACTTAAAAACAGCTATAACTATGCATGCATTAGTCCGATCGACTTGAAAATTGGTATGCAGTGTTTTTGTCTATGAGGACATTGGCGTGTCTCAAAAAACATGGCCGCCATCGGCCAATGAAGTTTGAGCACTTATTAGACAAGGTTAACGGAGGTTGATTGGGACGCAACTCGGTAGGCATGTTCGACTCATGGACCTAAAGGTCTCTAAGAATTTTGAAAGAAATCGGCCACTGGTTGGCGTTAACGAGATTTTTTGGCTCTGTAATCACGTGGCGTTTAACATATCCTCACGATATGCATATCATTTGATAGATTTCCTCATAGTGAGCAACTTTGCCTCAACAACCATATCTGTCAATAAAATCATTCACAAATATGTTAAAAACCTACTTTTGCAAACTAGTCTCTGGTTATTCGCTCAATCTCGATCAAACTACTGCAGTGATATTCTCTCTAGATCAATAATTATCAAAATAATGTTGAATTTTGTTCTTTGGTTTAGCTGTAACGGGATCATTACAAAAGGGGCTTGGTCAAATATACCCAGAAGCCTATAAAACCTAAATGAAAACTCGAAACTTTACGAAACTTGTTGAAAACGTGTCACACGACTCTTAACATCCTCGCAATGTAACATGGAGATCGGACCATAGGTGGCGCTATAAAAGTTAGAAAAGCCTCAAAAACAATATTTGTACAGAAAATGACCTCAAATTGTAGAATATGTTCATATATTCACACAAACACTAGATCTTCATATCATATGATAGATCTCCTCATTCTGAGCAACTTTGCCTCTGAGACTAATGCTCTTGTTACAGGTTAGCCATGTTTTCAAGTAAATAAAATATGAAGTCACTATGATAACATTTAAATTACATTTTGTCAAAGTTTACCACTTCATTTAAATTGAAGAATCACATTTTGCAATTATGACACATGATTACAGTGAGACCTGAAAATTGCATTATAAAGAGAAGACTTGCAAAAATAATTTTGTTACCTATCATTTACTTTAAATCACTATATCTAGAACAAAATATATTTGCATGTGTCTAAGTATGCTTACTTTATATTAAGTTTTATACTTAAGCCCTTTCATTTCAGGTTGAGTATGTGTGTGTTGCAATATTCTTCATCATGGATGTGTTGTAATGTCAGTCCAACATTTCAGGTTGACCTAGACCATATCAGCTTAGATGCAATAAAGTCCCTAAAGTGCTTAAACCCGGTAATCGCTGCTTGTAGCTATATTTATTTTTGTTAGTTTTTTCTTTCTTTGTTTGTTTTATTTATTTATTTATTGTTTGTAATTTGCACCATTCATCTCAGTACGCTAATCCAGAAATTAATCTCTTATAGTGAAAATTTGAATTCCTTTCAGGAACCAAAAAATTACAAAATGACAGTTCCTCTATTACAAATTATTCACTGTTGGACAGTATTTGCACATAAATGAACTGAGCTAGTGTGAGCATGGAAAGTGTGCATTAGGAGATTTTTTAGGCAATTCTGTCACCAATAGACTATAGGTTCCAGATTTCGTTCTCTCCCTATATCTAGGAGCGGAGAACGGCAGGTTCCAACTTCTCCAGTCACATAAATCAGCTCCGACTTCTACTAAACTATACTAAACTCTCAGGCCGAGATGATAAAGAGCAAATAGAAGAGGAGTTCCACCACTGTCTTCACCAGCATTAATCATCTCTGTCTGTCAGATCTCACTGATGACTCTGCATATCAAGTTTAGCAAGGGTCATTCACCCGTCATCCACGGCCAACTCATCAAGAACAGACGTACCCTTCTTTACTGGATCATTGCGCTCTCTCTCTTCATTCTTAATTACTTGCTCCATCACTATCTGTCCTATTCACAGTTTTTATTGTACGCTAAAAGTCAGCCATGTATGCAAATACAATAACATACACCGTTTACTAAGGTTTGCAGCCAAAGCAATTCGAAAATAAGCTTGTGCTGAAGCTGTTGTGGATGAGGAGGTTAGTTAACTAGAGTGCCGCTGTCGTCAGCTTGCCTGTCTGTTCTAGTTTTGTCAAGCATTTATCATCAAAATAGCCACAGAACATAGTCACCATGTTGGCAAAACACCTGAAGAGCTCAGTGAAACAAACATTAATTGCAAATACATAACTTTGTCATTTGAATTCAAAGGTATAGTTAACTCAAAAATGAAATATTGTCTCCAAAAATGACATAAAAGTAGTATAAACAACAAAGTAACCAAACCTCACTGGTGCTTATGTCAGGACATTGCGTCATGTGACATGCAAGAACCAATGAGATTTGATGTTATTACCCATGTCACCATAATTGATTTGACAATTCACTTAACTTAAAAATTTTGGAAACCCGTTGCCTTAAAATGATCAAGTAAATAATAATTTTTAAAAATAAGTTAAGTGAACCTGACAATTCACTAAAGTTATTTTTTTTAATTATTATTTACTTGCTAATTTTAAAGCAACGGGTTTCCTCAATTTTTTTAAGTTAAGTCAACTTATCACTTTTTACAGTGTATAAAATCAAATCCCGTCCCTTTAAGAAATTGCAGTTAAATATCAGATTATTTATTAGATTTGTGCAAACTATGAAATCATGCTAATAGTGCTGTTTTATCACCCAAGACGATATAATGTTTTTCCACCGTTTTGCATAGTTGTATTAATATTTATCACCAGAGGATACACATAATTATAGTGTGAAAAACCTCTGGTAATTTAGAGCTCCACTACCACTAAAACATCATGATGAAATTGAAATAATAAACATGTATTAAGTTAACTTTGGCTCTAAGGACTACAACTTTTTCCATGACCCTGTAATTAAAATTACAACAACCCCTGCAGTTTTGCAAGAGTAAAGTTTGCAGCTTATTCCCAAAACCTGCATGCCTGAATTAAAGTACAACATCTGGATGAACAAGATCCACTAGAGGAAAAAAATGCAGAAGATTTTTGAAATAGACTAAAGAAAATGATGAATGGGTTGTCAGTAAGGATGCTGTGCTGTCCATTAAAGCTGCTTCTCTTCCATTTATCCAGAATTATGTGAATGCCCTGCAGCAGGCTGCTTTTAGACATGCATTTTACTCTTTTTAATTCATGCACACTACTCATTCAATACAGTAATGCAAGACGCTCAATGCAGCTGACAAGCTTTAGCGAGATTGATTTGATGCTGTATATAGGCTCTTATACTGTCAATTATTTTAGGATAATTTATCATGCAAAGGAGACATCTTACTCATCTTATCATGCTTTCATCTAAACACATTTGTCACTGCTGATTCCAGGTCACATCTGCCAGCATACAGTCATACACGTACCTCTATTAAACAAAACAGGACCAAAACACACTATGACTATGTTGGGCTTTTATTATTACATATACAGCATCTCCATAATTCTCACCATATGAAAAAGTGCAGTTCAGCACGATTGCTTCTATTGTGTTTCAAATATGGTTAAAGTATACTGCCAAATGTACTGACACGCATTTATGATATACACTAAAATACTTCTTATTCTTATATAAAATATTTCTATTGACACTTGCCATGTATTTGAATATATTTGGAATTACACATTTGTAATGATGAAGTTGCAACTAAGTACATTTAAAATATATTTACTTTACATGCAGTATTGAAAAAACCCCGCTACAGTTATGTGCATTGGTATGTTAGTCAACACATCAAAACAAGTGCACTTCTTTAAAGCATGACAAAAGATTATTGAAACATGATTTAGTTATAGTAATAAGAGTGGCCTCTCTTTAGGTACACTTAAGTGGCCTTTTATTTCATTCATGTTATATGATCTGCAAGTACATAAAATATACTTTTGAAGTACAAGTACATTCTCAATAAAATCAAGTACACTTGTTTTTCACAAGGGTCAACAGCCGTAATGTGAAATGGAAGAATTTTATTTTTATTTCATATTACTCTGACATATATACTGTATATCTTAGCAAAGCATATTGCATTCATATTTCTCATATTTGATTTTTTTTTTTCAGAAAAGATGAAAAAGTTCTTGTCATCACTAAAACACTCTAACATGATTGCTTTATAATATTCTAGAGAATTTTGTTTAGTCTGCTTAATCATTTCTCACTTAATGCTTAATGAAAGACAGATACAAAATAGTATTTAGTTTTTTAGTCATAACTGAACAACTCCTGATAGGACATAACATGCTATTGCAGACTCTTTTAAGAGTGAAGCTGAGCATTATGTGCTTCTTGTAGTGGAAACTGTCGCTAAAGCACAAAGAGAGCCAAACCAATATTGTCATGCCAAAAACCAACTCCAAATCTGCAGCACATTTATTCAGTAAACTGCTGTGCATCACTCTAAATGTCTGTGTAATGAAAAGCTTTGTATGGCTTTTTGTTTATTCAAGTTTTGTATTCTCAAAAATGCTCAAATGGAGCTAAATTGATGCAGACTTTCCTTTCATCGTTACCTAACAAGCTTGATAAAGCTCAGTCTGGTACATTCCTGGGGTCTGAACCATTCCGGGGGTCCTGGGGTCTATTGTCTGTTGGAAAATGAAGCAGCACAACGCAGTGAATGCAAAAACCAAAAAATGTTATGCCTGTCGAAAAAAAAAAAAATATCAGAACATTCCCAAAATATCAGAAAGGGCCAGCTGGCTAGTTGACATCCACAGGCTGCTTCCATCTGTCAACATGTAAGCTCTTATTATGCTAATATGCTTGAGCTCTTTAAGTTAAACATTACTGTTTATGCCAAGTCCTTTTATTCTGCTCAATTCCTTAGTCAGCACAGGGGTCAGCATTTTTAAATAAGCTGTCCGCATTTCATTTACTGTAGTAAAAGGAAACAGACGAAAGGTCCATCAACAAGAGGCCATCAAGGTTTAATGAATTCCATTGATTCTTCTTCCCCAGTTAAAGACTCTGTTCTGACTGGAATATAACCACAGCAGACTGAGGTTATATAAGGTAAAATAAAAAGTTCAAACTTTTTTCATTTAAGGTTTTTTTTTTTTTTTCAATATGAAATGGCATGTGTCTGCATTGTAGGGAGGCATTGATCTTAAAATTCTGGCCAATATCAATAAGTCAATAATTAATGATAACCGATAAATAGGAGAGGTTTAAAATGACACTAAATAATTTAAAACACTATCTAAAAACTAAAATCAGTTATAGTGATTTTAAAAGTTGACGTGCAAGAAGTAGTTCACCCAAAAATGAAAATTTGCTGAAAATGTACTCACCCTCAGGCTGTACAAGACTCTTTGGAACTGATTTGGAAAAATTACATCATTGGCTGATCAGTGTATCTTCTGCAGTGAATGGGTGCCGTCAGAACAAGGGTTCAAACAGCTGATAAAACCATCACAATAATCCACAAGTAATATAAGTAATCCACAAGCTGTGTGTTTGTAAAACACAAATCCATGATTAAGGCATTTACGTCAAACTGTTGCTAAAATACGAGTCCTATATATAATATTGTTTTCTCCAGTTAAAATGTGCTCCCGTCTGAATCGAGAGGAAATGCCTTGATGATGGATTTGTTTTTTGTTTTTTTAGAACATTCAGCTTTTCACTTCACAATATGTCAATTGATGGACTAGAGTCGTGTGTACTACTTGTTACTACTGGATTATTGTGATTTTTTTTATCAACTGTTTGGATTCTCGTTCTGACGGCACCCATTCACTGCTGAGGAACTATTGGTGAGCAAGTGATGTAATGCTAAATTCAAATCCAAATCTGTTCTGGTGAAGAAACAAATGCATCTACATCTTGGATGGCCTGAGAGTACATTTTCTGCAAATTTTCATTTATGGGTAAACAGTTCCTTTAAGCGAGCATTAGAAGAAGGTGAAGATAATCTAAATGTAAAAAGATGAGTAAAAAGAATATTCAGTATCTACCAAAACTAGCTGATGACCGATGGTACTGATATATCATACATCCCTAAAGATTGTGCACACCTGATCCTGTTTTAGGGCTGTGAGATTCTTTAGTTTGGTCCCTCCTCGTATACACTATATGTGTGTGCCGACTGCATCAGGTCTGGCTGTGATGGATGAGGTGGATTTAGCTCCCAGCGTTGTGTGGACTGGACTTGGCTCGACTGAGCGAAAAATTGTGGGATCAGAAGAGTGGAGTATATTCTGCCAGGAGATGCTAGTCTTGATGGGAATCTTAGCTGACACAGAAAACAGGATCCCAGTCACCTTGACAAAGCAAAATCCAGTGTGGGCAACTATACTCTCACTGCATATAAAGTAGGGAACTGTGATTGTGAGAAAAGTAACAGTTCTGGCCAGATAAAAAAAGAAAGAGCTTCAAAATGCAATTGGCATGGTTTAGCTTTCATTTACCTATCTAAAAGTTTCCTTTTATTCATTTCAAAGTCAACTGCACCACTGCACTGAGCACAATGAAGGTGCTTTGAAAAGAAGGGGCTGTATTTGGATGGAAAACAACAAGCATAAAACAAGACAGAAATAAAACACAATAGAGGATGTCTGTGGGTAGCAGATACGAGCTTGAGTAATGTTTTTATACTATTAAAGACCACGATCATACCAAAATGAGAGTTTTGTGGCTTGTAGTCCAAGTGTGTATTGCTTTGAGCTCATTTGCATGCTAGTGTCCTTAAACATTTTGACAGATTTAATATAAAATCCCAAACTACACAGATTTTTGTCCAGTCAAATGCTTTCTATATTGACAATGTCTCCCCCCCTAATACCAACTGCAACTAGCAAGAAATAAATCATATTCATGGCTGTTATATAAATTAAAGGTTAAAAGGTTTGGAGCAATCAATCAATCAATCAAAGTTTTATTTAGCAAGGGCATATTAAATTAGTAGTAAAGTGTCAATAAGTCATTTATGATGTTACAGAAGATTTATAACATTTTTTGACCTTACTATTCATCAAAGAATCCTGAAATAAAATGTATCACCATTTCCACAAAAATGTTAAGCAGCACAACTGTTTTAAAATCTGATCATAGTAAAAACAAATGTCTCTAGAGCATCAAATCAGCATATTAGAATGATTTCAGAAGGATCATGTGACACTGAAGACTGGAGGGCTGAAAATGTTCAGCTTTACGATCATAGAAACAAAATACATTTTAAAATATATCAAAATATAAACCTGTTGTAATAATATTTCTCTATTTTTAAATAGATAAATGGAACAGCAGTCAATGTTTTTGTGTTCGTCTCAGTTTTAACCCATACACTTACGTATACTTGTAACAAATTGGAACAACTACCCAATGTTACTGTTGGTCAAAACTCGTACTACGGTCGGTGGCCCAGTAGTGCGCAACACAACGCAATTAAAAAAGCAAACATAAGCTCACAACACAATGGAAATGCTCCCGACCACTAGGGGGCAGTGTTGACAGTTAAACCCCGATATTTCCTCGAGACGCAACAAGAAATTCTCAATGTAAGTGATTGATCTTAATATGTGTAATCGAACAATGTGTTTTCACTGAATGTTTTGATAGCCTGGTAATCTTAATGTATCGATTTATGAATCGAGCAGAAAATAAATCAATATTATTTTCGATTTGGACAGTTGGATAACGTTGCTGCACCGATTTGATCAGTGCTAAAATAGCAGGGCTAAGTTAAAGTTTATCTTAAAACTCCATCCACCGCAGGTTTTTATAATTCCTAAGAGATAGTAGAAATAACTGCAGAGCTCCCGGTAATCCACGTTTGTTTGCGTCTGTGGCTCCGATAGGAACGTCTTCACATGATAGAAAGTATTTTAAATACTGTTCCCATTTTTAGATTGCCATGTATCTTAATAAACCTTAAGTCTGACCGTTTCTGGCAGTTATTGTTATATTTTCAGCTTTTATTATCTATAACCTGAAGCTTGAATTGCTTACATTTAATATAGACCTCCTTTGAAATATTACTGAACTCTTTACAGTGTATTGGCATGTTTGTAACATTAAATAGATTATAAATTTTTCATAATTTTTTAAATATAGTTTAATTTACAATGTAACCATTTAAAATGCAACTGAAAGTAATTCAAAATGTACCTCAAATCAATTCAGTATGTAACCCAATGTAACATTTAATGACAGTGGTGGAAGATTTAAATTTTTTTAATGGTCAGTTTACACTATACCTGTTTTTCATCTCAGGAGAATGCTTTACAGTGGTGTCACCAGCGATCTGTCTGACCTCCTGACCTATCAGTCCTCCAAGTGGCAGAAGTGTTAAAAAAATCATACCATTACACTACCAGTTATTAGTATTTTACATAACTATTGACCTATCAGTCCTCCAAGTGGCAGAAGTAAAATAAAAAAATACAATACCACAGTTTTTTACATAACTATTACACTGTATAAAAGTTTCTAAAATGTATGCGTTTATATTTACACGTTTAGATTACACTAGTGAGTAAGAAACCGTATTAAAGTTATATATATATTTGCATTTACATTCTATTTAATTTACATTTTATATTCTAGTCTGTACAAATAAAATCAAATTAATCCATGACTGACTGAAAAAAGACCGACTGAAAGGTGGACCATGAAGAGGAGGAACTCCATGAAGGGCTGCAGAGACTGACACTGTCAAAATAATACAATTATGATACATGCATGTAACGTGTGCATCAAAAAATAAAAATGTATATAACATTTTCTTTCTCTGTCACAAACAATATAATATCAATATTTACCATTGCATTGCTTGTTACTCCAAATTTATTCCTCGTTGTAGCTGTCCTTGCTCTACCATGCTGTGGGATGCAGGTTCAATAACTCTCCAGAAGGCCATTAAATGGTTCTACATCTCAAGTCTTGATTGGATGAGACATGTTTTCAGAAAATACACACCACATAATGTAATAACAATGCCAGTTAGTTTGCCTACACTGAACCCGAAGGTTACTTTCAAAATTGACATGCAAGTACTCTTATGAAAAAAAATATTTTAGCTTATTCTCCCTCATGTCATTCTAAACCATTATGAATTTCTTCTGTGGGGAAAAAAAATATCTAAATAGCTGACTGACACGAACATTATTTACAACATTTCTGTATGCCAATGAAAAAAGCAAGCCATATGGGTTTACAATGACATAAAGGGGAGTATATGATGACAGCCTTATTTTTGGGTGAATCATCTGTTAACTCGTTAACACGTGTTGCCCAGACCCACAGAAGTGCTTTTTAAACAAACAGGCAACCACACGACAAAGAAATTCACAATAGGCCTACACTGTGCTCGGTAATATATAAAGTATATGAGGGTTTAGATCTTACCTGGTGTTTAACCGCATGCTGTCGTCATTCTTGAAGTATCAGAAGTGATGTTAAAATCCTTACATCTACTAACGTTACTCTGAATCCACTTACTGCGAGTTTCTTCATCCAGGGGAGAAGTGTGAAAAACCTTTGAGAAGCCTCACAAAACGGGACATGGAACTCTTCATTAAATAATTATACTACTGTGCTATACTTAATTTGTTATATTATAGCAATAAAATGTATAAATATTATTTTATATTAATCGTTCATTGACAAAAGATTGTGGTATCGTAACATTTTATAAGCCCTGAGATTTATCCGGAAATACATAGAGTCCATTGCCCGTTTCTGCAGACCAACTGCCCCCTAGTGGTCGGGAGCATTTCCGTTGTATTGTGAGCTTATGTTTGCTTTTTTAATTGCGTTGTGTTGTGCACTACTGGGCCACCGTATTTCCGATCCTCTCAAAACAGTGCCTGCACTGCTCCCATCTGGCAAAAAAAAAAAAATCCAAATATCACCACACTACAGGACTCAGTGGTTTAACTGCTATGCTTACTTAGTGTTTTACTGGCTGTGTGGTGATTTTAAAACCCAATTAAATTGCTTCCCATCAGCATTTTATGACATCTTTTTTAGTGTTACGAGTTACAGTGATTAATAAAAGGTTTACCACATTTTCCTATTGGCCTTTAATATTCATAGTTATGATGTCTAGTTCAGTGTTCAAGCACATTCATTCATTTGTTTCCTCCAGCACTAAGGAACATTCTCATAAAACAGCTGAGATATGCATGTAATATACTGTCAGACAGATGTTTGATGACTATAACACTGCAGCTAACTTTTATCCTTTAATTTTCTGCTTTACACAATCATTTTGAAAGCAAATCATGTTTTTATTAATTGTTTTTATATACTCAGTGCATTCACACATACACAGTTTTAAACATCTTCTGAAATCTTGTCTCTCTTTTCATTAGTTGCTCTAGGGCTTTCATTATCAGACAAATGTGGAACACGATGGCAAATTCAAGCAATTTCAAGCTTGTGTATGGTGAATGGGTTTGGAACAAACAAACAGAGTAATTATCTGAATCACACATAAAAATTGTGTATCTACTGCTTTTGGGATTGGGATAAAGGGATGCATCTAATTGAAGTTATATGGATGGTGTGCTTTGACGAAGAAATAGAGATAGTAGATAGTATATTGTTGGATTTTGATAAAAAAGGCCAAAATGTGAGATAAAATATACATTTTTAAAACATTTTTATTCCATTGCAGATAACACGCTTCCATATTTTTTCCTCTTTGACTACTGAAATGACATAAGAAATCATTCTTATAACTAAATAACCTGGATTACTTAGTCATTATTAGTTAATTATATATAATATTTATTATTAAATATTTAAAATATTTAATGGACAATTTCGATATTTTCATGGTTGGTATTATCTTATCACATTATTTAAATAGGTGAAAGCAATAGAGATTGGGCATGCATTGGTACAAGTATGTAGCCTATACTTAATTTTACAGGCTGTAAACCAAAGGGAAAAAACGAAGCCAAGAGCAGATTGTTATGAATAGCTGAAACATCCACTGTTGCACATTACAGTCATACCAGTTATTCATCTGAATCAAATTAGGAGGGCAGTTGCCATTATCTAAAAAGCATATCTTTCAGACATGGAATCAAATGCTGATTCATGAGACTTCATTTAAATGTCATCAATTCTTATGGAACGGACCTTGCTGTACAGTAGCGGCAAATAGCAAACTGATGTTTACAAAACCCTAATAATTTCACGAGGAAACATGCAATTTCTTCTTGATTATAGAAGTGCAAACTGAACAGCTCTATTGTTTTAAGTAGCCTAAACAAACACACAACTGAACGACTTCAGCTTGAGGGGAGACAGGGATGATGCTGTAACACATGAACAGCACTTCAGTAGGAGTGGATTTTTAAGTGCAATCAAAAAGAAAATCCAGTCATTTTTTTACCACACATACCTCGTTGTAATCTCGGTGTGCTGTACCTCTTATAGGGACATGAGATGAGAGGGTCAGCATCATTCACATCGAGAAAGAGAGAGAGAGAGAGAGAGAGAGAGAGTTACTCAGTGTTTGGTTTTTTCGTCGCGGTAGAGCTCCTCAATGAATCTTGGAAATTAGGTTTTGAAAGAATAAAGACAGTGGACGTGTACCGAAGAAAACAGTTCTGACACGGATTCCTCTGTGGATTTAAGGTAATGTCAAAAATCTTAGTTCGCGCGAAAGACCACAAGCAAGGCACCCAGCACATTTGATAGGCTGCATACGTTTTTGCATACTACATAATAGCGTAATGCATGTTTCTACACATTATTATTCTCTATGTATGTGCATTCTGAGAGCAGTGTGCCGCGACACCACAGTAACGTAAATACGACACAACGATGCGCTCATATAATCAATTATCAATCGCGTAATGATTGCATGACAGGCAAAATTGTTAAATGCACATGGCTGGATTTAAATTCGAACTCTATTTGAAATATAATTCATGGTTTCTTTATTATTTGGACCAGAGGAAATATCAAACTCGTCTTTGTTTACATTTTACGAGTGATGAACTACTCAAGAGAAACTGGAAACGGGTCAATATTCATCTTGCATTTGTCATTAAGATATCACTCATTAAGGTTGTAGGCTATGACGTGCAATGCATAATTTTAAGAGCTTATACCTACATTAATCAAATGTTCAGTCTTAATTCATTCCAATACTTTAACATCAAATTATTACTTTAAATCACAGTTAAGTCTTGCATTATAGGCTGTTATTCTCTTCCACAGAATCAGTCCCAGATTTTCCTGTTCGACTGACACCTGACCGATGGAAGACTTGATTTTTTACATCAAAATGATGCTGATATGGATTGTTCATACTAAATGACATAACATAAATAATAAATGACATCAACACCATATAACAAACATCTACCTTTCATTTGCTGTTTGGGAGGTACTGTTATGGACCTAGAATCCAAGGCTGTGTAGGTGTGGATTTGTTTTTGACATCATGGGTTGTGGAGGCTCCAGGACAGATGTGTTGGAGCCGAGATATATGGAGAGCTGGACCAAAGAGACAGAGTCCACCTGGCTGACCAGCACGGACACAGACATACCCCTGTCCTCCATCCACAGCATCCCCTCGGAAAACTCTTCAGAGGTGGGCTTCCCATCAGAGAAGACTGCCAACCTCGGTGAGAACGGACTGAGAGCATATTTCAAGGCTTTAATTTCAAATGCTTTTAAAAATGAGAATAATGTCTTCATATATAATTAGCTGAACGTATCGTTTCACCGTAGTCACTCCAGTTTAACCTGTCAAACTCTTCAAATGTTATTTCCTTCCCAGAAGGACAGGGAAAGTGTTGCGATTCTGCTGTTGGTGAGCAATTCATTCAAGTAGGCCTCTTGTTGCCATGGTGATGGTTAAATCCCTTTAGTACTTCAGTACAACAATATGAGCAAGGATGAACACAATAAGCGCTGCTTACCACTTTTGGGCACAATTGTGACACTTAGGGCAGCTACAGTGGGTAAATGATCATATCAAAATAAACTGATAGCAGATTATTAAAACAGATAGACAAGATGGCCTTGACTATGACTAGAGGCTTTTTTTTCTTGTTGTGTTTCAGAATTTTTAGCCCTGATGTCAGTATATATCAAAGTCTCTTTAAGGTATTCTATAGTCTTTGGTATATATACATATACACTACTGGTAAAAAGTTTGAAATATATATATATTTTTTCTTTCTTATATGCTTGCCAAGGCTGCCTTTATTTGATGACAAAATACAGTAAAATAATAACAATGTAAGATATTATTCCAATTTAGCTGCTTTTTATTTTAATATATTTTATAATGTCATTTATTCATGTGATATTAAAGCTGAATTTTCAGCATCATTACTCCAGTCTTTAGTGTCACATGATACTCAAGAGATCATTCTGATATGCTGATTTGCTCTCAAGAAACATCAGTTTTGCCATCACTGAAATAAACTGCATTTTAAAATATATTATTATATTAGCAAATATAGTATATATATATATATATATATATAATATATAGTAGTAAATATAGTATTATATTTCACAGTATGGCTGTCTTTATTTTAACAAATTGGCCTTGGCAAGCATGCGATATCTTTCAAAACGTTTGACTAGTAGTGTATATATGTATACTTATAAATCATACATATATTAATATATTTATATTTTCATTAATATATATAAGATATTTTACATTTCAGATGATAGATAGATAGATAGATAGATAGATAGATAGATAGATAGATAGATAGATAGATAGATAGATAGATAGATAGATAGATAGATATTTGATTATTCATTTAAATCTATTTTTCTACCTTCACTCATACCTGAAATATTTCTGATGGTCACCAATGCAGTGATTTTGTTAAAGAGAATGAATAACTTCCATATTTGTTCTGTCCATAGATCTCTTTGATGATGATCTGCCTTCTCCAGCTCAGGCATATCTGAAAGTGTGTTCTGCTATGTCTGAGGTGGGTCTGAATGACATGAAAACTGGCAGCACCCCTGCAATCCTCTCTTCTCAAGAACAGGAAGTGCTGTCCTCTTCTGGTACCACAGTGCAGAGGAGAAGCGTGTTACGAACTGAGGAAATAGTAAGTATTTTAATTGAACATAATGGTTTTTATTTGGCCTAGCCTTCTTAGTAAACTACATCAGTGTTTCTGACCTTTGTCTTATGTATTGCTTCATCTTCACCACACCAGAAATGTTTTTTATAATTATTATTATTATTATTTATTTATTTTTAACTTATTTTACAAAATATAATTTAGCATTATTGCTCATTTTATTAAAGTGGGCTGTAATTTATGCACTTTTAAACTATAAACGTATATTGATGTTGGGCATTAAAAAACAGACCAGTTTTATTTGTCTGTTTTTGTCACTGTAGTTTTATTGTTTTTATTTCAGCTTTAGTTTGTTATTATAATACAAATTAAAACTAAATTAAAATGTGAAACCATTTGCCTTGAAAACTAGCTGGAATAAAAGTTTTTTCTTTTTTTCCAGAAATGTAAGTTATTGTACATTTTATTTCAAGTAACAAAAGTACTTTTCCATGGTTTTATTTTTTTGTTAATAATAATAATCCTCAAACACACTCACTATTTATATAACCTTTTGTTTATTCTGTGAAATGTGATCGATTTCCAGAAATCTTACTAATCAAAACTGTAAACTGTTAAAAATAAAATGTTGAAAACACTTGGTAAAAATCATGTTTTATAATCTCTCAATGTTATCTTCATTAGACCAAATGGCAGGATAACCGGATGTCCACCAAGCAAGTGACCATCACTGTGACTCAAAGCATCCGGCAGGTGGACAAGAGCGGGAAGATCAAGGAAACTTCACAAACCACCTATGAGTTCATGAAACCGGTGGATGGTTTGATGGACGCAGCAGTTGACTCAATGCCTCAATGAGGTGTTCACCCAAGACCTCACGAGGACTGTATCTTGGATTTCTGGAAAGCTTTGGTGAAGATGTCAGGGACCAAAGAAGTAAAAAACAGGGATGACCTAAATGAAGTTCATCATTGCTGTGATTAACGGGTTTCAAGGGTCAGTTAATTGTTAGTTTCATTATTCAGTTACACTTGACTAATTTAATAATGTCTATTTTTATGTACATCTTTTCTCTGTAATGTCTTTATCAAAATGTGCCAACGGAAAGAATCTTAGTAAAAGCTTATACTGTACATACACTGAAAGCACAGGATAGATCAGGAAGGGCAATCGACATATAGACACTTAACGAAAAGCTGATTGATTTTGTGAAAAGTGAAAAGGTGGCTTGAAGTTGATGTACTGCTTTAATTTTGATTTTGAAAATCAGGGCTCTTACTACCATACTATTGTTGCCTTCAGCTTTTTGGGGTACAAGCGCAAACATTTGTTCAAAACCTAATTACAGTTTCTGTAGCAAGCTAGCACTACTGTGAAAGGTAGTGTGCAAGAATATAAAGAAGCTCTGTTTTGTTATTCCAGTATTGTTTGATATTTCACTGCTTTACTGACTGGAAGATGATGTTTATTGTTGAGTTAGGATATCTATTGGAAGCACATAACTATTACTGTATCCCAATCTTTCTCTTACTTCAATCTCTGAATTAACATTTTACAATAAGGTTCCGTGTATGAACATTAATTCATTAGGTATTATGAAGCAACAATGAACTATACATTTACAGCAATATTAATATATGTTAATTTCAACATATAGTGATATTTGTATTTTTTATTAATTTGTAAACAACTAGGCGTACTTGGCATAATTTTATTAGAATTTGAATCCATTTTATTTAAAGTCATATCTTCAAATTCCTTAAAATCGGCATTGAATAGGTTGATTTTACAAATATATTCAGTTAAAAAAGTATGAACACGGTTTAAATATGGCTAGTTGTGGAACAAACAAGATTCGATTAGTTAAACTGTATGTGATTAATAAATTGAATTGAGTGATGATGAATTTATAAACCTGGTTATTGCACATATAAAACATATTTGGTTTAATAATTATTTTACATAAATCTCATTCCTGTTTCATTTATGTATGACTGACAAATATGCATCATATTAGGTTTATTAATAATACAACTGTCTAAACCTAAATGGAAAGGAATGCCTTTTCAAAAACCTCTTAATATATTTTACATCCCTATTGTTACCCCTTTGCATTGCAACTATATTCTGTTAGTATATCATAACAAGGATACAGAGTTAACTTAAAAAGAACTGTGCTTAGAGTTTGCTACGTTGAGGTAAACATTTAATGACCTCTACTACAAATCTAGTACAAATATTTATTTATACATACAAATAAAATACATGCAAATGAATAGAATCGTGTTGGCAGAGCTGTGGAAGAGATATTTTGTGGTCATAAGAGAGTAACATGGCAATGCAGAGAAAACATCAAATGCTGAAACATCTGGTGAAAGTCACATTTACTGTAGCACTGTAAAAGCACCATCAGCGATCATCATGTGTCCTGGAGAGTATGAATTTGTCTCTCCTCATTATATTCAGTAAGACCCAATCTAAAACGTGGTTCTTCCCCCAACATCCACTCATCTGCATTGAATTCTGGAAAGAAAAATGAGATCTCTCTCTTGGCAGATTCAATTGAATCTGAAAGAAAGAAAATAAGAAAATGTTGAAACTTTAGAATAGAATGTTTTTTTTTTTCATTTAAAATAGTTAATAAATTAGTCTTTATTTGATAAAAATCAGTATTATGGTCTAGGATTTATTTAGAGTTTAAAAACAAACACTCATTAGGCATATTCTAGAGGTTATTAACTGTTTTGATATTTAGTTGATCTAGTCTATTTAGCTAGTTAAAGGAACAGTTGACCCAAATATGAAAATTTGCTGAAAGATTACTCATCCTCAGATCATTCAAGATGTAGATTAGTTTGTTTCTTCATTGGAACAGACTTGGAGAAACATAGCGTTACATCACTTGCTCACCAAAGGATCCTCTGCAGTGAATGGGTGCCGTCAGAATGAGAGTCCAAACAGCTGATTAAAACATCACAATAATCCACAAGTAATCAACACAAGTACATCAATTAACATCTCAAGAAGTGAAAAGCTGCATGTTTGTAAGAAACAAATCTATCATTAAGATGTTTTGAACTTTAAACCTTTGCTTCCGTACTGGAGGAAGCGTTATTATGGTTAGAGAACTTACATTTTGTCCTGAAGCAAGAGTGTAAAGTTAAAACGCCTTAATGATGGATTTGTTTCTTACAAACATGTAGCTTTTCACTTCACAAGATGTTAACTGATGGACTGGAGTCATGTGGATTACTGTGATGTTTTAACCAGCTGTTTGGACTCTCATTCTGACGGCACCCATTCACTGCATTGGTGAACTAATGCTCAGTTTCTCCAAATCTGTTGTGATGAAGAAACAAACTGATCTACGTCTTGGATGGCCTGAGGATGAGTACATTTTTAGCAAATTTTCATTTTAGGGTGATCTATTGCTTTAACTGTTCAGTTTTGAAAATTGTTACCCCACCTGAACCATGAGTAGTGTTTCTGGTGTCAGTCAGCCCATATTGGCCACGCAGGGTGTCTGGTGAAGTGAAGCGAGCTCTAAAGACTTTTGTTGGACCCATCATCCCCCTCCAGTGAGTGATAGCATCTTCCCTGGCTAGGATGTACGCTCTCATTGGGCCGCTATTGTGGGATTACACAGGGAGATGTGACTACCTCGTGTTCGCTTAGATGGATAAACAGAATTGAATCCAAAAGAAAAATGTTTTCTTTTTCTTTTATGACGTTAATAGTACAAACAAGCCTAGTCACAAAAAATGCGCAGCACTGCCTTAGTGGCACTGCTGGAACACAAATGAACTAAAAGCTTAGGAATAATCAGCTGCTTATTTTTAAATGACTCTGACGTAGATTAAAGACACAGGTCAGTTTGAGCACTGCGCTAATGTTTTATCTTTCACAGACAAAGACATGTTCTGAGGACAGGGTGCCATGGTAACATCGCCCTCACTGTCTAAACTGGATCAACCGCTACATTAACAATCAGCATTGATGTCCCTCTCCACAGATGAGAGATCATATATCTGCATTAATTATTCATTTCGAGAGGAAGTGCAGTGGTACAGCATCTGTAGTTTCACATTAATTTAAAATACACTACCACTTAAAAGTTTTGGGTCAGTCAATTTTTTTTAATGTTTTTGAAAGAAGTCTTGCTCACCAAGGCTGCATTTAATTAAAAAAAACACAGTAATATTGTAAAATATTATTACAGTTTGAAACAACAGTTTTTTCTCTTCATAATTTTAAACGTAATTTATTTCTGCAATGGTAAAGCTGAATATTCAGCAGCCCATTACTCTTCAGTGTCACATGATGAGACCTTAATAACCCCAAAGTTTTGAATGGTACAGTATATTAATATTAAATTAGAACAAAAAAAGCATCCATTCTTTCTGAATGCAGTGATTTAACTGCCTTTGATGAATAGTGTCGGATAATCTGTAGGATAATCAGCTCAGAGGGTAATTTGAGGAAAAGCTGTTGTCAAGACTCGTGAAGCTACAAGGGGTTACAGGGTTAACCTCTGACTTCCATAAATGCATGTCCAGTCAAATAACACACAGTTTCAAGAATTTCCACAGCAGTTGTTCCTCCTCCTGGTTCCATGAACAGGTTTACCAGGAACATTATCAGGAAATAGCTGATAAAATGTACACACATAATGAATACTCAAAGTCTGAAGCCACATGAAACTAGATGAAATGGGATTGAATAGAAACGGTCACTATTCACACAAAACTTTGACCCAAGACAACCAAAGTCTGGCTGACCCAAACCAACAAAATCATGCAAGAATGTAGCAGTAGCAGGGTTATTATAGAACCTAAACCTAAAAGAAGAAAAAAAAACATTTTGTTGCCTGAAATAAAAAATGTTGTTGAAATAAAATGGGCATTAACTGAAAGTATATATATGTGTGTGTATATATATATATATATATATATATATATATATATATATATATATATATATATATATATATATATATATACACACACATACATACAAATTAGTGTCTTCTTGTTGTTGCTTTTTTTATTAACACAATCATTAAGTCTTTACACTTTTTTATGATTAGAGGGAAATGACAATAAACATTTACCTTGACATGAATTCAACCAGTCTTTGATAGAAAAAACGTCCTGTAAAAATAAAAACAATCAGGGATGATAACCAAAAATAAACCATTGCATAACTTTTATCTTTTGATTAAATTTATCAATTTGTCCACTAGAAATAAGCCAACAAGGGTGATGTGGTTTGTGCAGCAGAATATGGTCTGAAAAGGCTTTTGCATATATAATACAGACATATGAATGTGAGGCAGCTGCTTTTCTTTGGATGCAGGATATGATAAGCTGAGAGTGAGTAACATGTTCTCTCTCCACATGCTGTGTCAACATTATAACTCCAGGTTGTGTGAAGCCTTTATAATGACTCACCCTGTTTAAAATCACGCATCGCACTAACACCCACCCACACATGTACTTAACCATTCAATCTGTTACAAACACAGACCTTTTCTATTCATGCAGTGGATATTATAGGAAGAAAGATTATTTTCTACCTGCATGTTCAGCATAAAACCTTTCTGACTCTTCTGTTCTCCACATCAGATCCTTCTTTCTGACTATTATGAAGTTTTCAAGAATCTTCTGATGAAGAGCCTGAAAATAAAATAAATACTATATTCAAATATTTCCTATGCCCATATGAAAAATGTGCTTCTATGCTAATGGAAGCCTCTTGCAGTTTTGCTGTAGGTCTTTTCATTTCACATTTGCCCTCAGCAACAAGATGGCAGAGTTAATTAAGAGTTTTATTTTTTTTAACCAAAAAGAACAAAGTTTGTGATGAAAGTACATCCCACTCTAACGAAAACACAAACATTACATTTAAAATCAATGGTGGAAATTAAAGCAGTACCGGCTTCAGTTTTCAAACCATGTTGCATGAGGAAATTGTTGCTAATTAAAGGCACCTTTATCTCTTTGAGGCAACAGACAGCGGAAATTAAATCAGGCAAGATGCTGGCTCGTTTTAATAATAAAGACTAAATATTATGTAGCTTTAAGCCTCCACATATTTTGAGTTACAAGACATCTTTATTCATTAAAAGGGTAACATTCAGCAGGATGGGTATGGAGGACTGTGGCTAGTTGTCACACTTGTTACTCCAGTGAATATTGCTCAGGAGGATAGGTTATTTTTTATAGCAAGATAAGTAACTATATGGAGTAAGCCAGGGATTCCCAAAAGTTTTTGTCAGCCAAACCCCTTTTACCTAAAATCTTTACTTGAAGTACCCACTGAAACTTGAAGATTTATATCAATACTTCTTATATTTCAATAATTATTTATTTCAATGATTATGAATTCAAATCTAAATTCTGTCATTGTTTACTCACCCTCATGTCTCAACCAGAATTCTACCATAGAACATAAAATAAGATATTTTAAGAAATGTCTGTCTCTGCTTTTTGTCAATACAATGGCAGCCAATGGTCGACAAAACTGGAAAAAAAAAATCTTATGTATTTCTCAGGTGGAAAAAAAAAAAGTAATAAAGGTTTGAAACTACCTTTAATTAAATAATGACAGCGTTTTCATTTTTGGGTGATCTACCCCTTTAAGAATCAGCATTCCATGCATAAACTAATACAACTGTTACAAAATAGCACAAATAAATCAGCTCTCAGATTAAACACACATTTATGTAGTAATTTGGCTTTGTCAAAATCTCAGTTACTAAGATATAGCCCTTTTAACCTGAATTTCAGTTCCTAATGGCAAGGGGGGGGGCTCAAAAATAGTGTATCCACGTGATGTATGTAATGTAGACTCCACATAGTTCGCTGAATTTTTCTTTAATTATTTATATAATCAGACAGGTGCAGGACAGTGTGATCTCACCTCTAGAATGAGCGGATGGGCCACAGCATCTGGTTTGACGACCGCAAGGGTGAGCTGCAGTGCCCTCAAACACCGCATGCCTGCGATGCTGCCTTCTAACGTTACTAAACGCATTAATTGTCTTATATTTCCCCTTGATTTGGCATCGGCTCCATCTGATCAGTGCTTAAACGTTAACCAGCAGACCTAACCACACACGAATGCTCGTGATCCTCTCACAGCTGCCGTTAAGATCACCAATGCGCGGAGCAACAAGATAAATAAATCAATACAATGTAGGCGATCGAAAGAAAAAATAACCTTTCGACAGTTCAGCTGGTGTTTAAATTTGTTTTCAAATTGATTTCTCATTAAGAAAACAGCTTGATTTCTAAACTGAGCGTGCTCCGTGCTGTCGGTTATGTGGGCGCCGCCATCTTGGCCGGTAACTTAGTAAACAGGAAGTTACAGAGCGCGCAAGTCTCATCAAAATCCTACTATTTCAACCAACCCTGGGTGATCTTCAGCTGCTTTGTTGACAGTAATTCAACAAATAGCAAACACAATAGCTCATAATCGTTTGAAAAAAAAACTTGTAATCTATGTTTGTTTAAACACATTTTAATAGGGGGATCAAATGCACTCCCAAGCTTTTCTTATTTCAGTGATACAAAATATTATGTTTGATAAAATGTATAATGTATAAAACCACCAAATTCTTAGCAATACTATGGAAAAATGTCAACAAATTACAGAAAATA
This sequence comes from Barbus barbus, assembly GCF_936440315.1. Classification (NCBI taxonomy): domain Eukaryota; kingdom Metazoa; phylum Chordata; class Actinopteri; order Cypriniformes; family Cyprinidae; genus Barbus; species Barbus barbus. The sequence continues at coordinate 13,745,738 of NC_136742.1, read as the reverse complement.
ATTTAAAGTTACAGATATTGTCCAATGTGACAACTTGCCTTGTCGGCAACCTATAAGAATTGCAAAGACGACATAGTCATGTGACAAAACATTTTTTTAAAACAGCAGCCTTGTAATTTTCAATAAAAGCAGTTTATGTTGTTTAAAAAGATACTTCATATCTGAAAGAATATTTTTAAGTCTGTAATTCTTTGTTCATTTGTCAGTCCGTGAGATTATGTCAGTTTTGACCTAACGTTAGTTACATTCATGCAGTAGTTAAAAACGCCTAATATAAATTGGGAATCAGTGGTTAAATCATTAACAAGCTCCATTCAGCACAACAACCACAATATCATTGTTTGTGTGCTATGGAGTAGAAATGTAAAAAAGATTATAGCTAGCTTCAAGTCCTGTGCTGTGCATCTGTGTCCTGGGAATCAGCTGTTTAAATTGCAGTGCCTGAAAAATTATACGCCAGCCTCCGGAAAAAGAGAGAGCTATATGACCTCTTAGAATAAACTGGGATGCTGTTGGCCAAATGCTAGTGACAGAGAGGAACAAAGTTATTAGCACCGTGGGGCCCAGCTTGACTGCCATGTTAAAAATAAACAGAGCGGTCAGATTTGGAGCTTACGTTCTCCTCAAACACTGAGCATTCTCTCTCTCTCTCTGTCTCTAGTTCTCTATTTTGCCATTGACCCAAGTGAACACTTGCTCTGTATTGTTTCCGTAGTGCATTAAAGACACCCCCTTACAATTGTTTCACAGCTTCCATGGGATTAGCTACAGAAAATGATAACTGATCATGGTGAATTTTCATATTTATATTTTTATATTTCTTCAGTAGATTCTGTTTTTAACCCGATGTTCATTTAAACAGTTAACAATTTAGGATTATGGGAAATTGGGCATATTCTTTTAGCTTTATAAGTAAATATATCTTCACTGACAGGTGTATAATGACCTGCGGTTATTACTGATGGCATATGTTGTAATCCTCTGTAATGATGTAGTTGTAAATGTCTAATTTGTTACTGTCATGTGCAACCACAGGAAACAGTAATTGTTGAGCATGCATGGTACTATTCCTGAGAAGAGCAATGCTGCTGGCTATTTGTGGTGGTTTAATGCTGTTAAAAGGGTGCGGAGTGTTGGGTTTCAGAGTAAGCCTCATATCTGGCCCTGGGTCTCCTGTTGCCTGGGCTTCTTTTAGAACACAGGTGCTGACTTCAGGGGTAATGGCATGCTTGTTGCAGGGGAAAATGTACCCAGACCTCTCCCATTTCCTCCAGAGAACTAGGTCGGGTTCATTCTGTGGGTGGCTCAGTCTTGAAATCATGTGGTCATCAAGCATGGTGCAAAACCGGACAGTTCGGAGATTAGTGACAGTAAATGAGTAACATTGATTTTTAACAATTCACATTGAAAAGAATGTAATGGACAACAGTTTGTATAATAAAGTATTTTTTTATGTTTTTGATGCATTTTCATGTCTGTGACAACTGTTGTTTTATTAAATATATTACATAAAATTCTCTATATGTTTATTTGTGTGTTACATTCGATAAAATAAAATATTTCAATTTCAAATGAATACTGTTATTTTGAACTTTCCATTCATCAAAGAATCTTGAAAATATGCCTCACGGTTTCCTAAAAATAAAAAATTAAGCAGCTCGGCTGTTTTCAACATTGACTATAATAAAAATTGTTTCTTAAGCCGCAAATCAGCATATTAGAATGATTTCAAGAGTCATATATGATATTTGCCATCACAGGAATAAATTACTTTTGAAAATATATTTGAATAGAAAACAGTTCATTTAAATTGTAATGATGTTTAAAAACTGCTTTTGCAGTATTTTTGATCAAAACAAATGCAATAAATTGTATTCTTAATTCTTATTCATAATTATATATAATGTAATTAAGAATGTACAATTTATTACATGAATTAAACAATTTATTTAATTAAATTGTATTAAATTTATTTAATCAGTTGATAAATTATCATTTAATTCAGTAAATAATTTTCATCATTAATCATTTTATTATATATAATGTATATTTATATATTTAAATCATCATCTTGCTATGTAACATGAGGACCACAAACACATGAATTCATGTAATTCATGTTTTCAGTGTATCTTTTCCAATTGTTGTTTATTATTTATCATTTAAATTATATAGACAAAATTCTTCTAAGGCACTCGCGTGGTAAGATAAAAAGCCTTTAATGTACCGGGCTTAAATCATTACAAAATAGTTCAAAGTAGGAATAATTTCATGTTGTGTGAATAATTTCATATTCATTCCATTGTCTGACAACAGAAACAGTAAAATATATCAATGAAAACAGTTTTATTGATAATTTAGCTGCATCAAAAACAGTATGTGGGCACAGAGAGGCAAACAAATCTAATAATAAATAATAAATGTACATTTTGCATGTTCATAAGAAGTGAGCTGCCGTGTCGTGCATAAATGTAAACAGGTTTGTGTCAGTAAATTGCTCAGTGCAAAGAAAGAGAAGTAATGGGAACCTGGTATTTCTTTTTTCATGTGTCTAATAAACATGAACAAGTTCTCTGAAAAACATCTATGACCTTGGAAACATGTCTAGTCTTCATGCTCTATGTTGACTGGTTTCAATAATAATAAACATACATTTCCATAAAGCATCCATATTTGTCCATGCCCATGTTGATTAGAGTATTAAAAACTTGAATAGTATTAATTTAAGGTACATTTAGAAAAAATAAAAATATGCGATTAACGCGATTAATCACAAGTTAACTCATGACGTTCATGCAATTAAAGGCGATTAAATATTTTAATCGATTGACAGCCCTAATATATATATATATATATATATATATATATATATATATATATATATATTCTTAGAATACCATCCTAGTGCTTTTTAGCTAGACATCACTGTTATGTAAAATACTACAAAATAAATGTTCAAAAACATTTGTTGTCATTTAAACACTACTGTTGATGTTTGGAAAAACTGTGCTTGTAATGTTTGCCATTTCTCAAAGTAAAGTAAAGCATCTTGATCCCAATTCTTTCCAGCCTTGAGCCTAAAACCCGCTAGCTTACCAAATCCTAGACAGTAGTAACACTAGCTTGTTTCAGCTGTGACTACTAACCCACTACTGTACAGAAGTCACTCGCCCGCAGTTGTTTCCTGGTTTCTCTTCTCTCTCCCTAAAGGAGCCATTGAAATTTGGTGTAAAAAGGGGAGCAGTGGGTGTAGGGTGTCTGGAGGCGAGTGTGAACAGCTGAGAGGTGTGATTTCACAGGCTCGCTCTCCCCTGTCACAGCCCTGATTGGGTTGGACAGCAGGCATAGGAGAGGCCCTGGCTTCTAAAGGACACCAACAGGTGGAGGACCGCAGGGGCAGAGGAGGAGGAGGAGGGGGGGGGGGGGGGGGGGTAAGGGAGACTGAGCGCTTGAAAAGGCCGGGAGCATGTGGCCATGTCTGAGCAGAATCCACCAGTCAAGCAAAGAGGACGATACACTTAGCACTCAGCAGAAGAGGAAAGATGGGAACAGAAAGGTGTGGGGACAGTTTCATTTGTTGCTAGATTGAGTTGGCTTTAGGCAGTGTTTTTTTCTGAACTGGAGTAGACTTTACATGATACTAATTACAATATCTGAGACTATTTTAAAGTCTTTTTCTTTAATTGGAAAGGCAGTTGAGATTAAATGTCTTCAAATTATTTCATATTTAAACAAGAGCAGCGCATTTCATGTCTGGGATAAACAAGTTGCAATTTATCAGAATTAAAATGTCTTCTTTTAATTTTTTCAATTCTTATATACATATAATGGCGCTATATATATATTTTATATAGCTCCATTTTGATTCGGACCGAGATGCTGGGTGTTTTACAAGGCAGCAAATGGAAGATTTTACACCTCTGCCAATGGAAATGGTGCTGTTAAAGGAAATGGAGGCATGAGTGTGTTACTGGGTTTTCACCTGAGGTGTCATAGCTTGTCTTTGATCTACTGTATATCAGTTTCCTATATCCAGGAGTAAAAAAAAAGGGCAGTTTGTGCATTTTGAGCTTTCCATGTGGCAGAATGAGAAACCTTCAGGTCTATTTAAATTGAGAAGATGTTCGAGTGCTAGATGTGCTAGTCCTCTCCTGCTTGGCTGGCTAACCTCCATGTACCTTGTCTATGGACACTTGTCAACACAAAAATGATGATGAAAAAGGAAGAGATAACTACATACAGGTAAATGTAGTTTTTCTTTGCACTTGAGCTGTAATATTACTCATTCTACAAGAGTGAATAACAAATGTTTGTTGTGAAGGAATACTGCTTTTTGATCTTTCAGGATAATATTTCTGGATTCACTTTGGAGTTTTCCAGCATTTTGCTTTGACTTTTTCTATAACTTAATATAGTAAGGAAGCAGAAAAATAAAATAAACATTTTTTTTTAAATGTATCTCTTTTCTATGCATTTTTCCTGCCAACTTTGTCTGTTCTGTGAGGAAACTAAAATTTGCCTCTTGTGATGACATGCTTCCTTATATGCCCATATGAATATTCAAGTTATGGAATGTAAGGAAGTGTGTGGTTTCAGGGGGAATCCATCACCACAGGACCGGATGGATATAAAATTAAATTAATTCAACCTAAACTGAACCATTTTAACCCCATTCTAAGATGACAAAAATCATTTGAGCTGCATGAATTACTCTGGATCAGGTGGTAAAGCTGTTGTTTTAGTCAGCTGGCTGGCCGTAGGCATACGTTTGGGGCCTCCACACCCCGATCATCTCTCACTGACCCATAGCTACTGAAGATCCAGGACAGACTAACAGAGCACAGCTGTCTCGAGAACCACGCACCTTATGGGTTTTATTATTATTTAGAAGACGCTAAAGTGTTCTTTTCCCAACTATCAGCACATTAAACAAAAAGGCAGTAACTGATGCTAAACTCATGTGGTAATGTTCATCCGTTGAAAAGCACAGGAAATACAATTGACATTTTACTGAAGAAACAGTCTATAAATGGGGCTGCCAAGTTGTAAATTCTGTTGCCAAGTTAATTTCGTTTTATTTTCAAATTATTACATTTTTCCTTTGTCTTCTCAACAGGTAAGCAGCAAGAATGTTTTGCTGAACATTGTCATCATAAGCTCCGTTAGTCTTCCTCCTTCTGCCTGCCGTTCTCTCTGTCTAAAGCAGCACGCCTTGCTGTGGCTGGTCAAATGGAACCAAGTCAGGTGTTTCTGCGAGGTTTGGTCCCCTTCAACCAGCTACTGCGTCGTGAATACAGCCAACATAGAGCAAAGATTATAAGAGAGTCATTCAGTAATCTATTTTTTTAAGGTACTAACCCTAAAAAAAAAAAAAAAAAAAATCATTATGGTTTGTTTTTTTTCTTCTTCGAAAATTCTATAAACTATTTCCTTTGTCAATGTTGCGTTCATTTTCTCCTTCTTAATTATAATAGCAATTAATTATTCTTTCTACAATAATCATTCAGTCCCTAACTTGTCATTAATTGCACTTGTGAAAAAGAAGTGTGTTTAATTGTATTGATTTTGCACTTTTTGAATTACATTGAATGTGTACTTCAAATCTTAAAAGTATATTTTTTATAAAACTGTACCTGTGCAAATAATATAAAATTCATTCAATAAAAGGCCACACACACATAGTCTATTTAATTCTATTTGATAAATTAAGTAATTAAATAATTTGCAGTTTATTGTTAGACAAATGTTTTCGTACATAAAATTTTTAATTTAGTTAGAACCCATTCAGTTAATGATAAACGTTTTTTTAAAAAATTAAGTGCCTTCTTTTACTGACTATTGAAGAAAAAAATTGTTTTCATTTGTATCCTATTTATGAGAAGTGTTTAAGTTCGGTTTTGGGTTCTAGTTCTCCATTAACAGCAAGCCTTATAGCACTCAAGGATTATACCCTCGAAATAAACCAAATATGAATGCACTAAAGTAGTCTGTCTGTACCTGTATATTATGTACCATGTCCCAGTGTAATAACATCGCTTTCTAAGCTTTGCTTTTGAGCCTTTAGTGTCTTGGTGTAGGAGACATTTTCATGTTACAAGATGATTTAATTTCTGAGTTCAGGGGCTTTGTGATCTATACATTCTATCATGGTATCTCGAATGTGTGTGTGTGATCCTGGTATTCCCTAAATTATGGGGACCAAATGTCCCCACAAGGACAGTAATACCAGTCAATTTTGACCTCGTGGGGACATTTTTTAGGTCCCCACGAGGAAACAATCTTCCCAGTGGGCAACTGATGTTGAGTAGACATCAAATTGACATCAGACATTGACAAATATGTAAATCCAGCTGACCTCAAAAACTTGACATGGCAATAATTTGATGTAAATTGAACATCAAACATTTTGGCCAACATATACATTAAACCAATTTCAGTGTGGGATTAACTTCCTATTTTCACCCAATTACCACTGGAAGAAATAGCCATCCAAACTGAATTTAAAAGGATGTTACAGAATAACATTGATATTTGACATCAAATTGATATCAAAGTGAACCACTGGGTTATAAATCATACAGAAAATCTAACAATGCTAGTAATTTTGAGTGAGATGGTTTGGGGTAAGGGGATAGAAAATACAGTTTGTATAAAAGTAGTATAAAAAATGATGTACCCATAAAACGTGTGTGTGTGTGTGTGTGTGTGTGTGTGCATGTTTATGTGGTTTATGAGGACACAAATTTGTATAATGACATGGGTATAACAGAGGTATTACAATATGAAGGTGGTTTATGAGGACACTGCCTATGTCCCCGTAATTCAAAAGGCTTAAAAAACATACTAAATGGTGTTTTTTTGAAAATCTAAAAATGCACAAAGTCTCCTGTGAGGGCTAAGTTTAGGTGTAGGGTTGGTGTAGGGCAATAGCACACAGTTTGTTCAGTATAAAAACCATTACGCCTATGGAGAGTCCCCATAAACCAACATGTGTGTGTGTGTGTGTGTGTGTGTGTGTGTCAGACTGACAAACAGTGTTTTTACAGGACAAGTGCTCTCAGGGGTCGCTGACACTGCTGTGTGTCTAACAAACAGAGAAGAAACGAGACTGCCAGAGGTTCTGAGATTGGATGAGAAGAGCAGTTCCTTCGGGATGAAGGTCACTCCTTCTCCGACTGTTTATGGATCATACCCAGAGTCTGGAATGATCTGCTTCATTGGATACAGTACAGCAGAAGCAGGCAGACATCTACCTCAATAGCCATTCTTAAACTAGAAGCATTCATTAATTGTATTGTTTGTTCATCGGAACAGGTTTGGAGAAATTTAGCATTACATCACTTGCTCACCAATGGATCCTCTGCAGTGAATGGGTGCCGTCAGAATAAGAGTCCAAACAGCTGATAAAAACACAATAATCCACAAATAATCCACACCAATCCAAGCACAGATTAAGTAATGTTTATAAGCAAAAAGAGTCCAAAACAGTTCTAAACAAATATGTTGGTGGATTTTGATGTGAGAAGACAGCATACTGTAAATCCCAATAAATTCATGGCACAATATTTTAGTGTAGCAGGTACACAAATATTCAAGAATGCAAAAATGACAAAAAAAATATGTATGTTCACAAAAAATAAAAATAAAAAAATCCCATATTAGCTTGACGTTTTTATTTATTATTTGTAATGCTAAGTCAGCAAGTGTTAACTGTACTAAAATGTATAAAGCCTATACCAATGAATTCAGTTTTCTATCTTAAAAAATAAGGCATTTTCACCAAATATCCTGAGGTGGAATTGATGTGTAAATAAAGTGATGAGTGCTGAATCAACATGTTATGTGTTTAATTGAGTCCGGTTGCTTTGCATATATTTTTTGATAAGGTAAAAAGAGAAGAGATAGCTGCGACAATTTAAAATATTTAATTGAACCAACAATATGATTTGGTAAACTAATTAATGATAATAATAATAATAAATTAACAAATTAATTCATTTGACATTTAAATGAAATATATATGTATAGAGTATATGATATATAAATGTTTGCATGTAAATTAAGTTGTAACATAATTTTATTTGTGTTTAGTAAATCTAAAAATATACACCCAGCAACGTTATGCCATTTGTAAAGCACAAATAGGCCAAGAATTTTGTGTCATTCTGTTCTGCAATATTGAGAGTAATAAAAGTAAACATTTTATAATGTCTTTTCAAATATATCTATTAAAGTCTGAATATAAAAAATATTGCTAACGTATATAGCGTAAATCTATTATGATTATATTTTATTATATAGGCCTATATTTTCCCAGATGTATTTAGTGCTGTCAATCGATTAAAAAAATTAATCGCACATTTTGTTCTGAAATTAATTGCGAAAAATACTTTTACATAGCAATAATTTCACATTCAATCTTCAAATTAATGTAGAAGCAAAATAAAGATAGTATATACATATATTTTTAATATTTGTATAATGGCATCGTTTTTTATGACTGAAGGCCAGTATCACTCTGATGTCTCTATGATATAGTTTCCCCCGTAATATTTAATATTTAACCATTGATTAGCCATTCATTTATTAGACTACTTAAAATAAATTCTAATGTAAATGAACTTAAAACAATCTTCACATAAACCTATTACATATGCCCTTCAGTCTATACAGAAATTGAATAAATTTATCAAACACGAAATTCTAAATTAAATATAGATGAATCCTTAAAGCTACAAAAGTTATTGATTTCCTCTTTTGATCTTTGATTAATAGACATCACAGCAACTGGTTATTAGTTGTTGTTGTTTTTTTTTTTTTTGCTGATGTCCCTTTAAGAGCTGCTGCTGCTGAATGATGAGGATCTGATGCGTCTCTTTCCCTTTTCTAACCCACTCCAATCTCTGATGAGTTGAATCGAGTGTGTTAGGTGAGGGAGACAGTGCTGGGGTGCTCCAGGAGGACAGTTTGGAAAACCACTGCATTTCAGAGACATGTCTTAAATGTGACTCATATAACAAATACATACATACACAGTTTTAAGGCAGCTTTAATTGCCTTGTAAATTCATGACTTAACTGATGACATAACTACGACATTGCATGCTCGTAGTTTATTTCGCGATTTGATAATATGAAATGATACAAGGTACAGCGCGCGCCGGCTGCATGTGCGCGCAATTAAAGAGAGCACAATACCGTTTTCTCTCCTACATTGAGCCATAAATCTCCACTTCAGTAGCACTTACACACACCAAACGTTACATCTTTATTCCTGTCTATATCCTGAAGGTTTTTACCGAGGGATTTGTTCATATATAATTTGCTTGATTATATACAACATTTTATTCCCCTCAAAATTGTGAAAATGTATTGTTTTCTGTCTGTTCTAAGTATTTTCAAAATGAGATATCCAAAATCCCCCTGTAAAAACTTTTGACTCTAATATGTCAATAACATGAAATAAGAATTTTGCAACCAACTTCCAGTGTTTAGATTTTTGTTCTAGAAATGTATGCAAATTAGCGCATATTTCATTAAATAATGAATCATTTGCATATTTAAACATAACATTTTAGAAAGCTTGTAATACAATTTTTTTTGTAATTATCAATGTAATCAATCAACTAGGTAGGCTAAGTAAGGTGATAACTATTAGTTATTTTTTTTACCCTATTCACCTGCAGGGTCTGGCCTTAACAAGTTAAAAATATTTAACTCCATTAACGCAGGGGCGGCTACGGTTGGCCAGCCCACTCACAACTGCTGATTCTGTCTCTTTTTTCGTGACAAGAACTATAATTTATTTAAATGCAGAATGTCTTTACGATCACGTCAGTTTTTCAGACGCGCTCCAACTTCTCTTCAGCGGCAGGCACTGGTCAAACAGCGCGGAAACTCATTTTGAGAAAACGGCCTTTAAAAATAAGTAGATTGTAATTGAAATCTATTGACACAAATAGATAAAGTGATATAAAATAAACTCTTAACAGTGCCTTTTGGATGTTTTCTTTCCACTAGTCTGAAAAAATACTTTATGAAAAACCAAATAACCCAAAATCTCAAATTTGACAGGTGCATGAAAAAACTGTGTTTTTGCCTGCAGTGTCTCCCCTTAAACTGAAAAAAAAAAAATCGCCTGCGTTAACGCGCTAATTTTGACAGCACTAATTTATTTATTTATTTATTTTATTGACACAGTAATTGTAACCTGTTAGGCCTACAGAACAGAACAAGTTGTTATGGCATTAGATAGCCTATAAATGTTATTATTCAAAAGGAACTTTCATCACTGTATGAGCCCCCTTTGACCTCCCATAACAATTAGAAGGTGTGGCCTATGGTAGTATTTAAAGTCTTGAACTCATTTTGTTGGTTGAAGAGTCTACTTTCAGAGTGGGAAAAAAAACTGTGTTATCATGGGACTGTTTTCACGACCAAAGAAAGCTTATAAAGTGGAGCGTGTACATGAACCCCAACCCTGTGTGCCTCTCAAATACACGCCCATCACGGCGGAAAACCGTCCTCATTCTCCTGAGACGGCTGGTGGTGCTGATGAGAGAGTTGATAGGAAAAAGGAGGCAGTGAAGCAAGAGAAATAAAAGAAGTTTTGGAGATATTTTCTTCACTTGTTGCGCCGAAGAGCTGGAAAATACGACCTGGCTAAGGCTGAGAAAGTGAACCAAACGGGATCTGATGGTAAAATCACATGATAGAAGTTTTAATTAAAGGGAGATTCCTTGATTAGGGGGGAAAAAACTGACCCAAATACTGTTGTCATTATCACACCAAACATTTTAGAGTGAGAGTTTAAAGATCACAAATGATTAATTAATTAAAAGAAATTTAGCCTAGTTAACCAGAACCATAAAAGTCATTTGTGTTACTTTAAATAAAATAAACGTCAACTGAAATTAAATCAAATATTTCTAAAAAAGTACAATTATTTCAGCTAGTTGCTTAAGCAACATTTCTCTTTCATTTAGTTTACCTTGATGTACTAAAATAACTCATTTAAAATCTAAACAATGACTACTAAAAAATAACCAAAACAAAATTAATAAAACTTTAAAATTAAAATTAAAACTTTAAAAACTATAAATGAAATACCAAAACAGTCAATATTTGCAAATGTTAATTCAGAAATAAACAGATGTACATTGTTTAAAGAATTTTAATTATTAAATCGTTTTTGCTCATCATCATTTTTTTACTTATGTGTTATTAATTTTCCCTCTTCAGATCAGACTTCTCTACAACACATCCCTAGAGATCTACGATCATCAAGAAGCTCCAGCTTCTGAGGTCCTCAGGACATCCCCCAACCTCAGAACGTAAACAGCAGTAAACAGGAAACCAGACTATAAACAAACTAAACTAAGACTTACAAAACACAGAACTAACAGCTAGACATACACACAGACAGGTTAGCAGAAAACACAGGACAGGCTCGGTAAGGGAGCTAACACTTGGAGAGTGTTAAACGCAGGACCAGACTCAGAGCTAGACATACACACAGACAGTTTAACAAAACACAGGACAATGACACAGGCGGGATCAAACACTGGTGAACAGACATGGCACGGGCAAGACACAAGAGAGAAGAAAACACAGAAAGATGAACAGCATACACAGGATAATGCTCGGCAGAGAGGAAGAGGAAGTCCATGGTTTAAGTAGAGTGTGTGATTGTGTGATAGCTCTCAGGTGTGAGCATGATTAGTGCAATAAGCTGTATGTGTGTCGTCAGTGCAATGATGGGAATTGTAGTTCAGTGTGCTGCGTGGTGTGAGAGTCGATATGATGGAGAGGCGACCTCTGGTGGCTATCGAGCGGAAGGCCACAGACCGGATTCGTGACACATATAAGAGTTGTGAGTAGCCTGCACTCTCTATATTATCGGTTCTCATAATGTTTTCCATTTCTAACATCTTCATGTGAAACCACCTCCAAGCATCCCATTCACCACTATAAGTTTAGAGTGTACACAAATATTAAGAAATGTCAAAATGACGTAAAAAATGATGTTCACTTCACATAAAAACACATCCTATGTTTGAATATTATACTATTATTTAACTGTACTAAAAACTAAGATTTATAAAGCACATTGTCCTAATGTGTAAACGTTCAACTGACAACATGTAGGCCTACATTGTGCTTACAGTCGACTGATCATAGTTATGTAGTCATTTCTGTACTCAATAAAATTAATATAATCTTATATAAAGAAGCAACTTTGTGATGGCAAGATCTGCATGGTTTACCCACACTCCAAAGCCATAGAATTCTAGAAAAGTTTATGGAATGCTGTGCCTCTAGTTCATTCGGATTCGCGGACCGAAACTGTGATGTAAAATACTTTATTACACAACTCATTGGAGTGCTACATTCTTACTAGTCAATCTCAGCGTTCAGCAGTCAAATATTTACGAATAAATTGTATTTATGAACATATTTGGAAATGCAGAAGTGAAGGCCTACAGCTTCTGTGTAAACAAGCCAGCTGTGTTTCACCGGAGCATACATATTATTTACAATAAATAATAATAAATATAAGTACACAAATAAAACATAAACATTATATTAGAATGAGTATAACCCTTGTAAAAATTAATGTGACCGTAATTTCCAAACATTTGTGTCTGTTACAGCCATACAGCATTTTGGGTTTTAGCATTATATTCTTTGACCAGCAGAGGGCTCTAGAGTGCTTCGAAACGAAGATGCATCTCTGTCTATATTAATAAGAGTGAAAGGCAACTGTTTGTGTGATAAAGTGACACAACCGAGCATAGTCGCTCCCAAATCCTTTTCAGACTAGGTTTACCAGCGAAAAGTTGCTAGGGATGAACTATATCGGACTCGGATGGGAGACAGGTTGACAGCATCAACTATGCTACAGGTAAAATATGCTGTGAACACGTAACTTAGCAACATATAAGTTAACAGAGAACCTAACTTAACTAACATATTTCGCAGTTGGGTAAGCCGGTGATCGTCACAGTTTGTCGTTCTTAGTGTTTTATGCCTTGGAATAGTGTTAGTGACTGTTTTTCATTAAATAACGGTTATTTCAATTAATTCCTTAAGTTATTGATCACATTTTTACAAGTTGTTGATAACTTAAATACTTAAGAGTAATTTAATAAAACCTCATATTTAATCATAAGTCACAAACAACAATATTTTAACGCATAAAACGTTATTAAAATCTGAAGCGACGTTATTACTGTGTTATTACTATTTAACGTGATGACGTAATTACGTGCAGTGTGTCAGGATGGCCGAGCGGTCTAAGGCGCTGCGTTCAGGTCGCAGTCTCCTCTGGAGGCGTGGGTTCGAATCCCACTTCTGACAACAACCTTTTCTTTCTTTTTTTCAACAAGAACGTGTCGTTGTTGAAAGCGACTGTCTCGTTATTTTACTGTTTACGTGCAGCTTATACTATTTTTAATTGTACAAATAATACGTTCATGGATTAAAGAAAAGTCAGCTCACTCCTTTCAATCGCTAGGCGGCGGTGTAATTCATCCCGACTGCTTCTCACAGCAGTTTACCAGCGCGAAGTCACGAAGAAATTAAACATAAACATGGCGGACTCGGATGGGAGACAGGTTGACAGCATCAACCATGCTACAGGTAAAATATACAGACTGAAACTTTTTTTTTAACGTGTGCTTTTACTGAATTAAACACGTAAGTAAGCATTCGTTTATAGTCGTTAACGGAGAGCTCGTGTTGCCGCTGGTTGTCTCTCTGCCATGACAGCTGACTTGACACATGTGTAGTGGAAATTACATCATTCTGTTTTTGTTACTTGGAACTACATAGACACGGTTGCGATGTTCCCTGTTGTTTGCATGTGTAACTGGATGTGTTTGCAGGACGAACTGAATCTCTGTGCAATCTTTAGTTTGGTAGAGATCGAGTGAGGCAGCATGATGAAATAACGCTGCAAAGTCAGTGTCAAGAGGATGTTTGTCATCATCATAGACATTATTAATTCAAACTTATACTGACTTCTCAGTAAATAAGTATCTTCTATCACTGGTGTTTATGCAAATAAAGAGCAGTTTTACCTTTTGGATGCGTTTTAAATGTGTTTACCTGTGTCACACACAGGTGAAGGTGTTAAGTTGCACGAAATTTCACGGGTGAAGGTAGGTCAAGTCTTTATTTTATTTTTATATAATTTAACAATATTCGTAGTTTAATTAGTAGCATTTCATTTTACAAAATGTGTTTTTTTTGTGTGTGTTTGTTTTTTCAGTTTACGAAATATCACAAGCACAATGGCTGTGCCTCAAAACCTAGTGAGCTGCCTACCTGGACAGCATTTTGGGCATCACAGCCACATCCTCAGCAGACATGGAAGGTGTCTAGTTGCCCAAAATGCAGGCTAGGTTTTAAGATACAGTCTGTTCATTAGGGCTGGGTATCGTTCCAAAAATTTCGATACTGATACCTTGAGTTCGATACCGGTTCCTGAACGATAATTTTTTTTCGATACTAATTTTATGAAATCAGTTTTAACAAGATTACATCATCTCAAAAAACTATTTATTCAGCTTGTTGACATTTATACAGACTCAAAGCCTCATCTCCTGAGCCACTGCACAAAGGAGCAAAATATATCCAACACAATAAATCAGTGCAAATAATTTTAAGTTCAAAATAGTTTTCAGTTCACACATCTGTTAGGCTACGTTTACACTAGTGCGTGTTCGTTTTAAAACACAGACAGAATCATCATTTCTATTCATTTATTCTTTGTTGTTAAAGTTGAAAATCTTTATCCACTTTCATAAATGGGTGTTTTATTTTCTTTCACCATATGTTTTATTGTTATTGAATTCTGTGTTATAGTATGTCTAATTATAGTGCCTGTCTAATAATCTATTCTTAAAACAGCCTTATGAAAGGTTTTATTTTTCCTCAGAAATTCTGTGTTCTGTATCTGGTTTTCAAATGAAGGCATAAAACATTAATTTCATTTATCTTTACATTTTTGAAAATCGAAGCTTATTTATTTATTTTGGCAAACAAAGTGGGTTTACTATTAAAATTAAAACATGGAAGAAATGTTGTGTGATCATTACTAAAAAAAATAAAGTTTTAATTTTAATAGTAGCCTAGTAGTATGTGCTGTGCTGAACAATAGTAATATATTTCTGCAGCAGTGTCTTCCAAGTTAAACGAAACTTTTATTTAGTAGTAAACAAAACTGCGTGATATAGAGAGCAGACTGCTCCGTACGCTTTTGAATCGCTCTCGTGGATGTCAAACACTGATCAATCTGCACCGCTTCTAGTCAAACACACCTAGTGCTGCAGGTTTATTGCAGGCCTCACTGACGTTGATGAGATTAACCCCTTAGGTATCGAAATTTGGTACCGAACGACAAGATGTTTTTCGAAACTCGGTGGTATTGAGGCAATTCGGTCGGTGCCTAAAAATGATCAAACTCCTGTTTATTTACAGTGACATCGGACTATTTAAAATCATTCAAACTGTGATTCCCCTCTTTTTATCTATAGAATGAGGGTAAGGAATTGACCAAAGAAGAAAAGCAGCGTCTTAGGAAAGAGAAGAAGCAACATAAAAAGAATAAAAAAGATGTCAAGGGTCCTCCAGAGAAGGAAAAGGAGAACGAGAAAGCATCAGTATCAGCTCCGTCAAAACCTGCCACACAGAGCCCAGCACATAAAGGTACTTCAGTCTGCTTTGCTGCTGTTTCAAAATAATTTTCCTGCATCTAAAGTTGATTTAAAACTAATTTAATTTTGATGCTAAATTTAAATGGGAATAACTGGAATTTTTTAGGCTGTAATTTATTTTCTTATCTAGACTGGATTAATATTATTAATAGTTTCAGTGTTGTCTATTGTCTTTCTTAGGATAGAAAGATGTTAACAACAACAAATGTATTATTTTTTTTACTACTGTATATAATAACCTGTATGATTACTCTTTAATAAGCTTTTACTGTGCGTTCACACCGCCGGCAGTGAGAGCGTCAAAGCGGCCGGAAGTCATTCATTTTCAATGAGAGCCGGCGGCGAGTCTTGGGCGGTGAGAGCGTCGAGGAGAGTTGAAATCAGGTCAACTTTATGGTAATGAGCTATGACGCGGTTGGGCGGTAACCAATCGGAATGTAGAAGTCCTCCGCTTGAGAGGGTTCCAGAGAACGCAGTTCTGTAAACTTTGGTTCCGACCACATTAGTTCCCATGCATGGAAGAGAGATTAGTTATTGCTGTGGCGGGTTTCCCGATAATATTTGACGTGTCCCTGATTGTGTACAGGGAGATAAATAAATAAAAATTATAGGGTACATTTTCCCGCTACAACGTTTGTTTTTCAGCGGGAATGCAATTTATTTGCTCAAAACAACACCGATTTAACCAATTACATTAAGGCTACACTTCAATCTGGACAGTTTGTAATGTAGGCTGCACACAAATTAATGTTAATTAAAGACCAAGGCTAGTAAATGTCTCCTATAATGTTGAAATTAGACTAGCACTTAACCATGAACACAAATCCACACCACACAAATGGCTTTTCATTGGCTCAACCTACTTGTTTCTTTTGCGGCTCCTTTAAATACAAGACGAGCATACGATCTACGTCAGAGCGTCAGCGCGTCCACGAATCTTTTCTACAGCGTCTCAGTCAGGGCGGCCAGGGCGAATTTTGACGCTCTCGCCGCCGGCGGTGTGAACGCACAGTTAGAGTGTGTTTACACTTGTAGTTTGGTTCTGATGGTCTTGACCAAAAAATAAAAATAAAAAGTCCTATATTTAGATCTGGTTCACGTAGAACTCACTGAACTTAAATATACAAAACAAAAGACATAAGGCATACAGTCACAACCTGATTGGACAGCTTTTATGAGGTATATTTTGAGAGCTCACCAAACATCCAAATCAATTCTGTTTGCTGGGCTAATTGTGTATTGTACATATGGTGGAATTTTTACCAGCTGACAGCTTATAAAATGTGAAATTGGGTCAAAACAGCAGCTGGAATTCCTCCGTTATAAACCCAAATGAAGCTCCGACCCCCCCATGACGAGAAGAACCAGGGATGCTTGAGCAAACAATTGTTTAAGTCGAACCACACTGGAGTTTGTTTGGAAGCTGACGGTTTGCTTGTTTGGTGTGCACCAAAGTTCAGATGGTAGTGTCCATGCTTACTCAAATGAATCACACTAACAGAGCAGAGTTCATTTAAATCTAATCAAACCTGCCAAGTGTAAACACAACCCTAAAGGTCCTTGCGCACTGAATCTGAAATTTTCGCATGTTTTTTCGTATTCGTCATCCTTTTCTATCAAAATGCATGCTATCATAAAATCGAACCTGATCTGAATTTTTTTATGACGGACAAAAGTTTCAGAGGCAGTGTAAATGTGATTGACACAACGTGAGGTCGTATTTATTTTTGAACGTGCTAAAATTTCGGACTCCGTGTGCAATGAACTTAAATATAATGTCTGTTTTTTTGTGCTTTTTAATTGTTTGACCCTTTTCTCTCATTAGCGGCTCCTGCACCTGTAAATGCATCTACATCTGAATCTCCTGCGGCTGCAGAGAAGCCTGCCAAGAGCAAAGCGGAACAGCGAGCAGAGCGTCGGGCACGGCAAGACTCAGAACGAACATCAAAAAAGGGCCAGAAAGAAGGGGGGCAGCAATCTGTCTCCAGCAAGCCTAAAGCTACCCCTAATGAGCTTCAGCCAGGTAATTCACTGCTTCTAAAATGTTATTCCAGGGTGGGATGTTTGGGCATTTACACAGTGGCCCAAATATAATCAGCCATTACAGTATTTAAATTTTTATTTTTTTATGCTTGCCATTTTTCCGTATTCTGACAGCGCTGCACGAGCTTGCGGTGCTGTCTGCTTGTTAGCCAGGGTTCAGAGTCCAAACCATGAGGAAAATCTATGCTGAAATAGTGTTACTTGTCAGTTGCTCATTAACATTTTTATGTGTTTTAAAGGCATGTAACAATGCGATACGTGCGACAAACATCTTCACAAATTCATAATGAGAATCATGTATAAATTTGCTGTTGTCAACAAAAAGAAGCACTGAACCCTGCAGGTTTCCTCCAAATATAAAAGCTGAGAAAAAGCTAGAACTCCTTTAACATTCTTAAATGTAAGTATTGTAATTTTACAGTTCTGTAAATTAAAATAAAAAAGTAAGATGATAATAATAATGAAAATAATAAATACAACTGCTCGATTAATATATTTGTGACCATGGACCACAAAACCAGTCATAAGGGTCAATTTTTCGACATTGAGATTTACATCACATGAAAGCTGAATAAATAAGCTTTCCATTGATGTATGGTTTGTTAGGATAGGGCAATATTTGGCCGAGATACAACTATTTGAAAATCTGGAATCTGAGGGTGTAAAAAATCCAAATATTGGGAAAATCGCCTTTAAAGTTGTCCAAATGTAGTTCTTAGCAATGCTTATTACTAATACAAAATTAAGTTGAGGGAGGGAGGTCTTTATATATTTACAGTAGAAATTTTACAAAATATCTTCATGGAACATGATCTTTACTTAATATCCTAATAATCTTTGGCATAAAAGAAAAATCTATCATTTTGACCCATACAATGTATTTTTGGCTATTGCTACAATTATACCCCAGCGACTTAAGACTGGTTTTGTGGTCCAGGGTCACATTTATTATTACATTCACACATAGTGTTCAAATTGGGATCTGTGATATATTCTAATGTTTTAAAAGAATTCTCTTCAGTAAGGCTGCATTTATTTGTACAGTAAAAAAATACATTCCTGGTTCAAGAAGGGAGTCTCAAAAATGGGCAAAAAATATTATTTTACCAACTTATTAATTTTAAGCTAAAGTATTGTTTTGTAATTTTTATTTTTATTTTTTTCATTGAAAAGCAAGACAAAACAGTAAAAAGCTCATTTTGGATATTTAATTTAGGCAATGGTGAAAAAAATTGACAAAATACATGGGGGGAAAACACACAAAAAACCATGTTCGGTATTCTGCCTTCGGCCCAGTGTTTCATTTTGTTCGGCTTTGGCCAAGAATTTTCATCCCAAAAAAAATCATTCTAAAGTACACTGCCATTCTGAAGTTTGGGGTGGATATGATGAAATGTTTTCGAAAGAAGTTTCTTAAATGCTCACCCTTTTGTGTGATTTTAAAAAGAGGTAATATTAATATTGTGAAATATTATTGCAATTTGAAATAATTGATTTCTCTTTGAAAATATTTCCAAATGTAATTTATTGCTGTGATATCAAAGCTACATTTTCAGCAGCCATTCTCCAGTCTTCACTCTAGAGTGTCACATTTAAAACTAATTTGTGTGTGTTTTTTTTATACATTGATTTATTTCTAATTTAAAAATACACACACACACACACACACGTTTGCCAACACACATATTTACAGATGCTTTATGAGTTGGATAAGCAAAATTACCCAGCCTTATTTTTTATTTGCTTTCTCTTTTTTTTCTGTTAGTAGTGAAAAGGTTACCGGAGCACGTTCAAGTGGACGACCCTGCTGCATTGAAGAAGTTGGCCAAAAAGCTTGAGAGGCAGCAGGTGAGACAAATCCACAGTCATGATTTGCCTATTGTCTGATTATTGTCCATTGACAGATGATGGATTCATCCAGGTGTTTTCTGAGGTCCATTTTGCAGCGTTATTTTTGACACAGGTCCTTCCCATGTCTTACAGAAGTCAGGGCAGGAATGCGGTTTAAATATAACTGGAGTCAAGGTCTGGCTCCACACTTTTGTGTGCAGTGTATTCGTATTGTTGAATTATCTCTATGTGTATTGTGCTTTTTATTCTTGGTGACAGTTATTGACTCTTCTTGGCTTTAATGTCTGCTGGAGGTGATTTCATTGTGATTATTATCATTACATTGTGTTCATGTGATGAGCTAGATGTCATATGTGGGTGAACTTTTGAGTGTGATTTATTTAACTTTTTTTATGTTAATGGGTGTAGCTCTATAACACTAGTATAAAGCTTTCAAAGTCTACTGTGTAGCCCTTCTTCATTTGTGCACATTTGTGTCATGTATGTTTTCATGCACAGTGTTCTGTTGCAGCCACAGCTCTTGACCTGAGGGAGGATGTGACCTCCAGAGCGTTTGACCTTGAGCGAACAAAATACTCGCATCCAATGCTGTTGTTCTTTCTGCCCTCTTAGGTTCCTTTGAGGTCAGATTATGGATACAAGGTCAGCCTGTTCTCACATCTACACCAATACAGCCGGAAAAACCCTCCCACCCAGCAAATCAGGTATTGTAAACAGTGTATTGTCTACATTAGTTATAATTTTGTCTTGACGGGGTTATATAAGGGTAAATCTGGTAGGGATGACTCCGAATAGTCGAAGATTCGATGCTTCCATAGGAGAGGAGCCTGATTCGACTACCAAATTACCAAGATAATGCTGTAAATAAGAATCTGAAAACAAAGAAGCTTTAAATAAATATTTAACGTGCGTGAATGAATACAACCACCCCTAGATCGAAGTTTCACTTTCCATAATCCGTGACCGACAGGGGACCATCTTGGCGGCAGGGATTTAAATCTTTCACAAGACTCAAATTGACACAGGTAGAGTAAAAGACTGGATTTTTTCGATCAGGTAGGGTACAAGTGATTTTAAAACATTTCGGCCGGTTTATATGTATCGTGTATTATTATTTATCATGTATTAGATGCATTTGGTTGAGTTACGCTGCAGTAGTAACACGGTGATTATCTCTTCAGCGCATCATGAACAGAACAAACAATATACTATATACATAACTAGCGATGCACGATATTATCTGACTGATATCTGAATCAGCTAATTATGGCTTTAAATGTAAATATCGGCATTGGCCCGATATGCAAAATTATGCTGTAATGTCTTGCCGATAAGAGGAATACGTTAACTGACGTGCTCAGGGTGTGCTGGTGATTAGATCACGTGAGCAGTGTGGCTCATTCTTGAGGCAAAGTTTTGTCTGAATGATTATTAGATTCACTGTTTTGGATCGCTGCATTTAATCTGTGAAAGCAAGTACAGAATGAAGCGTTTGATGTGTGATAGAGTAAACAGTAATAGCAAGTGCAGCGGCAGCCTCCCCCAGGTCCTAATGCCTGTTCGGTAAGGGGTTTTAATCTGTAGGGGCGCTGTTGGCATACTTCTAATTAAATTAAATGTAAAATAGCCTACATAAATAATATTTAGACTGTGTTTGTGATTAAATAAAGCAGTAATTGATGTCACGAGTAATGGCACAAGGGCAGAGCTAGTGATGTGAGGGGTAAACGCTGGGATACACGACAGGGGAAAAGCTGAAGCTGATGCTTCACTTTGTATCACTGACACCAGTCATGAGGGAATACGTTACCCTTAAACACTGAAAAGATATTAGGATATTACGACAACATTACTCTTAGGACATCGTAAACTAATTTGTTTCATGAATATATGATTTAACCTGATGGAGGACGCGCTCAGGCAGTCTCTCTCTCTCTCTCTCTCTCTCTCTCTCTCGTGCGCTGTTTAGACATGTTTTGTGCTGTTGATCATGGTCATCATCCCTAATAAATAAAACATTTATTCATGCTTGGGTGTCAGCGGTGAATCCAGTAGCGAGAAATCCCCCACCACTAACTGCAAACTGGCATTTCAGATAACTTCCAGCGATCCAATCAATTCTCGAAGGATGAAATCAAGTCCCGCCCTCTCATTTCAGATGCCGTTTGCTCGGATATACGTCACAGTAGAGAAGAAAAGACAATCGCAACTTCCGTTTCATGCCGACTTTAAAATAAAATGTTAGGGTTAACACTGCATCTTTCTGGGGGAAAACTGCAGCGATATATAGTTTATTTATAGTTAATTACTACTGTCATGTACATAACGTTATAATGAGAACACCGTTTAAAAAAAAAAAAAAATGTTGTGCATTCTTAGGGTTTCGCTGATGTGTAATATTGACACGTATCTTTTAATCAAAACATAAAACATTTATTTTTGTATCTGGAGGCATCCGTTACACATTTTCCCTGTGTGTTAACGTCAGTAATTATGACTGTCGAATGTCTGACATTACTCTTGGTAATGTATTGCCCTCCGCCCCCAAACATGATTCGACTATCAGTCGACTATCAGAAAGATTCTAAAGTTCTGATTTGACTGTAAATCCTTAGTCGGGGACACCTATAATATGGTAAAATTTTTGAAATGTTAATGAAAGATGTCTTTCCAGGCTGCATTTATTTGATCTACAGTAAAGACAGTAATATTGTGAAATATTATTACAATTTAAAATAACTGCTTTTGAATATATTTTAAGTATGTAATTCCTGTGATATCAAAGCTGAATTTTCAGCATTTTCACATCATCCTTCATAAATCATTATAATATGCTGATTTAGTGCTGAACAAACACTTTTTCTTACCTATCATCGATATTGAAAACAGTTGATTTTTATGGAAATCATTACACATTTTTTCAGGATTCTTTGATGAAGAGAACATTTGAAAGAATTGCATTTATTTGAAATGGGAATCTTTTGTAGCAATATAAAAGTATTTATGGTGACTTTACTAAACCTTAGTGGAAAAAATAAATATGCATTATTACAATTAAATGCATTTATTTTTCCTGAACAGACATGAGTAATTAAGCTTAAATAACCTATATGACTCAATTGGTTGACTTATTATTGGATATGGTTTATTTTGTAGCATCCCTGCCACAGTTATTCACCCATCCATTGTTCGGTTGGGCCTGCAGTACTCTCAGGGCATTATAGCAGGATCCAATGCTCGATCTGTGGCCCTACTACATGCCTTTAAACAGGTAATACATAATAAAACCTATAAAATGGCTAAACAGTTCTTAATTTTGGATTGAATTAGTGTTTAACACAAACTAATTAGTGTTTAATTAGTTTTGTATTATTTTTTTATAGGTTATTCAAGACTATAGCACACCTCCAAATGAGGAATTGTCAAGGGACCTTGTGAACAAGCTGTCGCCCTATATCAGGTTCACCTTCATCCTTTCATCTCAGATGTAGATGTGTTTTATTTGATCTCCAATGTTACATGGAAACAGATGTTTAACAAACAATGCAAATTCTCATTATGCCTGCAGTTTTCTCAGCCAGTGTCGACCGCTTTCGGCCAGCATGGGCAATGCCATCAAATATATCAAGAAGGAAATCTCAAATATACCCAGTCAATGCAAAGAAGAAGAGGTAAAAATATCACTGAGTCACTAGTTTAGAGATATTAATATACAGTATTCTTCCTGTGAATTTCTCAAAGCAATGTTTTCTCAACAGGCCAAAGGGAAACTGCAGGCATGTATTGATAGTTACATAAATGAGAAGATCATTTTGGCTTCTGAAGCCATTTCTAAGTATGCTATTGAGAAGATAAGTAACGGAGATGTCATTCTTGTTTATGGCTGGTAAGATTTTTCAGTTACTTTATGTAATTTTGTAATAGTCTGGATTCATTCAGAAGTGCCTTTCTTGTCTTTTTCCAGCTCTTCACTTGTCAACCACATTCTGTGCGAAGCTTTTGAAAAGCAGAGGAAGTTCAGAGTCATAGTTGTGGACAGTCGGCCCAGACTGGAGGGCAGAGAGGCGCTAAGGCATCTGGTGAAGAAAGGCATCCGATGTACTTACGTGCTCATATCTGCCTTGTCCTACATTCTGCCTGAAGTGAGTCATTCTTTTCAGTAAAGCTTTTTGCAAGCACTTTTTATTTTTAGCTCATTGTGAGGTAAGGTGATTTCTTACCAAAGTGCATGTACTTTCAAAGGATTGATTATGTGTGACATTAGCATTTGCTAAAAATACAGCTTAATTATGGTTTGGTACTTTATTTCTTAACAATACACAGTAGCAACTGAAGTGGTGTTAATAGAACAAAGATAACTGCTTGGTTTTATCAAATTTAACCACTTTCTTTAAGAACACTAAAGAGTTCAGAACAGCATGTGCACTTTATATAAGTATGCTTTTATTACGGACATTCTTAGATGGCAATTACAGTGTTATTTCAGATAAATATATGGCACTGCAAGGTTCTGAATTTTTAGATTGTTGTGTTAACATATAGTATGCACTACTGTTCAAAAGGTTGAGGTCACTTAAGATTTTTTTTGTTTTTGAAAACACAGTAAATCAGCAATAATGTGAAGTAATATTACTATTTAAAATGACTGTGTTCTATTTTAATATATTTGAAAATGTAATTTATTCCTGTGATGGCAAAGCTGAATTTTCAGAAGTCATTACTCCAATTTTCAGTGTCACTTTATCCTTCATTTTTGTGTTTCAAAAGAACAGTATTTTTAAAAATAGAAATCTATGATAAATGTCTTTACTGTTACTTTTGATCAATTTAATGCATAAATGCTCAATAAAATAATTAATTTCCTACCATAAAAAATAAAATTATGGTAGTGTGATCACACTGATCCAACTGACTTTTATGTTGTCATTAAACAGCATTGTTATCTGAATGCTGAATCAGAACCTGGACTCTGCACTCTTTATTTCCAGGTATCCAAGGTATTTCTTGGTGCCCATGCACTCCTTGCTAATGGATATGTGATGTCACGTGTGGGAACTTCCCAGATTGCCCTGGTAGCAAAAGCCTACAATGTACCAGTGCTGGTCTGCTGCGAGACCTACAAGTTCTGTGAACGAGTGCAGACTGACTCTTTTGTATCCAATGAATTAGGTAACTCTGTGATGTTTGGCTTATTTTATTTTCTAAGTAACATATATATATATATAGGTATTCAAACACAAAAACATTATTTTTTTATAGATGACCCGGATGACCTAATTGTGACCAGAAATGGGAAGACCCAACTAGAGAACTGGCAGACTGTTAAATCACTGGGGCTTCTGAACCTGGTGTATGACGTGACGCCACCAGACTTTGTGGACCTTGTGATCACTGACTTGGGCATGATCCCCTGCACCTCTGTGCCTGTGGTACTGCGAGTCAAGAACGTAGATCAGTGAAGAGCAGACGAACACGGTTCTGCTTCCCTCTTGCATCTGCACATAAAAGAGTCTGTGCACACGGGGCTTCTGGCACCCAATAAACATATCTATGAAATGGAACAAGCTTTTCAAATAAAGCCACAGTTTATGTCCTCACAAGTGGGATCCATTTAACTTCAAATTGTATAACTGGTTCAATTCCAGTTTCTAAAAAAAAAAAAGTCCACCTAATGAGATTTTCTTTGGAAAATTCTCAAATTAGAACTTAGAATTGTTTTACACAAGATCAAGAATGTCAGATAGCTTTGTTCTTGTGTCAGATCCACGAAATTCAAGAAAGTGTCTATAAAGCCTGTGTGCTTTCAATTTTGTCCCATCATGGTGGTCAGTGCATAGACAAACACAAGAAACATCTATCATCCTTTTTGGATAGTTTCTGTTGCCAAAGTCCTTTCATAGATGTGACAAAGGGAAAAAGAACATGTGCAAATGTGTGTAAGATCATGCAAAAGCTGAATGTGTTGCATAAGAGGTTTTGTTTGTATTACCAAAACCTTGGAAACGCTACAGAAAAATAAATGGTTTAGATAAAAAAAAACTGCTGTTGGCTGATTCTTTGTGATATTGTGACGTATCTTTATTTTAGGTACCAGGCTGCCAAGGTGCATGCTGAATTCCCTACCACAATACTACAGAAATGACATGTTTTTGTCAATAATGTATGCAAGTATTCTACTAATAGTGTGTCCTTCTATATATCTCAGATGAAACCGATTCCCTTTTACACTCTTACGCTGCCAAAAAGAGAAAAGCATACAGTCACAGAGGTTGAAGGATCATCAGTTAGGATATAATGTGACATCTGTAAACAGCAGGATGTGGCAGTAACGATCTACATTTTTCACAAATAACAACAGTCCTACAACATACATTTCCACATCGTTTGTAAAATTAATTATTTTTCTACGTCAAAAACGCAAATTTTTCAGTAAACATTTAAAAATGATAATATTTGTCAAAGCAACACAAAATATTTGTCCTTAATCATTGTTAAAATACATCAGTGCTTCACTTTGACATGTTTAGAGTCTTAACATCTGTCAGAAATGTGGCTGCCCTCTAAACACAATCAGCGAGGTCAGTCTACGATCAGTTTTCCCTTTACAGATCAGCCTTGTCAAGGCTGTGAAAATGTGTCAGTATTCATTAAAGCATTCAAAAAAGGTACAAATAAAAAGATTTAAGGACCTTGAGGGTTAAAGGAAAGTAAAATATTCAACACAAACTGTACAAACATTTAAAAAAAAATTAATATCATGCAAACCTGCTTTTGGCAAGTTTAAGAAACAAGAAACTCAAATGTTCTGCAGATGGCTCATACCGTCCAGTGTATGAAACTCTTTGGTGTCTCCTGCACCATTTTCAGCAAGCTTGATGCATTTTGTGGCTCCACTGTCAGCCCAACAGTCAGTTTTCTTTAAAAACTCAAGTGTTCTTGACCTTTCGTCTTTGTGTGAACCAGAGTAAAGTTGAAACCACAACTGTAGATCCGGTTAGTATCCCAAGCACCTCACCTATAGGAAACTCGCCCTGCAATTGTTAAAGAATAATAAACGTGTGCGATAAAGGAGTAATGGCCAACCAGTTTGGGATGATTTGATGGAGGTCTCACCTGTCTCATGCACTTGTATCCGTGGAAATTATGCAGACAGCTACACTCAAAGAACCCTGGTCCATATGGGCTGCAGAATGAGTTTTCAGGGCAATCCCAGGCTGAAGAGGCAAACCATAATCAAGAAATGCATTGAAATACATTCATTTTTTTGACTGAGATCCCAGTTTATTAATTACTTACGCATCTGTGCAGTCTGCTTGCAAATATTTTTCTGTCCTTCGCAGACTTTGGCATTGTTTTTCACTTCAACCTTCTCCCATGATGCATTGCCCCCTGGACACTCCAGTTTTGAGGGTAGTAAACTAAGTAAAGATTTGTCAAGTTAACTCAATGCGTTTAATTTAATTTAATTTAAATAAACTATTTTCAGTCTTTTAGATCTTTTAAATGCCATGGACCCATGGATGAATATCATCATCACAATACCCAATCTATACTGTGAAATAAATAATAAAATACATAAACATAAATTGAAAAATATTTCGTTTTTATTATAGTTACAGTATTACATCCTTTCCACAGCACATACTGTTAGATGTATTATTTATTTAAATATTTTTTTATTATTTTTGATTTTTTGATATTATCTATTACACTTTTTCTAAAAAAAAAAAAAAAAAAATGAATGTGCCCCCTGATCTCCAGATCCCAGCTGAAAACCCCTGACTTAAGTGTTATAAACATGATATAAAGTGCTCATGCATAACTTACAGTTGGGTAAGATGGCTGAAACCCTGAAATATGAAATCACTCAGATTGGAGATCGGGTTGTTGGAGAGGTCTCTGTGAAAACAACAGTTAGGTATTCAATTTAGTTTTAAAAATGACATTATCATGATAAAAACCTGCTCTGGTACATACATTATGAATGCTGTGGATGAATTATACAGGTGCTCTACATGACTAATAGAGCAGTTTGCCAAGTCCAACCTAAAACAGTACAGTACAGTTAGATTTACACATAGAAAACAAATGTCATAATTAGAAAAACTTTAGAATACAAGAAAGTGTTCCTACCCTATAATGTTGTCTACATTGCTGGTATTATTGTTTTCAAAACAGCAGCGTCCCCTAATATGGCCTTTTGTTAGGCAGAAATCCCAGACAGGACTGTCTTGTCGTACAGTCCCTTCACACATTTGACATAACTAGCGAAAACAAAGGCGAAAGCTTTAAAATCATAAAACAACATGCAATGTTTTAATTTACGACAGTGATGACAAATGGCAACAATGTAACTTATCTACTGTAGCATGTAAGTATTATTTAATTACAGTCATACAGTCTCACCTCTGCGTTAATATCCTGGCTGTCGACATATACATTGAATAAAACAATAGAAACAGTACATAAATAAATAATAGATGCTGTAACGCTAGCTGTCATTTTCGCCAAAACAAAGTCACGTGACTCGATGATCTTGTGACGATCAAGTGCCGCGACCCCATTCGTGACAACAAGGCGGCGCAAATATTTTGCATTTCTTACTGTGAAATTTCAATAGAAACGAAACACTGACAAAACACAGGTTGCTTTTACACGATTCATGTTATTGAACTGATATAGATCATTGTCGCCATACCATCGCCATTTATATTCAGTCTGGAAATTTAAAATAAGGCACATTCCACGAATTCGGATGACTTTTTTACTTAATATTTAATTAACATATCAAACATAAAATTAAACTCTCATAACAACAAGTGGTTTGGCTACAAAAAAATAGTTATCCCCCCATAAATGTGGATTTTGGACTGCCCCAGTTTAGAGGTGACACTCACAAGAAATATAAATATATATATAAATAATAATAATAATAATAATAAATAAAAGTTTAAAAAGTAAAGTAAATGAAATAATTAAGTTAAATTTAAAAAAATAAATAAATAATCTCATTCCATGTGCCAATTTGTTGCGTGCATTTGTCAAGATATACCATTCAGCTGTTACCAAAGTTACTGTGATAAATATATATAATATCTTTCAGATATGGTACATTTAAGTTTATCCATAACTATAATACTAACGACAAAACACTATGGTGACCTGTTGGGTTAATTTAGGCAATCCTATTGCCCATTTTGGTGCTTTTTAATTAATAAATTTGATAACATTTGTCTATTATTTTATTGTGTAATGTTTATTGCTATGAAGTTGTAAAAACGTATTATACTAGACATAACAGGGCAATATATATATATATATATGTATATGTATATTAAGTTTGACCTCCTTAAGTAAACTTTTGCTAAAGCACCTCCTTTAATTTTTCTGAGAGAAAAAAAGAAAATAGCTCAAATCACAAAGATGGTTTAACCTGCTGTTTTGAGAAATGATTTAGCTAATGTTTAAATACTCTTTGATGCAGTTTAACCGCGTTGCTTGTATCACACAGCCATTTTTGAGCCCATTTAAATGTTAAACTTAAGTACAAGTTTATGTCGTTACGGAGACTGTTTACTACAAACTACGCTTGCGACTTGTTCATGCCAAAGGATGTCGAAAGAACACTTTTGCGCAATGCCTCCCCCCGCTCCAGTGCAATGGTTTGATCCAGACTGTTGCAATGCTTCGGGAGCGCGCAGATACATATTGAATACATTACAGCAGAGCGGCTTCATCTGTAACGCAGGAAGGTTTCGCTTCAATGCAGACTGATGTGTGTTCTTAAATCGGAGCACAATATCGGTATCTCGAAATGCATGCTGCGACAAACAGTTTCTTCATTTGTTTCCTCTCCATACTCGTTCGTTCGTATGTACCAATGTAGGTAGAAACGGGGGCTGTAGACATCCGCGGAGCACCTTTATGTGGAGTAATCTGAAAGTTCATTGGATCGTGGGCCTCGCAACGACACTTGTGTGTTTTGCAGACTCGACTCCTACATTGTTTTCCAGCGCGCTAGCAAAAGAGAGGACAGATTAAGCCATAAATTGCCGACAATGAACGTGGAATTACCTCCCGTTGCAACATGGCTGCTGCTTAGATGTTTATTGGAGAAGTTCAGCCCTGAACATTAAGAAAGTTTTTTAAATAATCCACGTCGCAAGAAAAGAACTTTTCTGTCGTAATCCAGCTCTGGACTGGATCGGAGCGAGTGTAGCTCGCCGTCATTCAGTCTGGACCCTGCATGACAGCAGAACAACGCCGAGGGCTTTCCTTTTAACAGCATTTTCGACTCGGTCAAAGACTTGATCTTACAGTAGAAAATGCATTTCTCCATCCCCGAGACGGAGGTCCGCTCCGATGAAAATGGGTCGATTTATGTGGTAAGTATGGTGGAGGTCAAATAAGCGATGCGTCTAGCTTTTACATTTGGAGACGCTGTAGAATAGAATAGCGATGCTTTGAATCATTGTGAACGAATCTTTTCAGTGAACGAATCTTTCGCTGATTGACGGAAACGTGTCCGTTAGTCTCGTTCACATCAAGAAGAGAAAGAGGCGGAAGAATTATGAATATATTAAAACCACTATGAACGTAATTTCTTCATTTAGGCTATTGTCTTCGTTTAAAATCCTTCACATGGAGGTAAATTATAGATGCACCGTATTTTGATATTTACTGTATGTCGAGGGGAAATGTCTATAGGCTAATGTTTACAGTTTCTGGAGTCTCTTACTAGATATGTAGAAATGCAGTTTTTAATAAAGGATAACAAGACTCGATTTTTTTTATAAACGAATTGGTTGAGTGATTTAATGATTCACTCATTACATATGCCAACACATTCTGGCAGAATAAGAATAAAGATTAAACAAAGTTGAATCTTTCTAGTGAAGGGATTAATAAAATGAAACCCAACTACTAAATATTAATATGGAATAGATATGAATATCCATACATCTATTGTAAGATTATGGCTAATGTTTATTTAAAAATATGTACATAATTTGTCATTTTCTTTTCAATCTTACATTTGTCTATTTATTTGATTTAATTTCAGTCTTAAAATTGCAAGATTTTACATGCATCCCTTTACATCTTAATGAAATTTGCCTTTACAGCCACCAAAAATGATTGAATTTGGATTCAGATCAGGAAGTTTTGCTCCAAAAACACTCCAGCTAGCATCTTCTAGAGTTGTTGTTGTGTGAATTGGATTCACAATGTCTCAGTTCTTCTGGCATCTCTCCCGCAGCCATATGCAGTGCAAGATTGCCATTTCTTTCAGCATAACAGTTATCCAGCCTAACTGGAAACAAAGCTGGCTCACTATGAAGACATGACACTTAATTTGTCTATGAAGCAGCGAGTAGAGCCTATCAATAACAGACAGCTTCAGTTTGGCTCCTGAGGTTACATCTGTATTGCAGTGAACTGTGGATTGATTACAAAGCATATTTTGCCTGAATCCTTCCTCGTAGGTGTCTGCAGATGCAGTGCAGATGTGCAGCCTGTGGTGTTGACTCTCCTTAGCCACCAAATGATTTGAATAAGGGCTGATATAATTTATGAGCTCCACTGTGCACATGGATGCTCTCAGCACTCTTAAAACACCTCCAGGAGACCCGCACAGGTTTTACTGCACAGACCTGAAGATACTGTGAATCATTCCTAACAGATTGACTGCAAACATTGTTTGTGTCGATCTGTGACTGTGGTTCAGAGAGAATTTCTCCATCACAGATCGTCTCAATAGATAAGTCTTTCAAGGCCACTGAGATATAAATTGGTCAGATGTATGAATCGCACTGACTTTTTACGGCTTTTATATTTTTGTTTCACTTATGTTCATGATAAGATATTTATTGTTTTGCATAATTTAAATATTTTGCATAAACCAGTTCATCCAGTTACTGGTCAAGAGGGGGATTGGGAATATTTTTTTTTGTTTTTTTTTGCTTTTGAATGTCTCTTCTGTTCAGCAAGGCATTTACTTGATCAAAAAAATACAGTAGAAATTGTGAAATATTATTTAAAATAACTGTTTTCTGTGTGAATAGTTCTATATTTTAAAATGTAATTTATTTTTGTCATGCAAATGTTAATTTGTCACATGATCCTTCAGAATATGCTGATTTGCTGATCAAGAAACATATCTGATTATTATTAATTTTGAAATCAGTTGTGCTGCTTCATATTTTGTGGAAACCATGATACAGCGACAAACGTTTGTATGGAGTTAGAAAAAAAATTAATTAGTTCATTAAGGATGCATTAAACTGATGAAAAGTGTCAATAAAGACATTTATAATGTTACAAACAAATAAAATATTCAAACAAATGCTGTTCTTTTGAAATTTCTATTCATCAAGGAATCCAGAAAAATAAGGTGTATCACGGTCTCCACTAAAATATGAGCTTCAGCACAAGTGAAGACTGATGCTAAGAATTCAGCTTTGCATCACAGAAATAAATTACATATGACAATATATTCAAATACAAAACAGTTATTTTAAATTATAATAATATTTAACAATTTTGTATTATTATTAATCAAATAAATGCAACCTTTGTTAGCAGAAGAGACATAAACATAAAACTGATTTAAAAGCTGAGATAGATGCTTTGTTCCTCTCAGTTGTAAGTGGTTTTCTTCAGACATCTAAAGCACAGTGTTGTTTTACTCTATATTTGTCTTATTCTAAATCTGTCTTACTCTATATTCGACAGGGAGTTGCATATATGCTTTGGAGCCGTTCATGTCACCAAATATGCATACTTTGTTAAAGTCAGTGGACTGTGATTTAAATGGCAGACTTACTGTTCAAAGACGAGGGCAAAAATATATTGTATTTCCTGAAGACTTGCATACTCATTCTTCCTTTTTTATATTTCACGACAAGTAAAGGCATGGCAGTTGCATCCTACCTCTGTCAGTAGACTTGTTCTGGCTTTGACATCTTTGATGACTCATATGTATTAGCTGTGTAGCGCTGGTTGCATGCCGTGCTGTCAATAATTGGGTCATTTCGTGCTGTACATATTTGCAGAAGTCTTTTTAAGAGCATTGAATGCATGTGAATTCTGTGAGGTCTGATGAGACCATTCTTAAAGTATCCACAGTAAGATGGAGAACATTACACAGCATCCTCCTGAAACAAAGTCAAACAAAGAAAAACATTTTTGGGTCAGTACTGCTCAGTATTTTATGTGACTTACTCAATTTGATTGCAGATTTTAAACGCCACACCACCCACAAGAATGCCTTAAGAAATGTTTTTCCTGTGTTTGAAACAGTACCCTTCATATTTGGTTTCTCCATTCTGAATTAAAAGTTCCCTAGACACATTTTGATTTGTGCTGTAATTTAAGTAGTAGTCCAGTTTCTCACTTACTTTTAAACACTTAATGATGATGAACACCAAAATGAGTAGTCAAAACAACAACAAATCAGGAAATCAGACAATAGTGCAAAAATGTGTTCCTCAACACCAAAACAGTGAGCTTACTTTCCTTTGACAAAAAATGGTGGCAAGAAGTCCATGCATATCGAAATGTGATTATTGTGCCTTCCTGGTTGTATTTGTTGGCATGGATGCAATATCAGCAACAGCTGGAAAGCTTCTGGGGAGAAAAAGAAAATGGTGAACTGTATGACCTTGGTTTCCAGGCTCAGTAAGGGAAAACCACTTTAGAAACGTCTTGGTTTTTGTGGTATGGCTAAAATAATAACAAGACCCAACTGACACAATTGACACATAGTCTTTGATTTTAGTGTCAAAATGTGTTTCACTTTAAAATCACTAGCCTGTTCCCATGTAATAACTTGATTTTTGTGTTGGAAAAAACCCCAAAGATTTTTAATCTTTTCTTGAGTATCATATCAGCATATTAGAATGACTTCTGAAGGATCATGTGACTTTGAATATTGGAGTAATGCCTGTTGACAATTATCTTTGCCATCACAGGATTAATAAATACTATTTTAAAATGTATTCAAATAGAAAACAGCCATTTTAAATTGTAATAATATTGTTGTCATTTTTACTGCATTTTTAATCAAATAAATGCATCCTTGGTTAACACAATGTATTTTTTTTTTTTTTTTTTTTTATCTTGCTCTGAACTATTCAGTGTTTATTTTTATAATGTGCAACTGTTTTTCCTTCTGCAGGCTTACAATATCCATGTGAATGGTGTTTTGCATTGTCGAGTACGTTACAGCCAACTCCTGGGCCTCCATGAACAGGTGAACACACATTTTCATCACGACCTTCATTTCAGAAATTAGTATTGCACCCATCTTTTTCAAGGATTGACACATGGAAAGCTGTTTATTTCAAAACTGTATTGAAACATTAGTTACAAATCACTGGCTATAAAATCAACCACTTAATAATCAGTTAGTGCTGTGGATGCGGAGATGTGAAATGTGTTCGGGAAATGCAATGCTTCTCTGAAACTGAGGAAGTCAAATATAATTAGATCAAAATTACTGTAGACCTCACACACACACACACAGTATACTTATACTGAAAATAGATTGTTGTGATTTTAAATTAATCGTTTTCTGAATCGAATACTACAGTTATTAATATGAACGTCTGTTGTATTATGCACTATTTTGGATATGACTGGGCTTCAGTTAGCCTAAAAACATCTCTAATTTGCTTCAGATAGTACTGAGGATGTGTGAGGAAAAACACATTTGGACAGGATTATAATCACAAAGTTTGCCTGTGAAACACAAATTGAAAATTGAAAAATGTAGCTGTGATCATATTCACCAGTACTGAGTAGGTCACAATGGTGGGAAATATTTTGAGTGGTCACCCACTGATAGCATTCTTATAAAAGGATCTGCCTATTACCATTCTAACATCTACCAATTTCACAGACACTAAGTTCCTCATGAATGAGAGAGTACTTCAGTGATCTCAGCATTAACAGCATGCTGTGTTGTTTCACCGCCACTGTTGCTAGGTAACAGGGCGTTGCGGGCCTAGTCAGATCATACGTGGTCATATGATGCAATCCGTAGAGGCGGTCATGGTGTGAGGCTTGTGGTTAACCCTTAAAATGGGCCTTTAAATGAGTATAACTTTATAAACTATCCTTTTGAAAAACAAAACAAACAAAAAAATATTATTTATATTATGATATTATAAAAAAATTATATTTATATATTATTAATAAATATATATTAGAGATGCACCAATTGCAATTTCGATTTCCAATTTTTTGTTAGTGTAAACTGCCAATACCGATTTTTGCCGATTCCGATTTTCTTTCTAAGAACTATCATTTACATGTACAAACAAAAATCTATACTGGTTTTCTTTTATTTCGATGCAAAAAGTGCATATTAAATGTCATCTTTCACATCAGCTTCTTACATTGTTTCAATTAATTCAGTTAAAATAATAAGAAACTGTAGAGTTGTTACCATTTAAATGATATCAGTATCAACAAACTCCATCTTTCCATATCTCTCTCTTAAAATTATTCAACAATTCTATATTTTTCACCAAATATTTATATTTTATCTTATTTCAGCTCCATGTCAATTATTGAAAATTCTTTTTAGTAGTTTTAGTTTTAGTTATCAACACTGCTGAATACATTTCCATGTCATTTTCTTATTGTGCTGTTGAATAAAATCCCAATAACACAGATGGAGCAACAGCAGGCATAGTTTTAGTAGATGCTGTGAAGTGTAAGCAGATTTATTAGCTTGGTGCCTGAGAGACCCGCAGTCAGCATGTAGGACAGAGCAGTGCACAGCGGCCAAGGGCAGGCAGTGGTCAGTTTAATTTTGTCCTCTCTGAATAACCAAACATTCTGTTTTCAGAGTTTGACCTCATCAGTTTAAAATGAACTTCTCTCCTTGTTTCCTTTCAGATAAAAAAAGAATATGGAAATAATGTGGTGCCGGCTTTTCCACCAAAAAAGATCTTCACCCTCACACCGGCTGAAGTCGATCAGAGGAGAGAACAGCTAGAAAAATACATGCAAGCTGGTGAGAAGCATCTTCTTTTGTCTGAAAAGTTCACAAAAAAGTTTTGAGACTAGACTCTGAACATTACAAAATTCACTTTTAACAGATATACAAATATACAAAAAGAAATACCATTCAAAAGTTTGCGGTTGGTAGTATTTTTTTTAATGTTTTTGAAAAAAACATCTCTTCTGTTCACCAAGGCTGCATATATTTGATGAAAAAATACAGTAAAAACAAGTAATACTGTGAAATATTTAGTGCTGCCCTTGACTAAAGATTTTTCTGGTCGACTAATAGTTGTTCAATTTAAGCATTAGTTGACTAATCGCACATTTGTTAATAAACCATTTAAATCATTATAATGAGCCTTTAATTGCCTACATAGCCTAATAAGCTCTCAAGAACATGCATAAAGCTTGATACCAAGATGGCAGAAAGCGCATCCTGTTTGCTTTCATTTTACAGAAGAGTGTTTTGTTGTTATTGTGAGTGCACACAAATAAATGTGGAGTCTTTATATTTGGCCATGTATATTTGGCCACCAGCTGACACAGCCTCTATAATTACTTCAACAAAAAACATGTGGACATCACAACCCTTACAAAAATTAACCATGGTTTTATCGTAGTAAAACTGCTGTTTTTTCTTTTGCGTGATTTCTGAATACTTGAGACCATAAAATCAATCAGACATCTGTATTAATAAAATAATAGCCATAGGTAACTGTCTAAAGCTACAATTGTAATTTGTAAATAATACAATTTAATTACAATTTATTTATACTTTTATATTTTATTAAAGTTCTATTTTGACCCCTATAGTAGGTGGGGTTTTTGTTTTGTTTCGTTTTTTTACTTCCATAATATTTGAGGGAGGGGGCACAACAATACAATCCTGCTTAGGGCACCCATTTGGCCAGCAGCGGCCCTGATGTAGTTTAACAGGTTATGAGTGAGGTTTTCTCCACACAAAAGGAAATCAGCGGTGTTGGCAGCACCAAGAGCCGTTTGCTCTAATCCATTCCAGCACTGGCACTTTCCATCGAACAAGCTAAGCCTTGTTGAGCTTATTTGCTCACAGTCTGGAGCTGCTCTTGGCTGGGGCTCCCCTCAGTTACATCATTGTGAAACACGGTTATGGAAAATTAACTGACACAAACACACAAGCTGTTCAGAGCGAATATTTCGTTAGTTTGTGCAAATGTCTTGTGGTTGTTTGCTTGTGTGCTATATTGGAAGTAAAAATAAACATTATAGTTTATGTTGGTCTGTTTGCCGCCAGCATTTTTTTTTTTTTTTTTTTTTTTTGTAGAACTGAGGTTATTATTAGTCAGAGAGGCATGGTTGTATTTTTTAAAGAAAGGCTGCATTGTATAGTCAGATTAGTTTGCGTTTACATGATTTTGACAAATTATTTTTTTCATTATGGTTCAATTGAGACGCAAGAATAAGAAACTTCTCAGTATAATCTCAATATACACAAAAACATTCTGACAATCATTCTACAAACTTTCCCAGAGGAAATTTGTACCTTGAACCTTTAAAGGACTGTCACAGACTAACCACATCTAATACTTTGATAAAAACAATGCCACGTGCATTGGCCTTGCTGTCAAGTAGCATTAATGTGTTCAGTTTGCGGCAGCAAATATTTCGGGAGGTTTGTTTTGATGAACTAGTCATCATTCAAAACGATGTGGTGTACAGTAAAGATACACATGAAGTACACTTAAGTACAATCTTGATGCACTTTATTTTAAGTGGCTTATGTCTGTGTACTTGCATTTATAATTGTGTTGTATATAATCCTATAATAAAGACTTTTTTTAATTATCTCCCTACAGTGCGTCAGGACCCCATTCTGGGATCCAGTGAGATGTTCAACAGCTTTTTGAGAAAAGCTCAACAGGTAGAATTTCTATACTCTTTTTATTTGGTAAAGACTTTTAATGATTTATCTTAATTCCATAATTTAATATCATAATTGCAAATCTAGTATATGAATTGTTTTTGTTAGAAATATTGTACACATATGAAAATGTATTGTAAGTTTACAGATCCAGAGCCTATGATGAAAAATAAAACTGAATTAGGAGGAACTAAATTGGGTTTTCCTTTCCATGTTCAAAAATATCCTTGCCATTTTTCTGCCTCTTTACTTGCCTTTAGCAGTAAACGTTTGCATAATTTATGTTATGCATTCAACTTTATGCATCTAA
The DNA here is from genome assembly GCF_936440315.1 of Barbus barbus. Classification (NCBI taxonomy): domain Eukaryota; kingdom Metazoa; phylum Chordata; class Actinopteri; order Cypriniformes; family Cyprinidae; genus Barbus; species Barbus barbus. Next base: position 13,707,905 of record NC_136742.1, on the reverse strand, counting down.
ATACAGAAGTTACACAGTTGTCTGTCAAAAAACTTTAATCGTTTGAATCTGCCTTTCTCCAACTCCCCCATTTTTTCTAAGAATACTGCAAAAAGTTTTAGGGGAAAAAAACAATTTCCTGGTCATCCAATAAAAGGGTTAAACATTAGTCCGTCTGATTTATCTCGTTTCTTCATTAAGATATGCTCATGTGTGTTGAATGAAGATCCAGTCCATGTGCCTCACTTCCTTACATTCCTCCACCATCCTGTACTACATTTGTTGCCTGAATCACATAGATTGCATTCATTCTTCAGGAATTTCATTCCCCAAAGCACATAGATATTGGCAATTTTGCAGTCAGATCCCGTCCGTCCCCACGGCTGCCCATCAGAGAGCAGTCTGCAGGAACAGAATAGAAGATTAGACTTGGCCTTGCGTTTTCATTTTCCAATCTCTGTAAAGATCAGCTGCTGCTCTGAGACCCTCTGCCTCAGCGGGAGATGAAACATGCAGGAAGAGGGGGGGGGAAATGAATTTGCAAAAAGCAAACGATAGGATAGTGAAAGAACAGTGACGCTACTTGTTATTCATTAAAATGTCAGCAATGTGGTGTTTTGACACTTATTACCAAATTTATCTTCTCTAAGCATGTATATCTTGCAATATCTATACACAAAGCTCAAAGCGTTTCATTTATTCTAAAATGAAAGCGCCCTCTGATGTGAAAACTGGAATACACAGGAAATGAAACTGCTCTGACCATGTGTTTTTTTTTCTATTCCGTGTTCCTGGAGTGTGTGATTTAATGTTATCCATACTGCAAGTTCATCAGAATATTCTGAGATCAGCTGAATCTGACAGGAAGCATCAGAAGTTGAATTGGAGTTCAGCATGAAGGTGTTTCCCTAAACCCTTTTTAAAGTGCATCACTGTTTGGCTGTGCTGCAGGAGACCCAGCAGATTGCCACTGAGGAGGTGCAGCTAGAAATCTACCTGTCCAATGGCCAGAAGGTCAAAGTTAACATCCTCACATCGGACCAAACTGAAGATGTTCTGGAGGTGAGAATGTTTTCACAAAAATATTAAGCAATACGACTGTTTGCAGCATGACTAATAAAGGTTTTTGAGCAGCAAATAAACATATTGGAATGATTTCTGAAGGATCATGTGACACTGAAGACTGGCATAATGGCTGATGGAAATTCAGCTTTGTCATCACTGGAATAAATTAAATTTTTTAATATATTCAAATAGAAAACAGTTAAGTCATAATATTTCAGAAAATTACTGTTTACTACATTGATCAAATATATGCATAAGACATTTAGAAGGCAACATAGAACATTAACTACAACATTTTTTGATGAATCTTGATTAATCATTATTTAAATGTTTGACGCATTTAATATAGACTTTCTTCCTTTTTTAAATTCAATGAAAACATACAACATGTGTTGTACTGAGCCTGTGTTAAAAAATATGCACCCTGCACCCATATGCAGCACGCACTGCTTTCTGCTGTGCTATTCAAGCACACTGATGGCCCAAAGCGCCCTTTAGCACCTGATGAAAGTGAGAAAGTCAAGTGTTAAACATAAAACGGGCATAAATGTAGTGAACTGTAACCTGATCATGGGATCTGCTTGGATGTAATGTTTAACACCTAAAACACTCCTGTAGAAGAAATCCATCCAAAGCACTTTTTAAAGAATGAAACAACATTGTGTACATGATATGATTTGTGTTCTTTACCTATGAATACATATGCAAATCTTGTGAAATGGTTTGCTGTCTTCTCTTGTTGGGTAATAGTGTAGATTAATGATTTTTGATGTCTTTATCAGGCTGTGGCCTCAAAGCTCGACCTTCCTGATGAGCTGGTGGGATATTTCAGCCTCTTCCTGGTTCAGGAGAGGGGAGATGGGGGCTGCACGTGTGAGTATAACACTTGACATTTTTAATTTTAAGATCTTTTAAACATTTGGTAGAAATTGTAAGATATGCTGGCATCAGATGTGGCCTGCTGGCTTTAGCTGGAAAGTGGTTTGGCTGTTGGTAAATGGTATCTAAAAGTCAACATACTTCCTCTGGACTGAATATAAAAGCGATCCTGGCAGCTCAAAAAAGAGTGTTCTGTTGAGATGGCCGCCCACTCTCCACAAAAGTAAACTGAGGTCAAGTAGATTAAACTTTGATCAAGCTGTTGTTGGCATGGCGCACACAGCTCTGCTGTAGGCCTGTAATGCATGTTAGACAAACACCGTTATTATTATTGCTCATACTGGCTTAGGGATTGAACTAAACCCAAACCAAAAGTATTAAACTTCTGGTTTCTCCTTTTTTCTTTTTTTTTTTTTTTTTAGCTCTAAATATGGCTAATACCTCAAATTATGCAGCAAAACCCCTCATACGTTGAATATTTACTTGAAGTACCCCCTGAGATTTGAAGTTAATATTTTAATAATTTACATGCATATGTTCATAGTTTTCCGATGTCATGGTCACATGACATACAGGTAAATTAAAAATATATATTTTGTTTTATTTTGATGCATCACCTGTTTTAAGAACCCAGTCAAAGTTTATTATTATTATTATTACAATTGTTTTTTCTAATTATAAAAATGAATTATTGTTATAATATAGTTGTACTGTACCAGTGCTATTTTAGTTTCATTGATACACTATTATAGCTTTAATATAACATTAATTTTATTAATTAAAATGTTTTAGGGTATTTTACTTTTAGTTAACTGTAATAACTTTGTAGTGTACATTAAGAAAGTAAATCTTTGATAATTCTAAAAAACTCTAAAAACTTTTTGGAAAACTACATTTGGGGAAACCCTATTCTAACCAAGAATATATAGATTTTTGCCTTGCCATCAATAACAGTCAAACAAAGCCCAATAGGGCCCAGTTACTTTGGAGGGTTGGTCATTTTGACATGGGCCAGTAAGAAACTACCCAGAAACTGCATAGCAACATGCTAAAACCTCTCAGAACAACATAGCAACTGTATAGCAACACCCTTTCAACCACATTACATATGTTATAAACATGTTACCAGATAACCAGTTATCAATATTATTTTTATGCATTGAAACATAATACCTTAATGAGCTTTGTGGTAAAACAAGGCATTATGACCTCTGAGAAGAAAGAAATACTGCATTATAGTTGCCTAGAGGTTGGAAAACAACATGAAACAATGGTTCAGTAGAAATAAATGTGCTTTTCTCCTTAGTCTGTTATAAACAATGTTTGTTGAGACGTTGTTGGCAAGAGTAAATGCAACAGCAGGAGTATTCAAATTGGTTGTCACTGTATTGATTGATTGCATATGTCCTGAAATGCCCTGTGCAGAGACATATTACTTGCTCCATCTGAAATTAAACCGATTATGCACTCACTGCGAGGAGTTGTTTGCTCGAGATCATATTTAATCAAATTTTGGCTTTAAGCGAAATGACCAGGATTGCATAATTTTTTATGAACACCCCCCAGGGACAAAATAAATGAATTTCCTCACTCCAGAGTTTTTCCCTTCAATATGTGTCATTAGTTTAGTACAAAGGGCAAATTAATTTGTAAAGAATAGGCCATTTTGTCCTTGATTGTTCTGCTTCCAATTCTGCCGTCATCGTGTTATGGAATTGAACATCTTTCAAAGGATGAATCCCTAGGAGAGCAGTAGAGTTATTGGAAGTGGAATTAATATTTTTTTTAGACTTCACAGACTTGGTCCAGTTCTTGAAACTGAAGGGCATCTCTTCACTGATTTTATGCAGATGTCTGGCAGTCGCTCTCCTTGTCTGGATGTAATGTCGTCGTTTTGTTTGTGGAACTTTCCATGTCTCCTTTTTTATATGAGCTGTCATTGTTTGACTACTTTTAGCACAGAATCATCATGCATCCCTGAGGAATGACATGCCATGTGCCTCCCACTCAGTTGCAAGATCCTTACCTGAAACAGGCTTAATCCTGTCAGATTTGATGAAAAACAGTCCCCAGAAGAATCCTCCACAAAAATGAATCTGGCATCCTGCCCTATCTTGGCAGAAATGCGCATTGGAGAAAAAAAAGTGAGAAAAATAAATGCCTGCAAGCAAAACCTGATTTTCGATTGAGTGCCAGTGGAGCCAAAATCAAGAACTGTGCCAAAAACATGTCAGCGCTAAAAACAGAAAAATCCTACTTTATTATTATTATTGCATTATTTAGAATATTATAGTGTAATTATAATTTTTATTTTTAATTTACAACAATTTTGAGATCTTTACAGTGACAACTATAAGCAACAACCATGCAACCAATTAGAAACGTGGTGATAATGTTTTAATACATATGTATTTATAAAGACATTCCTATCACATAATACCATTCTTGTCTAATAAACATGCTGTCTAATGTCAGACCTCTGAAAGGGTAAGCCAAAGAGTAGAATGACAAGTTGTGACGGCATGCACTATGCTATAGATCTAACTGTCGTCTCTTCTTCTTTTCACACTCCTGTTTTTAATGTTTCTAAAAGCTCAGTGCCCATTTCAGTTCAGTCCCTGGCTTCCATCTCTCCCTCTTTCCCAACTCTAGAGAAAACGTCTTTTCTAACAGCTGCAGCATTTATTCTCTCCCTCCCTCCTTCCCTCCCTCTGTTCTCCCTTCTCTCTCTTGCACAAAGTGATAAACATGTTATTGTGCCCGCTACGGCTTTAGCCAGATGGATTCTCCCCCATCTCACTTTGTTTGTTGTCATTGTTATTACTCTCCAAATGTCCTTGAGCCTGAAGGCACTCATACATTTCATCTGGTCTCTCATTCCCTTGTCCAAACCTCTCCGACCTCCCACGGTGCACCAGACGTGAGAAAACTGCAAGAATTTGAGCTGCCCTACGTGTCCATCACCAGCCTGCATAGTCCCGAGTACCGTATCGTCCTCCGTAAAAGGTACAAAACCTATTTTGGAAGTAATGGTTGAGCATTCGGTCCTACAGCAAAGTGAACAATAAGACTACATTTATGTAGCCTAGAGAGGAAGTTCTTATAAAATGTGTTAATTGTCCTTCTAAATCTATAACAAAAATAGCCTTTTGAAAGGGACAGATCACCAAAAAATTTTAATTCTGTCATCATTTACTCAACTTCATGTTGTTTTAAACTTGTATGTCTGTCTTCTTTCTGTGGAACATAAAAAAGGTACTTTGGAGAACATATGAGAATCTTAAGCCTCAAAAGGAAGCAAAAGCACCATAAAAGTAGACTTTAAAGTCTACGGAAACCATATGATAGCCGTACTGTGAAGAGCAGACCAAAACTGAAACACTCTGATTTATGAATCAACAATTCTGACCAGTTTTATGAACTGAATCATTGAGAAGATCATGAACTTTAATGAAAGCACCAAGAAGAGCTAGAGCAGCTATCAAGATTTTCGCTGAATAACTTTTGAATGCATTTTGGTCTTTTACTCACACAAAGTTATCAAATAAGTTGGAATATATACCATATAGACCACATTCTTGTTATTTCTGTGGTGCTTTTTTGCCATATTTGTGTTTGATAGCTGTAGTTATTACTTACTTTCATTATATGGGAAATAATGGCCAAGATGTTGAGGAAGGGAGGGAGAGTAAAGGCCTGTTCACACCACAACAATAATAAGGACACAGGAATGATATTGTTGGAATCACTTTAAAAGCATTTTTTTTCCGGCTGATGAATGAAAAAAACATTTACAGCCAATCGGAATTCACACTGCTTTAGAGAGCTTGATCATTTGAAGCAGCAGGCGACATAATTGCAGTGTACGCTTATAATACACAGAGCGTTATAATGCATTGGTCAGGACTAAGGGGTGGGCGATGTACTAATAGATACGATTGACCAGTGGAAATTTGTCTACCAGTAGAGATTTTCGACTAACGTCTTTATCGCGGTGCCACGCTCACATGACGTTGCTGTGCTACGTGGTCTTAAAACTTATCGTTTGCATGTGTTTTTAAGCATTGCGGTTTAAAAACAAGATTTTAAGCTGTTGAAATGCAATCAGCAGCGAAAGAGAATTAATTTCGCTATATGCACTGTCTGAGAGACTTTTTTGAGCGTCAGAGTCGTACGCACGTTAGGACGGTGCTCAGAGCACGGGGGTATTGAACGGAGTTAATTTTACTGCTTTCTAAGCCTTGAGCAGTTAAACACTTGTATGTGTCAAAATGCCCGTCTTTGCAAGTATCCTTGTAAACTCAGTAATTTAGGTATTAAGTGAAAGCAAACAGCTGAGAAAGAAAACACACATATGACAGTATATTGGATCTGGGCAGCTCTTAAAGTGACAGCAGTCTAATATTCCTGCTGTCTGTTATTCATGTTAATCAAACAACAGAAGAGAGAAAATCTCTCACTACTCTTGACTAAAACACGTTTGTAACTTTAATAAGAAGAAATATATATTTAATTTCAACAGTGAAGAATAAGCAGTGTTTTTATACATTTGATTATTCAATGTATGTAGTATTTGTTATTTATATGTTCTCTTTTTTTTTTTTTTTTTTTTTGCTTGTAATTAGTTAAGTTTCTTATTCTTATTTAATTGCTGACCGTTTACTTGTCTTCAGTAAGGCAAAGTTTTTGACTAGAAAAAGTTGACGAGCGTTTTTTTAATGAAAAACAAAGCTGGCAGCGTCTGTTACAAATAGCAGCTGAGAGCGTCTTTTGTTGTCATAGCAACAGCTGTAACAGTAGCCTAGCGCTGTGTACTGCAGAAATGTCAAGAAAGAGTAAAAAGTTGGCTCTTGCGTTGGCTTTTGAAGTTAACGGGAAAGAAAATGTCGATTCACAACGACGTTTGTGGGTGCACGACATTATACGGGGAAGGAACCAATATTATGATAGCGTTTTGTGCTCATATCATACAGCTCCTTGTGCTCCGAAACTAGTACGAGCAGTCTATCTACCGGCACCTTCTCCATTTTTCTTCTTGTTGTTATGGAAACGACAGATCTCGCTACTCGCTTGTCATTGGTCAGCTGTCAAAAAGGCGCTTGACGTAGGGCGTTTTTTTCAGAAAAGTTGACATTTTGAGCTGCAGAAAAAGACGCCGGCGGTGGCGTTTTAAAAAGCGCTCAGGACTTTTTTGAAAACACGGTTTACTCCATAGGATTATAATGTAAAACAGACGCCGGCAGCTTCGAAAAAGACGCCAAGTGTGAACACGGCCTAAGCTTGTTTTTTTTTTATAGTATTTTCTACTATTATTTTTTGGGATATTGACAGACAAGAATTATGAAATTTCTATGGTATCAAAAATTTTGCTATCATAAAGACCTTTATATATATATATATAAATTGTACTATATATCATTCCTGTGAAATAAAATTATTCATATCATGATATAAGATTTTAGTCATATCACTCACCCCTAGTCAGGATGCTAAAAAATAGTTATATTTTAATGGTTATTGTAGTGAACAGGCCTTAAATGATGATAGAATTAAAAATTTTGTAGAACTATCCCTTTAATAGAGCTTAAATTTTCCAGATTTCCAGTTTAAAGTTGTTTCTCAGAAACTTCATGAGTGCTTCCCAAAGTATATATTTAATCGACTTGTTTTAACAAACAGCTGGATATTTGCTTCAGGAAGTGGTGCCCCACAAGGTTCAATCTTCACTGTGTTTAAATGACTAGAAAGGCAGTTTTTGACTTCCTGTTGTAGACGTGGGTATGAACATCATTACCACAGGGGTCTGATCATGTGGTTCTGTGCAGCAGTGGTTTTCATATTTGCACTTTAGACCTTTTGGACTTGAAGACATCTTGGATTTAGACATCTCTTTTATAACTCAAACGGTCTCTGAAGTGCTGTGCTTTCCTGAATCTTTGAAGTGGTAAAAGCAATACAAACTTCATTATTTATTCGCTGGAAAGTGCACATCCGCATACAGCATATAAATGTTGATGTTCCTAGTGGTGTATTAACTGTATTAACAATATTCATCAAATGCCCTTTGGAGTGTGCGATTTATGTAATGGAATAATTAGTGAGAATCAAGGGAGATTATTTTAGTAACATCTCCAGCAAGGGCATTGAAACAGCATGTGTTTCACCATGTGGATTGGAAGCAGGTGTGAAGGTGTTATGTGAACATAAATTTCCCTTTTTTAGCACCGCTTTGCAGAGATTATTTTGCTAAAAATGTTTCCACTTTCACCACTTATACATCCTTGGTGAGCTAAATCTCACACCTCTTCATCTTGTACTGTTGGAAAAGGTGCACAAGATGCTGGCGTGTTTTTCTTTTCAGTCCCCTCAGAGGAACTGCAGGCCTCTTGACCTACTTTACAGACTACAGACAGCCTCAGCCAGATCCCACCTGTTCACTACATCAGGAATGGAATATAGATCTGGCTGCTGACAGGCAGGAAAGGGTAGAAAAAACACTAGGGCTGTAGTCAACCAAAGAAATGCTTAGTCGACCAAAGTCCTGTCCTGCGCAACGATCAGTCGACTAAAAAAAAAAAAAAAAAAAGACGCGATGTTTTGCATTTTGATTGAACATTTATTAAACAATTTTCATAGAGCATTTATAAAACAACAACGAAAAAACATCAATACATAAAACTATAATAATAATACAATTCTTTGAAAATTAAGTGATTTTATTTAACTGCAAAGTGAGGAGCTCTGTCCTAGGTCTATAGTGACCGTCACAATCGCGCACCTGACCACACCACACGCTACAAAAAATATAACTGCTAAAACAGCCAAATAATGAAAAATCCTAACAAAAGCTCTCGTTTATACAGGCTGTATATTCTTTACTTTCAAAGCTATGGGTTAACTTTTGTCCAGCCGATCTAGGCATTTTAAAACAAACACACAAAAAACCCAAATAGCCTAAAAAAACAACCCTAAACAATAGGCTGTATAGTAGGAAGACCTATAGATTTATTTTCGTTTTGTTACATTATTTAAGCTATTTTCAAACGTGTCAAGTGTACAAATAAAAACAAAAACATAAGAAAACACAATCCTATATTCCTTACTGAGCGCGAAGCAGCAGGGCAGCCAGCCACAGGTGCGGTTCCCGAGTGTTCGTGGTGCGCTAAACTGTGGCGCTGTTATAAAATAGCCTAAATTAAAGCATTTAAAGTTGGGGATAAAACATAGGCTAATTATATTTACAATACAGTAATATATAACTGCTAATAAAGGAATAAATATCAAGGAGTAAATCAATTAAAATTTCTTTATTGGTGAAAAAAAATAAATAAATAAATAAATTATGCAACTGGTCGACCAAGAATGTCAGTCGACCAAGACGGCATCGACCGATTAGTCGACTAAACGACTAAAGTTGACAGCCCTAAAAAACACAGCTACTGTTCAAAAGTTTGGTGTCAGTAAAGAAATTAAGATTTTTATTTATGAAGGATGCAATAAATTATTCAAAATTATGGAAGCCCATTTCTGCCACCAAATAAAAAATAAAAAAGGTGAGTTTTTCTCTCACAATTTTTTTTTTTTTTAATTCTGACTTTTTTTTTTGTTTTGTTTTTTGTTTTTTTCTCAGAACTGTGAGACAAATTCGCAATTGTGAGTTATAAAGTCCAATTCTGAGGGGGGAAAAGAATTGTTTTCAGAATTGCGTGTTTAAATCTCCCTATTTTGAGTCGCAATTACCTTTTTTTTTTTTTTATTTATTTTATTCAGTGGCGGAAATGGGCTTACATACCGAAGTGATATTGATGACATTTAGAATTTTACTAAATATTTTTATTTCAAATAAATGATGTCGTTTTGACATTTCTATTCATGAAATTTAAGAATCCAGAAAAAAAGGTTGAAAAAAATCTTGGTTTCCACAAAAATATTAATCAGCACAACTGTTTTCAATATTGATAATAAAAAGTGTTTCTTGAGCAGCAAATCAGCATATTAGAATGATTACTGAAGGATCATGTGACACTGAAGAATGGAGTAATGATGCTGAAAATTCAGCTTTCAACGTCTTCATCACAGGAATAATTTACTATTTTTTTTTAGTATTAAATACAAACGTTATTTTCTAGATATTACCAATTTTACTGTATTGTTGATCAAATAAATGCAGCCTTGGTGAATGTAAGAGACTTTCAGAACATAAAAAAAAAACATTTTGAACCAACAACAAAAAAAAAACAAGTCGCAAAACAAGCTCCCATGCTTTTTCCTGTTCACTGCCTGTCATGTATAGTTTAAAAATATTCCAGCATCAACCAGTAAAAACATTGAAATGAGATTTAACGGAAATCCATTTTTGGCTATGTGGACAATATCCGTTGTTATGCAAAATTACATCATTGTGCTCTTATAAACTCTGCTAAAACTTACTTAACAGACCTCATTCTGCCCACGGTGTGATGAGAATACTTTTTGACATGGACGGTCAGGATGGCCATTGAGCTGAAGATTGCTCATTTGCCAGATTGTCGATGGCTTCTAGGCAACTGGAGACACACTGGAGTAGCTTTTTTTCAGTAACTTATACACTAGTATTGCTGTGTAGCTAAAGACAGAAGCTTCATTACAGGATAGAACCATTATTTTCTCTAAGTTTAACTTAACGAAAGATTTGATTAAAATTCTTCTACTATTGCTGACGTCTAGTTAGATCCTCAGGCGTGCGTATAGAAACGGTGTGATTTATGCAGTAAAATGCAGTACACATGATTTTTAGTTGCTTTAGTGCTTGATGGTTTTAGATGATACATCAGAAAGCGCATGTGATCAAAGAGGAGGAAGGTAAATTATAGTATTTCCCTTACATAACTTGTCATTATTGTCTCCTGCCCTATTCTCAGCTACTGGGACACAGCGTACGACAGTGATGTCATGGACGACCGTGTGGGACTCAACTTGTTATATGCTCAGGTAACAGTCTCCCAGTTTAAAAGATACTCTATTTGGTCCATTGCACAAAAAGTTGTCATAATGTGCATAAATGTTCCGGCAAATAATGTGGCTCCTGTTCTGATTGTCAAAAAAAAGTATTTTTTTTATAAAATGTATGCAGTTATTTAGACTTTGTGGGAATCATCCAACATTGGCTTATTTATAGTTGTCTTAGTTTTAATATTTAAAAAAACTAGAAATAAGAACTAAATTAGTCCTGACTGCATATTGAGCTGGGATTTATTTTGGAGAAACTGCACAAATCTTCCTTAAAAACAATATATTCAGTCAAATTCAGAGTGAGAGAAACAGAATGTTTTCCTCTTTCTTGCACTCAGACGGTGTCTGATATAGAACGGGGATGGATCCTCGTGAACAAAGAGCAGCACAGACAGCTGAAATCCCTGCAGGAGAAAGGCTCAAAGAAGGAGGTACGGCTGAGCTCCGCCACACACGTTATTTGATCTCCCTAGTGTCTGTGAGCTGGAAAGAAATTGACTACTTCTATATAAGCTGAAGTCCATTCTCAGACATGAATGTATTATGTTGAATAATACCGTGTATTACTGAATCATCTGTGTCTAACGATATTTTGTCCCACAGTTCATCAGATTGGCTCAGACTCTGAAGTACTACGGCTATATCAAGTTTGATCCCTGCATCACAGATTTTCCTGAGACGGGCTGTCATGTTATAGTCGGTGCCGGCAACAACGAACTCAACTTTCATGTCAAATTGCCCAGTGATCAGATGAAAGAGGGCAGCTTCAAAGTCACACGCATGAGATGCTGGCGGGTCACCTCATCTGTAAGTTTGATAAAAAATAGATAAAGTATTTTACAATAATGCAGACATCATTGCAATTTTGCATTCAAAAAGGTCCATTGTTGATGTGTGAAGCAAGCAGACTGCTTATGTTGATCAACATCGCAAATTTTTTAACCAACATGAGCAAAATCTGCATGGGGAACTTTTTTACCAAATGAGATCAAGGAAACTCCTGATCAAATGGATTCCTTTTGAAATGACTTGATTTTGCTGAACAATGGTAAATGCAACCATGCTTTTAGCAAAATCATACAAAAAACTGTCACATTAACCACAAAAGCTTGTCGTGCCTAAAGTATGTGAATAGTTAAGTCAAATGAGGTCACATTTTTAAAGAAAGAACTTTAAGCACGTGTATTTTAGACATAGCTGCTTAAATTAAACATGTATTTTTTTTATCTGCTTTTAATATTTTAGAAATAAATTAACAACAACTTTATTTTAGCCTGGAATAGTTGAATCTCTATAAAAAGCTTTATTTTGTTAAAATGTTGTGAAATAAAGGCAAACATGCAAAACATTTTTTATAAAAAAAATACCTATGCTTTTTGCTTTAAGAATGTAAAAAACTTAAATCTAGCTATACAATTTAGTTTAAATAAATATGCTAAATAAAAATAAAATGCTAGGAAAAATAATCTATTGTTTTAAACACTACAAATGATTTTAGACACCACGATATAATAAAATAAAAAATAAATAAATAAAAATAGATTCCGTCAAATAAAAGCATTAAAAATGTGACTTAAAAATGCTAAAGTAAAACTATATAAAAACTGAAATTCTATTTTGTCTAAATAAATGAAAAATAAAATGCTAAACATAAAAATCTAATGTTTTAAATTATAAATAAAGTAATTTTAGACATTATAATGTACAGTATGAAAAATGGATTCAGTGTTCAGTATAATAAACCCTTGTTGTATTTATTTACATTCAGAAAGATATGTACTGCTTTTTAAAGTAAGGATGTAGGAAAACTTCCTTTTGCGTCTCCAGACAACTCCAAATTCCTTCTATGACTGTCGCTTCAGGCATGTCTGGTTGGTCTGTTTCGGAAAAAGGGAAGTTGAAACGGGGATGACCAAAAAAGCCACTTTCAGCAAGGAAAAGAGACTATCAGCTACCAGACACTCATCCATCTATCTATTGATATTTTTATTGGAATCCACTAAATGTATGCCTTCATCAAAATTTTCATTCTGTATCTAAAAGTATTGAGTTCTCTCTCTCTCTCCCGTCCCTTGTTTTTAAACAGTAGATTAACAAACAAATGTGCCACATTTAGTAGCAATACCTAAACAACTTCTAGTGATAATGTGAAAACGCTTTGAATATTTTCAGTTGGGTCCAATACAAACACTTTAATGCGTATTGTAAGTTGTTTTTGCTTCACTCTGCAGTGGTCTTGGCTTAGTCTTTGCCCTGGAATAGCAGAGTTGTGTTACTAATGAGCTCAGAACGGCCGTCCTCTGAGACCAGGACCTGATGCTGAGGATGCTGGGACTGTGTAGTCTCTAATGGGACTGACTGAGTTTCTTGTGTCTGTGTGAAGAAGTTGTCTGCTTTGTTATCTGAGACAATTCTAATGACACACTTTTTTGTTGTTGTGCTGATGATGCTATGTAATTATGAGGACGTTGACATTTAGAGCAGAGCTAATGATGACTAATTGAGCTTTGAAGGTAATTGCCATGTAGAGGAGTTTAGAAATGGCCTCTGTAATTGCCTCGACACAAATAACAATGATTATGATGATCGTATTTGTGATGACCCGGCCTGATTCTACAGCAGGTGCCTGTGGTGAACGGTACCGCAAACCCAAGCAGTTCCAGTAAATGTGACGTGAAACTAGAGCTGGCCTTCGAGTACTTGATGAGCAAAGACCGTCTGCAGTGGGTCACCATCACCAGTCCACAGGTCAGTGCAGAATCAGTCTATGATATTGAAATTCTATACTATTTTGTCTAAATAAATTGAAAATAAAATGCTTAATACATTTTTAAATGCTACAAGTTATTTTAGGCATTCATTTTGAGTAGTGTTCTCAAACGATTAATCGCATACAAGGTAAAAGTTTTTGTTTACATAATACTGTATATGTGTGTATACTGTGTACATTATGTATATATAAATACAAACACATGCATGTATATATTTAAGAAAAATTTTATGTTTATATATTAAATATATTTATATATAATATAAAATATGAATATACATGTAAATATTTACTGTATTATTAGTGTTTTTAAAGATTAAATTGAATTGATCTTAGATGACGGCAAAGGTAAAAATAGTGAATGAGCCTTAATTAAATATCCAATAGTGACCAATAAATGTTTGTCTGTTTGAGAATCACTGGACTGAGTTTTTTTGTTTTTCCCCAGGCTATCATGATGAGTATCTGTCTGCAGTCTATGGTAGATGAGCTGATGGTGAAGAAATCTGGCGGAAGCATTAAAAAGGTCAGGTCTATGTTTGTCTTCTCGTAAAGACCTGCCAAATATCTGTGGAGTTTCTGAAATATCTTTCAGTTGGTGGATGTATCGGTGTTTGATTCATTTAAGAGCTTGAGTCTTAATTTTGTTTTTACCACATGGGACTTGCATGAAGAACCCTTTCAGCATAATCTGGTCTTAAATGTTGGTTAAATCATCTGTTTGCTGGAGAGACTTGAGCAAATCTAGCTGTGCAAAACTGAGCTCACTTTGTCAACATTTAAGTATTCATAACCCAATTTATACTTCCTTAAAGGGTGGGTTCACTTCCAGAATAATAATTTCCTGATAATTTACTCACCCCCATGTCATCCAAGTTCACGTTCATGTATTTTTGTCTTCAGTCGCAAAGAAATTAAGATTTTTAAGGTTTCTCTATAGTGGATTTCAATGGTGGCCAACGGGTTGAATTGGAAAATAGATTTGTAATGTGGCATATGTGATACTAGTCATTCAATAAGTAAAAAATGCAGTGGGACTCGATTCAAGGAAATGCTGTGTACTAGAATGCAGATATTTTTTTAAAAAGAAGCATTGATGCCAGCTGAAAATGAAAGTTTTTTTTTTCAGTGCTAAACTATTTTTTTTGTTTTCAAGTTTTTAAAGACATTTTTCTCTGCAATAATATGCTTTTATGGCCCATGCACAATAAGTTCAGGAATGTTTATAAAAAAAATGAATGTGGTCAATTTGTATTTCATGCCTATTTAAAGGGCATTTTCTATCTTTTTCTCTAAGTTTGTCTGATTTGTGTTTCCAGCAGATGCAGAAGAAACGACTGAACGGCTCGTTCCAGCGCTCTGACAGTCAGCAAGCTGTGAAGTCTCCTCCATTATTGGTGGGCACCGAGGTTTTTGCTAATGCAGAGCACCTCTAGTTTTGATATGGAAGATGTGTTGATATGTGATATGCATGACTGTTTTTCAGGATTCCCCTGATCCCAGCCGTGAACAAGTAGTCAAACTCTCTGTGAGTTGTCAATGATTTTCATTTCCTTATAATTCTTACATTGGAAATATCCTCTATACTGGTTTAATTTATACTGTGTGTATTTATGCTGTTATTATTTATACACCATTATATTATTTATTATTTTGAATTAGCTATTATTTTCACATGTTTTCAGCGTTTAACTATAATTAAATTTAGCTTTATTTCAGTTTTAGTTTCAGTCATTTTAGTATTTCAGTTCAAACTTATTTTTCTTCCAAGGCACCATTTATCATCTAATATTTATATTTTAGTTCATTTTAGTTTTAGTTATTTAGATATTTATCTCCTGTTCTCTCTATTATTATTTATTTTTATTTCCACAGACCAAGCTGTCTTCTGTCTCCCTGAGAGGACTTAGTTCTTCCAACTCAGCCAGTGACATCAGTGGCAATGATTTCCATGGAAACTACGCCTTTGAAGGAATAGGGGACGATGACCTGTGATGGAGTCATCCTCAAAGACTGGACTAAAGGAGACAGATTCATTTAGCGGTTTCTCTGCGATGAGTGTAGTTTAATAGATGCCCAGTTCTGCAGTATTGTAATCCATTTTTGGAAAAAAAATAATAATAATTATATCAATGGTCTCATAAATGGCCTATGAAGTACATCATTTTACTCAAGTCTCTCATTACTTTTATGAGAGGCCTCCGATTCAGTGCGAGCTCAAAGTAACAAAAATGCGATAATTTCAGATTTGAGGCATAATTAGAGACAACGTCAACGTTTAAATTAATACAGGGTTACATGGGCACCTCAGGGCAAGTTGCTACATTCAAGAGAGGCTGTGATGAAAGTTTCTCCTGAAGATGGGCTTTATTGAATCGTACTTCTTTACTAGAGACACGAAACTGTGCTTTTTCCTCTCATGTCATCATCTGGCAGACACAAAATTCCTGTTGTCTCATTTTCTCGACTGCTCATGACAGCAATTGCCTACTAGAGTAAGATCCATACCAGCAAACTGTGTTGATATGTTCCTTTTAAAATCACTTGAGAATATTATTTAATAGAGATGTGCTTCGTATCGTTCAGTGTGCCAATGTTGCTCAAACTATTGCGTGGTAGCGGCAATATGACCCATGGCGTGGTAGATCTCTGCAGCTTCCTGTTTTTTTTTTTCAGGAGAGTTAAACTCGACCTGACGCCTACTGCATATTCATTGCATATCCTAGATGAAAACACAAGATCTTTATTGTGGCCTGCTTTCTCTCTGCCTTGTGCTGATTCAGACGCCTTACAGTTTAACTACTCAAATTTAAAATTAAATGTAGCGCCGGGCACAAGTTGGCTAAAAAGCTTCTCTCAATCTGGCCTCAGCTGTGTCCTGAAATCTCGCTTTGTTATAGTGTGTTCTGCAGGCCTGCTTGCACTAGCTGAACTTATGTCTTTTTTTGCACAGTATTAAGTAAGATAGATGGCTTGGGTATTTATTGAGATAGTAAAACTGTGGGAAAACATCCTGGAACATTCGCAAGAGGATTTTTTTTTTTTTTTTTTGAACCAATATATTAAAAAGGTTACTCATAAATGCCAAAATTATAGTTCACTAAAGCATTTTGCACAAAAATCATGGTAATGTCACTTTTATAAATGTACATGCAATTAAAAAAAATATTCTGAATATTTACTAATATCTGTATTATAACCTTAGTATATTACAAACAAGTACAGTTGATCAAATATAATCCAGGCTGTAAAAAAAAAAAAAAGATTAGAAACTAACATTTATCAGTGTTTACAAAACTGTAGAAAACTGTTGAAAAAGTGTTTACAAAATCTAAATTTCAGTGATTGTCTTAGTGCACTTCATATCTTTCATTTTGAAGTATATCATTCCAGACTTCGTTTTTCTTTTTATTATATACATATAATCCATTTTGTATTTTACTAAATACATTGTGGCAATCATCTGTGATCACATGGTGCTTGGGAAATGGCTGTATTTTACATTTATGCTGGGTTTTTGACTGCAATGATAGTCATATTGAATGAAATTCCCATATTCTTCATCCCATATATATGATTCCTCCCATGTGCAGAATGTGTTAAATGCAAAGGTTGTTCTCATGTCTGTGTGCTGTATGGCTGATTATTTTTGAGCTGATGACTAATTCGTGATTGCCATGTTCAGTATGTTCACCAGCATCATCATCTAGGATGAAAAGGGTAACCGTCTATACGCTTAAACCCTGTACATCGCTCATAAATCAGTATGATTTATTTTTCAAATTCTCACTTAATTTTTAAATCCAAGAATGGAAGTTAGAGCCTTCTGGGTTTCAATAAATTTAGGTGCCAAATGATGCTCCTCCGTATTGTTTTCTGTTCCTTGGTTTAATAACAGCATGTGTGATTATCATATATGGGATTGCCTGTAAACACAATGACTCCTGTGCTTAGCTACTGTGCAAAAACCCACTAACGGTCCAAGGTCCTGGCTAAAAAAAAACACCATTAGCATGACATGTAGCTTTTTGACCTTCTACAATTTAAATCATCATTCAGTGATCACAGATTGTCAAATTTCCTTTTAATGTAAGCTTTTGCCTCAAAACAGCCTGTAACCACCTAAAACTCATTCTCACAATCAAACAGCATGAAGATCACTGCAAGAGTTGGGTGCTGCCTGAGGCTCTGTCTTCATTGGCATGTTTACCAGAGCTGTTCGCAGCAGAGGATTACAGCTCTCATTGTGGAAGTGTGAGGATTACACACTGCCTGTCTCAGCATCTTAATCATATCTTGCTGGTCTATTAGTAACTTACTTCTGAGCAGTCGTGTGACTAAAAGATGGTAAATGAATTGAGATGAGGAAGTTTCAACACAAACTCTTTTATTTGAGGATATTTAAGGCATTAATGAAACCACTGCATAATAACAAGAAGACACTCAAGCATCACACACCTACAAGATTCCATCAATGTTCAATCGTTTTTGGCACCTAAAGGTTTAACTGCATATTAGGGTTTACGGTTTCTGTCATCCTTCAGTATAACTAACAATGCAATGCCATGGGTGGCAATTACATGCCAAACATTCCTCCGAGATAAAAAATAAAATGACATACAAAAATAAAAGCTCCATGTTCAGCATGACACGAACTTCCACTATGCACCATTTTGCTTCATTTTTCACAGTCAAAAAGATACACACAACAATAAAAGGCAACACAACCCCTCAGAATTATTGAGAGCAAAAACAAGATGATCAAAGATCACAACATAATGTTCATCTGTAAAGACATTTTCATCTGTAGGGTTGAGAATATCTTTGATGGACAAATTATCAATCACATAAAACCTCAAAAGAGCCAACCAAGGTAAACTTAAGTGCATGCAATGTAGATCCAGGCATAAAGAAGAACTTCCTATGGCAGTGGTGCAGAGTTTGGCACTGATAAATGAACCACAATCAGGCTCAGAACGCTCTTTAGAGAGCTTTGCGTAACACAAACTGCCTTGTTCAAAGGCATTAATCAAGAGTGTCCAAACCTGCTCCTGGAGGACCACCTTCCTGCAGAGTTTAGTGCCAACCATCTCCCACAAACCTGGCAGGAAGTTTCAAGTAATCCTAAAGACTTTGATTAGCCGTTTCAGGTGTGTTTAGTGTATTTAGAGTCTGCAAGAAGGTTGGTCCTCCAGGAGCAGGACTGGACAGCCCCTACATTAGGACATTCAGGTAACTGTCTTTTAATTTGTGCATGACTTCATGTAGCAGCTTGTGGACAATTCCAAGAAATGTCTAAAATAATGACTTTCAAAATAAATGAGGGCACAAAGAAAAAGAAGAGCAACCAAAAAGCTTATGCAGTAACAATAAAATGGACGACTGTCTTGCAATAAAAGGCTACACCTCTTCCTCTTCCTCCACCTCTTCCTCATTTCCAGGCATCTGCACTTTAACCCAGCCATCTGTAGTGAGGCTGTGCTTCTTCTGATGTCGTTTGTAGTTGTCCCAGTGGCCAGTGGTGTAGCCACACTCTTGGCACTTATGGGGCTTCTCGCCCGTGTGGCGCAACATGTGCCGCTTCAGGTTCATACTCTGGTTGCAGCTGTAGTTGCAGATGGCGCACTGAAAGGGTTTGGCGCCCGAATGCACCCGCTGGTGCCTCTTGAGATTAGCCAGGTTGCCGCAGGCATAGTCACACAGGTGACACTTGTAGGGTTTCTCGCCAGTATGTACTCGATGGTGCCGCTTGAGGTTGTCGAAGTGGGCGGAGGCGTAGTCACACTGCGGGCACTTGTATGGCTTCTCTCCGCTGTGGGTCTTCATGTGGCGGGCCAGGTGGTTCGGGTAGTGGGTGAGGAAGGGGCAGGCAGCACAAGTGTAGACCTTGTCCCCTCGCTCAGCGGGGCATCCGGGTGTGTCCTTAGTTAGCATCTCCAGGGTGCACTTTGCGCATATCTGGGCCGAGGATCCGTCTTCGTCATCCAGGGCCATGCCGCACAGCCGACAAGTGAAGGGGAAGAACATTGGAGGCAAGGGGGCAGGTTCAGACGCAGCCTGTCCTGACTGCAACACCCTTGTTGATGACTGCTGCGCAAGCCTGAGGCCATCAAGGGCATGCAAGTAGTTCCCATCCCTTCCCATGTGGGGTCGCGGGGCAGACTGCACAGCACCTGGAACTGAAGGATTTTGAATTAAAACTCTCTTTTCGAAGTTCTTTCAGGTTGATGATGCACGGGACAACTTTGCCGGGCAACGTTTTTTGAGGAATGTTGCTTGGGCACTTTCCCACTGAGAATGGGTAACAAATTTCTATCTGGATACTTTAGATCGGTCGTGGGCCCTGTGTCTCACCTGGTTGCCCGTTGACGGCAATATTGCCCAAAGTAGCCCCGTGTATCATCAGCCTCAGGGGGCAAAGCAGAACCTTACTTACCTTTGGTGGGGGCAGGAGCTGCTTCCTTTTTCTTCTGACCCCCGGTAGTGTGGTTTAAACCGTTGTCACTTATTGACTGAGGGGCACTTTGACCCAGGCTTATAGCTGCATGCATACGCTGGTGCCTCTTCAGGTTCCCTAAGGAACTGCACGCAAACGTGCAGTGGTTGCACTTGTAGGGCTTTTCCCCGGTGTGTATGCGCAAGTGCCTTTGCAGGTTCACTAGTTGTGCTGATGCGTAGGAGCACAGCGGACACCCATACGGCTTTTCGCCATTGTGCGTCTTCATGTGCCTCTTAACGTGGTTAGTGTAGCGTGACGTGAATCCACAGAGTGTGCATGAGTGGAGCTTTAGGGAACCATCCTCGTCACCAGCGCTCTCATTCCCTCCCCCTCTAGACTCTGCTTGTAAGCCTAAGCCCGAGCAGAGCTTCCTGTCCACAACGCCATCCGCATTCCCTTTGCAGCAGCGCATGCAGAAGGGCCCCACCAAGTCCATGCCGGGTCCCAGGGGGTCTTCCAGGAGCTGACCACAGCCCCTGCAAGAGAGGTAAGAGGGAAAGGCAGACTCAGAAACCCTCTCTTCACGCTCGCTTTCGGTCGCACGCAGGTCGTCGGCGTCACTCTCCATACTGAGGCGGCTGAAGGGGGAGCTCTCCTCGTCTCCCAGGGGGAAGCCAGGCAGACTGATGTCAGCTGTACAGGACCACAGCAGGAAACCGCATTACATTATGCAGCTGTATAGATATGTCTACAATCTCATATAGTGTGCAAGCATTCTAATACAATTTAGGGCTGATAAAAAGACTATTTCAGTATAAGTTGACAGTAACATTAGTATCTTACTATTACGAGTTACTAAAGACAAATGCTCACACAAAAAAGGTAAATTTGTATGCAAGCTCACATGCATCTACAGTAGTCAAAAGTAAAAATTTTGCATAAAATATCAACAGCTGAAGTTATAGGAAAAATATTTGGCGTTTATACTTACCCACTAAGCCAGTGGACAAACGTTAAGTAATGCAACAAATAAAAGGTGGTACTCCAACAAAACACAAGGCTATAGTGTTTCTGCTCACTGTCTTTCCGTGAAACGTTGCTTTCCTTCTGCAAGCTCCTCGTGCACATGCAATTTGGAGAAATGTGTGAGTCTGAAGTATGAACGGGCCTTTATATCACCCGTTTCAGAAACCCCAGGTGGATGATTACCCAGCCTAATGATAATGATGATGACTATAATGGTTCTGCTGATGATGATGATGATGAGGGGGAGATGATGATGATGATGGTGATGATGATGACAACTATGATAAAGACCCTGAGAGGAGATGATGATGACTAAATGCTTTATATAGTGTCCTTGATGGTGATGACTGTCTTGATGACCCTTATATAATAGTGGTGGCACAGTGTATTTTTTCCTGATTTGACATTTTGAAATTGTATGTTCTGTCAGAATGCCAAAACCAGGGAAATTTTCCAGAACGGTAGGCTCACTTCTTCCATCTGTACATGAAAGATCACACTGCTTGCTGACAGACAAAATGCAGCATGTTTGCATAATGGCACTAATATTACAAGTCAGTCTTTGCAGTTAATGTCCCATATTGAGCACATATGTCTCCTAACAAATGCCAGCAATATAGCAAACTAAAGCATGTTTCAAATCCTCAAGAACTAGCAGTAGCAATCATATAAAAGTAAAATGTTGATTGTTTTGACTTTTAATAAAAAATCTACAATTTTCCATGACATGAACCCTTTAATGTTCCCTATGTTAGGCTTTGGTAGGGAACTCATGTAACTCACCTGAGAACTTTTCAAGGCCTATGATCTTGTTGTCATTGTCAGGATCTGAAAACTCGAGTTCTTGTCCCA
This sequence comes from Barbus barbus, assembly GCF_936440315.1. Classification (NCBI taxonomy): domain Eukaryota; kingdom Metazoa; phylum Chordata; class Actinopteri; order Cypriniformes; family Cyprinidae; genus Barbus; species Barbus barbus. Next base: position 13,685,904 of record NC_136742.1, on the reverse strand, counting down.
GGAGAAAGTCACTCTCAAAGGTCAGGCTTGCTGGACGTACAGTACCTAAACCATCTTCAGAATCCACTGAAAGCAAAGGGTCATGGTCAAATACAGCAGCAATAGCAAAAACAACACTAAAAGATCATGCAACTTGACCCAAAATAGAGTCTCTGTGTGCCATTTCTCTCCTTATCTTAAAATGTCTGTTGTGATGTTATTGTATGTATGTGTGTATTTTTATTGTATTTTTTAAATTATTTTTCAGTGTTTATTTCAGTGTTTTTTCTTTGTTATGATTTATTTTTTTATTAAACAACTGTAAATATATAGAAGTTTGTTGAATAACAAATAGTCAAAGTCTAAAAAATAATAATAAAATTATGTAACAATATGTACTAATCCCATATGAAGCCCATAAAGGCAGCTGTAAGCTTTGTAAATCACGCTGAATCTTACATTCATTATACAAACAAGAAGATTTACTGCACACCATCTTGTGGGATTATGTTCATTTGTAACAATTAATAATTGGCCTAATCACTAATTAAAATAAATATAACTCTCAAAACACAAAACCATCATAAGAATTGGGAGTTTCTTCAACTATAAGCACTTTTGGTCATGTGGAAATCTTGAATAATAATAATAATAATATATAGTAATATTAATATAATATAGTAATAATAATATTAAAATAGTTTATTTAATCTGTCATGCAAACTAAGTCACAATGTATGCATTGTAAAGAGGGTATTTTTATGAATATTTTCTGAATAAAATAATATTATTCAAACTAAATCAGTTTTCACAGAATATTTTGCATAAATGACAAAATTACAGCTTGACAGGAAAGAAGTTTCTTTCATCTTTACTGGCGGCAAAATGGCTAGTCACAGTGGAAATAAAATCACACTGTGAGTTATTAATATAACTTTTTAATGATGGATTTTCATATTTTACGATTTACAAGGGTTAAAAAAACTATAGGCATATTAATATCTGAATAGAAACAGTGAAAATAAACAAAGAAGGCAATGTAAAAAAAATTCCAAGACAGTTTTAATGTGATTTTCATGTAACAAAAAAGGAAAAATATGTTAAAGAAATATGCCAATCATGCAGCATCGACTTGGCCAGTAACGGGTTCTGGCTTTATTGTAATTCTACTGCCATCTGCTGGACGACACTGAAAATAATCACAACTTTATAAGAAAAAAGGGGACACAATGAAACAACCAATACTTTTGAAGCAGGCTATGTTTGCAGCAAGTAAAACATTATTCATTCATTAAATCTTAAAATGACTTAATATTAAAAGGAATTACACCGTGTAGACAGCTAAATTCAGCTCTTCTTCATAATCTGACACAAACACAGAAACAACTCCTACTTTTGTAAGTTACATTATAAATGTACATTATAAAGGACACTGGATACACAGCATATAATCATCAGAAGAATCTACCAGTCAGCTTGTCTGACACCTGAAATCACAATTCAGAGTCAAAACAGATGGCAGTGCAATTATGCATTTATGTTTCTTTCAATACAAAATTATCACTATTTATTTATAATTTATAGATAGATAGATAGATAGATAGATAGATAGATAGATAGATAGATAGATAGATAGATAGATAGATAGATAGTTTATAATTATATTATAAATTATTTATAATACTATAACCAACCAGTCGGTGTGTCTCTGTTATTACTGTAACAAAAGAGTCTGCTAAAGACAGACACGTCCAAGTTTATATTATAATAAATCAAGACCACACAGTTTCTATGATTTTTCTCTGAATTAGAAAATACCAGCCTAAACCAAATGAGATGAATGAAGCACGTTAAATAATTTAGTTAATAATATTAGAAGAAAAAGCAGCTTACACTTGACTGGTTGTGGATTCTGTTGTTTTCTTCTTGGCATCTTCCAGTTAGCCTTTTTGTTTGCAACCTCCTCTGGATTCCCTCGAAAACAATCAACTCATTCTCCAAAGTATTCTTTAAAAGCATTGACATAACACACGTTACTGACATCCACGTCAACACAACCCATATAACAGATACATGGCGCATCTAAGAGCTAACATGCTAATCTTACAGTGGCATAGAAGATAAATCAGACTTGCGACATTCACAGCAAATAAAAGATGTATAAGCCTCGTAGTGCGACAGAATGCATGCATGTGTTCTGAACTGCATGACTCTTTCTGTCCAGCCTGTGTGTTTATTCAGTCGATATGTAGGCTACCACACAAATCTAAACACTCAACTCCTGCTATACTGTAACGCTCAGCAGATGTCATTAATATACCTGCTCTTTCTGCCTGACACATCATAGAACAGTGTTCCCGTCGAGGCGAAACAGCTGCGTCTGACGGTGCACTGCTGCTCTCAGTCCGCCATCCCGTGACACATCGACCACAAACAAAGGCAATTAATGCTCTTTTTTCATAACTTAATTGATTTCCAAATTGCCATTGTATACATTTTCTTCCGCTACGTTGCGTATGTCCGTTTTCTCAGTTACGCGTTTCCGGGGACGTATATAGCTGCTCTATTTGTAGCTACATTTCTCATTTCTTTTACATGTTTTTTTTTTTTTTTTACATGTTGTCCGATAATGTAACTAAAATAAAGGAAAGCCTTTTGATTCATTTTTTTGTGGACGCAATAACTATGAATAATTCGTATCTATTATATTATTACGACAACATTATTATATAATCTTATATTATATTATATTAGCTATATTATATTACACAACAACCATCAATATTGTAATATTTTCTTTCTATACTATTCTTGCTGTAGCAAAAGTCTGTTGTACCACAGTCAAATGTTATATGTAATATATATAGCCTATATATATATATATATATATATATATATATATATATGCACATATATTAGTATTATGTCAATGTTATACTATTGTAGCATTATATGAAATAGTTTGCTATTACTTTGCTACTACTGCTATTACTCAAGTCTCAGAATGACAATTATATTTATGTGCATATTTACTACACAGAGATAACAACTGTACTAATCTATATTTAGAATATATTCTTTAAATATATAATATATGTGATACTTATCATACTATCCCCCGGTTTCACGGACAAGGATTAAGACTAGTCCCAGACTAAAATGTAAATCTGAGCTGTTTCAACTAAAAGAAACTTTGCACTCACTGACCTTAAATATATATTTTTATATTTTTGTTTTGCCTTTGTTTTGTCTCAAGATGCACACCAGTAATGTTTTTTTCTAAGGTATGTTTATAAAAATTACTTAAATGTCCTAATTGAACTATGGCTTAATCCTGGTTTAGGCTAAACCCTGTCTATGAAACCGGGCCTACATGATACCAGGCCATAAATATTCGAGTAAACATGTAAATGGTAAAGAAAGAGGAATATATATATATATATATATATATATATATATATATATATATATATATATAATATATATATATATATATATATATATATATATATATATAAATTAATACTAAATCTAAAATAAAATTCTTAAACGAAGCAATATGTTAAGATGCTTGTTGTTGTTTTTAGAGGCAGAGATCGTTGTCAGATACTGTTTCATTACCAAATGGCATTAAATGTGTTTTCTACGTCCTGCCATCGATTCATATGACTGCAGCAGGCAGCTCTCTGTCCATTACAGGCTCTCAAGCAGCAGGCGCCGCCGGTGTGCAGCGGAGGGAACCTCGAGGTTCAAGGGGATCTCCTCACCAACGTCACGCGGCGAATCTCGGACCACAGAGTCCAGAAAAACGCTGAGAGACACGCAAATAGGCGACGTTTTACAGCAGTGGGAGGAGTCGCGAGAGCTTGCGCGTCCTCAGCCGCTCAGTGGGAGGAGTCAAGCCGTGGTGCTGAGCTGATAACACACTGAGCGGAGGTAAGCGACTGATTTCATTAAATTATTGTGCGTTATCTTTTAGTCAGAGGATGTTTTTCTTCTTCCTGCGTTTGTCTATTATAAGCTGCATTTAAGCATAAAAGTATATTATTTGGCAGGGGTGAAGAGCAATACGTAATAACCTTGCCACTCCCTGCAGTGCTGTGATGCCCTGGTCAGACCTTCTGATTAATTATTACAAATTTAGTTTTTAGACAACAAATTTTAGTGAATACAAAACTTAAAGCGGCGCTAAACAGACATAATTCAGCATAATCGAAAGGTTGTCTGAAGTTCCTGTGATTCTTTACGTAAATGCATGTAAAATAAAGGTCCGTACTGTATAATTAAAGTAACAGTTGGTGTAAATGTCGGATCACTGATGCGCTCGTGGCCCAAATGTGCAGGTGTGTCCTCATATAACGTCCTAGACGGTATTGCCACGGTGTTTTCCTGATGAGAGTTATTAGTTAGGGTATTAATGGGATCCCCTCCCTCTTCAAAAGAGTCTGATATAATTGTAAACAGAGCTATTATAGCATTGCATCGGCCTTTGATATTTTTGGTTTGCCAAGTTGTTGCCCAACTTTGCTTAATGTGGTTAAAAAAGAAAACTGTTGAGTGCATGTCCAGGAATAGTCCAGGGAACGGAGAGAAAGAAAACACACCGAAGCCAATCCAAAGATCTCAGCCACATGATTTTGCTCTATGGCCAGAGAAGCTATAAAACAGCACATTTGAGCTTTGTCTCATCACTGAGGCCCACTGGTATACTGCATTATACATAATAAAAGTATTTATTTTCCATATATGCAAGAAACTGTTGGTGAGTATTATATTAGCTAATAATGATATGCAATTAGATAAGCAATGTTGCCTGGCTCATCATTTTAAAGCAGAATGTCCAAATGCATTCTGTAATAGTTTTAATGTATCATGTAGGCTAATGCATTAAAATCAAGCTTTGTACTCCCACAGCCTTCATTATAATGGTATAACCCTTTCTTCACGCTTAACGCTTTGTCCAGTGCATTTTAAAACCCTGCTTGTCAGCGTGTTGAATGACCTTGATAGTATATGTCTTTCCTCTTTATTGGTTTCTGTTCTGTTGAGTAATGGGGCAGTCAAAGGCAAGACACAGACCCTCTCTTTAATTACGTAATGCTGCCAGAGGGGGCTGATGCTGCTTATCAGAGATCAAAATATTGAACTTTAGAGGATCTTGATGTTTTTGGCCAGGGATTTAATAAGTATATCTCTAGAAACAATTTTCTCGACATTGTTTTTAGCAAGGTTAAGTGTAAGAAATGTAGCTGTTTTACTATTAAGACCATTACCACAAGAAGAAAAAGTCATTGATTTTCTCTTATGATCATTTTATTTGTAATGACCATAACATTTAAAGTACTGCATTTTTATAAGTAGCTTAATAGGCAATATCACAATGCGTTTTTTTCAGATTTAATGTGAGACCTCATCAGAATGTTTTTCCTTTGCAAAGCTGTGTTTGCAAAGCCTGAACGAGATCGGTCCTCATGATTATGTGCTTTCCTTTATTATTTTTGTCATTGAACCATTTAGTGGTGTGTATAACTTGTCAAATGCAGTGTTTTTTTAGAATAGTTTATGTACGATTTTACTATTTATATTTCATATTTAGATTTATTTTTATTTGTATATTTTCAGCTTTCACTTTAGTTTAAATGTTAGTAATTTTGTTTTGTGCTTTTGTCATTTTTATTAGTTTTTTTTTTAAATAATTTTATTTAGCGTTCTTATTTCAGTTTAAGTTCATTTTAACATTTTAGTAATATTTTTATCATCTAATATTTATATATTATTTCAGCTTTCAGTCTTCATCTTTTAATAGTTTTAGTTTTAGTGTTAGTTAACAATAATAGCACTGGTCAAATGAGATCAGATGTTGAAGCGATATGTCTGTTCAGTTTTTAAACGCTTGAACATGATGTTCCTCTGTAATGATGTTAGCTGATGTGGTGTCTGCCAGGTGCATCACTGTCCATCTTCACGTCTGGTTCTCCATAAGAGTGTTTCTTTTGAAAGAGAGTAGCATTAAGAATTGAAAGTAAAACCCCCATCCCCCACACTGGAGCCTCTGAATCCTTCCATAGGGAAAAGAAGTCAGTCTGGGCTATATATCGTCTGTCTGACATCACCTTCTCCATTACATGTTGACTGTTGATATGAGTGTAATAGTGCATGGTTCAGTTGGGAGATTAATTTCACACGATCATGTATCGAGATAAAATAGAGCTTAGACTTCTCCATTCCAAGAGCTACGTTACTCCATAATGCACAATAACTCCCTCTCAGTCAAAGTATGCAGTATGCAGGTGTCTTTGTGTGTGGGTGGAATACAAGCCAGGAAATAATCAAGGTCTTTGGAAACATCTGTTTGTAGCTTATTAGTCAGTCACACCTGACTTGGAAGTGTGAGACAAGATGGAAATAGTTTAGAAGCCTGATGCTTTTATAAATAGTTTACAGGGTCAATGATGTGATGCTCATTTTTGTCCAGATCTGTTAATTAATTCATAAAAATTCAATTAATTTACTTAAATACACTTTTTATATGATAAACCTGTTTTTAATTTAGGATATAGTTCAGTTTGTAAAATGTCACATGGTGTTATTCTTAAAAAATGTATAATAATTCTGAATTAATAATTGATATTTGTAAAATACCTTATTTATTAATAGCATGACTTCTCATGTATAGTGTATGCACAATATATATATATATATATATATATATATAGTGTTGGCCCCCTTCCTGATTTTTTATTTTTCTGCATGTTTGTCACACTTTAATGTTTCAGATCATCAAACAAATTTAAATATTAATCAAAGATAACACGAGTAAACACAACATGCAGTTTTTGAATGAAGGGTTTTTTTATGAAGGGAAAACAAAATCCAAACCCACATGGCCCTGTGTGAAAAAGTGCTTGCCCCCTAAACCTAATAACTGGTTGGGCCACCCTTAGCAGCACCAACTGCAATCAAGCGTTTGCGATAACTTGCAATGAGTCTGTTACAGCGCTGTGGAGGAATTTTGGCCCACTCATCTTGGCAGAATTGTTGTAATTCAGCCACATTGGAGGGTTTTCGAGCATGAACTGCCTTTTTAAGGTCATGCCACAGCATCTCAATAGGATTCAGGTCAGGACTTTGACTAGGCCACTCCAAAGTCTTCATTTTGTTTTTCTTCAGCCATTCAGAGGTGGATTTGCTGGTGTGTTTTGGATCATTGTCCTGCTGCAGAACCCAAGTTCACTTCAGCTTGAGGTCACGAACAGATGGCCGGACATTGTCCTTCAGTATTTTTTGGTAGACAGCTGAATTCATGGTTCCATTTATCACAGCAAGTCTTCCAGATCCTGAAGCAGCAAAACAGCCTCAGACCACCACACTACCACCACCATATTTTACTGTTGGTATGATGTTCTTTTTCTGAAATTCTGTGCTAATTTTACGCCAGATGTAATGGGACACAAACCTTTTAAAAGTGTAACTTTTGTCTCGTCAGTACACAGAGTATTTTCCCAAAAGTCTTGGGGATCATCAAGATGTTTTCTGGCAAAACTGAGACGAGCCTTTATGTTCTTTTTGCTCAGCAGTGGTTTTCGTCTTGGAACTCTGCCATGCAGGCCATTTTTGCCCAGTCTCTTTCTTATGGTGGAGTCATGAACACTGACCTTAAGTGAGGCAAGTGAGGCCTGCAGTTCTTTAGATGTTGTTGTGGGGTCTTTTCTGTGACCTCTTGGATGAGTCGTCGCTGCGCTCTTGGGGTAATTTTGGTCGGCCGGCCACTCGTGGGAAGGCAAACACTTTTTCACACAGGGCCATGTGGGTTTGGATTTTGTTTTCCCTTCATAAAAAAACCCTTCATTTAAAAACTGCATGTTGTGTTTACTTGTGTTATCTTTGATTAATATTTAAATTTGTTTGATGATCTGAAACATTAAAGTGTGACAAACATGCAAAAAAAGAAAAAATCAGGAAGGGGGCCAACACTTTTTCACACCACTGTATACATATTTCTTTTTTTTAACAAACTAATATTTTTATTCAGCAAGGACACATTAAATTGTTAAAAAGTGACAGAACATTACAAAAGATTGCTGAATATCAAAGAATGCTAAAAAATATATAATTATTGATAAATTGATGATAATATAAAATATGAAAATTCAGCTTTGCAATCACAGGAATAAATTACATATTAAACCAGAAAATAGTTATTTTAAATGTTAATAATATTACACTGTATTATTGTTTTTACTTTTTAATCAAATAAATGCAGCCTTGGTGAGCATATGAAAAGTGTAACTTTTGTCATTAGCTCTGTACTTGTACTCTGCATAAATGACAATAAAGTTGAATCTAATCTAATCTAATCTAATGAAATGTAATTCAAAAATATTTTAAAAAATCTTACTGAGAGGGATGCAACAATCTTACTTAAAAAAGAGAACAATTTCTGCAACAATCTTACTTTCACATCTCATAATTCTGTTTTATGTTTTTCTTTTCAGGGATGAACATTTGTGGTGCTTTTGGATAACTGAAGGGACAGAAAACATTTAATCTGAGAAGAAAACAAGGATGACCTTGATCAGGGAACTCTGTTGTGGACAGTTTTCGTACTTTCTCACAATGGTCTCTTTGCCAATGTTCAGTGTAAGACCATAAGCAACAAACAGAGACACACAAACAAAAGGGGCCCGATCCACTCATGCTGTTTTGGCTGGACTGTCCAGCTCTGTACAATGAAGAGACCCAAGCAGCAGTCACAGTCCCTCAGTTTTCTAAGCTTCTTCAGCCGAAAGCCCAAATCTGACCCCAGGATTGAGAAGCCCACCGGGACTTTGAACAAGGAGGAAGTGGTCATAACTCTCACGCCCAATGAGCATGAGCATGTGGAACAAGTAAGACGACATCTACATTTATTCTGTAACCCGTACATATGTTTCAGTTTAATTTCTGTATTATGTAAGAAGTTGATGTAATGCTTAATTTCACCTGGTAGACACATTATTATCTCACTTCCTTTCAGAAATATCATGACCAGTCAGTCATGCCCACTCAGATTGTTGAACTAAGTGGATTTTGAATGTAACTTGCAATAAAGAAAGAAAGAAAGAAAATCTCACATGTCTAAAATTTGGTCAGACCAATAAATTCACATATTCATTCACTTTAAACTGTCATCATCTGTCAAATCTTCTATGGCTTTTCCTCATGGAACTAAAAAGGAAATATTTATCAAACTGTGCAAGCTGCTCTTTTCCATACAATGAAAATAAATCTACCCACACTGGACATTTGGGCCTCCATATGGACCACTTCCAATGGGACACCAAAGTGTTCAAAATGACTGGAAAAATTATATCCATGACGTACATATCCCTTCCCCAAACCATTTTATCTAATTTGTTTTACTGGGAGAGTCTTATTTGTCCTTTTGCCAAAAAACAGTGTAGACTGTTATTTTATTAATTATTTGATAAAACACATACTTTTCATCAAGCTACACTGTGAACCCATGTACATAATTATTCACAGCCTTTGTTCAATACTTTGTTGAAGCTCCTTTGGCACCAATTACAGACTCAAATATTTTTGGGTATGATGGAACAAGCTTTGATTATCATCATTTGGCAATTATCTGCCATTCTTCTCCTCGCCTCTTCACCTCTCAAGCTCTGTCAGGTTGGATGGGGCAGACACACATTTTCAGGTTTCCAAATATTTGATTGGGTTCAATCCCAGGCTGTGGCTGGGCCACTCAAGGACATTCACAGAGTTGTCTATAAGCCACTCTTGCTGTGTGCTTTGGGTCATTGTCCTGTTGGAAGGTGAACCTTCTGCCCAGTCTAAGGTTCTGAATGCTCTGAACTGGGTTTTCATTAGAGTGATCTCTATATTTTGGTGCACTGAGCTTGTCTTCTACTCTGATGAGTCCCTGCCGCTGAAAAACTGCTCCACAGCATGAGGCTGCTACCTGCACACTTTACTTTTGGGATGGTACTCTGCAGGTGATGAGCAGTGCTGGTTTCCTTCAAACATGATGCTTAGAATTGAGTTTGAATCTTGTTTCTCACAGTCTGAGGGTCCTTTAGGTGCTTTTTTGCAAATTTCAAGTGTGTTTTCATGTGTCTTCACTGAGGAGAGGATTGAGTTAGGGTTGCTCGATTTTGACAAAAAACTTAATCACGATTATTTTGGTCAATATTGTAATCACAATTATTTAACACGATTATTAGTGGGCCATATGACCAAAACTTTATATGAAAGTCTTATTTAAAGATATATATATATATATAATCTATATTTTCTGTAAATAAGGTTGCGATGAAATCTACATTTTAGAGATCAGTGAAATGTCACAATTCTAATAACCACAGCAGAATACTACAGTGACTAATATTAGTAAAAACAGGGCCTCTAAATTATTGAAAATAATTAAACTGTCAGTAATAAAAAAAGCTAATAAAAAGCTAAAAATAAAAGCTAAAAAAGATACAAATGAAACAAACTGTGCTAAAGTATTCAGTTAACAGCCTACAACAGAAATTGAATAATCTAATGTAAAATAAAACAGCAGTCTTCACTGTAAGAATTAAACTTCCTTTGTTTCTTACTAAAGCTACAGGTCCTTCACTCAAGAGCAGTGAGATATTTTGTCTTTGTCTTTTGTTGTTTGATTAATATTAAGCACACACAGTCGCAGCAGGAATATAGTCCGCTGTCACTTTAAAAGATGCATGGATCCAATTTACTGTTACACATGTATTTTAATTCTCAACTCTTTACGTTCAGTTATTACATAACTGGCAAGGGTTTACGTGAATAATCACTAAGAGCCGCATTTTTACACATTTTTGCATGTATATGACCATTTAGGTGCTAAAAGTTGACTTTACATGACCGTGTTCTGTTCCGATTCTGAGCTCATACACCAAAATCCTCCCGAGGAGCGTCGCAAGTTCTCTTTCACGCTTTTAAAAACATGATTAAATCTAATATACTTCTATAAATCAAGCACGGCCCATTTTGCAAAATCTCCTTACATGATTTTAATGATTTGCACGTGAAACTGGGCTTTTATGGAGAAGCGAAAGAGCACTGCTGGAAAGGGGGTGGAATGGGGCGCAAAAATCGTATTATCTCGATTACTGTATTTTCATAATAGTTTTAGGCCGAAATCGAAACTGAATTTAAATTAATTGCACAGCCCTAGATTGGCCACAGCCATAAAGCCCAGATTGGTGGAGTGTTGCAGTGATGTTTGTCCTTCTGTAGGTTTCTTCTATCTCCACATATGATCATGGAGCTCAACCAGAGTGACCATCAGGTTCTTTGTCACCACTCTAACCAAAGCCCTTCTCCATCAACTGCTCAGTTTGGCCAGGAGGCCAGCTCTAGGAAGAGTCCTGGTGGTTTCAACCTTCTTCCATTAAGGTTAACAGAGACTACATGCTTCTGTGAATCTTCAATGCTGCAGAATTTTTTCCATCCCCAGATCTGGCCTCAATGTAATCCTGTCTCGGTGGTCTACAGACAATTCTTTGGACTTCATGGCTTGGTTTGTGCTCTGACATGCACTGTTAACTTTGGGACCTTATATAGACAGGTGTGTTCCTTTCCTATCCATTCAACTGAATTTACCACAGGTGGACTCCAATCAAGTTGTAGAATCATCTCAAGGATGATCAGTGGAAACAGGATGCACCTGAGCTCAATTTTAAGTGTCATGGCAAAGGCTGTGAATACTTACGTATACATGTGATTTTTTTTATTATTTGTTTTTATATATATTGGCAAAGATTTCAAACAAACTTCTTTCACATTGTCATTATGGGGTATTATTTGTAAAATTTTGAGGAAAATAATGAATTTAATCAATTTTGGAATAAGGTTGAAACATAACAAAATGTGGAAAAAGTGACAAATAGCTTTTCCACCAACTGAGGTAAATATATAATATATGTACAGTGCACAGTCATACACACAAATACAAAGCCATCATGGTACTAAAATAATAAACGTAATTTTAACAACATGAAATATGTCATAAAACCCTACTTAAAATAAGAAAAACAAATGCGAAGTGTCACACAGGCAGTTCCATCAATTTAGAGTTTTTTTAATTATAAAATGGCTTGTTCTTTTTCGCTTTCAAAAACTACAGTACATGAAATGCCTCATTATAGGTTTATTACAGTTTTTCCTCGTGTATAGTAAAGGAACTTGCTGTTAACCAATTAACAGGTTTTTACCGTAGCATTTTTACAGTCTTTTACCATTAAAATTACAATCAATTTTACAGTGTGGCTTATCTTCATTAGACTTAGCAAAAGTCATAACTTTCATTACTGCCCTCAATCATTTTGTCTTTCCTCTCAGGACCGGGCTCACAGTGAAGTTGGATTAGAGGGCAGTAGGGATGGAGGAGATCCTGGGAAAGGGGAAGGAGGTGGAGTGGGAGATGACGAGGGAGGTGCAGAGTGTGGGAGCAGTGGCTCAATGGGTGTACTGTCCTTGTCCTCCTCCAGTCAGGAGCAGCTGCCGGAGCACCTGGTCGAGTGCCCGCTCTGCCTCCTGAGTCAACCACGTGGCCACTTCCCTCGCTTGTCCTCCTGCCAGCATCGTGCCTGCACCGACTGTTTGCGCCAATACCTACGCATCGAGATCTCAGAGAGCCGCGTGGGTATCGCCTGCCCGCAGTGCCCTGAAGCTCTGGCTCTGCCTGATGTCCGTGCCATCCTGGATGACGGTGCACTGCTGGAGCGCTTCGAAGAGTTTCAGCTGCGCCGCTTTCTGGCTGCTGATCCAGACACGCGCTGGTGCCCGGCGCCAGATTGCAGGTTAGAACATAAATATGACTGAATGTAGATGATGATGAAGCACAGCCATCATTGTACCATTGGTGCCATTATAGAGGGATATTTTCACACCATTTGATTTACCCCCACACTCAACATTAAATTACTGTGCAAAAACATCTTAATTTCATACAAAAATGTCTGGCATTTCCACACAAAGTTTCCGATTTTTTTTTTTTTTGTAGAAGTGGTAGAAAAGTGCAAAGAATTTATCATGGCAGATCGTAACTATAATTTGAAATAGAAATTAGAATTTTAACTTTAGATTATAGAATTAATATTCTGGCCAATACGGGCAGATACTTATTTGTACATTTTGACCATGAATACATGAATTCTATCATTTTAATTTTAAAATTCTAATTCTAATTCTAAATAGAATGATTTAGAATTAAATAAAATAAAAATTCTATACTATTTCGTTTAAATAATAAAAATATAAAAATAATAATTAAAAAATATTTTAATAATTAAAAACACTCAAATTTAATATAAGTTATTTTAATAAATTTTTTTGTTTTAAAAAGTGAATTTAAGCATCATAGGATTTTAATGTATGGCATGAAAATGGATATTCATTTTGATATTTACCAAAATGACATTTAACAATGTCATACTTTTTTTTGTGAGTTGAAAGATTAACTTGATGTGAGGGTCAGACAATGACAAACAAATAGGGATGAGCAATTCAATTTATAATAACGTCTGATACATAAAAACCTGATTATCAATAATATTTTTGCTAGGTACAGTAGGTTAGATAATATTACTCAGTGGAATTGCTTGCAAGAAACAGTTATTAGTGAAAAGAAACTGTTTTATTTTTAATGATAAAAAAATAGTCTCAAAATTGTTTTTTTGCTGCTGGTAGTTTCTCAGACTGGTTTCTTCACTGGTTTAGGCAAGGTGGTCTATCAGCTCTAATCAGCTTGACAAAAACGGTCAACTAGGTCAGCCCCAGCCAAACCAGCAGGTAGTCCTGCTGAACAGCCATCTAAACTAGTGTTAACCAGCTAAAACCCATGTGAAGCTGGTTTTTGCTTGAATCCTTGTGTCACGCACGCTGCAGCGTGAAACACACACTCTTCGGTGGTGCATTATGTATAGTCCTCTAGGCTCGCATTAGGTTTCGTAATGGCAAACAGATCAGGTTAGTGATGGGAACCCATGGGTGTTTGCCATATCTTGTCAACAAGATGGTATTACGTATCACCTGCAGTCTCTCCACATGGAGCATCCCAAGCACATCCTCTCTCTTTACTACTGTGACTGTGGTGCAAAATAATAACAATGATAGCGATAAAGCCACCACCATATGTGCTAGATGGTGCATATGCTCACATATAAAATTATGTTTAACATATTGATTAATAGGGGTGTAATAAAGTGTTGTGTCACAATACAAAAATGCAACAATATATATTGTGGATAGTGACAATATGTATTTTGTTTAGTTCAATATTCTCACATAAACAATTATCAGCACACATACATGGAGCATTATCAAATATGGTAAACCCGGAAGTTCCCACATCTGAGCTTTCATGTTTATTAATTATTTTTAATTGATGCTGTCAAATCGATTATGCAAAATTAAAATTTATGTTTACATAAAATATGTGTGTGTGTGTGTGTACTGTGTATGTTTATATGTATATACTTAAGAAATATATTTAATATATATTTATATATATAATATAAATCATATATGTGACCCTGGACCAAAAAACCAGTCACAAGGGTAAACTTTTTAAATTGGGATTTATACATAAATAAATAAGCTTTCCATTCATGTATGGTTTGTAAGGATAGGACAATATTTGGCTGAGATAAAACTATTTGAAAATCTGGAATCTGAGGGTGCAAAAAAATCTAAATATTGAGAAAATCGCCTTTACAGTTGTCAAATGAAGTTCTTAGCAATGCATATTACTAATCAAAAATTAAGTTTTGATATATTTACGGTAGGAAATTTACAAAATATCTTCATGGAACATTCTTTACTTAATATCCTAATGATGTTTGGCATAAAAGAAAAATCGAACATTTTGACCCATACTATGTATGTACTGTTGGCTATTGCTACAAATATACCCGTGCTACTTATGACTGGTTTTGTGGTCCAGGGTCACATATAAATATGAATATAAATATAAAGGTAAATATGAATAAATCTCCTTGTTTTATTTCTATCATTCATTAGCTATGCAGTGATAGCTTACGGCTGTGCCGAGTGCCCCAAGCTGAGCTGTGGTCGGGAAGGCTGTGAAACTGAGTTTTGCTACCACTGCCGCCAGCTGTGGCACCCAGACCAGACTTGTGACCAAGCCAGGCGTCAGCGTGCTCGCCACACGTCAGGAGCCAATGATGTTTCCATGCTCTACGTCTTCAACGAGGAGCCTGGTGGTATGGCACAAACATTGAGGGACTAACCTAATATCTGTTTGGTGTCCACTGGCTAAGATGTTTGTTCTGCTTTTAATCTTGAAGATGCAGAGGAGATCAAGCCCTGTCCACGTTGTGGTGCCTACATCATGAAGACTAATGATGGCAGCTGCAACAGAATGAACTGTACAGTGTGTGCTTGTCAGTTCTGTTGGCTGTGCATGCAGGAGATCACTGATGTGCACTACCTCAGGTACACACACACACACAATACACACGGTCATCAAGTTACAGTAAGAGTACTCACACGTAGCCAGATCTTTGGCTAATGGCTAAGGTCTGGTCTGCATTGTAGTTTATTTTGTATAAAAATGCTTACTTAGACAGGACGAGACATGTAAAGTGACCAACCACAGGTCAGTTTGGTTTTTTACACATTTTAAGGGTGGGTTTATTTGAAATACACTACCGTTCAAAAGTTTGGGGTCAGTAATATATAAAAAAAAAAAAAAAAAAAAAAAAAATGAATAACAAGCATCCGTTAAATTGATCAAGAAGACACTGTAAATGCATTTATAATGTTATTTCAATTTCAAATAAATGCTGTTCTTTTCAACTTTGTATTTATCAAAGAATCCTGAAAATAAAAAGTATCATGGTTTCCATAAAAATATAAAGCAACACAACTGTTTTCAACATTGATAATAATCAAAAATGTTTCTTGAGCAGCAAATCAGCACATCAGAAAGATTTCTGAAGGATTATGTGACACTAAAGTAATAGTTCAATAATGGTGTGGAAAACACTGAAAAATAAATGAAAAATATATATTATAAAAGATATATATGTGTTTTAATTTACATATTTATAACGTTTCTGTCCCACAAAAAGGAGTATAGATTATTTCATAGACATAAATCTGAAAATAACTGACTGCACCATTTTGATCGTGAATATCTAGTTTACTTGCTGACTCAACGTGTTTCAGAGATTTGATCCCTCTAAAATTGAAAAAGCACATAGTATCAAATCTGTACCTTCTAAATATTTTATGTCCAGGTAGACTGATCAAAAAACTGTGCTACTGTTACGTATGGTGTTGTGGGAAATAGCGCATGACAAGGAGTAGGAAAAAGGAGTATCTTTATTCGGCTTCAACAACCTTTACATTGAGAAACTTAAGATCAGACAAAGACATAAGGAGAACTGAGGACTTATCAAGGGATCAACCAAACGAGGAAACAAGATAATTAATTAAACACAGGTGATGATAATGAATGAATTAACAAGGAACTGATGAGGAAAACCGGAACAAAACCAAATAAGGGCAAGCAGGAAACTAGGCAGAAACCAAACCGTGACAGCTACCTTTGGAAGTCATATTGTAGAATTGTAGAGTGAGTTTTTTTTTGATAGTGCCTGCAGATTTGTATGCAAAATTTGGTCTGTGGGTGTGCATAAATGAAACTCTTATTGCTTTTAAATCTGCCTGCTTTTATTAATTGATTAAGTTACTGTAGGCAATTGTGCAATCTCTAATTAACATTTACAGAATATTTATCCAGTGTGCAGAGCTTTCACTGCCAAATATAGGACATTTGCCTGCAAGCACATAGCCCACATTCATCACTAGCAGTCACCAGAGTCTGATCTGTTATTAAGCTACTCTCGGACACATTCAGTCCAAGCTAAACAGGGGTAATTCTGCAGCACAGGAATGTCAGATATGTTTTTACGGCCCTACAATACTGAGTTTGTGCCAAGTTTCTTGTGTTGCTGACTTCATGAACATTACAGATTATCAGATTTGCTTAATTACTCTTAATAAACACAAGTCTTGCAGAAGCTGAGCCGTTTCAGAGGTCTGATCTTTAAAATAGTGACTTTGCTACCCGTTTCAGTGAGCTATCGCTGCACTGAAGCTGATTTTTGATAGATTTTTCCGTTCTTGGATGCTGGCCAGCATTAATCAGTGCAAATCTTTGTGCATATTTCCCTTTCCATGCAACCCAACCCCCACGATTTGCCAGAAGCAGGGTTCTTAATTTAATGAACACCCCATTCTGCTGGGCTCCAGTCGGGCAGAGAAAGATTTTTATGAAATGACAGAATACATAAATAATTCTGTCATCCCTTACTCACCATCATGTGTGCCTTTATTTCTTCAGTGGAAGACAAAAGAAGATATTTTGAAAAATGTCTGATAGTTTTTTGTTTGTTTTGTTTTTCAGCGGGTCAGTGTTGTTTTGAAATCTTTGATTTTCACATTTTGAAAATATATTCTTTCCTGCCCACGAGGCTATCGGTCCTGACATACAGCATCGTAGTGCTACGGTCGATCCCCCCCCCCCCCCCTCCCCCCTCTCCCTCTTCCCTTCCTGCCTCTCTCCCTCTTCGCTTCCTGTCAGATATAAACTGTCCTATCGTAATAAAGGCCAAAAAAGAGAAAATATATCATTTAAGTTCCACAAAAGAAATAAAGTCTCACAAGTTTGGAATGACATGAGGGTGCTTTAAATTGTTATTTTTGGGTGAACTATCCCTTTAAGACAAGCCAACACATGTCTTATTCTGTCATGTGGCACCACATTTATTTGCGTTAAAGTCCTTTTTTTCTGACAAAAAGGTGGCATTTGAAGCATTTACTGAGAGTGTATTTACTAAAGTTATATTAAAAAAATATTGTGTCGCCTATTAGAAAATTTTAGCAATAATTAACATTTCTATCAGCTGTGTCTGTAAACATATTGATGCGCTAAACCTTCGGAACACAAATAATGATATTTTGGATGAAATCGAGAGCTTTCTGACCCTGCATAGACAGCAACGAACTACCACACTCAAGGCCCAGAAAGGTAGTAAGGACATCGATAAAATAGTCCATGTGACATCAGTGGTTGTACCGTAATTTTTTGAAGCTACGAGAATAGCTTTTGTACGCAAAGTTTTGTCCTTACTACCTTTCATAAAAAAATATCTTAATTTGTGTTGAACGAAGGATTTACAGGTTTGGAATGACACGAGGGTGAGTAATTAATGACAGAATTTTCATTTTTGGGTGAACTATCCCTATAAGCTAGCAGCCTGTAATACTTTACCACACAGAACAGAACAGGAAGTGGCATTGACCGTAGAGGGTTGTAATTCACCCAGGCGGTGCATGAGGCTAATCGAGGATGAGATCATAAAATATTGATTCAATGAGACAGTGTGCGTGTGTCTGGCTTTTATTGGCTAATATTCCTTGTCTTATCTTTAACCTCATGACGTCATGTACATGAGGTTGTATAAAAAATACTTTCATTTATCTTCCTCACAGTCCCTCAGGCTGCACTTTTTGGGGAAAGAAGCCGTGGTCGCAGACCCGCAAGGTTTTGTGGCAGGTCGGCATGCTGCTCGGGGCTCCGGTGGTGATCTCACTTATAGCAGGCATTGCGATACCAGTCATCATTGTAGGCATCCCGATTTATATGGGCCGCAAGGTAAAGACCTAAAGTTTGCTGCATTATCATGTCCTCTCTGTGATGAAATGGATCCAGTGACCTTTTAATAGCTCTGAGATGATAATAAGACAAGGTCATGCCCTTGGCTGTATGCTTATTATAAGAAAAGTGCTGCCAAATGCATATATGTAAATTTATGTAAATCCACCAGACCTGTCTCCTTCAAACAGCCGGTATGTGTGATATAGAAAATGTTTGCAAAGAAAGTAGAGAGAGTTTCACTGTGCTATTACTTTATGAATGTCATTATGCTCTTGAGGACCCTAAAAACAAACATCAGAAGTATGTTTTACACAATGTTTATTATAAATTATGTATCCATGAACATCAATATTTAAAATTTGTGCTTCCTCATAATCTTAAAAAAAAATAAAAAATGTTTTTTTGAAAAGACATTTGTAATTAACGTTTTATGCTTGTACAAACTTTAAGTTTGTATCTGTTTGCTTGCCAGGTTCATGGTCGCTGTAAGAAAAACACTATCTCAGGAAGTAAACATTATCTGACAGTGGCCAGTGGGGTCATGATGTCTGTTTTTGTGTCTCCAGTCATAGCAGCCATTACTGTGGGTAAGAAAATCATCCATCCATCTTGCTGGTTACATATAACATGATGAACATGTAAATCACTGTGGTTAGTACTTATTACTTCTATACATATGTTTAACACAATACACAAAGCTTTTTTTATATTTTTTTTATTGTATGGAAAATAGCAACTGGCCCATTATTAAAGATTTCTTATGTTCCACAAAAGCAAGAAAATCATACGGCTTTAGAACGACTTGAGGGTAAACAACCAATATTTTGTGAACTAATCCTTTAACATCCATATTGCACGCATTTAAGCTTACATATGTGCATGCAGCTGTTTCATTCATGCTCGCACACACACACACACACACACACGGCAACTGCCCCGGTCGTCTCTGATGACTCATCTATCTTCTGCTTTGGCATTCCTGTGAGAGCTGGAGCGGGGAGGGGAAGATTACAGCAGCCGGCTGCAACTAAAATGTCAGAGTGATCTCCATGGCATAGCGTGAAGACCTGAGCGCAGCACATTCACTACTCTGTGCTCTCCACGCAAACCCAAAGCCTGTGTTCCCTCTCATTCTCCCCTCTGAATAGCCCTGTCTGTTCTGCAGCTCTGACCTCTCCTCAGGAGAGCCACAGAGGGGCCTTGTCCCCTTCAATGTCCCCTTCAACAATGCCACTCTGTTCTTATCCAGAACCAGGAGGATCATGGCCTTTTGTCTCTCTTATTGTGTGTTGTCCTTGTCTTTGCTGCTAGCATTATGCCTCTGTGTATTTATGTTGCTATTATGTGCATTCTTGTTATTTTTCCTTCTTCAACATAATTCATCTGAAAATAAGTTCACTTTTGAGCTAAATATGTCTGTGATTTGAGTATGTTATTGTGTATTCTTGTACAATTTTTTTCTGTAATTAATAATAATGAAAATCTTTTCAAAATACCTTCATAATTAATTCTAATTTAGTAAATATTTTGTGTTTGAAGGGGTGGGAGTGCCTCTTATGTTGACGTACGTCTACGGGGTCGTGCCCATGTCGTTGTGTCGTAATGGCTGGTGCAGGCCACAAACGGAACCTCCTGAAGTGAGGAACATACAACTGGAAGATCTGGCCAACTGTAAGTCCAACTTCCTGAAATTTGGCTATATGACTATACATGTACAGTTAACTTAAATGTTGTGCCACTGCTAATTTAACTACCTCTATTTTTTCAGTAGCCTGACAGTTGTTCAGTTGCATTAGAAACAGCGCTTCAAAAGCTATCAAAAAGTAGCTAACCAAAAAGAAGCTGTTCAGTGTGGTTAAATTGCAGCAAAGATCATCTTAAAATTAGTTGGCTACACTAAAAACTCCTAGTAAAAACTAGCCAACTACAGTAAATCTGTTTAAGGTGGTTGAACTACAGAAAATATACTCTTAAAATTAGTTAGCTACACTAAAAGCTACCAAAAAGTATCTAACTACAAAGAAGCTGTTCAGTGTGGTTAAACTGCAGCAAAGATATTCTTAAAATTAGTTACACTAAAAACTCTTCTAACACTAAAAAGTTCTTCATATTGTTTGTAATGTTAGATTATCTTTTCTGTAGTTTAACCACCTTAAACATTTACTGTAGTTAGCTACTTTTTACTAGGAGATTTTAAGTTTAGCTAACTACTTTTAAGAGTATTTTTGCAGTAGTTTAACTGCTTTAAATTGATTCTCTGTAGTCAGCTACATGTTAGTAATATGTGTAGTTTACTAGTTTAAAAGATTATAAATATTTTCTGTTTGCTAGAAAATGATCCTACTTTATTATAAATTGCTAATCACATGTATGAGTTTGTATTTGAAACATTGTAACTGTAGTGCAGAAAGATTATTTTTGTAATATTAAGCTCGCAGTTTGGCCTGATCTGATGACATTTAAACTTCTCTTGAAGATCTTCTATTTTCTCATGTAGTCAGTGATCACTGGACCGGCCAGACCAACCCAGCTCTATCCAACGGAAGTGTACAGGAAGTGAGTGTGAATGTGGAGGAAGTGATGCCGCTTCCCAGCACCAGTGTAATCCAGTCTGGAGCAAAGGACTCAGCTGAACCTCCTAATGATGGACATGTTGACAACACTGAGCAGGTTGTTCAGTCAGACGATGTGGATGTAGTTGAGGAGTGTGCCTTCAGCAGCACACAAACATTTGCTTTGAGGTCAGCAAATTTCATGATTTTTTATTTCTGTTAAAAATATATACACTACTATTCAAAAGTTTGGGGTAAGATTTTTTATGTTTTTGAAATAAGTCTCTTATGTTTGTCAAGGCAGCATGTATTTCAATAAAAATACAGTAAAACAGTAAAATTGTAAAACATTATTTAAATGTAAAATACCTTTTTATGTTTTAATGTATTCTAAAATGTAATTTATTCCTGTGATGCAAAGCTGAATTTTCAGCATCATTACTCCACTCTTCAGTGTCACATGATCCTTCAGAAATCATTCTAATTTGCTGATTAAGAAATGCTTCTTATTATTTTCAATGTTGAACACAGTTGTGCTGCTTCATGTTTTACTTTATTTACTTTTCAGGATTCTTTGATGAATAGAAGGTAACATGAATCTTTAGTAACAGTATAAATGCCTACTGTCATTTTGGATCAATTTAATGCATAAACGTTTTCTATTCTTTAAAAAAAAATACTGACCCCAAACTTTTGAATGACAGTGCATTTTTTTCTATAAAATAATAATAAGAAACTACTTAACGTTTTCTTTTTACAAATATTTAGTTCTTTTATTCAGGATTTCTCATTTCATAATGATATCAAAATGGCCCTGACATTTATATTTCCTCAGAAATATATCAAAATGTTTTTTTTTTTTTTTATATAGCTCATCATGTAAATATGTATGTTCAAGTTATTGCATGAAAGAATTGCATTTTTAATGTTTTAATTTTTAAATTATCAGATAGGGTTTTAAAAAATGAGCATAAATCACACTATCAATAACATAATCGATTTCTTTTTCCTAAAAAAAAAAATTCAAAGTGTTTGTTGTTGTTGTTTACAGCAGGGAAGGGACTAATATTGAGGTCCGTGTGGAGATTGAGGCTCAACCACGGGACGGCCGAAAGCAAAGTCTTAGCAGTATTCTGTCTAGCAAGAGCCTGTCGGCGGAATCGCTCAGCCAGCCCTGTGAACCTCTGTGTGCCTCTCAACAGACAGGGAGCACCGACCCTGTGCCAGTTCCTGAGATAGACAGCGTCTGAGCAAATCCTGGCAAACCACTGCTTCCACAGCCCACCTACACTCCCACCCCGAGTGCTTCCAGCCTCTGCCTGCAAACGCAGAGAGCCAGCGACGTGGAAACCAACACACAGAGAGCGTGAAAGATAAAAGAGAGGGAGAGATGAAGATGAGAGGCCAGGGCAGCTGCCAAAATGCCACGGAGGGGATTAAAGACGATCATATAAACTCAAATGACCAAGCGCATGTTTGTCAACGAGTTTGAGGAGTGCTAATCAATTTTATACTGCGTTCTATAGGAAACATTGCCTATTTGGATGCTGGTCTGTTTAATTTATTCACTTAGCTTTTCTTTTAGCTATACCCTTTAATCTATTGACCATATGGTTCGTATCCCCTGACTTTTCCGTACGGAAAAACAGAAAAAAGAATGAAATTGCGGATTAATAGCATGGTTAATTCTGCCACAGTTACTAGCCTGACATGTCATGTGACTAGCAACATGGTGAAATGCAGTAAGTCTTGTGCTAATGCTAACTTTTGGGTAATGGGCTTTTCCCTCATGGTATTCATTCATTTGAATTATGCAATTTGTTTTACATAACTGTTGCATTTTCATGAAGGAGCAGCAAAATCTGTGGGATTTTGGTCTAGAATTAGCCTTCAGCATCATGCAGTTTTTAATATGTCCTGATTATGATAATTTTAGGTCAGAACTGATGATTTTAGGGTGCGTAAACATCATGAGTGAGGCTCAGAAAACTGATGATCTTGTTTCCCTCTGTTCACTTTTAGGTCTTTATTTCTGCAGTAAAGGCTTTTGTTTTTGCTGCTGTTATTGAGTAACTTACGTAATGAATCAAGAGTTTAAAAGCCCATTAACTGAAGAGAGAACCTTATCTCAAACATCTACACTGACCGTTTCAGCTTACTAAGTAATTCCTTGTATTGGTACTCCAGAGCCAACAGTTGTATAATGTCTAGACTACTGGTATTTTTGACATTTAGTATCAATGGAGGAACTCAGAATGCTAGATCAGGCCTCTAATACAAACTTTTACCCCCTGTCCTATTCAAAAATGAGCAGCGGACAGCCCTGTTGAAAGTGTAAAAGACCTCCAGGAGTTTCCAAAGTTGAACCTTCATAGCTGCACTGCAGATCGGAAACAATGAATGGAACAGTAGCCTATGTCAATAAAAAGATTTGTATTGAATGGTGACTGGGAGAATTGCTGTTTTATTCTCGTTTGTTCAATATTTTTCATTTTAATTTATTGGTGGGATGTTATTTTACGTTTAATGTAGTTTGTTTTTAAACCTTTTTGTCAGCATTTCTATAAAACACAGACAGAGGGCGCTAGAGCTGTAAAAACAGACTCAATCAATGATTCCGTACCTGCTGAATCTGGAGTCCAATAGATCCAAAGCAGTTCAGAGTTATGTTTAACTCATAAAGGCTGTTATTTGAAATAATTCAGAATTTTAACAGGCTACCTTAACTAACTAAACCAGACCATAAATATGATTTAGGGGCATAATATTAAGATGCTTTATTTGTTGATGATAATATTTTAACATTTTGTTGTCCACTGGAAATAACATCATAAATTAACTAAAAACTCAATATAAAATTTAGATAAAAAAAAGCTATTTCAAGAGAACTTTTTGGCATATTGCTGTTGTAAAACCACTGTAAATTCAAGTTGTTGTTTTTTTTTTTTTCATGAAATCAATAGTATTTTATCAAATAAAAGCTTTTTTTCTTTTTTATGTGGCCAAGCTTGTACCCTCACAGTAATTTACAATGGGCATCAAATAATAATAACTATTATTATAATATATATGATATTATAATTAATCTTATGTCACCACCCACCATTCATTCTTTTTTATATATATTGTATATTTCATTAACAGCTTTTTCAGTTAGTTATTTTTGTATATTTTATATCAGTGCTCAAAGTCATGACACTACAAGGAGTTTATTAGAAAATTTATTTAATACTGAAATATATATATATATTTTTTTTTACAAATGTTCAGTTTTCAATAGTCAAATGTTATAAATCATACTAAAGGTTGACAATTCAAAATCTATTCAAACCTAACAAAACATAAGATAAAACAAGAGAAAAAAGATTGGTCAACATTGGTCATTGATTGTACAGAACTATAATATAAACATAAAATATAAGAAATGAGAAAACAATTACTCATTGAAAGCAATTGTTCATGTTCTAAAACTATGATAATGCTATTATGACTTTTTTATGGAATAGATGGGAATTATGATGGTTGTTATATGCATGACATTGGGGTACAACTTCAGGTATATTTATAAGTTAGTTGTGAAAAGTTGTTTACTGCACATAGTCATGGTAACTAGGGTTGACTATTTCCGATCATGCAGTACAAACCAATACATAAAATAAAGTAGCTTAATAGAAAAAAGAAAAACTTTTTTTTTAAGTGTAGCCTACATCTTAAAGGTATGATACTGTTCACGATGAGGTGTTTTTATTAGGGTTTATTGAAAATTTGAATGAGAGGAAATTGGTGACATGTTTGACGCACAACATGGGGACACAAGTTCAAATATGTTTTTGATTAAAATAAATAGATAACATAACTAATGCGTAAAGCGATAATAACATATAGCCTATTAAAAGTTACATTGTTACAGTCTTTGTTTTCGTTGGTCACAAAATGACCATATAGTTCTCTCCAAGTTTCACATGATGTTTTGATCTAATTTGATCAGTCATGAAACGTAAGCGGTTGTGTGTGAAGGGAGCAGCTCGTGGATCTCCGTCAGTCGTGCAGTGAAGGGTTAATGTTACTGTACAGATACAGGACTGTGAGCCGGTGTCTATAGGCTGCTCGTGTCCACTCGCTCCATTACTCGCTGCATGCTACTCTACTTTCCCCATTCCCACAGAGAGCACCAAAGAAGAGCTCTGCACCTGCTCTGCAGACACCTTCCAGCATGGATGCGTTAAAATCCGCTGGGAGAGCAATAATCAAAAGTCCTGGAGTTCCGCGGCACACATGGGGAACGTCAAAGCATGAAAGTGAGTACCTTCATTTTTCTCTGTTTACATTGACTGAATACAACCGCATCAATGCTGCTGTTCATGCGATGCTGTGATAACACTGCCTTCCTGAAACTACCTGAACACCTTTTATTTGGCGTTTTACTGTTAAAATAGATAGATAGATAGATAGATAGATAGATAGATAGATAGATAGATAGATAGATAGATAGATAGATAGATAGATAGATAGATAGATAGATAATAGATAGATAGATAGAGTAATTCTATTTGCTTTATTGTTAATATAGTTAGCTTTTATTTGTCTCTGCACAGTTTGAGATATTCAGCTGTATATTTGATTACAGTTCATTAGGAATTTTCTGATGTGTGTCTTATATAGAATCCTAGCCTAATATTGACCCTACAGATAACAGTCTGGTTCCTGTAAAAATATATTTTTCTCACTTTTTCCCCATGTATGTAAGAAAATCCAATTAGATCGCATAGATGTTACCACTGAGTTTTATGAGACAGCCTGTGTCACATCAGTGGTGACAGGCAGGAGCCTGAGGCTCGACGTGCTGTCATTCTGACATGTGAGATGTGAAGTTCATGTGGCACTCTGGGGACAAAACATCCCTATTTCCACTTGAACTGTGTGCCAGGCATACAGCTGGAGGAAATCCGACTGTCTCTTTTTGCTGAGAGTATGTATATTTACTAAAAACCTAGAGAATTAGCATAATGTTGTGTCTTGGCAATTTAGATGTACTCCCTCCAGATTAAATTTTAATGATTTGATCTGTAATGGCTGTCTGTCTTTCTAGCAATGCTTTGTATTTCAGAGACAGAGTGAGTAGGATCAAGTGCAAAAGGGTTAATTGTTGAGAACTTGACTAAAATTGCTTTTTGGTCTACTGGCAAGATTTCTCACAAAAGGAATATTATATTATATAGAAAATTATATTCAAGATGTTTCAAAATGTCAGTTACACTTTTTTTAAAGGAATAGTAAAAAGTAAATATTTGATTGTCATTTACTCACCCTGTATGCATTTGTTTTCATAAAAAGATATATTTTGAAAAATGTCTCATTTGTTTTTGTATATGAATAAAAGCCATTGGGATTCAAAACAAAGAAATTAATGCTTTTATTTAGAAAGGACACATTGCATTGATCAAAACTGACAGTAAAGACATTTGAAGAGCTTAGATGCAAAAGCTTCTACCGATTAACTCCTATGTGTAGGTTCAGGATTTGCAATGAATAGGTTCTTTTCATTGCCATTAAGTGAAATAACTGAACATAAACATATGAGCCTGAGAAAAATGATCATTTTAGAAGAAAATTTCAATTGGCACTTGGAGGCTTTTGTATCTGAATGGTTTTCAGAAAACTGTCTTCAGCAGCTCAGCTATTTCAACATTGATAATAATAAGATATGTTTTTTTGAGCAGCAAATCAGCATATTAGAACGATTTCTGAAGGATCATGACTGCTGAAAATTCAGCTTTGTCATCAGGAATAAATTACATTTTAAGATATATTAAAATATATATTTTTTTAAGTTGTAATAATGTTTCACATTTTTTGAAACCCTCAGAGCATGCAGTTAAAAAAAAAAAAAAAAAGATTAAACTTTTGTGCTTCCATACAAAACAACAGTGAAATTAATTAAATATTTTTAACTCAAAGGGGAGCAGATTCTAGTACAGCATACAAACAAGTGAATAATGAACTGTTTTTGTGCTGGTCTGATGAATATTAATGGGAGGCTGGTGTTGTCTCTCAAGTGTGCATTTGACTTGATGAAGGTCAGAGTTTTCACTGGCACTCATTAAAAGTGAAATTTCATGTTTTATATTGCCAAAAGAGAAAATTCAAGCTAAAATATCACATTTGGGCTCCTATAGATGTCTTTTTTTCCCAGAGAGTTAGTGTGTGTGTAATGTCATGCACACAGAGAGAAGTCACTATCAATTCTCGTTGTCATTAAAATTACATTGACAGTTCCAAAGGTCACATTAGTTGCTGCAAGTGTTGGACGCCCTTCCCGGTTTTTACACTGCAAGCTTTTGCAATTTCCAGTGTAATAACCTCTGGGTGGGAAATAACAGGTTTGAGCAGTAACTTCCCTTCTTATCTAATGTAGACATAAAGAAATAAACAAAATTGCTGTTAATACTTTACTGTTCGATCATATATCAGTATGTCAGACCCTCTGAGCGGTACAGTTGTGTCAATGCATGCTTAAGTAAAGCAGACATTCTGGCTTTGGATGAACCAGTTACAGGAAGGATGTCAGCAAATTTATCACGCTGTGACCAGGCGCAGTGTGAAGGATAGAGAAGTTACAGTGACATAAGAGAATTAGTCTCCGTGTGTCATTTTCAATTATACAAAGTGGATAAGGTGACCTTGCACACACTCATATACACACACAAATAATGTGGATAGAAAATTCTTACACACACTGAAGCCCATATGCATACACCACAGTTCAAGAGTCACTTATGCTCTATATATGATCAAAAATGCATAAAAAACAAATAAATTGTTTTTAATTTAAAATGTAATTTATTCCTATGATTGCAAAGCTGATTTTTCAGCATCATTACTCCAGTTTTCAGTGTCACATGATTTTTTTCAATCTAATATGCTGAATTGCTGCTCAAGGGACATTTCTTATTTTTATCAAATTTGACAGCAGTTGTGCTGCTTAATCAGTTTTGGAAACATTGATAAAAAAAACTCTGGATTCTATGATTAATAGAAAGTTCAAAAGAACAGCATTTATTTAAATATAAATATTTTGTGACATTATAAATGTCTTTACTGTCACATTTGAATAATTTATGGCATCTTTGAATAAAAGTATAAATTTTGATTAAAAAAATCAGAGTCCACTTTTGAACAGTAGTGTACATATACTCAAATTTATAGTGAACAAAATGATTCTATTCAGCATCAAATCAATGAGTTTGCATGTGAGCTCATTTTAAGGATGTTTTCTGTGAAAAAGAAGAATTTGTATTCTTTATCATTTACTCTTCTCATTATTTTTGATTTATGGTTTCTTGTGTCAAGTTCCGTTGCTAGAAAGTGAAGGATTTTATTATTCAGCCTGCTTGTTTAATCATTTATCATACAAATTAGAAACTAGTGTCATATAGCATATTCTTTATATTCCTTTTTAGCTGACATTTATTTTGATATTTCACCCATATTGATTGTTTTGCTAAATACTTGGAATAAGTATGAATCTGCACAAAGTTCGTGTTTCATTCATTTCTGCTGGTAGCTGGGGTTCAAGAGTATCTATTATGTTCAAGGTTAGCTGATAAGCAGTTGTTTCCTCTGTGAATTCTTTGTTTCATGTGCTATAAAGAGGCTATTTTGTGTGCTTTCTGACTGCACTCGAGGTGGCTGTTAGATTTTTCAGATGGGAGCTCTTGTAATAAAGAAGTCTTTGTAGTCTTTTTCCACAACAATAAGCACCACTATTCATACAAATTGCATGGGTAAAAATTGCACCCATTTTTCTAAATCAAGAGTGTGCAATGCTGTGTGAAAAGACCCCATTAGGTTTTATAAGGGTTAATTTCAGAGTGTCCAGCAATGGACAGCTTTATGAAGACTGAGACTATCTTTCCTCTCCCTTAATTAGGACTCAATTCTGACCCGGAAGGCACATAGGGAAAGAGAGAGAAATAGACACACTCCTTTATTACTTCTGGCCTCGTGACTCCCAAACATTGTTATTGTGATCACCCTCAGACACTGTGACAGCCGTGTGCAACAGCCTGTCTGCCTTTAGTGGTGTCTCAGTACAGGCCGCTCAGGTTCAACAATAAAGGTTGGAATTTCGTAAAAAAGACATTAGACCTTATGCCCTAGGTGACAAAATCAACCTAGCCTGTGAATCAGGACCTGAATAAACTAACAGATGTTCATACTGCATCTTTTTAATTTACATAAATTTACCACTTACTCAGTTTACTTTAAATTTTAAATTAATTAAAATGAAATAATGCAATCTGATTTAATCATGTGCAATCTATTTAAATAAACAGAAGTTTCTTTAATGCATTTGCACTGGGAGTATATATGAATACTTTTCATGCTGTTGATGTAGCATTGCACATAGAAATGAGAAATCAGGGAATTTTATGAGAGGTGTAGTGATATGACTAAACTTATATAAAGGTATGAGTAATGTTATTTCACGGTAACGATATATATCGCAATATAGTTATTTTTGCTTTAAATAAGATCTTTATGATATCAACATTTTTGAAACCATTTCATATCATAACAAAGCCTTGTTTACTGAAATAACATGGAAGGTCAATGGACAAACTTAATGCCATTGGTTGGAAACAAAAGATGAACATTATGAAGCTTTGCAAAGCAGTGTTTTGAACCCACCCATCACTAATGTGCACTATTGCTAATTGCCAGTTAACTGACTTTAATTTCAGATTGAAGAAAACCCATTTTCAATATTTGGAACAGCTTTCCACCAT
Organism: Barbus barbus; assembly: GCF_936440315.1. Taxonomy (NCBI): domain Eukaryota; kingdom Metazoa; phylum Chordata; class Actinopteri; order Cypriniformes; family Cyprinidae; genus Barbus; species Barbus barbus. The sequence goes on along the minus strand of NC_136742.1, from coordinate 13,655,866 downwards.
TGCTCAGCCAAACAATTGTCTTAATACTGTGGATATCTGGATGTCACTTTGAAATGCCATGAGCTGTGCTGTTTTGATGTGTTCTAAAGTGAATATTACATTTTGACAGTTTCTTTGGATTTTTTGTTTTTTCATGGATCAAATATAAATGCATTCAGTTTGAACTGGCAGCTCTCTGTGAACATCTGTCAGCAAAGAAAAATTTAGCTTCCCATGCCTTCTTTTTAAACCAAATGACAACCAGTCTCTCTGTTTTCCCCTGTTATTTTGATTTGTTTGCTTGTTACGTATCTCTCAAATCACTAACAAATAAGAGCAAAATCCCTTCAGACATCAGAATAAGTCTCCCTCTCTGTGTCTTGGTCCTTCTGTCTTCGTCATTATTTTTCCTTAGTGTCTGTGAGCACAGAGACTCCCTGTGGTTTGTTCCCTGCAGGTTATGAATAAAAGAGGAGAAAAGGATTTTGGAGAGAGAAACGGATGCACAATGTGTGTATGGTCACACTCAAGACACAATCAAGGAATCAGGGCCGTACTTTACAATAAAACTTCACATTCATGTTACAGTTTACAATTAGATGCAATGTTATTGTAATTAATAACATGTGAGTAACATGAACACTGTAATTTAAAATGTTAGGACTGTGATATTTTGGCAATGTATGAACATTTATGAATTAATTTCCTCAAAATAGAAATAGCATGCAACTCAGAGTGGTTTTACCAAGTACAGGAATATGGAATATTAAATTGTCATATAATACTCAATTATATTAAGTGAATATTAACAGATCATGGGAAGAATTACGTAGCAACAAAACTACAACAATGTTACAGTATTAATCTATATATTATTAATCTGTAATCCAAATTACTTTTCTGCGAACTAGTTAGGTAATATACATAGATATGAAGTGTACAACTATTATAAGTTCTTTCTCATTGGCATCAAGAGAGAGACCACAAGTGATTTGAAAGTAACACCAAATATTTTGCCATAAACAGATGGTGAAGTAAACGTGTATTATGTGGCTCTCTGAATGCTTGATTCTGATTAGTCCATTATGGCATGCAGTGGTTGAATATAGTATTTTCTGATATTCACCATTGTCCATGGCAACAGTGTATATATTGTCCAGTAACTGAAACAGGCACTACTTTTATGTCACTTGTATCACACTGCATACTTGCTTTCTCTTGTTTCATACAAATCAGTGTTGTATTGACCAATCAGAATAAAGGACTGAATAATAAATAGTGTTTTATTCTCAGGTAAAAAACATTATTAGGGAAATTAAGGTAATGTAGGGTGAGCTTATTTTACAGTGTATAATTAATAAATGCATGCACGAGTTTTCCCTTAAACAACACACACACACACACACACACACACACACTCACACACATATTTGCTCTAAATTCATATATGCAATAGAAAGTGGTTCTTTCTAGTCATTCTTTGAAATTGCATAGGATTTTTCATTAATCTGAACCTGCTTTATCTCAGATAAACTGAGAGAGCGGTCAATGATACAGTCCTCCCAAATATTGATTTTCTTTGCTCTCCTCATGTTCACCAAAACTAAACAACATTATACACCTGCATTAGATTATACTGATCCATTACCATATACAAGCATTGATATTACTTATATAAAAATATTTCCCTTAGATGAGTCATGGAATGTGTTGACAAACAGTTATATTTTGCAAACAGTTTTCTTTGTAATATTACTGTTTCTCTCTTGAGAATTGTGCATAACAACTCTCCCATAGTTCTCCCAGCATGCAGAGAAAGAGTAATACGCACACTGACTGCATGAGAATCAGCCAACACATCATCCCACAGAGCGATCCGTGACATCCAAACCTTCCTTCCTGCTTGACAACCTGGACATGCATCAGGGAGAAATTTGACACTCGTTCTGTCTCTCTTTCTGTTTCTCATTCTCTGTGTCTGTTTCTCTTTCTGTCCTTCCTGCTCGTCTGACAGCTCTCTTTTCCTCTTACCCCTAGTGAACCTTGTCACTGATAGTCTCTCTTCGTCTGTCTGCCACTCAGCTACACTTGCTCTCGGTGTCTTTTATCTGTGCTGTTGGGCTCAGTGGGATTCAAACGGCTCGGCTCAGTCAGAGTGAACACCTGAAACTAGAGCTGATCAGATTGATAAGATTATGAGTTTCAACCAACTTTATGTTTGATTAGAAGTTTCATACGCATATGGATAACATTAACTGATAAAGCTTTTAAATGATTGACATTTGGACTATGTAAAGCAAGATTTTCTGTATTAAACTATTTTTTTTATTATTTTAATTTAATTAAAGGGAGTGTTCAGAAATATGAGGTTTAGAGGAAATTCTATTCTTTCCTTTGACTTTGGGGTTTCAGAGACCCCTATGATATAAAAATTGAATAACAGTAATAAAATAAAGTATTACGCAAAAGTAATGGAAAATGGATAAAAGTTAAATAAATAAAAAAAGAATTAAGCAAAAATAATGAAAAATAATGAAACATTAAAGAAAATAAATAATGTTCAGTAGTGTAACACCTGTCAGAGAATCTGAGCATAATAATATTTTTGCATTTATTCGTGTTTTCTTTGTGGTCTCTGAGACCCCAAATATAATGTAACTTTTTTGGGGGAGGATACTTGTAAGATGTGGAGATTTAAAAAAAAAATTGCAACAGTTCTCGCAAATTTAATAAAGTCATGAAGAATCAACTTTCAATGTTAGTGTCTTAACTGTGTAATGCTTAGATGTGACTGAACCTCCTCAGTCGATCAGAAGGCATGCTGGAGTAGTGTTCATTTCAGCATGCTGAACTTGCTGCTGTACTGCATCTACACTGTAAGAAAAGATACACCATATCTAATTAATAAAAATGAGGCAACAGATTACAAGCAATATTATTAATTAAATTTCACAAGGTTTGGTATTGAGTAAATATTAATTAAATGAGACCCTTAATAGTTATCCATTTAATATGAGTAGATTTGAATAGAAAACAGTACAGAATTAATTAAAACCTAAACAAAAATATTGATTTGATTTGAAAGAAACTCCCTAATGTGTAAATAGTACTAATAAAAATTAATTTAATTCTACATATCATAATTGAGTAATCATCATCTACATTAATCTGCACATTGATTTAAATTTAATCAATGCAATTAATTAAATCTAAACATTCCTTTCTCATGAATAATATGGCCCAGAAAGTACAGAACTTAAATACTCAAATAAGAATTTTATTAACAATTCACTTTTGTGCTTTCAACACATTGTAGCACATCATTGTACACTGTAACCACAGTCTCATTTCAAGCCAGAAGTTGGATCTTGCATTTCAAACCAGATATTTGAAAAGGACAGAATGCTAACTTCAAAATATTTTGTAAAAACAAAAATAAAATCCATATTACATAATGGTGATGTGTCCATAAACCTGTTTCCATGCTCTCTCACCTCACTTAGCCACTAAATTGGGTCAATAATGATCTTAAAGAAAAATCCTCCAGAGGTGCATGTATCAAAACAAAAGCAGAAAAGTGTAATTTGTACGGAGTAAAAAACATTTCGTACCTTTCGTAACTAGAAATCTCACAGATATTCGTGGGATAAGAGTCCAAATTAGTGCTAACTTACAAACATAGCACTTTCAGATGTGCAATTCCCAAGCTCTGTAGAAGCTAAACATGTACACTGCAACTACAGTCTCATTTTCAAGCCAGAAGTTTGCTCACGCATTTAAAACCAGAACTATGAAAAGGACAAAATGCTAACTTCAGCCATTTAAAAAAAAGAGCAATATTGATCTTAAAGAAAAATACTCCATAATGGCATGTGCCAAAACAAATCATAAAAATGCAAATTGAACAAGAAAAATACATTTGTACTTTGAACTTACAACAATCGAAATGTCTCGACATTTGTGGGACAAATCAGTGCCAACTTACAAACATGGCACTTTTAAATGTGCAATTCTCAAGCTCTGTAGAAGATGGACATTGTGTAGCACAAAAGTCTGCACTGTAATACAGTCTCATTTCAAGCCTGAAGTTTGCTCTTGAGGGACTGGACTTTGTTTGAAAGCTTTGAATCATTCAGTTCCAAGAAAAGTTTTTGGAACACCTCAAAGGTGTACTTCAGCTGTCTGGGATAATCGAGATTCAGCGCGTAGGTCAAGCCAAGGAGGAGAGAGCAAGCCCTTGCAATATCTCCAAGTCCTGTGATGACTTCCACACCCTCTATGATGATCCCAATGTTCTTTGGGCTGTTGCTTGTAGAAGCTCCAGGCTTTGGGGTCACAGTAATGGCCATTATGACCCGTTCAAGTTCCTCCAAGTTCTCAGTGTCCTGCAACATGAAATTGTTATTGTCTTAGTATAAAACTGTCAGAAATATATTGCAAGCATTTCACATTACTATAAAATACATTCATTATTGTTTTCATAGCTTATAAATCTATTTTATCTTTTTAATTTTATTTTCTCGCAGGCCTTGGGTTCAAATTGTTCTTTGTTTTGTTTTCTTCTCTATTTTGATGTTTTGTAGTCTACAAATCTTCTTCCATTGTAATGAGGGATTTATGCTGTTCTACTATTTTCTATTTTCTATATTTTCTATATTTTTCTATAGTTCTCTATGTACAGTATCTTCATCCCTCTAGTGGAGTTCAGAGATTTAGACAAGAAGCACTGAAGCTATTAAAAAAAAGATACTACAAAAAACAAAGGTCACATATCTAGATCATGCACCTACTTGAGGATTTAAGGAAATATGGTCCTTGAATTAAGTTCATGTAAATTAAGTTCACCTACGTTTAATTCTTTGATAAGATGTCCCCCTTGTTCTCCAAGGTATTCTATAAGACACCGAAGAACAACCTCTCTGGTCCTCTCAATCGAAGAGTGCACTGAGTCCTGGGGAGAAATGCAACAACTGATAAGTCAATCACTAAAATCTTAATAAACAAATACAAATAAAATTGCCTTGCCTCTGATCAATTTGTAAAACAAAAAAAAAACAAAACAAAACACAGCATCTTACAGGCATGAGCTGTTATTAGTTTTTCCTTTTCTAAAATAGGGCAGCAGCTCTGGAGGACAATGGTATATCTTTCAGATTGATGTCCTTATTCATATAATTTGGAAATCTTATGGAACAAAGCTACTTCTAATTTGGAAAATTACTGTACCTGCAGCAGTTCCATTATGATCTCCAGTCTTCTTCCAAGTGCTCCACCTTTGGCACGAAATAGCGTCAGTAGCTTGGGAGTGTGACGGTCTAACGCAGACATAAATTTCGGTTCCAGAAGTACAGTAGTTGTTCTTTGAAATTCTGCATTGATCTGAAACACAAAGGCAACAAAAGAGACAAAGGTATCACATCAGTTCTTAGCCTCTTAAACCTCTTTCATATAAATTGTCTAACATTCAATACCAAAGTAAGAGTATTTTTTTACATCTTGAAGTCAATTTGACAAAATTATTTGGAAGCAATCCCATACAGGGTCGTCAGTTTCACATTTTCATTATTTCTTAACTGGAATTACAAATTCCAACTTACTTGATAAGGGTCAAAAAGGGCAGGCCAGCGGTCCTTCATGGCTCGAACAGTTGGACACAGATTGATGATTTCATGCCGTCTGAGGGCAAATGTTTTGCTCATTTGATCTTTGACTACATTTTCGTTGTTCTTCTTTTTTGACTCTGTGACCAGCTCTTCCCTTACTTTCTCCAAGCTCTGCTCATTTTCACCAGCTGGGTAGGGTGGCAGATAATTGACCTCTGCTCTTTTTGCCTTTTTCAAATTTTTGGCAGACTTCCTGTCAGCAGAGCATTTATGTTTTAGAGCATTGCATGTAACATCTGGAATACCAAAGCCTCTTAACTTGGTTCTGTAGTTGGCCATCTTGTATTTAATACTATTCTGCCTATTAGCTAAGTTACCTTCACATTTGCAAGTTGCAACAAAACAGTGAAACAACAGTGAGAAGTTACGTTACCTGCCTCGGGAAGACGAGCTCCACACACGGGAAGAAAAGCCAACGGAAGTGCGTCAAGTGCCGTCTTGAAATATAAGATGCTCTTCCAGCGATAACCCCAAATATTTCTCTTAATGGAACCTTAAAATTAAACCCAATGTACTTATTAACGCAATTTCATAAAAACATACTGAGGATATGATATTAACACGCAAAGGACCTAGGAACCATGATAAGTTAGTGGAAATGCTAACCCACATCCTTCAATATAAAAGTTTGACTTCAATACATAAGAATTCTTACAAAATGTATAATCCTGTGTTCATATTATAGCGCAGCAAAATCACACTAACTTTCTACGTTACATTAGTTATATAGCCTTTCAACAGAAGCCTGTTGCTGTGTTGCTGCTGAGTCTCTTTTTCTGTGATAACTCATTTTATATTGTAATATACCACTACATACGTTCTTCACTAGCCCAGTGATAACAAAAGACGTTTTCTTACCTTAGTCAACCAGTTTAATTTTGCAAGATGAGCAATGTGGAAGAAGACGAACATTCACTGTCTGTAGCCTACTCTCTTCAAATGCCTTGTGTTGTGGCTAGGTAACGTTAGCCTGCTGCATTTGTTTTGTTATTTTCTTTTTTTTTTTTTTAAAAAAGGCGCGCTTTGACAGGAAGTGCTTTTCAATTAAAATTTGCCTGATTACATTAATTTGAATTCACTCAATATTCTCTCCATTTGGGATTAGATAAATATAATGCTTAAGTTTTATTTAACTACAATGGGTAGATTTTATTCCAAACATTTTTATTTGAAATTTAATTAAATATTTGCCTCAAAATCCAAAACACAATTATATTGAATACATTTTAACCAAAAACATTAATTGAAATCTATATGACCACAGAATCATTTCTTACAGTGTATCCTTTGGCAGTGTCTTCGGTGCTTTGACCTTTAACCTCAGCCATTACTGAGTGCAGTCAGGGTGTTCAGAATGGCTGCTCAGAACCAACTGAAACCCACCAATCAGCAGCACATGGAGGAGCTGCATTAGTGCCAAACCCCCATGGGACACCACTTACAACATACACACCAGCTGAGGCCCTATGATACACAGGAGCCTGTTTCTCAAAATTAGACATCATCGTATATTAAGCCCATACAGTTTTACAGTTTCACTGCAGAGGATTCATTGGTGAGCAAGTTGTCATGTGTCGGTTTCCATTTAGTCCCGTTTTGTCCTTATTTGGTATTCCCTGTCCTTGTTTAGTTAATTATCATTCAGATCACCTGTGTTTCTTTAATCATCTCGTTTGCTCCTTTGTTTCCTGTCCTTTATAAGTCTTCAGTTTGTGTATCGTCTTTGTCTTGGATTAATGTTTATTAAAGTTTTAAAGTGTGTTGATGCTACTTCGTTCTCCTGACCCTTTATTTTAGTTGACTACAACCACTAATACCGTAACACAAGTGATGTAATGCTCGATTTCTCCAAATCTGTTCTGACGAAAAATCTAACTCAAATCTGAGTTTTGAGTGAACTATTCCTTTAATTTACCAATCTCATATGGTTCAGTCAATATATGGATTTCTACATGCGTTTCCCAGATAATTTTTCTTGAAACTGTGTTTCCACTTAAAAACTCATGTATTTTGTAAAAGAGACTAGTTTCGCCTGCCCTCTCTTATCTAGCAACACATCCCGCTGAAAAGCAGACCTTGATGAATGGTTTTAAACATGACCTTTGCATATAGGTGACCTACAGCCAATAGTGTTGCCCGCTTCCTATCAGGACAAAACCATAAAAAGTGCTGAGGAAGCACCCATAACTCATAGAGTCTAGAATGAGCCATACAAACTTATATTTATTTGATAAATTCTTTGAACTTGGACCTGTATTTTAACTCTATGTGCTGTTCCAATACTCAGAATTTTTTAGATAAATAGTGAGCACTAAAAATCTCATGCATTGTTTTTGTGTGTCTGGCTTCAGATACAACTGAGGAGAAAGTCCTTTTGTGACATACAAAACATGTTTATATTTTCTTAAAACCGAATGCTAATGTGCATGCTGTTCAGTATAAACAGAACCTGAGAGCACAAAGTCTGAGCCGCTGTTGTGCTGCTGATAAGACTCAAAGCTTCTGTGATTTTGAGAAAGAAACATTTTGCATTGCATTTGGATTACTTTGAGATCAAAAAAGCAAATAATCCACAGTTTATGTATGAGGATTTGAGGTCAAAACGTCTATATGATAAATGTTTACGCTTTGTTCTTAACATTTAGTAAAACTTGAGAAGGAAGAATGGCTTATTTTGTAGCAGTAAATTATAATTCTTGCAGATCATTACTGAAGCTTGGACACTTTTTTTGAAAGTTAGTTTACTTGATGTGTGATGTACAAAGAAAACTAGTAAAAAAATATTTTTATGTGTCTTTTCCAATCATGCAGTAGTTTAGTATAGTATCAATTATTTATGTGTAAAATAGCTATGAAATTATCTTTATGAAAACAAAAAAAGTCTGCCGTTTTATCACAAAAATTTTAAAAATGTAATTGTAAATACAGTGCACAGCATAAATGAGAAAAACCCCTCTGAATAAATATAAAAGATGTATTTTCTTAATGATCACTAATATAATTCATGGAAAAATTGCAAAATTTAAACATATACTTAATAAAAACAACTAATTATGCACCAATATTTTCTGTGAGATAAGTCAATTAGCCAATTTTGTTTAAATGAAGGATTGCAGAAATGAGTACACCATAGATTTAATTCAGCAAATGTATAATATTCTAGTACATAGTATGTCCTCCAGAACTTTAAGTATACTGCTCTGACACTTCTTGGCACTGAGCAGACAAGTTCATGACAAATTTTCACATCTTTCATGTTTAACTCCTGGAGGACGAGCTCCTTAAATGCTCTGGTCTGGGAGTTTTGCTCAGCTCGTCTCTACAGAATCCCCCACAGCTGCTCAAGAGCATCAAGATTGAGGGAAATACATGTCTACTGAAGGATTTTCACCTTGGGAGAATGAATATCTTCATTGTCATGCTGAAAAATGCCCAATAATGCAGGGAATGAGGGGAGGGTAGCATCTTCTGTTTCAAGTTTTTGTATTACATCACAGAGTGGTGTGTGAATTAATGACAGCATTGATAAAGCACAAACCTTCAGCACTCATTCATATAAGAGCTTTATTACCACTGAACGTCACTGTGGGTACAAAGCATTTCTCACTGTACTCCTCCTCTAGCAACACCAGAACATTTTGGATGCTTTTGGATCCGAAATGATTGACTTGATCTCTTGAGACCAGAGCATGGATTCACAGAATTCTATATTTTGTAAATATGGGTCTTGGAAGAGGTTAAATGAGTTTATTTTGCTGTGGCTACAGTAGGTAATTCTAGTGGTAACAAAAACCATGCATGTCACTTCTGCAGGTTAATAAAGTTAATAAAGAGATAAAGTGTCACTCTTTTCATAGCTTTTACCATACTTTTCATAGCTTTGAGACACTTGCATGTTATTTCGCCTGCTCTTTTTCTAGCAAAAATTCACTCATCCCTAAATGAAAACTTAAAGTGAAGACCTGATTATTTCAGGAGCCTTGTCACAAGTCCATTGTTTTTAAATGTCAGTGCTACTTCTGCTATATTTTCACACTTAAAACAATAATTTGGTATTCCTCTTGTACCATTGTCCTCTTTTAAGCTAAGAAATAAGTTACCTGACAGTTCTCTCCCAAGTGGTTCCACTGCTGCCAGCATTAAGTCGAAGTTCAGTGGGATATATAACACTTTTAATTGTCAGGAAATTACTTGTCTTTAAAAGTTGTGGTTCAATATGCTTACTTGTTGATCAAAAATATCCTTAAACCTATACAAATTTTTATTTAATTTTTTTTCTGGAGGGTGTACTCATTTTTGCAACACATCATTTTATCACTTTGATAAGAAAGTCTTATTTTGCTGAATAATTTTGACATTCTTCTTTGGTAATTGATCAAGCAGGCTTGTTGAAACATTATATCTCCAAAGAACCCTAACATGTAAGTAAAGAGTAATTGCTGAATTTATTAAGTTTTAGAGGGGGTGAACTCATTTATGCTGTGCACTGTAAATGTATGTTCTATGTAGATAAGGCAACCCTTATGTATTAGTTCCCATTAGTTGGCAAGTCGAGCAGAGAGTCATTAATTCATTCAGATTTGGAAGAAAATTCCCCTTGTCGCCTTGAGGCAGGAGATGTTGTCTTTCGTCTTTCAGTCATACTGTAAGACAGACCTCGCTTTCTGTTCATTAATTCCATTCACGCTGTCATGAATATGAGTGATAACACTCGTAACTACAGGCCTGAGACTGAGAATACTTTGGAGTAAAAGAAACTGTGATGAATGCGGGTTATTTTCACATCATTCTCTAGTTTTAATCAGCTGTTTGAATATTAAGATTAAGTCGCATTAAAAAATCACTCTGGCTCTGAATTTGTTTTGTTTTTTTAAACTGTGGGTCTTTATGTAAATTTTAAACTCTATATCAGTTATAACTTTTTTTTTTTGCATTTACCTCAGCATCAAGAAAAGCACAGTCTTTTATTTTCTATAATGCAAGTTTTTTATTTTTTTATATTTAGTTTTTTATTGCTTTCACATTTTCTGAACATTATTATGCGTATAGATCATCTTGTAAAAAATGGTTACAGGACTGCACAATAATAAAAGATTTAGATTTATGGTCTATACTATATGCTGTATTATCATTCAGAAAATATTTAATATTAATTTTAACATTGTTATATACCTAATTTGATGATTATAATTCTTTCCCATAGTTTAGTGTGTGCTATTCTGACTGCTGATGTTTAATAACAACCCCCATTGTAGGACTGTCTTATGCCCAGTGACTTTTGTTGCTAGGCAACGGAGCTTGGTCTGACACTAGCGTGGTTGTCCTGAGCAGAGAAATGTGATGAATATATTGCATGATCAACACAGCTCAAACAGCTCCGGCCCTGAGAACACAAAATTAAATATTGACACCTTCCAGTTATTCCTCCTCAACAATGCACATGTAACTGAACAGTCTCCTTCACTCTTAGAAATAATGGTTCTAAATAGAATCGACAGTATTTTACGGCTTGATACGAGATGAGAACCTTTGAGTACACCACCAATAACTTAAAAAAGAAAACGTTAAGAACATTTGCAATCACTCATATAGCCAACTCAGGTGCCATACATCAAAAAATGAAGCTTCTTCAATGGTTTTTTGCAGCACCTTCAGTTTTTAGTGTGAATTTCACTTATGGGCTGATGGAATCAGTTCTATTCCCAAACTGCTCTTCCCTCCCTCTCCACTGTATCATGTCCTATATTCTGTCTAGGTAATGTCCTAGATTCTTCCCAACACTCATTATTTAGACACTAAATGGCAGAGCAGAGATCAGAGGCCTTTTATTCAGCTGCTGTCAGCACAAAGTAAAACTGTTTATTTTTCTTTGATGGCTCGAACCATTCAAGTCTGAGATATTTTATATTCAACAATATGTATGTGATCCGTAAAAATGCTAGTGCAGAATCATTCCAGGAATCTAGGCATTTGATTTACTCGTTGCTATGGGCAACTGTCCTGCCCGTGTGTCCATGTGTGAGCTCATGTTTTAATTAGTCATCTCATCATGTAAATGCAGTCATTATACACTGAACAAAATTATAAACGCAATTTGTTTTTGCCCCCATTTTTCATGAGCTGAACTCAAAGATCTAAGACTTTTTCTATGTACACAAAAGGCCTATTTCGCTCAAATATTGTTCACAAATCTGTCTAAATCTGTGTTAGTGAGCACTTCTCCTTTGCCGAGATTATCCATCCACCTCACAGGTGTGGCATATTAAGATTCTGATTAGACAGCATGATTATTGCACAGGTGTGCCTTAGGCTGGCCACAATAAAAGGCAACTATAAATGTGCAGTTTTATCACACAGCACCTGCATGAGTTCCTTTCTTCTGCTTAACGAATGTGGATAACCAATCAGCTGATGATCTCCATGGAAAAAATACTATGGAAGTCAATGAGAAAGTTAAAATGACCTTTAAGAATGTTGTATATATACATTCTTATTATGTGATTATACAAAAACCATAGCATAATAAATTTTGAGGTTTGTTTCTAAAAAATAAAACCTAAAACTAACCCTCATAAAATGGTTAGTTCTAGTCCTCTATTCTGATTGGTCAGCAGCTGAGTTTTAATAACGATAAAGCAGGGCTATATGACCGCTTCACCCAACGGTTCTGTGTATCACTGCGTAACTAAGGCAAGCCGTTTTGACTTTTATTCCTTCTCAGGATATGAATTCTTGATATCAACAATTTAGTTTTTACTAGTTAAAATGTTAATTCTTGATATCAGGAGTTAGATTTCTACAAGTAACAATGGCTATTTTTGATATCAGCAATTACATTTCCACTAGTAACAATGTTAATTGTTGATATCAAGAATTAAATTGTTGATATCTGTAATTGTATTTTCACTAGTTAAATGTCACCATAGGCTGCCATTGAAAATCAATTGTTGATATCAAGAATTAATTTCTTACTAGTTGAAATTACAGTTTCACATATCAGAAATACAATTCTTACTAGTAAAAATGTAATTATTGATATCAACAATTAAATTGTCACTAGTGACAATGTTCATTTCTGATATCTGAAAATGTATTTCTGATATCAACAATTAAATTCTTGATATCAAAAATTAACTTTGTCACTATTGACAATTAAATTGTTGATATCAAGAATTCATATCCTGAGAATGAATAAAAGTCAAAACGGCTTGCCATACGTAACACCCTCAGCAACACAATCAATACTAGGCCTATAACGTTAGCATTAAAACTATTCCATGTACTATGTATTTCAGCAAAACTGTTTGATATTTATTTTATGAAGTATGAGTCACCCCTGCTGGCATTATGTTGCATCATTGACTTTTATTTTGAGACCACCCCTTCCCCGTCAAAGAAATTCTTCTAGTGCGGGCGATATGTCAATGTGTATCAATGTGCATGTGGAAGCCCACATTTTCGGAAGTGAAGAAGGAAAATTACTGAATTTATTCGTTTTCTGTTTAAGGTATGATTCTGCCTGTCCATCAGTTTACACTGTAATGAGGCTTGCAAACTTGCACTGTGCCACGACGGAAAACATGTTTTCTCATGCTGAGAGATAAACAGATGTATGTGTGTGAGAAAATGCACACAAAAATAAATGACACATGGATGAGAACAGTTCCTATGTTACCGGAACATTCTCTTGCTGATTACTGTTGCTGTCAGGAACTATATTTTTTAGCAGAAGGACAGCATTTAACAAACTTAATTCAAAAAAGTAAGTGAGCCGTGCTGGAGTGCTCTGAGCACTACGCTCAGGTCCCAAGAGGGTATAGAGGGAGGCTGAGGAGGATTCAACCTTCTCGCCCCACTAAGGAACCTGATGACCAGGTCATGGTTCCCTACCGACTTCCCTTCCATGGGGTCATGATTAAGGGTGGAGGGAGACAGCCTTTCCAACTCTTGCTGCAGAAAGGAAAGCACGACTCTGATCCGGCATCTCTTGGCTTTTTTTCGGTGAGAAGAACACCACTCGACGAACAGGTTCCACTTCAAGGCATAAGCGTGTCTTGTAGACGGTGTTCCCGCCGAAGTGATGGTTGTCCCCTATTTCTTTGAGTAGTTCACCTAGAACCTCAGCGTCCTGTCCTGGGACCAGACATATTTTCCAGTTTCCAGATTTTTCAGAGGTCTGGACATGGGTGCCACAGGATGCCCCGTCTCTGAGTCAGTAGATCCTTCCTCAGAGGAATCTACCAGGGAGGGGCTGTCACGAGGAGCATTAGTTCTGGGAACCAGGTCCGGTTGGGCAAATAGGACGCAACGAGCAAGACCTGCTCCTTGTCCTTCCTGACTTTGCACTGTGTCTGTGCAAGAAGTCTCACTGGGGGGGGAACGCATATTTGCGCAGGCACCACGGCCAGCTGTGTACGAGTGCATCCGTGCCGAGTGTTCCCTTGTGCACCTGAGCTGCTCCGAAATATCTCCAAATCAGCTGGACCATCTGGGGATGGATTCTCCATTCTCCTGGGAGTCTATGGAGGGACCGGCTCTTTCACGTCCTTCACCAGTAGGACTGCGATCTCCGCACACAAGACATGAGCATCGGCTGCCTTCACTGATGTGAACTAGATGCCCCTGAACTGAATCGCATAGCTGAGTCTGATGGTCCACAGGAGCCAGCGAGATGGGTTGGGTAGCACTAGCCAAGAACCCAGATACCATATACAATGTGCATTGGCTCGTTTAGTTTACACTCAAAGTAGATTGGTCTCTCTAGCGAGATCTCAAATTCGTCGGTCATCGACGTGACATCAAGGGTGAAAAGGAAACGACTGAAAGGGAACCTAAAATCAGTACCGCTGCTCCCTATATGCAGAGTACGCAGTTTGCGTAGGGCACAAACTCCAAGGGAGGGCAGGGGCACCATCCCAGTTGCCACATTTTTGCTATAGATGACACAGCCTCTATAATTTCTTCAACAAAAAACATGTGGACATCACAACCCTTACAAAAATTAACCATGGTTTTTATTTAAAACTGCTTAATTTTCTTTTGCGTGATTTCTGAATGCTTGAGAATATAAAATAAATCAGACAACTGTATTAAAGGGGACATAGCACAAAGAGTTTCACCCAATCTCATGTTAATCTTGAGTACCTATAGACTAGTACTGCATCCTTCATATCTCCAAAAAGTCTTTAGTTTTATCATATTAATAAAAGAAAGATACAGCTTTACGATTCTCTCCGGAAAAAGCCGAGCTCCTGGAGGCGTGCCGTGTGGGCGGAGCTATAGAGTGACGAGCACTTGCGCCGATCACCAGCAAAACAGAGACATTTGATGCAGTTTTACTTACCGTCTGCAGTTCTGAATCATGACCGGGATCTTTTATAGCAGGGACTGCTCCATCTCTCAGTATCAAATGATGTGCAAATCCAGCGTCGAACTGGGCCTAGTTTATAAAACGTTCGTCAACAAAACACTTGAGAAACTCCATTGCTGCCCCGGAAAAACAAACTGCATCCACTGTTCACGTCACGGTGGGTTCCTTTGGGAAGCTGAACATCTTTCCCTCACAACCAAAAACATACTTCTTTAGAGACATTCTTAATAGCCATAGGTAACTATCTAGAGCTACAATTGTCATTTGTAAATAATACAATTTAAGTAAATTTATTTATTTATTTACTTTTATATTTTATTAAAGTTCTATTTTGACCCCTATAGTAAGTGTTTTTTTGTTGTTTTTTACTTTCATGATATTTGAGGGAGGGGGCACAACAGTACAATCCTGCTTAGGGCACCCATTTGGCCAGCAGCGGCCCTGCCTAAAATGAACCACTTCAGAGTGTTGTGTATACCTCTTTATTAGGTTAGCACACAAAAACATCTTTGCAACATTTTGAGAATGTTTGTTCATAAAATAAAAACCTGAAAATAACAATTAGGGAGCCCAGCATGTACATTTTCCAAAATAGGAACCATACAGTAACGTTGGTGGAACGTTCTTTGTTTTCTGGGAGGTTCTAGATTTCAGCCCAACCGATTTAAACGCTTCTGACAAAATAATAATATGCTAAACAACATATTTAACTAGATTTCTTTTGATTTAAAACTTAAAAAGCATAAGCTTTGCATCACAGACCTTTACGTGCTGCAAGATCAGTCTGGAGAAATGCCATGCAGTTTTTGTGTAGCGCAGACACAAATGCGGTTACGGCACGTCTCGGCGTCTGTGGTAATCGCATTTTACGTTTGCACAAATCGGATCACTCTGTTACACAGGCACACATTCACCAACCCAGACGTCAAATTATGTGCTGTTAAAAATGCCATCTCACACCAAACAAACAATATTGGCTGTTTTTTTTTCACATATCATCCTGCCATTGGCCAAACCTGAACAATCCAATTACTATCAGCCCTTATGACCTTTTTGCTTTTTTTGCTTCACTTTATTGTCATAACCTTTGCAAAGTTTTATGAACATAAACATGTCCTACTTCAATCTAATCTGAGCGAAGGCCTGGAACACCAACACGAATCTGATCAATTATTCATTTAGCAGCCTGGTGAACGTATGGTACATCTCTCAAGTTCTAGTTGTAGCTTTATTGTGGCCCAAGTTTTATGTGTGTCAGCACTCCTAATTTAGGATTTCAGCACGACAAATGTGCTGCAACAGCTCAAGGAGATTATACATGCCAGCAAGTCACCCTTAGAGCTTTTTGGCTACTTCTGTTATGTTTCCATGCCCCGCGACCCATCCTAAATGGGCTATAACATGTCATTTAGAGATGGCTGCATTGCTGAGTGAGCATTGAGGGTTAGTTTTCCTGCTTATTGAGTGCTGAGATAGATTTTGTGTCTCTGCAGGTTAATAATTCACTTGCAGTTGAGAAAGCTGTGATGGCAGTATTGTCTTCCTGACCTCAAACAGCTGGTGCTGCTGCGAGGGCCAGATGGCTGCACGCAGAGCTGTCAGAGCAGGACACGGGACTGTCAGATTAGATGAGTTTCTGTCCTCCATAGCTGATTTTTTAGGCAAAGGGACATAGAAGTAATCAATTACTGTATGTGTAGAAAAGTGGCACACACCATAACGTTCACACCATAAGTGCACGTTTAAAATTGATGAACTTTGGCTCACTTGTTGCGATGAATATCGAGGGGACACTATTTGCTGTCTTCCTGTATTTCTGAAATTGTTGTTATTATTATTGTTGTCATTGTTGTTACACATTATTGATCATGTAAAATATTATTTGTTTTTGTTTGCACTACTGGAGGTCACAAGAAGAACTTTGTAGTTGTTTGATGTTTGAAGAAGAAAAACTTTGTCTTACCTGTCATGTTGAATTTTCATTTTCTTTTCATGTTTCTTGTTCTGATGTTTTTCCTTGCATGTGAAATTTTGTATATAAAATAAATAATTGGAAATTATTATTATTATTAATGTAAAATATTTTGTTTGTTTTGTTTTCTATTGAGCTGGAGGTTTTTAAATGTTCTTTAGACCATCTCTTCGCTGACTGCAAGAAGCCGAAGAAAAAAGCTTACCTGCTCTATGCTGTTCTTCACCGCTCCCACCGTCAAATCCAGCCACCAGCAGTGGATAGCTGTCGACGAAACCATGTCTTTGACGGCATCTGATGCTGACGAGTGGGCGTGTTCCGGCGAAGAGCCCGAAGCTCCCCCTCCATCTCAGTTTGCGCGGCCCAGCGTGGATTCGGAGCTGATCCGCGTTCTCACGGGTGCTGTGGAGGAACTAGGCCTGGCATGGACAGCCCCGGAAGAGCCTGCCCCCGGCTTCCTCGACGAGTGATTGCTCAAGGATCGCCGTCAGCCTTCCTGTCAACAGCGACCAGCTCCGTTCATGCCAGAGGTCCACGAGGAGCTCACTAAGACCTGGCGAGCCCCTTACTCGGCTCATGTAAACACTTCCACCTCAGCAGTTTTCACCACCGTTGACGGCGCTGAAGAAAAAGTGTATTGCAAGCTCCCCCCTCTCGTGTATTGCAAGCTCCCCCACATCTGCCTCCGCCGACAAGCCGTGGACTGAAGACTGCAACGCATCCTTCAAAGTCTTGCAGGATGACGTCAGCGCTAGCCAACAGAGCCTATGCAGCGGCTGGCCAGGTTGGTTCAGCCCTGCATACTATGTCCATATTCCAAGTATTTCAGGCCAAACTTCTCTGGGATTACGGGTCTGGCCGAGATCACGGCGCGTTTGTGGAGCTCCAAACGGCCACGGACCTGGCTCTGCACGCTACCAAGACAACGACGCAGGCGGTGAGCAAGGCCATGGCCAACCTTGTGGTGCTGGAGCGCCACCCATGGTTTAACCTCATGGATATCAGGGACGCGGAGAAAATGGCCTTCCTTGATTTGCCTGTTTCGGTCAAAGGACTCTTCGGTCCAGCTGTGGATGGCTTTACGGAGCGCTTCACCGAGGCACAGCGGACGGCGCAAGTGCTGCATCATTTCCTACCCAAGCGCTCCAGCACGATGACTGTTTCAAGCCACCCCAAGCCAGCGTTCACTCAGCAGCCTGCAAAACCGGCGTAGCCTCAGCTCTCGCAAAAGCCGGAGCCAGGGCATCAACAGCTTTCCAGATCGGCGAAGAGGTATCCCTTCCCCAAGTGTCAGGGCCCCTGCCCTCGCGTAACGCTGGACCCTGGGCCTCAGAAGCCATCCTGATCTGTGTGCGGCGAGGAAGAGGAGAGGGATAATTCTTGCGGATGCCAGAATCCCCTCGAAGACAGCTCGCAGTTATTCCCCACCCCTTCGATTGCCTCTGAGTGGTGACGGTGTTATAACAGGGCACGTCCCGTCAGTTCAGTGTGTGCCCAAACCACCGCTGTGATAGCGGATACTCGCATGCAATAAAGAGCAAATTTCATCTCCCTGCAGACACACATGTCAGTTCTTCCCCTGTCGGTGACAAACAGTCATCAGTAAAGCCTCTCGTGCATGTCTGCTCTCTCCCTTCCGGCAGAGAACGGTCATTACTAAAGGCAAAATCACTCACGAGGACCAGCTCCCCACAAGGCAAGCTGCCCTCGATGAAGATGTCCACAAATGTCAGTTCGCCCCCTGCGGGCGGCGATATGTCATTAATAAAAATAGAACCTCTCGCCTCCCGGCTATCGGCTTGGAAAGCCATCCCAGGTGTGTCGAGTTGGGTTCTAAAGACCATAGAACGAGGCTACTCGCTCCAGTTCGCTCGCAGGCCACCTGCATTCCACAGCGTGGTGCAGACCTTCGTGCAGGACAACGAATATCATGTTCTCAGAGCCGAAATGCGCACAATGCTTGCAAAGGGTGCCGTGGAAATGGTCCACTTATTGGACAGCGAGTCAGGCTTTTACAGCTGCTACTTCCTCGTTCCCTCTGAGGCAGATGGGAATCTGGATATTGAACTACCTCGACGACTGGCTGGAGCTAGCCGACTTAGAACGGCTACTGATCACTCACAGGTCATTGTTGCTCAACCACCTGGAGCACTTAAGGTTGAAAATCAACTCATCCAAGAGTTTTTTTGTTTCCCAGACAACGAGCGGTCTTTCTGGGAACAATCATAGACTCTGTGCAAATGTGGGTTTGGATTACGCCGGAACGTTGGAACGTCAAACTGGGGTCTTCACGTCCCCTCAAAGCCTTTCAGAGGTTGCTCGGCCTCATGGCCGCTGCCTCCTCAGTCATTCCTCTGGGCCTGCTGCATATGAGGCCCCTCCAATATTGGCTAAAAACTCTCGTTCCGTCCAACGCTTGGCACCTGGGCCACACTCACGTCAAGGTAACCCACCACTGCCTCAAAGCTGTGGCCCCTTGGACAACTTCTCGCCTGTTTCAGTCAGGCGTTCATTTGGAGACGACCTCCAGGAGGAAGATGGTCACGACAGACGCTTCCAGCTCGGGCTGGGGTGCTCTGCACGAGGGCAATCTGGCGTACGGCTCCTGGACGACCCACGAGTGACGCCTGCATATCAACTGCCTCGAAATGATGGCTGTTTGTCTGGCCCTGAAGACCTTGCTGCCAGCCTTAAGAGGACATCATGTCCTAATCCGGTCGGACAACACAACGGTGGTAGCCGGTTATCAGGCAGATCAGAGAAACGAAGTGCTCTCTTCTTCTCGTGGCCCCCCTCTGGAGGAACCAAGTTTGGTTCCCAGAGATGATCCAGCTGCCGTCTGCTGCACCGTGGTCAATTCCACTGAGGAGAGATCTTCTCTCACAAGCGCAGGGCAAGATTTGGCATCCCCAGCCAGAACTGTGGAGCCTTCATGTCTGGCCGCTCGACGGAAGGTTGATCGACTCCCAACGGGATTCGCCAATACCATTTTAGAGGCTAGAGCTCCGTCCACACGGCGTCTCTATGCCCTTAAGTGGTCAGTCTTCAGCGACTGGTGTTCAGCATGTAATCAGGATCCGATTTCATGTGACGTGTCCCACGTGCTTATTTTTCTACAAGAGTTGCTGGACAAGGGGCGCACCCCTTCCACGCTTAAGGTCTATGTGGCATCTATCGCAGCAAATCATTCTCCCGGGGCGGGCCAGACTATTGACAGAAATTAGTTGGTTGTTAAGTTCTTTAGAGGCGCTCGGCGGTTGAATCCTCCTCGCCCTAAGACTGTACCGACCTGGGACTTCTATAGTCCTCCGCTTCAAACAGCTGGCTGAAGGGTCATGATGCTCAAAACCGCTCTGCTTTTGGCCCTAACGTCTGTCAAGCGAGTGGGTGACTTGCAAGCCCTATCTGTCAGTGCTTCCTGTCTTGAGTTCGGACCCATGACTGTAAGGTCGTTCTTCGGCCGCAAGTACCGAATGTACCGAATGTGCTCACAATTCCGTTCAGAGCCCAGGTTATCTCCCTTAACCTGGCATTCCCCGCATCGAATGGTGAGCAGGGACCTAACTTGCTATACCCAGTCCGGGCAATGCGAGTGTACTTTGAGCGTTCTAAGTCATTTAGACAGTCCGGACAGCTCTTTGTATGCTTTGGAAGCCGATCTAAGGGGCTGCCGGTCACAAAGCAAAGGCTATCCCATTGGATAGTAGAGGCTATCGCCCTGGCCTATACCTCAGCGGGCATACAGTGCCCTATAGGTGTGAAGGCCCACTCCACGAGAGGAATGGCCTCCTCCTGGGCGTGGTCCAACGGAATCTCTATTGGGGAGATTTGTGAGGCCGCCGGATGGTCGTCACCGCCGACCTTTATCAGATTCTACAGTTTAGACGTCCCGGCCCTACAGGCACGGGTTCTATCTGCTTAGTGCTACTTTTCTCCCTTCGGGCGGACAAGGCTTATGACAAGCAGACCCTAGATACTTCTCGGGTCTCTTTATAGCTTGGACTCACAAGGCCTACTCTGAGCATGCCTGAGCTGAGCTCGCGGAGTAGGCTTAGTTCTGCTTCTGCTTATAGCACGGCACTACTGGATGTGTTCCCCGTTAGCAGTCGTCAATAAAAAATGACGACGCAGCGGGAGTTCCCTTTCAATAGGGAACGCTCCGGTTACTCACGTAACCTCGGTTCCCTGAGATAAGGTTAACTTTATAAAGAGTTTAGTGATGGTTGAAATAGACAAACTTTGGCTTACGTGTCAGGATAAATATAAATTATCAAGGAGGCACTATTTTGTCACTATTCTTTTTGAAGTGAAGTGATGTTACATGTCTGTCTTCCCTTGTGACCTAGTTTTCCCCGTGTTGTGTAATTAGTCATTGTGTTCACCTGTCAGTCCTCGTTATCTGTCCCTTTATAAGTTCCTGTGTTAGTATGTCTGATTGTCGGTTAATAGTTCATTCATAGGTGTGTGTGCTGTTCCCTATGTGTGTCTGCTCCTGGATTATATATTAAAGGACTGTTTAATCATCTCTGCTCGTCGTGCGCTCCTTGCCTCGCACAACACCCGTAACAAGTGAAGTATGTCACTTCACTTCACTTCATTTTAAATGCTCTCTATCTTCAGTTCTGATGGTTTTTCTTCCATAAGCAATTTAGTATATAAAATAATAATAAAGGATCTTTTTCGTTTTGAAAGCATAACAATCAATAATTCACACTGATATAACAGTGGGTTAAGGGCCAACACTCCAGTGCTTGCTTTATATAGATTTTTTTCCTCAGAATTGCACTAGCAGGACAGTGGATGTCTATTCAGGTTCATTCTGCATATCTTTCGATCCAGCTCTGCACTCCTACAGGGCTTTGTATTAGAACCAAATGGGACCGGAAAACTATTTAAAGCTCACTGTGTGGCACAGTTTTTGAATCTCTCCTTACATGGGAATGAGCCCCACTTTTCCTAATGGAAAGGTGGGAAACCTGTCATTTGTGTTGAATGGATGTATTTTTATATGAACAAACATTGCACTTTTTGCTTCCAGTTGATCATTATTATTACAACAAAAAATAGAATTATTTCATAATTGCTGCCTGCCAGGCATCTTCCTTGTAATATCCTGCAGTGTTAATCAATAACATAATCAAACACATTCACATTTCAGGCAGTTTCTTTTGAGCCTTTGATTTTTAAAGCCTTGAACATTTCATTTGTAAACCATTTTCTTTCTTCTGTGGAACACAAAATAAGATGTTTGAAAGAATGTAAGAGACAGAGAGTCAGTCAGAGAGTCAGGGTGTCATTCGATGTCTCTTTGTATAGTCATGTAGGTTTGAATCAGCATGAGGGTAAATAATAATAATATTAGAGTAAATAATACAGGGTTTTCATATTTTGGTGAACTGTTCTTTTAAATAAATCTTCAATGATAAAATGTTTATTTTGTGTTTTAGAGCTCCCAGAGAACTGGACGGACACCAAGGAGACACTCTTGGAAGGAATGGTGTTCAACGTGAAGTATCTGGGCATGACTCTGGTTGGCCAGCCTAAAGGAGAAGACATGGCAGCGGCTGCTATCAGGAGGATTGTAGCCACGGTCAGTCATCACAGTAAAAATGAGTCAAAGGACATGAGAAATTGAGAGTAGTAAGGAATGATCATGATCCAAGTTGGCACAAAATCTTACATTTTGTGCCTTTGACAAGTTATACTGGTATAAAATGATGTTGTCACGTACTACTACTACTACTATTACTACTACTAATAATAATAATAATTATTATTATTATTATAAAATATTTTGCAGTAAAATTATAAATATTAAAAATATTATTATTTAATATTTTATTATTTAATATTTTATTAAATAAAATTTTTTTTAAAAAATCCTTATTTTGATTTTTTTTATTGTACTAGAGGTCATGAAAAGAACTTTGTAAACAGTCTATTGATGGTTCTCATTAGTATCAAATTGATTAACAAAACAGAAACCAAAGGCTTTTTTGATCAATAGTTGATGATAACACAAACAGAATTTCTATCGGAATTACACCTTAATATTTGCTTTTTATTTTATTTTATTTAGCTCAGTTTGATCCTCTGAATAAACGTTTTCCTTTTCAAGTGTGAGCACATATGACACTGCATATATATATATATATATATATATACAGTGCACATTTTATTATTAGCCGTTTTAACATGTATATGTTTTACCAAATAAAAAGAACAGCACTTTTAGAGTTCATCCCACTTATTGATGTGAGCATAAGTATTGGGACAGTTGAACATAAGGCAGATATAAAAGATTAAAAGCTATTATTTAGTTGCAGATCCCTTTTGCACAATCACAGCAGTGAGTCTGTGATCCATAGACATAACCAGACTCTTGGTCTCATCCTTTGAAATACTTTTCCCAGCCTTTAATGCAGTCAATTCCAACTGTTGCTTGTTTTGGGGAGTTTCTGCCTTTACGCTCCTCTTCAGTTGGTGAAATTCATGTTCAGTCGGATTTAAATCTGGAGATTGACTTGGGCAATCTAAGACTTTCCATTTCTTTGCCCTTATAAATTCCTTGACTGAAATGGCAGTGTGTTTTGGGTCATTGTCCTAATGCAATATGAAGCACTTCCTAATTAATCTGGTGGCATTTTCTTGAATATTGGTAGGCAAGATGGTTTTGTACCCTTCCAAATTCATTCTGCTACTGTCATCATACATTAAGTCATCAGTAAAATTGAGAGGGCCTGTTCCAGAGACAGCCATGCATGCCCATGCCATGACACCACCTCCACCATGCTTTACAGATGAGGCTGTATGCTTGGCATCATTGCAATTCCCTTTTTTTCTCCACATTGTTGCTTTCCCATCACTTAGATAAAGGTTCATCTTTGTCTCATCGGTCCATAAACACAGTTCCAAAACTCTTCTGGCTCACCTTTGTGCTTTTTTGCAAACTCTAATCTTGCCTTTCTACAAACCCGATTCCAAAAAAGTTGGGACACTGTACAAATTACGAATAAAAAAGGAATGCAATAATTTACAAATCTCATAAACTTATATTTTATTCACAATAGAATATAGATAACATATCAAATGTTGAAAGTGAGACATTTTGAAATATCATGCCAAATATTGGCTCATTTTGGATTTCATGAGAGCTACACATTCCAAAAAAGTTGGGACAGGTAGCAATAAGAGGCCGGAAAAATTAAATGTACATATAAGGAACAGCTGGAGGACCAATTTGCAACTTATTAGGTCAATTGGCAACATGATTGGGTATAATAAGAGCCTCTCAGAGTGGCAGTGTCTCTCAGAAGTCAAGATGGCAAGAGGATCACCAATTCCCCCAATGCTGCGGCGAAAAATAGTGGAGCAATATCAGAAAGGAGTTTCGCATGGAGAAAAATTGCAAAGAGTTTGAAGTTATCATCATCTACAGTGCATAATATCATCCATAGATTCAGAGAATCTGGAACAATCTCTGTGCGTAAGGGTCAAGGCCGGAAAACCATACTGGATGCCCGTGATCTTCGGGCCCTTAGACGGCACTGCATCACATACAGGAATGCTACTGTAATGGAAATCACAACATGGGCTCAGGAATAATTCCAGAAAACATTGTCGGTGAACACAATCCGCCGTGCCATTCGCTAAAACTCTATAGGTCAAAAAGGAAGCCATATCTAAACATGATCCAGAAGTGCAGGCGTTTTCTCTGGGCCAAGGCTTATTTAAAATGGACTGTGGCAAAGTGGAAAACTGTTCTGTGGTCAGACGAATCAAAATTTGAAGTTCTTTTTGGAAAAGTGGGACGCCATGTCATCCGGACTAAAGAGGACAAGGACAACCCAAGTTGTTATCAGCGCTCAGTTCAGAAACCTGCATCTCTGATGGTATGGGGTTGCATGAGTGCGTGTGGCATGGGCAGCTTACACATCTGGAAAGGCACCATCAATTCTGAAAGGTATATCCAAGTTCTAGAACAACATATGCTCCCATCCAGACGTTGTCTCTTTCAGGGAAGACCTTGCATTTTCCAACATGACAATGCCAGACCACATACTGCATCAATTACAACATCATGGCTGCGTAGAAGGAGGATCCGGGTACTGAAATGGCCAGCCTGCAGTCCAGATCTTTCACCCATAGAAAACATTTGGGGCATCATAAAGAGGAAGATGCGACAAAGAAGACCTAAGACAGTTGAGCAACTAGAAGCCTGTATTAGACAAGAATGGGACAACATTCCTATTCCTAAACTTGAGCAACTTGTCTCCTCAGTCCCCAGACGTTTGCAGACTGTTATAAAAAGAAGAGGGGATGCCACACAGTGGTAAACATGGCCTTGTCCCAACTTTTTTGAGATGTGTTGATGCCATGAAATTTAAAATAAACTTATTTTTCCCTTAAAATTATACATTTTCTCAGTTTAAACATTTGATATGTCATCTATGTTGTATTCTGAATAAAATATTGAAATTTGAAACTTCCACATCATTGCATTCTGTTTTTATTCACAATTTGTACAGTGTCCCAACTTTTTTGGAATCGGGTTTGTACATATATATATTGTCTGAAGCTTTAATAAACTTTTTTCTCAGAAAGCAAATGAAAAACAGTTTTGCTTTCTGTGGCTCCACACTAAAATCAGAACGTGACAACTTTCTCTCCCAACTGTCAGTCTGGGAATCATTGAGATGAGTTTCATAGTGTTTTAAATCCGTCTCCTGGGGAGAGAGAAAGACCCTCCAGATATGCTTTGCCTGATTTCCTTTGTCCTTGACAAGTCCCCTCTCTCTCCTCTTCTGCATTTCAACCGTAATTTTCCCTCATCCTCATCCATGTTGGCCTCTTTTCTTCCTGCCAGAACACTGCATTGCTGTACCAGTGTGCTCACAGGCCAGGATCATAGTAACAAGGCAGAAGATTCAAGAGTTTTATTCGTCACATACACAATTATACAGAGTATAACCAGCAGTGAAATGTAGGTGAGATGAATATTATATATGAAGTATCATCTTTTTTCAGCTCTTGCACCAGTTGGAGTTTATAGCCCACACGGATTTTGCTGACCTTTAGAGGTTATTGTTTATGGTCAGTGAGTTATGAGTGACATTTTAAAGCTGACAATGACAAAGATATTTGTTTTTGCTTGTCATCCACATGCAGGCTCGGGCCAGTGCAAAGAAGTTTCGGAAAGTGACCCTCACTGTCTCCCCCAAAGGAATCATCATCTCAGACACTGAGACCAATGACCTCGTCGAGGACGTTTCCATTTACAGGTATAAAACCACACCAAAATCACAAATGCTTTTTTGTATCATAATTTGAAAACCACAGTGTGGTGCTAATGGAAGGGCATCTTCAAAAATTCATTCTTCAAAAAAATGCATTTAATTAAAATACAGTACAAGTCATAATATTGTGAAATATTATGACAATTAAAAAGTTTTTATTTTATTATATTTTAAAATGTCTTTTAGTGTCACATGTTCCTTCAGAAATCATTTTTAACATGCTGATATGCACAAGAAACATTTCTTATTATTAACAATGTTGAAACTGTGATACATTTTTTTCAGACTTTTGATGAACCGAAAGTTAGAATAGGAAAAAAACAGCATTTATCTGAAATAATTTTAATAGTGTTAAACTGTCTCTTTTGATCAATTTAATGCATCCTTGATGAATAAAATTATTAATTTCTTTTAGAAAATCACTTCCTGACCCCAAACTTCAACCTGATCTAACCTTTACAAATGATTTATTGTATAATGTTTTTTTATTTGATTAATTTTAAAATCTGTATACAATTTATAAATTATTAAATAAATATTATTTATTTATTTTGTATTGATGACATTTGAAATAATATTTTTGTCTTGAACAAACTCAGGTAATTTAAACCACATGAAGAACCTGATAAAACTTCTTTTTTTTTGTATGCTCTCAGAGTTTTAAAAAGCCATTGAGTCAATTATTGGAATAAGCCTCCCTACTTCATTCCCTCCAAATCAATTGTTTAAAGATTTTCAGTCGGTCAAGGTCTATATAACAACATGAAGTCTGCAGTGAGATCACTAACCAGTGAATCATTAACATTTGAGTATGTCAAAGTAATGTTGATGCAAGAGGTGACATGCTTATATCATATTCACGAATTTGGGATTGTGGTGCATCTTGCTTGTATTATACCCGTCTGTTGGAGGGAGGTGTTTTATTCAGTGGGCATGAGAGGAGCCCCCATGCTGATCCCCCTTATCAGCTACACCAGAGACACAGTCACGGGAATCACCCATCCCTTTAATCCTCTACCCTAAGAAAACTTATTCTCTATCCTTCCCACTCTCTCATTCTTTCCTCTATTTGTCCTTTCCCTCGTTCTCATTTTCTCTAAATAATACACCACACATGCCCTCCCTGCCTCTTTTACATTATTGTTTTCTAGTCAAATTGAATTTTTGAAATATTTAAAATAGTTAGATTTAATTTGATTATAATAAATAAAATAGTTAGATTTTATATATATATTTAGAATTTTTAATTATTTCTTATTTAGTTCATTGTTAGTTCCTTGATCTAAACACTGTTTGTTGAGATTTTCATTTTATATATATATATATATATATATATATATATATAGTAAACTAACAGTTTTACACAGGAGTAAGAAAAGCTTAATTCAAAATAATTAAATACTGTATATTCTATCTAGTCTCAATATTAATGTAAAATTATAGTGTAATTAAAACAAAATAATATTTTTGGAAAGCAATCAATTGCATAAGATAGTTAGAGAATGTTTGATTTATTTTATTTATTATTATTATTATTATTAATAGCAATATAAATATTGTTTAATTCTTTATTTAGTTTCTACTTGTTCAAAACTATTTATTGAGGCTAACACAAACTTTTACAGTAATTTAATGCTATATTCTGTCTACTCTTGATATAAATTCATGTTAAATTAAACAGGTAGGCTAATTAAAGCTAAATAGATTTGCGAAACAAAATTGCATATTATTTGAATATTTATTGATGTTCTTTTTATATTAAGAAATATAATTTCTTTTAAGATACTGTATATTCTCTTATCTTAGTCTTAATATAAATTTGTTTGTTTAGTGGATATTTAGATATTTTTCAGTGCTAATAAAGACAAATATACCAATTCATTTTTTTTTATTTTTTTTTTATGATTTTGCAATGTATGCCAGCAGAGCATCAGGTCTGCAACAAAACACTCTGTCCTTGCACCTGGAACTCCTCCATCCTTGGGACCGTCCTGCCTGCACCCTTCAGAGATGCTCTGTGGGGTTCTGGCTGTTTAGTGTGATGACATATGGATTCCTGTGTAAGACAGAGAAATGCTGAGAGCTAACGTAGCAGGACAAACTGCTCTCCACAGCACTGAGCTTCTGCTTGTTTAACAGTGTATTATTGGCCTGATCCAGGTAAAGCACACTTCAGGATAAAAGAAAACACCTTGAAGCGAAGCGTCTTATATGGCAGAATGTAATCAGTGTAGACTTTGATCATACAGCTTCAGTTTGACTTTCAAAGGAGGCTGGAGAATAAACACAGATACCAGGGGACCATGAAATCAAGAGTTCAGTCGGAATGCTATAATAAATGCTATTTCAACCCCAGACCCTGAGGGGGTTTTGGACATCCATTTGGAGGGTGAAGAACAGAATCATGGGTATTTTTTGCCTATTCACTGACAGCAAGGAAACTGAGCGCATTCTGAATGAAGTGGTGGGGGTTTGAAAAGAAGGAAACAAATTAGCGCTGATGATATGAATACTTTTCCTCATCTTTATTCACTCCTTTCATTCCCATCCCCCTCTCCACAGCCACATATACAAATAATGAAGAAAAAAAAACAGCCTTTATATTTTTAGTAAAAATTTGAGATGATGCTGTTTGTCTAGGCTCAGTAGGAGATGTCAGCTTTATTACATCAGAAGTTGTAACGGTTTGAAGGGCATTATGGTTTCAGTTCTGTCGATGCTCACTGCAATTTAGGATTGCTCACAATAATACTCACATCGGTTTCACTACTGCCAGCTTGTCTTGAAAACAAAACATCTATATTTGTGTGCAAGACATCATTTTCCTAAGCCGCAAATCTTGCACAGTGATTTGTGTAATGAGATTCACTATGGTCCCGCATTAACTGAATGGGGGTTCGTGAAAAGATTAAACCCTACTTTGGCTTTTTTCCCATTCTGGGAATGTCATATTCCACTGTTATGTGTTCGGCGAGAGAGGGGAGTCAGTAGGGCATCACTGAGAGACCCTGCCAATGCAAACACTGCCAAAGCTAAAATAAGCAAGGGCTTTTTTCCCTGTACTCAGACTGTTTTCATACATTTTATATTTAATTTTTTTAAATGTAATATTTTATATATGTATAGAAATATAAATATAATATTAAATTAAAATGTATTTTAAAATAAATTAATGCGTATAATATATGTTATAGGAGTTCTAAATATATAAAATGTTATAGGAGGTATAAATATATATGTTTGAGGAGTTATAAATATATAAAATATTAAATTAAATGAAAATGAAACAAATATACATATGTATACAGTAATAATTGCTTTGCATTTCTTTGTTTAGCATTTGGAAAATCTGTAAGCTCTTACAGTATGGTAGTTAGAGCCACTAGGTCATGTTTGTTACCTTTGAGTTACTTACGTAAAAGCCTCCATTTTTTCTCTGTACATTGTATGTAACCTGAGACTCTATTTACATTTGTTAAAATTTTACAAGCGTGTGTCGCCTCCTTGCCTAATCTCCAAAAGCAGACAGCTTTCATGCTAAGGTCTCACTCACTTCTTTTGATGTTTTACTGTATCTCTTTGCTTGGATTCAATTTCTTTGTTTTTAATTGATCCACTTTGTGTTTTGTCATTCATATAAAGTATAGTTCAAAGGTCTGAAAACACACTGACAAAAAAAATAGTTCAAATAAATATCTTACATTTTGAACACAGTATCTTTATTTATTTTATTGCAATGAAAATTGATGCGAACTTACATTTTGTTCCTGAATATTTTGGTGATTTAAAACAAACTGGTTGTGTGAATGATTCAATGACTCACTCATAAACATAGTCACTTGTTTTGTTAGTAAATGTAACCAATGTAATATGCAGAAATAGTTAATACAATTTTTCCACCTGTAGTACTTACAAACACATTCAAGTGGAGGGATGCGAACTGTTTTGTTGGACTATGTATTTCAGCACACTTATAATGCTGTGCAGCCAATCAAATTCAAGGACTGGAATGTAAATATGTAAAACGTAAATAAGTGCTTTGTAATGCATTACATTTTGAGGAATTCCAGTTACTTTCAGAACTTCCTACTGCATTTGATTTCCATGAAAGCAAAGATTTAAAAGTTCTTGTCAGTATAGCTGAGGTTGTTTAGGATAAAACGTCCCCCATCGTTCATTCTGTTTCAGTTGAGCTACAAACAAGCTACATTCTGGCCATTTACAGTTTTCTTCCCTCTCAGCTTTTCACTCTTCAATAATGAAAGTGTGCAATGCACCACAGACTGGAATAAATGATAATTCACCACACCCCCCATGTTCAGAGACAGAAAGGGGAGGGAGAAAGGGAATAGAGAGTCTTGGGCATTTCTATTTAGGTCGAGCATCAAAAGCAGTGCACTAACAATTGTAGATGAAGTGAGATCAGAGCTCGGTCTTCCTCCAGTCTTTGTCTAATGTATCTCATTATTTCACACAGGCCCTTTTGAGTTGGTGCTCTATATTTCTATCCTTTTCCTAAAATTACATTCAAAATCCACTTTCTATTACATTTCTGATAGTTCATATTTAATAAGTGTGTCTGATATTATATCTGATAATCGTATTGGTTGTTGTCAATCTCTGCCTCTCTTTACAAAAATCGTCTTGGTTTGTCCACAGACCTTATATGACCTAGGCCTACATTAAATGCCTGGATATAGTACTTGAAAGATACAAATGACTTGAAATGTTAGATAAGAGGGTATTTTTCTGTCACTGAACTCCAGGCAGCTTGTTTAGGTTGCAGTTTCTCTGTAACATAAAGCTCTGGTGATTTTCAACCACTGTCACTGATATTATTGAAAGATAAATGTTAATCATAACCAAGACCCTGTCTGTACATTATACATTCCCGAAAATGTTGTTTGTTGAAAACTTGCATTTCTTGCTTCTGCAGAATATCTTACTGCACAACAGACAAAACTCAGGATAAGGTCTTTGCCTACGTCTCCCAAAGCCAGTTCAACGAAACCCTGGAGTGCCATGCCTTCCTGTGCCAAAAAAAGAAAATAGTAAGTGTCTTCAGATGCACATTGTGAAAATGACTGGATGTTACAGATGGCACAATGTAAAATTCCTATCTATCTATCGCTCTACACACACTCGCTTTGTAAAATGTTTTCCATTTTGATAGTTTTTTAATTCTTCATCACCTTGCTGTGTGACCTGCTTAATGATTAGTTGGGGTTTTTTTGTATCATATTTGACAAACTGTTATTGTGAAAGCCACAGGCTCTTCTCTTGGTCCGTATCTATAGTTGGTATCTAGCGCCATCTAGTGGACAAGAGCATGATTCTTCAAAACCTGACCCAGCGCTCTGTTTGATTTTGTGCGATCACATGTCCTCCACAGGCTCAGGCTGTGACTCTGACAGTTGCACAAGCTTTCAAAGTAGCTCTGGATCTGTGGGAGATCGCACAAGAAGGTGAGTTTTTTTTCTTTCTTTTGCCCTTTGTCGATATATATAAATATATACGAAGTAACATAAGATAGGCCTATATTCCTGTGTCTTCATTTGCAGACAAAAGTAAGAAAACCAGCACATGCTACACCTGTTCAGACCCTGAATCTCAGCCTGAATCTGAAGCAAACAGTGTTTCAGGTACATTTATTGGTTTGGACACAATAGTTTGCTGGATGTCTGTCTTAATTTAGTTAAATTCATGGGAATACACTTCATTTGTGTTCTTTACTTGTGTCAGAGGAGGAGAAGACTCAGGCTCTGATGGAGCACAAACTTAGGAAGCCCTTCTTCCCTTCCTTCCTTTCACCATCTCCACGCAGCAAAGCTAGGAGACGACCAATCAAACATGACTCCTGGGTATGGTGTCATCCTTTATAAACTTTTATTACACACTACCATTCAGAAGTTTGTGGTGGGAAGGATTTTTGGTAACACTTTAGTAAAGGGACCAATTTTCACTGTTAACTAGTTGCTTATTAGCATGCCTATTATTATTAACATATTGGCTGAATGAAGCACATAGGCCTACTCTGTCAGTCCTGTCTTCCTGTGTCTCGTGCCCATATTTGATTAGTTCCTGTCCCCGTTTAGGTTCATTAGTTTATTAGTCCCCAGCCGTGTGTCATTAATTATCTAGTTTTCCCCAGCATTTGTCCTCTGCTTCCCTGCCTCTGTGTTCCGGTCTCTAATCGTCATTCTGTGCTTCCAGCATTCCCTATGTTTTGATCAATAAAATCTATGTTATTGGAAGAGTTCCTCACCTCCTCGTTCCCTGGCTCCTACGTGTTGTGGCATACTCCACCTGACCATATTCTACATACCTAAACACCTAAACTTAATAACTACATTATTATTACTAGGCAGCAAATTAGGAGTTTATTGAGGCAAAAGTCATAGTTAATGGTTTATTAATGTCTTATTGGACCTTGAAATAAAGTGTGGCTGGATTTTTTTATGTTTTTGAAAGAAGTCTCTCTTATTTTGGTCAACAATACAGTAAGATATTAATCTTGTCAAATATTATTACAATTTAAAATAAATATTTTCTGTTTTAATGTATTTTAAAATGTAATGTATTCCTGTGATGGTAAAACAGAATTTTTAGCTGCCGTTACTCTAGTTTTCAGTGTCACGTGATCTCTTCAGAAATTATTATGATATGCTCAAAAGCATTTATTTGAAAATATAAATATTTTGTAACGTTGTAAATCTCTTTACTGTCACTTTTGATCAATTTAATGTGTGAATGTGAATAGAAGTAATAATTTCAAAAAATAAAATCTTACTGAACTCAATTTAGAACACAATTAATTTTACACATAAAGATCCCTTCATAGAAGGACATGTAGGAGTTTATTTCTGTATTATGTGATAAAATATGGCTGAAATGCAAGGCAGTCTTTCTGAATGGCACTAGTTCATCATTTGGCCTACCTGATCATATGAAACCTCATTAATTTGCTGAAAGAGTGCCACTATTGTACAAAGTATCAGCTCCAAAATGAAGGCCAGTTGTTTTGAAACCAAAGAGCATGCCAAGGCAGTAATTACTCTATTGCCATTATATTATCAGTCAGCAGTGCCTGTCCTGTTAATATAGCGCATAGTCACCACTAAGTGGCATTCTCTGTTTAAATACAATATTATGGAGTAAACACATGGCCACTAGGTGGCGAGCTGCCCATCCCAGTTTAGTTGCCAAGGTCTGTTTTATGAAAGATTGGATCTATCAAGCTCTCTGTCTGCACACTCTGCTCAACTGTGCCTTTGTTAATTACTTTTCAGCTGTGATTGGATTCCATTCACTGCTCAGGCAGGTTCTGAAACCCAGTTAGGACCTTCAGTCTGCTGGTCTCAGATAATGACTGTCACAGAAGATCCTGTAGATTAAGTTTTTACAGCATGCTGGTGCTGACAGTTACTCTCTGAATCTGTATGATATAGATGTGATCTGTGATGGTTTTTCTTACATGGTTATTCTGTGTTCTCTTATTTTCAGGATGCGGAAGATGGCCTTGATGATGCATTTTCAAGGTAAGTTTGTGTTCCCTTCTGCTCACACACAGTCAACCTGTCTATGAAATCAGAGATTGATCCTACAGGATAGGATTTTTTGGAGATGTAGTGCTTATTGATCATTACTTGCTCTTTAAAATACACTCATATACATATACAAAAAAAAGAGAAAAGATCTGCCTGTGGTAGTAAAAAAATATCTACACTACCGTTCAAAAGTTTGGAGTCTGTAAGCTTTTTTAAAAAGTTTTTGAAAGATGCCTCTTATTCTCATCAAGGCTGCATTTATTTGATCAGAAATACAGTAAAAATGGAAATAGTAATTGTGAAATTAGTCAAAATTACGGATTTCTGTTTTAATATATTTTAAAATGTAATTTATTCCTGTGATGGCAAATCTGAATTTGGAAATTCTTTAGCAAAAAATATATATATTTATTTGAAATAAAATCTTGTTTTAACATTCTAAATATCTTTACTGTCACTTTTGAGCAATTTAAAGTTTTAATAATTAAAGTATTATTATTTTTTTTTTTTTATCTTACTGACCCCAAACGTTTGAATGATATTTATTCACTTGTGTTTATTCTAAGAACATTTTATCTGCAATGCGGCTCAGGAAATGTCTGAATACAGCATTTAAAAAGAGATGATTTCCCTAGAGATGCACTAAAATTCTTTGTTTATTAGCAAGAGGCGAAAGGGCTGATTTGCTTCCTTAAAGACACCAAGAAATCAAAATGTGGGTTTTTCTAGCATATCATCCGTGTGCGTGTTAGTTTTGAGGCCATCTGTGTGCTAATGTGGAACTATTTGTAAAATATTTGCCTCATATACTAATGTGTTGGCGCTCCCTCAGGTGTTACATTATGTCTCATAAAGTGGAGATGGAACTAGATTCGGCTCACAGTAGGAGCGCTGAAACACATTAACTGCAGCGGCTCTGGTTCAGATTAATGGACGTGGAGAATCAGTTTATTCCGAGTGACTCTCCATACACCGTTATTAATATCAATTCAAACAGAGCCTTGGAAATGAGTGCAGTGATAGGTTGGAGTTATTCGCGTTCAGCTAGTATCCAAGGACAGCAGCAGATGGCATGTAAAGAGTTCATAATGACTTCATTTAAGCTTTTCTGTGAACAGTTAAAGCTGTTAGATACATAAACAAGAATTACCAAAATAATAAATTTGCTCTTATTACCCAGATTAACTGAAACTGGCAAAGTGGGAAAAAAAGACAAAAACAAATAGAATCTGTTCGGTCATTGCATGAATTTTACAATAATTAATCAATCAATTCATTCATATTTTATTAATAATACATATTTTATAATAATTTTTAAATGAATTTTTTAACACATTTTTATAATAAATATAATATATTAATTAATATTTAATTAATAATTCATAATTTGTATAATGTATATTTTTAATTAAATTATTAATCAAAAAATTCTAATCTGCTCTGTAATTGGATGAATTTTATAATTTAAAATAACTAAATAATATTTTTTAATCATTCATATTTAAAATGCTCATATTGTTCAAATTTTTATCATAAATAATAGTAACATATTAATATTTTAATTAATTGTCAAATAAAATATAAAGATTAATTATAATATAAAATTATAACCTGTTCTGTCATTATGATAAGAATTATTGATGTAAACTTTTGTCAATGGATGAATTTTATAATTAAAATAAAATAAATTGATATTTTAATAATTAATTATTCATGTTTTTTATAATAAATTATAAAAAAATATTTAATTAATTTGAATTATTAATATATAATTATAATCATATTAAAATAATGTGCAATTATTATTTGTTTTAATTTAATTACATTTTTAGGTTTTTGGTAGATTTTTGAGATTATCTCGCTGACTGTTTGCATGGACATCTTTAATGGGGCACCAAGCAATAAAATCACAAACATCAGTGCTTTCATTGCTTAATGTTTAGGAACTGATTGCTTAGTGAGTTACAAGCATTCTTATGTACGGTTGCACATTCTATTCAGGGGGCAGTCGTGGCCTAATGGATAGCGAGTTGGACTTGTAACCTGAAGGTCGTGGGTTCGAGTCTCAGGTCTGGCAGGGATTGTAGGTGGGGGGAGTGAATAACCAACACTCTCTCCACCCTCAATACCACGACTGAGGTGAGACCCTTGAGCAAGGCACCGAACCCCCAACTGCTCCCTGGGCACCGCAGCACCCCACTGCTCCAGGTGTATGTTCACTACTGTGTGTACACTTGGATGGGTTAAATGCAGAGCACAAATTCTGAGTATGGGTCACCATACTTGGCCACACAGCATTTCCCTTTCCCCCTTTCAATGTATTTTTAACCTGATACAAGTCATTCTATGATTGCTTACCACATTCTCTGCTGCCATAAAGTTGTAACTGGTTGTGAGGCCAATGCATTACTGTGACTTCATTACTTTCATACAGCAGGTCAGAAACAGCACTGTCATCCTGCCAATGGAATCCATTATTATAAGTAATGTAATGGGCCAAAGGACCATGATTCTCTAAGTGAATCAGATGAGGCGAATCCAAATAGTCAGCTCTTTCCTTTCACTGAGCATGAAGAAAAAACACAATAAAACCCATAATAATAAATCTAGATCTTCACTTGCTGACAAAGGCTGCTATAGTTTGAACAGTGGGATGCTGGGAAGGATGTGATGGTTTAACCATAGCTTACTGTCAGCATGTGTCATGCTCTCTCTCACCTGCCACGCAGCAATATGGAGGTGGAGGAGATGGACGCAGGTAAGTGAGGTGAGAGAAACCGTACCGCATAATGATGAGCCTCAGTTATCATCAAGCCTTAGCCAGAAACTAATATCATTACACTTCAGAAAAGCTTCACACTTACAGTAGTTTCCTTCATG
Source organism: Barbus barbus (assembly GCF_936440315.1). Taxonomy (NCBI): domain Eukaryota; kingdom Metazoa; phylum Chordata; class Actinopteri; order Cypriniformes; family Cyprinidae; genus Barbus; species Barbus barbus. The sequence goes on along the minus strand of NC_136742.1, from coordinate 13,619,159 downwards.
GTCACTGCCTGATAAGATTACTGTGCTTCGCTTCAACAAAAAAAAACATACAACAGGGTTCCCAGTGAATCTTCATGAGCTTTCCAGTCATTTGTGATTACTGGATAATATATATATATATTTTTTTTAATTGTTTTGATTCAGACTGATTCACTAATAAATTATTCCTTTCACTTTCTTCTCCAGTCTGAATGATTCACTGAAAAGTACTGAATCAAACAAATGATTTGCTCACAAATTATTGCTTTTCCAATATATCTACAGTACTGTTTAAAAGTTTGGGGTCAGTAGATTTTTTTTTCCAGCAAGGATGAATTAAGTTGATCAAAAGTGATAGTAAAGATATTTATAATATTACAAAAGATTTCTATTTTAAATAAATGCTATTCTTTTAAACGATTTATTCATCGAAGAATTTGGAAAATTTATCAAAACATTACACAACTGTGTTTAACACTGATAATAATGTTTCTTGGAACACTGAAAATTCGACTTTGCCATTACAGGAATAAATTAAAACATTAAAATATTCAAATTAAAAAGGTTTTTCAATTGTACTTTTATTTTTTTACAATATTACTCTTTTACTGTGTTTTTCGTTAAATGAATGAAGCCTTGGTAAGACACTTCTTTCAAAAATAAACAAAAATATTCTTACTGACCCCAAACTTTTGAACGGTAGTGTAGCTGTAGCTGATCAATTCTTTAGCACTATGCATGCAAAAGTGTATATTTACTAATACATATTTACTAATTTTTCCAAGTCTGAAAAACTAAATTTGAAATTCCATAAAATTTCCAGGTTTTCAGTGACTGTGGGAACCCTGATAAAAGCATTGTCTTCCCTATATATATATATATATATATATATATATATATATATATATTTTTTTTTTTTGCATGCACACCTTTCACATCTTTTAGTGTAAATATATTTGCAAAATCCAATTGAATCCACAAAGCTTTAGGAGTTAGAAAAATGTAAAAACAAAGAAACATTGTAACATAAAATGAGAAATAGTAACAATTACTCTTCCTCTCGCCGTCAGACTGGCAACATCCCGCAGCAGAACCGTGTCTGAGGATGCAGCTGTGAGTCCAGCGGAAGAAGATCTCCTGTCCTTCAGCAGTGAGGACTCAGACTGAACACACACACACATCACTCTCACCAGCCTATCAGAAAGTGTCCTGAACACACAACACACCCCAGCACCGCACACAACGTGCAACGTATGCCTCAGTGATGGACTCATTCACACTACTGCCACTTAAAACAGCAACAATACCACAAAACAGCAGCATAGACTTTCATGATTCAACTATAGAACTCTCGAATGCCAATGTACTTACATTATAATACTGCAAGTTCAGGGTAAGTACTTGACAATACAACAATGCGTGAAACTGCATGTTGTTATATTGTATTCAAGTGTTTGTGTAAGTAGATTTGCTACATATATCATGTAAAAAGTGTAAATCTTTTCAACACATTGGTGCTATATTGTAGATACTTGGGTTATATTATTTAAATATACAATAACTGCAAACATGTACTTGAAAGGAAGACCAAATGTACATTCCACAAAGAACAGATGTCTGTCCTTCAGCCCAGCGTTCTTCAAGTCAACTGAACAAACCACTGCAAAGCCCTCAGACGAGTGTTAATTAAACATTAGAGGATGTACAGTACTAGAGCCACATCTGTTAGGGAGCTATAGTGAATGTTTACACATATAAGGATGTAGAATTGTTCAGGACTGACATTCTGTAGCACTGTAATTCAATTTCAGATACATGGGTCAGGGTGACGTTTGCTTAAGCAATCCTTACAGAAACTCTTTTCTGTGATCATTACATTTTGAAATATTTTACAAAGGCCTCAAACACTTCTGAATTTCTTTCTTCTTTAGGATCCAAAATAGTCTTGTGTAAAATCCTTTCACGCTGGCTTCCAGCCACAAGTGTTGGATTCATTATTATTATTGTCATCAGTGAAACTTTATTAATGTTATTATTTTTAAATATATGCAACTCCATACATTTACGGACCTGGATTTTTTTTTTCTTTCTTTCTTTTTCTTTAAATTATGTCAAAACCATTAATGATTTGGTTAAAAGTAAACATCATATTATGTCAAATAGATTGTGAATAGAAAAGGCACAATAATGTATATCTTACTCTTTTCTATAGGTTCTGCCATTTATTTGCTTTGTGAGAACTAAATAATATTACACTTTGCCTCTCAGAAATGAAAAATAATATTTTTCCCATGAGTCCCAATCAGTCTCTAGCAGCTAGCGTTACTGCCATTCTGCCCTTTTTACGTTATATTAAAACGCACGCTCAGAAATCTCTTCATCATTCTCTGAAATCATTAGACGCTCAGTCTTTGAGCCTCAGTGGCTCTGTCAGCTTTTTGCTCTTTTGTGCATTTTTGAAAATGCAGTATTTCCGCTCAATATTGGAGATCAAAAATGTTTAACCATTTTCTTTCCTGCTGTGAAGTTTTGTTTAATTGAATAGAATATATATTGTAATAGCAGTGTCTGATAGCTAAAGGTCTTAGTTCAGTTAGTGGTGTTCTGGTTATTTTGATTAATCATATTGAATCTGTCAGTGGGTTAATTATTGTCCTGATTTGACTGTTTATGCATTTCACAAAAAAAAAACACTTTTCTGTGAAAGGATTTGGGACCCTTTCAGTGTCTTTAACATTTGCAACAGCTGTAGTAAAAACATTTTGATTGTCTTCATACCTGAAATGATTTCTTAAATATTATTCAATCAGTATATAAGATTGTGTGTGATTTTATAATGTTTTTTTGTTTTGTTTTGTTTTTAGTAAAACATTTGGTGCTTTATAAAAATCTATGCAATCTATGTTTTGATTTGTACACATACTAATCTTTATTATTTAAACCATCATGAAACCATAATTGAGCTGAAGAGGCCATTTGCATATAAACATTAGTTGTTATTTAATAATGTATAATAAAATATTTGTTCAAAAACACAGTAGTCTCATATCTTGTGATTTTAGCCATTTTAACAATGAAAAAATTGTGCCATTAGGATATTTCTATATCGAGACGATGTAGATTTGAGTCTCCGTTTTGGATACATTGATCATTTGATTAATTCTCTAATGTCTTGACAATGTTAATGACTCTTAATGTACTTTGTTTGGTGGTTGAATGCACCAATAAATTACTTCTCATTTCATTAGCATGCCTGTGTTGAACCAAACATTAGGTTTGGGTTATGCTATAATGCCAATCAGAAAGCAAGAAAAAACAAACTTTCATCAAGTCATTCCTTATCTTTATTAAAACTGATAAGGATAAATAGAAGATGAAATCAACTAATAAAAAAGAGCCACAAACTGAGAGCATAAATGCAAAACTATGCATGCACTTTTCATCATTAGGTTTATGCTGCCTTTATATTCTTAAAACAACAATAATTCAGATTCAGTCAGGATGTTTTTTTTTTCTTTTTTCTTTTTACACTGTGAGTTTAGCATTTAGGTACATTATTCAAGTTAATAATATTATAACAGTGAAACAAAACTTGGTAAATAAGCAAATAAATATTACTAGCCATATCTAGGATACATAAAAACTCTTAAGGAAGGTGAAGAAATTAAACTATTTGCAAGCAGAGGGATTTGGCATAAGTCTGCTCTCCCTAATAAGCAGAACAGACACAATTCCACCACATTCACAGACTAATGAAAATAAGAGCTCAAACTTAAAGAAATGGTTCACCTGGAAAATTACAATTTGCTGAAAATGTACACAAGCTCAGGCCATCCAAGATGTAGATGAGTTTGTTTCTTCGACGGAACAGATTTAGATAAATTTATTATTACATCACTTGCTTATTAATGGATAATCTGCAGTGAATGGGTGCCGTCACAATGAGAGCCCAAACATCTGATAAAAACATCACAATAATTCACAAGTAATCCACACCACTCCAGTCCAGCAGTTAATGTCTTGTGAAGAAAAAAAAGCTTCAAATATCAATTGCGTTCGACTGTTTTTGCGTGTAAACGATGCTCGATCAGTGTATATTTCTCTCCTGAATCAGACAAGATGCCTTTTTCACTGGAGAAAAACGTCTTGATAAATTTATTAGAAACATGCAGGTTTTTGCTTCACGAGATGTGGATTACTTGTGGATTAATTGTAATGTTTTTATCAGATGTTTGGACTCTCATACTGACGGCACCCATTCACTGCAGAGGATCCATTGCTGAGCAAGTGATGCAATGCTAAATTTCTCCAAATGTGTTCTGATGGAGAAACAAACTATCTACATTCAGATTAATTTTTGGGTGAACTATTCCTTTAATCTAAAGACTTGCTTCTGTACACATCCTATCAGACCACTAGAGCTGCATGCACAAACAAAACACAAGCTAATAAAGAGTAGAAACCCTGTCATACTTCAGTACCATTACAAAAATACACTTTCCTTCCTTTTCTATACAAGAGAAAAAATCCCAGATTTAGTCTGATATATTGCAGAAAGAGTTTTGGGAATTCTCCATCCATCATAAAATACAGACATCCAGTCATATACGCAATGTACGTTATTTACAGTCCCAGTAGATTGCTTTAATATGTGTATATGGGTGGGCCGATACAGCGGTGTAGCTGATGAGTTTTTGACTGTGTGGTGATGAAAGGGTTGACATACTGTCATCCTGATACTGCAACGGAGGGCATGACCGACGTCTACAATACTCCCATCACACCTCGATGATGTTGATCGATGGCACAGACTGGTGGAACTGCAACAGACAGGAGGACAAAAAAAACAGAAGAGTGATTCTCCTCCGAGGGGCCTGTTTCATCAGCACCTGCAATCGTTTGTGTGGCGGTCTGGGACACGATGGCTTCCTGGATGGATAGAATGCTGATGGATGTATTTGCAGCTTGAGATTATTGTATATATGGCTGTGAGCACTATAAGATATAATGCGCATGGAGACGAATGCACATAATGTTTTGCTCTGTAGCAGTGCATTGTTTCGAAATTGAGGCCATTAGGGTCTTGGAGCAAGAGATGACATCATCAAAGGGTCTGATATTGATTTTATCATGCGTCTAAAAGGCCTGGTATTTTGATGCGGTATAAGGACTATTGGTGGCACATAGTGGAACGGGTGAAATGTGAAGCATCTGTCCTCGTTTTATCGCTCTGAATTTCCTACACAGAGAAAGTGCCAAGTGAAGAGCTACAGGAATATGGGAAGGATCAAAGGCACATCGTGGTTTTCCTGAGATGGTTTATTTTAGAAGTATGTCAGTAGCTCTGGTGTTTGATCCACATAACTTATTATGCTGAAAAGTCTCTGATTCTAAAATTAAGTGTCATGCATAAAATTTTCCAATTTCCACTCCAGTCTATATCTTCATGGATGCTACAGAAAGTAGTAAATATTATGATGGCCTTTATTATTTTAATCATAGTTATAATTAGTATTAGTTAGGTGCTGTTCTATAGGGTTGGGTAAAGATATTGTTTTTCGGAATAATTGCGATCTTCATTTGAACAATTTTGAAATTGATTCTTAAAATCCCAAAATTGGTCCGCATGCAAATGTATTTGTATAGCGTTTCCATAATCTGGGCCTTTTAAAATTATTATTTTAATAATTTACAGTTGTTCATAAATTTACATACCCCTTGCAGATTATGCAAGATGTTAGTATTTTTTCAAAATAAGAGCATCATTAAAATTGCATGTTATTTTTTATTTAGTACTGTCCTGAATAAGCTGTTTCACATAAATTTTTACGTATAGTGCACAAGACAAAATAGTAACAGAATTTCAGTTTTGAAGAGATTGATTTCTTTCCCAAATTGCATTGACTGCTTTAAAATATGAGACACCAATGTTTCAGGAGTTTAGGACACAGAATAGGACACATGCTTATTCGATAACTACTTTATTCTCTATGTATATGCTTTATTTTTTAAGATGAACTGTTTTTCCCAAAGCATTGTTAAATGACAGTGTTTCCTGTCATAGCTATGTAAAGATTTGATCTCAAAAACAGTATCATAGCTATTAAACTATATCTTGTTATGATTTAAATCTGTATTTAACCTCTTTAAAGTCTTTAAAATTAAATGATTATAATCTTAATTTAAGTGATGAAGAGTTTTGAAAGTCTGACAGTAATCGTTGTTGAGTCCCACTGTAAGGTTAACCCTGCCTGCTTTAAATGTTTCAAAATGATTAACAGTTGAAAGAAATTTAGAAAAGTAATCAAAACGTAATCAGTTACATTACTTCAATAAAATAACTGAAATAGTTATATAATAATTACATTTTAAAGAGAGTAACTTGTAATCTGTAATCTATTAAATTTCCAAAGTAACCTTCCCAACACTGCTGAATTTAATAAATTAATAAACATCTTGTATATATTCTGCAAAGTAGTATGTAAACTTAAAAGCAGAAGTACCAAATTAGAAGGTTTCCTGTATCAGTGTCCTGCATCAATTTTTTACGCTTCTGAATATTCAGCAATAAAATAAATCATATTTTATCTGTTGTGAGTTTGTATTGAATCACAGTCTGTATTGAATCCAAAAACAAATTGTACTTTCTATGGATGTCTATCTGTGGCGTTGTCCTTGCAGGGTGCATGCAATAACAAAGACTAAACTACAATCAGTGTCTGATTCCCAAAATGAATCATTCTTTTGAGCTGGCTCTTTTAGTAAATAGTCCATAAAGAGATACTATTTTTAATCAGTCTCTTTCTCAATTCTCTGTTTAATGTACAGCATTAGCAGGGAGAGAATTTGAATTATCATTGAAACACACCCAAATGAACCAGAAGCGAAACAATTCAAGTGCTTATGAATTGGAAAATCTGTATCGAAGCCCAGTCTTACTGTTCTATATTATTTATAAACGAAAAATTATTTTGGTACACTGACACACTTTCTCTAGAAAACTGTTCAGCATTACTGATTAGAGCCAAAAACACGTCAAACAGTGAATTGTAGCATTGTCTGCGCAAATATAAAGCTCCATAGGCTTAGTTTATGATCTCGCAAAAGTGATACAACAGAGAGAGACCCTGAAGCCTTTCACATGAGTCAGGGAATGCAGGACTGGGCTAGTGATGACAGACTGACGCTCTGGCCATTACAGTTTTTTTGTTCTCATCCTTCACTGTTGGCAGGTTTCATCCGACAAATAACAAAAAGGTTTTATCAATCAGAGGTTTTATCAATTGCCAGTTCTTGGGCAGACAGTCTTTGTGAAAAGTGAGATGGATAGCAATCTAAATGCGTTTCTCCTTTCTGTCTTAGTCTTTCTGCAGGTGTTAAAAGTGATTGGGTTGTTTTCCCTATCCTCTTAGCTCCAAATGCTTACGCTATGCTTTTCATTAAGAGCTAATGGAAAATATCGTGTCTGTATTTACAGGGAAATAGATTTCTCAATTTCAACTCAATCTGAGGTTTAGGGGGAATTGTGGGGAAAAAGTATAAATACATATCTGTTTTGCACTGCAATTTACAAAACTGGTGATATCTGATCTGGGCACGTATTCACAAAACATCTCAAGGCTAAAAGTAGCTCCTAACAAGCCGATTTAGGAGAAAATCTTAAAAATAGTGGGTGTGTCAGTCCTAAATTTAGGACTCCTAAATTTTTCCTCTAAGAGTATTTCACAAAGCATTTTAGCACTAAAACTAGCTCCTAAATCTGTGAAACGTTAGGAGTACTGAAGAGGACTCCTAAGTCACTAAGACCAACTCACAACTGTCCTAAAATGGCTGTTGCCGGCAATCTGCCTTGGAATATAAACATTTTAGAAACATTTGATGATAATGAGCTTTTAAAAAGGTATCGCCTTTAGGGTTTGGAGGTCATCCCAACTCCAAATTTCCCTTTGATTATATCCTTTTCATTAACCAGTTGGGCAAGAAGTTACAGCTGTTCTTGCGTCCAGTTTGGTTTTCTTTTATGTTTGCGTGTCTTACTATCAGCCACAATTATTCTACTCTGTTAATTAAAAGGCGGTTTATATGCATCCGCTATGAGAAGCATACATGTAAGAGACTGACAATTAGCCAAGGGCGGTTCTAGACCCTTTTTAAGTGGGCTTCAGCCCCCCTATTTGTCGTCTCAGCCCTCCTAAAACTTTAATCAGCTATCTGAATGATCAGGCCAGTGCTGCTTCCTCAAGAAAGTTTATCATTCTCGCTCGTTTATCGATCTCAATGTGGTAATCACGCACTGTGATAGATTGTTAATGTGTGCTCACACATTTGAATAAAGAGCGCAAGCACTGAGAGGCACTGCACAGACAGCACACCAGCATGGTCTCATGAAAGTGCGTTTCAGTGGCACAAATTTCTGTTTCTATTTGGTGTGCTATTTATACGCAAAAACTGACTTTGGCGTGCATATGAATAGGTTTTAAGAGAAAACTTTTAGCTAAAAACTTTTACTGCTCTTTAGGAGAAATAATTCACCTCATGTCTTTGAAAAACATATTTCTTTTGAGACTATTTTTCTTTGCAAAAGCTCTTTTCCACACAATGAAAGTGAATGGTGACCAAGGTACAGGTAAGGCAATATTTCTATTGAATAAAGACTTTACATAGTCTGTTCCTCACAAAATTATCACATCGCTTCCGTAGACCTCATAGTCAGATGGACTATTTTGATGATGCTTTTATGAGTTTTTAGTAGTTTTTTGGAGCTTGACAGCCTTTGGTCTCCATTCAATTACAATGTAGAGAAAAGGAAATGATTTGAAGGGATTCTGCTAATCTTCTTCTTTTGTGCTCCACTGAAGAAAGTAAGTCTTACAGGTTTAGAGTAAATATTAGAAAAGAGAGTTTGATGTTGAGAAAAAGGTTCACAGATGTCCCACCTTGCTCCTCAGGAGACCTCCGCTGTGATGCTCTGGTGTGCTTCTCTCTGAGGATGGTTTTACCTTCTCTTTGCTGTTGCTGGAATCGTTGTCCTTTATTATGTCATACTGCCGGCAAAACAAGGCAATTACGGCTGCAGAAACAGAGAAGACATGGTGACATGGAGTTGTTGTAACTCTACAAAGCTCTGGAAATTCAGACTAATAGGCAGAGTCGCTGAAGCATTCAACTCTAAGACAGTGCACCCGGTTTATCTCCATTTCACCTCTGTCTCTTACTGTATATCGGGCCATTTTCTTAAAGCTATCAATGAACAATGATAAATTAATCATTAATTCCATTAACCTTTTCCTTAACCTTTTGAGATTGGATAGCTTGATTATGAAAACATACAATAACTTTAATTATTCACATATCATCTCCAGTGGGAAAAAAAACACAAGAGTTACAAAAAGCCTATTTCAAATAAATGCTGTTCTTTTAACCTTTCTATTCATCAAAGAATCCTGAAATAAAATGTCATGGTTTCCACAATAATATTACGAAGTGTTGATAATAATAAGAAATGTTTCTTGCAACAAATCAGCATATTAAAATTATTTCTGAAGGATCATGTGACACTGAAGACTGGAGAAATTATGCTGAAAATTCAGATTTACCATAACAGAAATAAATTACCTCAGCTTATGCTTTAAACTATAGGGAGCCCTTTTACATTACTATAAGGTTACAATTAACAACAGAGCCCAAACTTAAATTCAATTACTACTTATTTTTAAATATAATAAAACTCCAAAAAAAAAAAACTGTATGCAAACATGTAAATGGCACATAATGGAAACTTATAAATTAGAAAATTTCAATTTTTTGTTGAAATATAATCATTTACACAGTGGCTGTCATAACAGATTTAAGCATACATTAAATAATTAAGATATCACTAAAAGGTAAAATAAAAAATAATGAAGTATATAGTCTAAGTGTTCGAGGAGACGAAGGAAATATCATGAAACAGTCTTTAATAAGCCAAAAACGCAGGGAAACACAGGACAGGCTGGAGACGCACATAGAGGCGTTTAACACCAGACACTGGAAACTAAACTGAACAGAGCTTAAGTATAGAACTAAATGAGGGAATAAATGAGGAACGCCTGAAATCAATGAACACTCAACATGAGGGAGAAACTAGGTCACGGGGAGCACATGGGGAGAAAAACAAACACAAACAGTCCACGGGTGTGATACTAAGTCTATAGTCTTCGCAAAATGCTCTTCTCTGCACTTCATTTCTCTTGCAAACTAATGAGTTATAGACACTGATGACATGCTTGAGATAAAATTAAATGCTATGTGAAATTTTGTTTACAAGCTGTTTTATTGACGTCTTTGTACAGTTGAAACGCTGATTGAGCGATTACATGAGGGGTGAGCTGTTCATTCACGTTTATTTCATGTTAAAATAAGAAGTAGAGGAAGGGATGATCACGCTCACTTGTGCTCTGCACTGCCATTTGAACTGAGACACCTATCAAGCGATCGTTCACACCACATCAAAGAAAAAAATGGACATTGTTTGAAAGATGAGACTTTGTTTCTTATTAAAAGTAGCAATATGTTTCCAATTAAAGGGTTACTCCACCCTAAAATGAAAATTTTGTCATTAATCACTTACCCCCATGTCGTTCCAAACCCGTAAAAGCTTCATTCGTCTTCGGAACACAATTTAAGATATTTTGGATGAAAACCGCGAGGTTTGTGACTGTCCCATTGACTGCCAACTAAATAAAACTGTCGAGGCCCAGAAAAGTATGAACAGCATCGTCAGAATAGTCCATCTGCCATCTTGGTTTTCATCCAAAATATCTTAAATTGTGTACCGAAGACAAACTAAGCTTTTACGGGTTTGGAACGACACTGGGGGTAAGTGATCAATGACAAAATTTTAATTTTGGGGTGGAGTATCCCTTTAAGTTACATGCTGTATTTGTTGCATGCATACGTATCGAAAAATTTTGTGTACCGTTACACCCCTACCATTTATACTGGTTCTATTAAATAGTTTTTATCTTTTCTGTGTGTAAATGTAGGGTGACGGCATCACTTTTAAATCAGGGAGTGGGGCTGCCCCTGCTCTTTATGTTGGACACGTTCAGCATCCTCTGGATTGAGAGGGGCAGACAGAATTCCTTTCAGTAGTCAAAGCCCAGCGGTGCGAAGACATTCCTTGTTTGCTGGAGTGGCAGTTGCAATTGAGCGCATTAATTATTTTGTGACAGTGAGGCTGTCCCATGCCCTTCTCAATATTCAGCCAGTACGTTTCATATTTTATCAGTTTAATGCATATTATGGTTTTTCAAGGCTTTTAGAGCTGGCAGGTATAGTGGAATTTTACGCACCCCTTAATTCAAGTGATGCTAAAATTAATCAGGTGAAAAATTCATAAGCATTAGCAGATCCAAGACAAATAATGATCTGCTCTCTCTTTCTCAAACTCATTTGCTTTACATCTCTCTCAGAGGTTAATAATTCATGAGGTAATGTTTGCAAGCATAGTTTTTCTCAGTAGGCATAAACAGTCAGAACAGAATTCCAGGACTTGGACGTTATTAATGGAGTTGACACATTTCCTTTGAACTGGCATCAGTGTCTCACCTGCCCACATAAGAAGCACCACCACAATGATGATCATCTCTCCTGTCTGCAGGTGTCGAGCTTTATCCAGGCCTTGGACAGTCGGGTCATCTGTTAGAGGAGACAGAGGATCGTCTATGATTGATTGTACTTAGAACTGAACGGTCATTTATAGCTGATGCAGTCATCACTGAGCCAACTCTGAAATTAAAAGTGCACAACTTTCATTCTTGTGGTCATGAATCAGAAATTGTGATGACACATTTTCTATGCACTACTGTTTAAAAGTTTGGAGTATTTTGTGGAAACTTTTTGTTTCAGTATACCTTAATTAACAGAAAGCTTTTAATTAAAAGAACAGCATTTATTTTAATTAAATTAAATTTATTTTAATTATTATACATCTGGACCCTCTTGTAAATGAGATTTTAAATCTCAAGAGTTTTAATTCCTGGTTAAATAAAGGTTTAATAATAATAATAACAATAATAATAATTTATAATAATCATAACATAATATATGTCTTTACTGTTTCTTTTGATCAATGTAATGCATCCTTGCTGAATAAAAGCATTAATTACAAAAACAGTCTTAGTGAGTTTTTAATGGTAATTTAATTAAATAAATATACATAAATAAATGTAGAATTAACTGAAATACTACTACAACTAGTACTACTACTAATAATAAATAACATACTCCCGGTGTGTGTGTGTGTGTGTGTGTGTCATAAAGGCTGGAATACACTACGCAACTTTTAAAATCTGAACAGATTTTTAAAACATTAGGCATCATACAATTATTGACTTTTTAAATAGCGACAAAGGAAAACATATGCGTTCTAAAATCGTCTGAAAATATCAAACATGTTTGATATCCTCCGACTGGATGGAATCAAAGTCTGAAGCTGAAAAATCGGAATCTGTGACCATTATACACTACGGGATTTTCTGTGGAATCTGTCAGCTGTAATCTGCAGACTGGCTCTGACTTTCCTCAACTAGCGTCAATGCGTTCAGACTGTAAAATCGGGGAGAAATCGGGGCAAAAATCGCGCAGTGTATTCCAGGCTTTATCCATACCCATTAACATTTTAACAAAGATTTTATGTTCATTAACATATTTTGTCAGGGACATTAATTGTAGACCAGGATAACAGAAGTTTAAAAAAAAAAAAAAATTGTAATTAACAAAATGTAAATATTGAGCGAGTACATTATAAATGCATCTTCCAAACTGTGTTATTTCTTTACCTTAAATTACTATGGTAAGCCTTTATTAACTATTTATACTTTGGGATGGATTTCACTGGAAACTTCATACTTCCGTCAGTTGTCCATGCAAGTTTACGTCATATCTTTTGTTAAGCCCTAAGGATGTATCCCAAAGCTGGTCAATTTCCCAGCATCCCAATCCCCTCCACCATCCAACTACTGCCTGATCCACCCAGCCATCTGTCTTCATTATTAATCCAGTGTTAAAGGAATTGAATTCAGGCCCATTTCCTCCTCCAAATATCTTTTAACCTGTGTGGAGTTGGTCCAGAGCACCACTCTTCCCAATTGCTGTTCCTTTCTGGAAAAAAGTGGCACTGCCACTGAGACACCTGCTGTCATAAATTGAAAAAGAAGGGTTGGGGGGGGGGGGGGGGGGGGGGTGATATTACACCCAGCCAATTACTGAATATCACATGCATGTCGTGATTTCCAATAGCAGTCTCACAGTATTGAGATGAACCCTCACTCCCGTTCACATTCTCTGCCGCTGAACACTCAGGGTAGAAGACAGGCTAAACGTTCCTCTCATCAGCCCCATGAATATTTATAACGATAAGTGTGGAGGTTATTCACTCAAGTGTGAAAAATGAATGCTGCCTGTGCTCCACAAGCAGGTTCAACCTACCCTTGCCACATCTCTCAACAGAGATAAGAGCCTCATGTGGGACGCAGTGCTGTTTATTTAACTGGTTATGTTCCAAAAGCCCAACAGGGAAGCTCTTTAGAGCCCTTTAAAAATGAGCTGCTATATGCCAGACAACATAATGCTTTCTCGTGTCTTCTTTGGTGTAAGGATCCAAAGTAAGACATCTGCTCATTAGTTCCACAAGCCTGAAATCAGTTCAAAGACACTGTTGCATATGTACTGTGACATTCTCATGAAGAGCACGAAGAGAATCACTGCAGATGCACAAATTTCGCCATCATTGACTGACTCATGTTGTTCCAAACCTATACTCCTAAAAAAAAGGTTCTTCATTGACATTGATGGTTCCACAAAGAGCCTTTAACATCCATGGAACTTTTCCTTAGCAAAAAATGTACTTTATAGTGGAAAAGGAGTATTCAAATTGTTCTTTACTAAGATAAAAATGGTTCTTCTGTTATTCCTTTTGGAACCTTATTTTTAAAGGGATTGTTCGCCCAAAAATGAAAGTTCTGTCATCTTTTACTCACCCTCAAGTTGTTCCAAACCTGTATGAGTTTCTTTCTTCTGTTGAACATTATATATTTTGTGTTTTAAGAAGATATTTTGAAGAATTTTGGTAAAAGTTGACGGCAGCCATTGACTTCCACAGCATTTTTTTTTTCAAAATATGGAAGTCGACAACTGCCGTCAACTGTTTGTTACCAACATCCTTCAAAATATCTTCTTTTGTGCTCAACAGAGGAAAGAAACTCGTATAGATTTGGAACAACTTAAAGGGATAATTAATCAAAAAATTAAATTCAGTCATTAATTGCTCACTCTCATGTTGTTCCAAACGTAAGACTTTCGTTCATCTGTGGAACACAAATTAAGATTTTTTTGATGAAATCCGAGAGCTTTCTGACCCTGCATAGACAGCAACACAACTGACACGTTTAAGGCCCAGAGAGGTAGTAAGGACATCGATAAAATAGTCCATGTGACATCAGTGATTCAAGCTACAAAAATACTTTTTGTGTGCAAAGAAAACAAAAATAACGACTTTATTCAACAATTTCTTCTCTTCCATGTCAGTTTTCGACATGCGTGGTACTCTTGTGAATACGCGGCGGAGACTTACGCGTAGGAGAGTTTTCTTTGCACACAAAAAGTATTCTCGTAGCTTCATAAAATTAAGGTTGAACCACTGATGTCACATGGACTATTTTAATGATGACCTTACTACCTTTCTGGGCCTAGAATGTTTCAGTTGTGTTGCTGTCTGGGTCAGAAAGCTCTTGTATTTCATAAAAATATCTTAATTTGAGTTCTGAAGATGAACGAAGGTCTTACAGGTTTGAAACAACATGAGGGTGAGTAATTAATGACAGAATTTTCATTTTTGGGCAAACTATCTCTCTTGTCTATTTCACTTTGTTTGTTCTATGGATTACAAAAGAAGATATTTTTCCCATACAGTGAAAGAAAATATTTTTGACCCACTGACTTCCACTGTATGAACAAAATGTACAGAGACGTTTTTCAAAGCATCTTCTTTTGCTTAGATGATGAAAGAATTACAATTTTTGGGTGAACTATCCCTTTAAGTGCAGGCAAAGCGGATTAGTATGGATCGTCACAGAGACAGCATTGTGCTTGCTGCAAGTTGTTTATTGTCTTTCTAGTCATAAGTGTGATAGGTCTTTCCTCATCAGGATGCACAGGTTTGTTTGTTAGACCTGCAGGGTCTGGTCTTTGATATTGACAGCTTCTGCAGATGCAGTTCTTTGAAGTATCACAGTAATTGAGTCCAATGGGAAACATCTTCAGCACAGTCTGACAGCACATGAGAAGCATTGCCCAAAAATACCTCTGAGATGCGAGTGAAACTGTCTAGAGTCCCAAAACAAGACATATTGCTCAATGACTTGGCACACTTTTCCTATCTCTCTCTATTATCTTTATGAAGACGACTTCTTTCCTTTTTATATTTGTTTGGATACTGGTCGATTATGACAAGTTGACTTTGAGAGTTGAAAAACAGAACTCTGCATTGGATCGTGTTTCCTGTTTGTAAGCAGATGGCAAAAACTCCCTGCTAAGTCTATTGCTTCTCATTTCAAATCTATGCACTGCAGGATAGAGGAGGGAGGATTGGAATTTAACTGTTTTTGCATCATGATGAGACTCATTATTATAGGAACAGAGAAAGATGCACTGATGCATCGAGAGAGACTACACTAATTGGAAATCCTCTGAACATGCTGTAAATCACTGGGTCACAATCATGCAAATGTCTACAATTTGAGTGATGCATTGTTAAATTCTTTCTCTGGGAGAAATGTTATCCTTTATTTTGAGAAAACGTTGATGTTTCTGTCAGAAAATTCATGCATTTATTTATGTAGAAAATGGTCAACTTTTAAGAATTCATATTCAGATTAGTGGTCAGTATGGGTTTTTCTAAGACTGATTCTTAAATTATGACCCTTAATCCAATTCACTGTAAACTGAATAACCAAATATAATCAGAAAGATCAAACAATTATTTTAAATACATTATTTTTAAAAAGGGAAAATGTCACAGAATAATAGAGTTGAACAGTACAGGGACACGCATGGATGGTAACATTTAATTTCATTAAATAAATAAAAAATTACATGCAGTAAAACTATAAAGACCAAGGACTGAAAAATAAAGAGAATGAGAGATGTTTTTAAAAGTCCTTGAATTTTAGCCACTATAAAATTATAGAGACAAGAAATCTATTAGTGTTGGACAGTAAAACCTCTTCTTTTTTAAAAAGAAAAATTATCTTAGAATGAGTTGAGAATATACTTTGTATGCCTCATTGTGTGTGTAAATTCTGCCCAAGCTCCTTCTGTCCTAATGACAGGCCTTTTCTCTTCACTTGGATGAATTTAGACTGTGGCCTTATACACAGCCGAAAGCCAAGATGAAACTAAATTCACACTTATATAATAGAAGCTATATGGAAGAATTTTTCACCTATTCAATCATAAATGAGCTTTAGAAATGTTTCTAAATGTAGATTATTTAAGCTGAAGCTCTACAGAATAATTTGTTTTCAGTGAACCTCCTTAATTACACTTCCCGTATCAGCAAGAGTCAAACATGATGTATTCAAATCAAATTTGATGATACATTCTTAATGTGTTGAATATGTTATTTCAGTTCAAGGCAGGAGAGCATTAATGACATATTGAGCGTGTTTCTGAATTACGTGCATCCTTGAATGCTCTGATGATTAATTTCAAGCGCTCCATCTGCGTCGGTGTGCACAAGACTGGATGTTTTGTTGTTCTCAATATGGCTGGCAAAAATAGCTACTCTCATGTTAAAAGCGACTTGATTTATCTGGTTTTCAGTGCTGTGCTAGATTTCATGCAGAAGAGAAAATCTCTCAAAAACATCTCGTATCAACACAACATTAAAATGGGTGTTAATAATCCACTCAGTTGGCCTGTTATTAAGGACCACCCGCTTGTGCCGCACAGCGCCAATATACAGCAAATCCCCCTGAGAGGCAGGGAGCTGATTAGAAATTGGAGCTGAAAATGAGAGGCAGTAACAAGGTCTACCTGCATCCATGTGTGAAGTGTTCATTAATAATTAATTGGGTTGTAGGAATGGGAACTGTTGAGCACAATGGCAGAATCCGCTGAGAATGTAAACAGTCACTGCCCTGTTTGACGCTTCACATTTTTAACACACAAGATGTCAAGCTATGATGGAATGCATCAGAAGTGGGAACAATGATATTGCTGTATAAGAGTAGGGCTAGGCTGTTACCTTGGTTCGAACTGTTTGAGGGGAAGCGGTCTGTTTTCTTCAGGGTTCTGAAGTGGATACGTGTACTGGCCTGGCTCTCTCCGTACAGGCCGATGGACTGGACTTGGATAATGTAATCTGTCTCTTCCTCCAGGTCCCACAGCACACAGGATCTGCTGGTGGTATTCACCTCCCTGATAAACCTCTGCATTTTGCCGTCCATTCTCTGAAAGAGTTTAAACCACCATTGGTATAGAACAGAAGGATATATAGTGATGGCCAAAATTATTAGAACACTAGTATTTTCACCAGCTAAAAAATGGTTTTAAGTCAGTTATTTCTATCTTTTGCTGTAGTGTGTCAGTAGGAAATATAAGTTTACATTTCCATACATTCATTTGGCCATTAATTGTAATAATCCAGTGAGATTTTAGTTTGCACAAGGAGTCTGATAACAGCCAGTGCTCCACACAGAGATCTGATCTCATCATCATCCAGTCTGTCTGGAATGACATGAAGAAACAGAACAAACTGTGAAAGACTAAATCCAGAAGAACTGTGGAAATGTCTCCGAGATGCTTCAAGAGACCTACCTTTGTCCTCACACCATATGGACAAAACTACTAGGACACCAGACCATTACACTAACAGGGACTTTAATGGCATTGTAGTCTGAAAGCGTACAATAGGGCTGCACAATTAATTGAATTTCTAATCGTGATTACAATTACGGATGCCATCATGTAATCGTTCAAAGGCACAATTCCAAAAATAAATAAATAAACAAAACTCCACTTTCATTATTCTGCATGCTTAAGATATGTGCGTATGTGTGTGTGTTTTTTTCTACAGGTTACATTAAAGGGGTCATGAACTGCCTGTTTGAATAGACTTTGTGTTTATGTTTGACAGCGTACATCCCTCATAGATGGAAGCTGCTGTGATTTAGGTCAAAAACACATACATAACTGAATACATATCAAGTGACCTGTAAGAAGAGACAAAGCAATAGTGATCACGTAATAAAGTTACTCACACTTTTATTACTGTCGGATCCAGTATAATCGGCACAGCAACGTCTTTAAGTTTCAATCTTTTTGAAAATCCCGCGCCAAATTGTGCCTTGTTTGTAAACGAATCCGCAGTAAAGTCAACAAAGGACCCAGTTCTTACTGACGAGGTCTGCATCTTCATTAAAAATAAAATTCATCCACTCTTTTCTAATGTCGGGGTCAGAAGGAAGGCAATGCAAAGACTGTTTTTTCCACAGCTTGGCACTGAACAGTTGTGGTCTTCACAGTTCACAGCCATCTTTATCGTTTGGTTTCTGCATAGACGTGCATGTTTGCCTCTAAACACATATCATGCGTGAATCGCTGGGCGGGGCTAAAAAGGCAGTGATGTAGAAGCAGGTGTTGATCCTCTTCTGCGGAGGTGGTGCTTATCCAAACTATTACTAGAGTAGAACATTCCAAAAGCTGTCGTTTTGGTAGACTGCCTTCAATATAAACTGTTCTTAGACTAACAACAAAGTTTTGAGTTCTGAAACTTACAGGATGTTTTTTTAGTACAATAACCTCTTATTTGACAAAAGATCAAGGGAATTTTGGCTTCTCAGTTCATGACCCCTTTAAGGTTTTTTTTCCATTGTTTTAATTGTAGTTTTAGTAGAACATTATAATGCCAACCAATTTATTTATTTATTTTTTATTTACAAGAAGAAATGGTTACACGTTGTTTAAGGTCCAATTTACACTATTAACAAACCATTAACTACAGCTTTTGCCTCAATAAACTCCTCATTTTCTGCTTATTAATAGTTAATACAGTTAGGTATTGGGTAGGATTATGGATGCAGAACATGTGCTTAATAAGTGCTAATATACAACCAATATGTTAATAACAGACATGCTAATAAGCAACTAGTTAATTATGAGAATTGGTCTCTATACTAAAGTGTTACAGAAGAAACTAAACCAATGTATAATGTAGTTGACATTTGAGGCTTAATGCTATAGAAAAGCAATAAAGGTTTTTTTTCAAGAAGAGTGTTTTCAGTTTGTTTATTTCCATATAAAAATATGTCATTGCAGTTGCCTCAAACAATGGTATAAAGCTGTTTAAATCATCATTCAATGTAAATTGTGATCATTGTAATTGCAATTTCAATTTCAAGGGAATAACTGACAATCATGATTCTTGTCATAATCGTGCAGCCCTAACATAAACATTAATGTAGTGTTGGTCTTTGCAGCTGTAGCTTCCACTCATTTGGAGAGATTGTCCACAAGATTTTGGAGTGTTTCTGTGGGAATTTTGGCAATTCATACAGTAGAGCATCTGTGAGGACAGGCACTTAAGTTGGACAAAAAGGCCACAATCTCCATTGCAGTTCATCCCCAAGGTGTTCGATGGGGTTGAGGTCAGGGCTCTGTATGGGCTAATCAAGTTCTTACACAACAAACTCATCCAACCAGTGTCTTCATGAACTATCCTTTGTGCACTGCATAGGGCAAAGTCATGCTGCATTAGAAAAGGGCCTTCCCCAAACTGTTTCCACTAAGTTGGAAGCATAGCATTGTCTAAAATGTCTTGGTATGCTGAAGCTTACTATATATAAAGACGCTAAAAAACAGCCCCATGCCATTATCCCTCCTCCATCAAACTTTACAGTTGGCACAATGCAGTCAAACAGGTAATGTTCTGCTGGAATCTGCCAAACCCAGACTTTCCAGGCAGAGAAGCGCAAGTCATTGCTCCACACCAGGTTTCCACTGCTCCAGAGTCCAGTAGTGGTGTCATTTACACCACTCCATTCGTTCTTGAATTCACTGAGATCTTCAGAATGACCTATTTTTTTTCACAAATGTTTGTACATTTTATTCACCTGTGGCAAGAAGTCTGATTGAAACGCCTGAAACAAATAATTAAGAGTGCATTTATATTGAGGAATTATATACTGTGGGATGTGATGGGGTGTTTTTTAGTCCTAGTTTATCCCAAGTCTAAATTCCATATATTTAAATGTTCGTCCAAACCGAAAAAACTTTTCAAGGTTCCTGTAGAATTAACAAACTATGAAACATCACCTGCAGCTTTAGGCTGGTATTTGCTGACATTTCAAATGGCTCACGCTGTCTAGAGGTCAGCAGTAGTAACAGTTAGCGCTTTCTATGAGGTCACCTAATAAGTATAAATCACACGTTAGGGCACTAAAGGATATTCTCAAAGCTCTGAGAGCCAAACACGACAGCCTTTCATTTCAGCTATAATTCTGCCCTCTAACGTAATGTTGGATTTAGCTCTGCCTTGGTTGGTCTTTAAAGTCTGCAAATAGATCCAAAGCGCTTTCCTCTGCCCTTGGGCTCTGAAGCAGCCTCTAGGTGTGGGGGAGTCTAATAGAAGTCCTTGGCTAAATGAATAATGCATTAATCTGTGAGCATCGCCTGCACAGCCATTACAGATATGCTGACAACCTAGTGCATAACAATATTGACAGATATATTTATAATTGTTCGTATGTGAAATCAGTCAGTCATTTAGATAATAAATAGCTTCTGAATTTCAGTAAACAACAATATTAATCTTTTACAGTGAGGATGTGACAGTAATCAAATCAACATATAAATATAGATCTAAATATGACCAAATTCACATCTACTGCTCACACAATTTTTAAATAAAAGTTATGATTAAAAATATAGGCACGGACGTATGAAAGTTTAAGGAAAACTTTTATGAACATTTATAAAAGTCCTGGCTTCTGATTGGTCAATACAATATTCCAGCCATGCTAAAATCTGGTATGATTTAATTCACAAAAACTTTCACATGACATTTAATTTTTTTTAAAGACAGGTTATTGATTTAACTTTGTAAACGTTTTATGTTGTAAAAGAAAAAGAAAAGTCTTGAAAAAGAAAAATAATTACTAATGATTTTCTTTATTTTTTAGAAAAGCACTACAAAATATTTTGGACCATGAAAATACTATTATTAGATATTTTGTCTTGTAAATATTGTTAAATATGTTTAAGAAACAGGTGTTTCATTTGAGTGATTTTGAAATGAATAAAAAAAAAAGAAGCAAATTACAAAAGTTATTTACAAGTGTTTTTTTTTTGTTGTTTTTTTTAAAGGATTTTAGGCTAAAAGTGTTTGTAAAATTGGGGGAACCAATTATACGAGAGCTAAGGTCAGACCAAAATTAAATGGATTTAATCCAAAAAACAATATGTAAATGTCTCTTCAACTTTTTTACAAAAAGAGCACAGGCTGTCTGTGTCCATATGCTTAGAAATATTAGAATTCACAGTTTATATTTTGTGTACAAATTTGAAATGTATTTCCTTGAAAAGTGATTTACCTGTTGGGAGATGGAAAAGCCGATGATGATGTCACCCTCAGGCACCTCCCAGGACACAGTTGCTGAATCAGCTCTCAGGTGCATGACCGACACATTAACTGGAGCAGGTGGACGATCTGGAAACGCAAAATTAATACTGTTAACTTTGAATCTTTGAACTCTAATAATTTATATATATTTCATAACTTGTCCAGCTTCATTGCCAGGTCATTGCCATTGTCAGGCCCACTTATTCTATGTTATTAATTATAGTGATTGATTTGTAATAGTGATTAATAGTGAATAATTTGCTGCTTGAACTGATATATAATTATGACATTTCCACTCTATTTTTAGTGCAGAAACTAGTACAGTCGAAGCATGTTTTCAAGAACTTACTGTCAAACAACACTGTTGTCATGGAAAAGCTTCTACCTTCCCAAGAAAACACAACAATAAGCCACAGGTTTGAAATATGTTGCTGTGCTCTATTTGAATCAGTATACTACTGTAATTCATCCATTTTAATATAGATTTGATTATTTTTATATAAACTTAATTTTATTTTTACTCTACATAGGTACTACTGGCATTCAATTAAAACAGACACAATAATTACAAAATATCAAATTCTTTACTTAAAACATTGCATGTATAACACTTAAAAATACAGTCTTCCAATGCTGGAACAGTGCATCTTCACCATTCTCCTGTCTTAGGATGTTTTGCGGTGCATTATGTTGTGTCTTCTGGATTTATCCTCACAAAGAATCTTTAGGCAACAGAAACATAATGGGGAAAAATGACAGACAGCCAAAGAATACATAGCCATCTGCAAACAGGTGCTGCTCCAAAACGTGGCCACCACCTTTGCACACCATCCACTTTGTTAGTGACAGAAATGTCTTCTCTGAAAAACAAGAAATAGAAATGACACACTTTTAAAAGGCAAACCCCATATACAGGTACATCTCAACAAAATTTGAATATCGTGAAAAAGGTCAATATTTTTTGTCACTCATTTCAAAAAGTGAAACCCATATATTATATAGATTCATTACACATAGAGTGAAATATTTCAAGCCTTTATTTCTTGAAATTTTGATGATTATGGCTTACAGATAATGAAAACACAAAATTCAGTGTCTCAGAAAATTTGAATATTACATAAGATCAATACAAAAAGGATATTTTAAACAGGAATGTCAGGCTTCTGAAAAGTATGTTCATTTCTATGCACTCAATACTTGGTTGGGCCTCCTTTTGCATGAATTACTGCATCAATGCGGCGTGGCATGGAGGCAATCAGCCTGTGGCACTGCTCAGGTGTAATGGAAGCCCAGATTGCTTTGATAGTGGCCTTCAGGTCATCTGCATTGTTGGGTCTGGTGTGTCTCATATTCCTCTTGACAATACCCCATAGATTCTCTATGGGGTTCAGGTCAGATGAGTTTGCTGGCCAATCAAGCACAGTAACACCATGGTCATTGAACCAGCTTTTGTTACCTTTGGCAGTGTGGGCAGGTGCCAAGTCCTGCTGGAAAATGAAATCAGCATCTCCATAAAGCTTGTCAGCAGAAGGAAGCATGAAGTGCTCTAAAATTTCCTGGTAGATGGCTGCGTTGACTGTGGACTTCAGAAAGTGGACAACAGTGGACCAACACCAGCAGATGACATGGCAGCCCAAATCATCACTGACTGTGGAAACTTCACACTGGACTTCAAGGAACATTTTCTATGCCTCTCCACACTTCCTCCAGACTCTGGGACCTTGATTTCCAAATTAAATGCAAAATTTTCTTTCATCTGAAAAGAGGACTTTGGACCACTGAGCAACAGTCCAGTTCTTTTTCTCCACAGCCCAGGTAAGATGCTTCTGACGTTGTCTCTGGTTCAGAAGTGGCTTGGTAGCCCTTTTCCTGAAGACGTCTGAGCGTGGGGACTCTTGATGCACTGACTCCAGCTTCAGTCCACTCCTTGTGAAGCTCTCTCAAGTGTTTGAATCAGCTTTGCTTGACAGTATTCTCAAGCTTACGGTCATCACTGTTGCTTGTGCATCTTTTCCTACACAAATTCTTCCTTCCTGTCAACTTTGCATTTAATATGCTTTGATACAGCACTCTGTAAACAGCCACACCTTTCAGTAATGACCCTCTGTGACTTACCCTCTTTGTGGAGGGCGTCAATGATCATCTTCTGGATCATTGCCAAGTCAGCAGTGTTCCCCGTTATTGTGGTTTCACAGAACAAGTGATTAATTGAAACTCAAATATAAATATTCTAATATTTTGAGATACTGATTTTTGACTTTCATGAGCTGTAAGCTCTAATCATCAAAATTAAAACAAAAAACTTTTGAAATGTTTTACTTTACATGTAATGAATCTAAAATATATGAAAGTTTCACTTTTTGAAATAACTTTTCAATAACTTTTTCACGATATTCTAATTTTTCGAGATGTACCTGTAGAATCCACAAACCTCTCAAGATGTTCTCTTACCATGAATTATCAGTCTCAGGGTGGCTGGCATGCTCATATCTTTCTTGATGCTTCATTGCAATTGCCTTTAAAACACAAATACAAAAAATGCAGTAAATCTTAAATTCCATTAAAAACTATAACAAACTAATTCTAAAACTAGAAAAGGCAGCTAGCCATAAAACTTGTTTAACTCAGCTAACATACAATTTTATTTTCTCTACTGTCCAACATTGACTACTAACACCTGAACAAAATTTCACATTAGTTAAAGTAATGCTAATATATGATAAGCGTTGCTCGTTAAAAATTATTTTAATTCCGTAACTTAATTCAACAAGCTGACAAAAGTCGTTTGAAACAACAGCGCAGTTTACCATGGTAAAGTTGGTCACGACCGCCATGTTGACGGGTAAATGTAACGTTACTGGTGTGCAAAAATCTGAAACAAACACACAGACAAACGTACATATATTTTTTTTACCTTGCTTACACGTCTTATTCTCTCGTAAGGTGCATCGACACACAGCGCAGATGTTCTCCGGAACTCTTCCACTCTCGCGGTTTCACTGCCCCGCTGATTCCGTGTCTTCCTCGGACGCGAGTGGCGCGGCGCGACTCGATAAAAAACAATATAGAACCCATTATATATACTAGCTACAGTGGATGCTTACAGTAAAGTGATGCCCCGGTATATTTCTGACGTGCAGATGTGCTCCAAGTGCTCGCGCTGTTTCTGACATGAAGGACAAACGTATTTTCCAATCATTGCGATGTAACACATCCACTGTAGTCGGTCTCAAGCTGTTGCGGTGTTGTAGACACGGTGTAGGGCAAATTGTGTCAATCCAAATGTAAGAAATTATGAAAATAAAACAACCTCAATAGAATGGCGCCAAAGAGGCCGTTACAGTAAATGCAGTAGTATACAGCAATTTAAATAATACAGTAATACAGACGTCACAGTAAATTCCCATGATGCAAAGGGTTTTACAGTTAATTACTATCAAGGGAATTTTCAGTATTATACTCGGTGATGCAGTAAATAACTGTAGAAATTACAGAAATCTCTAACAGTGCTGAATGGATTCAACAGTGCTCAACTGTTTAGCTCTTGCAGAGTTGGAAAATGAGCCTATTTCCAAAAAAAGTGGAGTGTTCCTTTAAATGAGTCCGTGTTCAGAGGCGACTGAACCGAAATCAGACTGACAGTGGCAGAAATCACTAAGGATTTAATCAAAGAATCAAGCAGGTTTTATAAAAACAAAAAGAAACTGAAATAAAAGATATACCGTAAAGCAGAAGTGATCTGCTCATGACTATATTTTATTGAAACTTCTTTCTGAAATTGACTGAATTCAGCACACTGTGTCCTATATGAGACTTTTATGTGGGTCCTTTTTTTATTATTATTCAGTTCAACTGTAAGGTGCTCGATCATGATTTAGGAAGACGAGCTAATTTGTCTCACAAAAAGCAGAGGAGAACAGTGGCAGATTCAATACCCCAGCACATGCCTCTGTTGCTCTGGAGAAAATAGAAAGGCGGTGAACTAGACTGAATTGAGAGAGCATTTTCTAGCATCTCCTCTGAGCAGTGCTCTAATGGACTTTATGTGTTTGTGTGGGCGATTGCAAAAAGGGGAAGGGGTGTTTTTTTGTTCCTATACCCGAACCCATGCAATAATATCAACAATAACAAATACAGACTCTTTGCTAAGTTACATAACGGCTGTTTTGAAATAAGTTGTGGCTTGTTGCACAGTGATTCTGTTCCAGATCTGTATGACGCATCTTTACCAAAGGACCACAATATTAACAGGCACTTAACCAAATAAAGCCTGAAAATCATTTTCCCCATATAGAGGGGATAACATAAAAAATGTGTTTCAGGCATTACTTTCTTCAGATAAATATTAATTAAATTAGCATAAAAATGTATTATTAAAATTTCTTAAAACTTATTTATTTTAAAAATTTGCCAGATTGGGTAACAATAACACATGCCTGAAACGCTTTTTAAACAAACGTTTATTTCCATTGATAAATGTTAAATTAGCATGAAAATTAATTATTAAACATGTAAAAAAAATATGCATTTAAAAAATATGATTTTATAGTTATTACACTCCCAAAACAAAAGAAAAAGAAAGAAAAGCTGTCACTGGGGAGGTATCCTGAGGTACAAAGACTAAAAGGTACATCTCTGTACATTATTTACACCTATATTATACATATTAGCACCTTATGGGTTCATATTAGTACTATAAAAGTACAAATAATACAGTACCTGAAGTTTATATAATGTACACATTAGCATAGTGGCAGAGACCGTTTGTACCTTTTTTGAGAGAGAGTATATTTTTTTTAATTAAGTTAAGGTTAGTTATAGTTTTTGTAAAGTTGCTTTAATTATAATTAACTGAATATTAGTTTATTCAAGATATCTCATTGTTCTCACAAGGAAAAGCATACAGCAGAAGCGTGTAGTTCATTAAGCAATGAGTTCTGAGTTCAGAGAATGGCTATAATTAATATTAACATTACTATAAATTCACTTGTTAATTTAGGAGTAACATAAGGCTTACATAATAAAATATTGGAATATGTATGTAACTGCCTGTAAATTATTTACATTAACAATAAATGAATTAATTAAAATAAATGGAAATTTTATAATTTTCTGAAAGAACACTTACAACATATCTTCAAGCAATGCCTGGCAAAAGCCCTTCTTTTAAATCAACACCCGCCATAGTGTTTCTCATTTGTCATCTCTGATAAATTAGAGAATTAAATAGATAGATAGATATCCACTTAAAGAAATCACTCTTCAACACTGGTATTTGGCACACAGTAAGGCAAGCAGAGGAGCTTGGATCTGCATTTGTCATTTGTCTGCTATTCTCCTACGCTAATCATCAGCAACAAAACCCATAATGCATCACAACGCTGAAGAATCATACTCAGTATCAGACTGATAATCAATGCCCTGTGTTGACGCCCTAGGAGGTCACTATTATGGCAGCACTCATCTCCATGCAGCTATGATCATACACAATAGGGGTCATGGCTGATTATGCTGGTCTTCCTTGCCCTCAGCAATGGCTGTGTAAATTGGATGGAGAGAGGTCTGACTCCAGCTCTGCGCCACCGATAATCATTTTGAGGTAGGAAAGGGCCACCTCGGTGAAGGCTGACTGCGATATCAAAGCGTCTATGGGGTCACATGCATCAAACCTTCCATTTTAATGAGTTCCCAGATTTGCAGCTACATTGTTGTTTTTGTGTAATTCTGTGTGCAAGGAGTTATTAACATTATAGGAGTTCTACATCTACACTGGAAATGCTACAAGATATTTCTACAATACTACATGTGCAAAAGGCCACGAGCCAGAGCTGAAAATAGACAAGGGAAGTATACTTTTGGCTGTAGACACAAGATAAAAAAGCACGATTGTGAGAATTAACACTATATTACATAATATATATATAACCTACTGTACATTTTAGACACAATTTTGCCAGTTTATCTGCTTCGCAAATGAAAATAGTTGCAAACAAACCTAGAGCTAGCAGTGTTTCGTTCCTGAATTAATCAGTTTTGTTGAATGAATCTGTTGAGTAAATGATTCAACGACTTACTGAAATGTCCTTAATAGCTGCTTTTGAATACATTTTTTTGAATGAATCAGTACTCACTCATATTTGTTGGTGTAATGAATCACAATGAGTTGTCATAAATAATATTTTTTGTCCATTTGTGTAAGAGGAAAACACATCACTGTTATAATGTGTTGTTACACACTAAATGCCAAGCCAGTTTCACTCCATCTGTCCAGCAGATGCTCACTGAAGTGAAAAATGAAAGATTTTCATAAACTGATATCATGAGAGAACATCTGCCAGGGTTATGTTTTGCCACATCAACAAATGTATTTGCACCTCAGAGTCTGTAAAATTATGTCTCATCATTACAACTGATAATTTGTCACAGAAAACAGCAAATATTTGAACAAAATGTTCCAGTGCATTCCAGCGAAGTCCCAGCGACTATAGAATCCAATCTGCTTACAGTGCAGTTTGATGCCAGTGTCCAGAATGTACTAATGACACATTATGAATTGCCAATTTTTTTCAATATATTAACTTAATAATATAATGAACGTTCTCCACTGACCAGGAATAGAAGGTTTTTAAGAAATAATTCATCAGGTTTTTGTCATTTTAGCCATGACATTTACTTCACTCTTCCCCAGCGAGAGCTCATTGTCCTTGAAGTAATAGAGGTTACACGTGTCTGAAGGTAGCTTCAAATAAATTGTGATACATGGCCAGGCATAAGCTCTTTAGTGATGTGGAAAATAATTGTTTAGACAAAGGAAGACGTGAGTTATGGTGGTACTGTCAGCATTTGCACTGCAATATCTTGCTGTCTGAATGAATGAAAATATACATTAAAAATAAAAAAGACATAATTCACCCACCCCATCTTGTTTCAGTCTAATATTACTGTATTTTCCAATGCATTATGATGTACATCTCTAAGGTTTTGTTTTCAACCACTCAAGCACAAGTCAAATGCACTCAAATCTGTTACATAACAGAAAGAGGAGTGCAGGTCACCCTGCGTAAAACATACAGTTAAAAAGCAAGAGGCCACATGAGACACACAGACATACTGTCAAAGTAATTCACAGAAAGCAGGCACATAGCAGCACTTCAACTGTTCTTCATGATCTGAGAGCAGACCATAATCTCCTTCAAAGAGACCTTCAACATGCAATCACAACTACGATCCACAAGTATGAAAGCAGAATAAACGTGTGCTCCGAGTCAGAATTTTGCATGGCTTTGATCCTGCTAGCTAAAAATACACTTTTACACAAATTCTAAATTGCTCTTCCCTCATTTTTTCTTCAAATGTTAAGTAATGCAAGTTCTCCCAACCTCAGTTTAAATTGCAAATGTGCATATTGATTGCTTGAACAACTGCTTTCTTGTCCAAATTGAGGATTTAAATGAATCTTCTTGCTACATACAGGTCTGTTAGGCGATTGCAATAAAGAGAACACAACACAGGTAATTTGTCTTCACAGCCTAAATGTGGCATCTCTCTCACACCATCTCTGTCCATCACTATGTTATCTCATGCTCTAATGACCTCCAGGCATGCAATGGATTCTGATAAGGGGTTAGAGCTTCATGATAGATTTCGTGAAATGTGCTGTCTGATCCTCTCAGGGTAGACAATGCACTCACAGATGGAGCTGCAGGGTGTTCTATCAACACAAAGCCGCAGAGGGAGTGCGTCTCAGCCTCAGGGGAACACTGCACTTTCCCCACGGAGCGAGGTGTCACTGTAACACCAGAACACCCCATACTGCCCTTGAACAGTCAATGGGTTTTCTAAGGATAAGATGGAGAACTCAAGAATAGGATACTATTCAAGCAAGAGTAACAATTGTGTGCGTGTGTGTGTGTGTGTATGTATATATTGTGGCGGGAGGAGCCAACGACAGACACAGTGGGTGTGGCGTCAAGCCTCGGAGAGGTTTTTATTAAACAATAAAATGTACAAAAGTGTCCAAAGGGGGAAAAGTGTCCAAATAAACGGGGAATCTGGTGTCCTCGTTGTGCCGCGGGGCTAGTGAAGGAGGGTAGTGTTCGTCAGGGAAGGGTCCAGGGAAGGGGCGGAGTCCGGTGGCCGCACGCGCTCCCCTCTCGGGGCCAGGAGCGAGTGGCGGCGGCGTCTCTTGCGCGGCTTCGTCCATCTCCTGGGTTCCCGGCGCTTCTGGGGGATTCGGCGGCCCGGCATCCTGGCCCGTCAGCCGCCTAACAGGTGCGGCAGTCCTCCTCGACGCTCCCTTCCTGGACCCACGAGGACACCAGCGTGCATGCACAGGGAAGAGACCGGTCTCTCGAGGAGAGGCGCACTCGGCGTTTAAACAGCGGCGGTGATGAGGCTCTATTCACGTCAGGTGCGCCTCATCACACGCCGCCAGCCCTGCGTGTTCAGCGCACCTCCTCTCTCACACACCCACTCCCGTCGGGAGCCTGGTGAAGGGCGGCGAATACGGGACGGGTGGTGATGATGGACAGGGGGGAAAATAACCTTAAAATAACTCAACACACAGCCATTAATGTCTAAACTGCTGGCCACAAAAGTGAGTACACCCCTAAGTGAAAATGTCCAAATTGGGCCCAATTAGCCATTTTCTCTCCCCGGTGTCATGTGACTCGTTAGTGTTACAAGGTCTCAGGTGTGAATGGGGAGCAGGTGTGTTAAATTTGCTGTTATCGCTCTCACTCTCTCATACTTGTCACTGGAAGTTCAACATGGCACCTCATGGCAAAGAACTCTCTGATGATCTGAAAAAAAGAATTGTTGCTCTACATAAAGATGGTGTAGGCTATAAGAAAATTGCCAAGACCCTGAATCTGAGCTGCAGCACGGTGGCCAAGACCATACAGCGGTTTAACAGTACAGGTTCCCCTCAGAACAGGCCTCGCCATGGTCAACGAAAGAAGTTGAGTGCACGTGCTCAGCGTCATATCCAGAAGTTGTGTTTGGGAAATAGACGTATGAGTGCTGCCAGCATTGCTGCAGATGTTGAAGGGGTGGGGGGGGGTCAGCCTGTCAGTGCTCAAACTCAGGCCGCACACTGCATCAAATTGGTCTGCATGGCTGTTGTCCCAGAAGGAACCCTCTTCTAAAG
The DNA here is from genome assembly GCF_936440315.1 of Barbus barbus. NCBI lineage: Eukaryota > Metazoa > Chordata > Actinopteri > Cypriniformes > Cyprinidae > Barbus > Barbus barbus. The sequence continues at coordinate 13,588,371 of NC_136742.1, read as the reverse complement.
ATGATGTACGAGAAAGCCCGCAAACAGTTTGCTGAAGACAAGCAGACTAAGGACATGGATTACTGGAACCATGTCCTATGGTCTGATGAGACCAAGATAAACTTATTTGGTTCAGATGGTGTCAAGCGTGTGTGGCGGCAACCAGGTGAGGAATACAAAGACAAGTGTGTCTTGCCTACAGTCAAGCATGGTGGTGGGAGTGTCATGGTCTGGGGCTGCATGAGTGCTGCCGGCACTGGGGAGCTACAGTTCATAGAGGGAACCATGAATGCCAACATGTACTGTGACATACTGAAGCAGAGACTGGGCCGCAGGGCAGTATTCTAACATGATAACGACCCCAAACACATCTCCAAGACGACCACTGCCTTGCTAAAGAAGCTGAGGGTAAAGGTGATGGACTGGCCAAGCATGTCTCTAGACCTAAACCCTATTGAGCATCTGTGGGGCATCCTCAAACGGAAGGTGGAGGAGCGCAAGGTCTCTAACATCCACCAGCTCCGTGATGTCGTCATGGAGGAGTGGAAGAGGACTCCAGTGGCAACCTGTGAAGCTCTGGTGAACTCCATTCCCAAGAGGGTTAAGGCAGTGCTGGAAAATAATGGTGGACACTTTGGGCCCAATTTGGACATTTTCACTTAGGGGTGTACTCACTTTTGTGGCCAGCGGTTTAGACATTAATGGCTGTGTGTTGAGTTATTTTGAGGGGACAGCATTTCTTCAGTGTTGTCACATAAAAAGATATAATAAAATATTTACAAAAATGTGAGGGGTGTTCTCACTTCTGTAAGATACTGTATATATATATATCTCCTGATAACTTTTTTAATCCTAGGTGTATAGACTTTCTTTCTTCAGCCAAAGAGAAATGAAGATTTTGGGGGGAAACAAATTCCTCATCTAATGTAAATGAATGGTAGCCCATTTTTGACAGTACGAAATACTAGGGATGTCCCGATCCGATATTGATATCGGAAATAGGTCCGATATCAGCCCAAAAAAACTCTATCGGATTATATCGGACTACGTTGAAAATCTCCGATATAAGCAGTCCGTTCCGCTCTAAACTCCGTTACAGCTATTCTATCCAGCAGCCTCCAGAGCCAGCGTGCAAAGCCCACGTGATCACAACACTGCTTGCTAGCGAAGTAGCAAAGAAAAAGAGCGATGTCGGCCGTGTGGCAGTATTTTTCATTAAAGTCCGAAAAAGACAGTGTGGCTCAGTGCAACACTTGTCATGCACAAGTTTCCCGTGGTGGAACAGAACCGGGAAAGTTTAGTACGTCCAACCTCATCGCGCATTTGAAGCAGCATCACAAAACTCTGCATGAGGACTTTCGCAAGACCACTGAGTTAAGGAAACAATCCTCTGGCAACCTCAAGCAACCAACGCTGCCTGAAACCCTCGCAAAGCGTGACAAATTCCCAAGAGATAGCAAAAAGGCATTAACCTTAACAGAAAGGATATGCCAGTTTATTGTGCTCGATGACCAGCCACTGTCGGTGGTGAGTAATATTGGGTTTAAACGCTTAATTGAACACCTCGAGCCTCGCTACGTTATGCCCAGCCGCCACTACATTGTCGACAAAACCATACCCCAGATGTATAAAGAAGTTAAAGAGTGTATTGCTATGCATCTGGATAAAGCAAGTGCTGTTAGCTTCACCACTGACATCTGGAGCTCAGAAAACTGCCCGCTATCTTTATTGAGTTTGAGTCTGACTGCGCACTGGATAGACGCTGACTTTACTTTGCAGAGAGCAGTTTTACATGCACGCGAGTTCAGAGGTTCACACACAGCTAACGCCATCACAAACGCCATGGAGGAGATGCTGCGTGACTGGAAAGTCGACAAAAAGAAGGTCCATGTCGTTCTAAGAGATAATGCTGCTAATATGAGAAAGGGATTGGATCATTGCACTATTTTTTGTGGATAGTAAATGCAACGATCTCATTCTTTACGGGCAGTGTGTGTGAAATTGAAACTTTGGACACTTAACCTTTAGCAGTTGGTCAATTAACAATATTTTTTTTTTCTTATGTTCCTGCTCTCAGCTGTTCATACCATTTGCTGACGGTAAAAAATAAATAACTGAAGTGACCTTTAATTAGTATTTTGCACTTTAAAAAATATATTTTTGTTTATTCAATTAAGATATTTTTCAGGGTCTTAATATTTATTCTTTATTTTTTATATATTCTTATGTAAAAGGTTCACATTTATGCAACCAATAGTTAATAAATTGATCGTTTTTTTCCATACTTACTGTTGCTGACTTTTGTTCTCAGTTTGATCTAGCCGTTCATACATTCCACACAACGAAATAGGTAGAAGTATTCATGATTTGTGCTGATTATTGTATCGGATTTGTATCGGTATCGGTTAGTACTGAAGGCTGCAATATCGTTATCGTATCGGAAGTCAAAACGTTGTATCGGGACATCCCTACGAAATACATATTTAAGCAGCTTCAGAGTAATCCACACAACCTGCGTTGAGCACCGTTCACTTGCATTAGATGGAGGAAACCTGGAAATTTGTAGTAAATTTTAATTTTTAGGTGACCTATTCCTTTAATGGTTCAGCGGTTTTGAACACATCGGTTGAGTGAATGATTAAATGACTCACACAAACATTTTGAATAAATCTATGCTGTTGAATGGATCTTCTAAATTATGTACTCACTCATAAAGATGGTCACTTGTTGCTACATAGAGGTGTAACAACTTAAGTTTCAAAAAGAATAACTGAAAATTCTTTATCACTATTCCACAAACCACAGGAGTAAATGAAGCACAAATTTGTTTACCTTTGAGGGGAAATTATTTTCAAATATTTCTGACAGTGCATAATTTGTAATTAATTTTTGCCCTTGTGGAGTATTATTTTGTTTTCTATTAGATCTGACACTAGTATCCTACACTTGATATTTCTCTTTAATTAAATTTTTATGTCCTTATATTTCAAGGCAAAGCACTTTTCAAAGGCACATAATAGAAGAGTCACGCATGCAAACAAAACTGAACATGTGGAGACTGAATCCTTCTTTTGTGTGGAAATGTTGAAAGCCTTTGTAAAAGACATTTGTGACCCTGGACCATAAAACCAGTTTTAAGTCGCTGGGGTATATTTATAGCAATAGCCAAAAATACATTGTTTGGGTCAAAATTATCTATTTTTCTTTTATGCCAAAAATCACTAGGATATTAAGTAAAGATCATGTTCCATGAAGATATTTTGTAAATTTCCTACCCTAAATATATTAAAATTTAATTTTTGATTAGTAATATGCATTGCTAGGCAATTTTCTCAGTTTTTTTATTTTTTGCACCCTCAGATTCCAGATTTTCAAATAGTTGTATCTCAGCCAAATATAGTCCTATCATAACAAACCATGCATCAATGGAAAGCTTATTTATTCAGGACAATTGACACTTATGACTGGTTTTGTGGTTCAGGTCACAGAGTCATCTTAATATGCATATGAAATATAAGTGGTCTGTGACCTAGAAGAGCAGAAGCCTTGTTTGAAGAAAATTGTCTTAATGGCTTTGTATATTATATAGGCACAGCTTTTAACTTCACAAAACAATAAATGATGGACTGTGGATGATGGATTATGATGTCTTATTGGGCTGCTTGAATTCTCATTCACTGCAAAGGATCCATTGGTGAGCAAATGATATAATGCTAAATTTCTTGAAATCTGTTCCAGTGATGAAACTCATCTACATCTTGGATGGCTTGGGATAACTCAATTTTTTCATTTTTGGTAAACTATTCCTTTAATCAAGAGCCATTTTGCTGTAGTATTTTCAGCAGTGCTGAGCTCTGCATGACACTAACTATCTTATTTCAGGTGTCTGTTGTCAAGGAAAAGAAACCAAGATGAATTTAAATTATTCTCTAGTCCTAAATCTCTGCAAAGCAGCTGCTCTGGATCATAAACTAGGACAGATTTCAAACAGCATTATGATAATTTCTCACATATCCTTCTGTTTAAATTGAATCAAGTGTGTCTGTTGTGTCATGCATGTACTGGACATGACTTTCTACAATTTGCATATATTTGTGAAGACTCTGCACTTATGTTAATGCAAGGCTGGGAAAATGAATGTAAAGATTATTTAGTCTTACATGCATTAGTAAATTGTTACTTTTAATATGCAACCATCGAGAATGAATATTGGGCTATTCCATTGTGTTGCCTCTGACAGGTGTAATCTGTTTTGGAAAAGGAGAGATATCCTGGTTTCCGAGAAGCAACTTTCAGCACTGGAAGTGCTCATATTTCAGATGGAAACGCTGTGCTTGTGAGAACAGAAGTGCCAACTGCTGCCTTATCAAAGCTACCACAAAATCCCAGATGACTCAATCTGGAAAAAAGGGAAAGGATCAGAACGAAAGCATTTTCCTGACATGCTCCCCAAAAAATATTCAAGAAGTATACAAGAAAAATCTGTTTAGTAAAAATATTGCCAGGATTTTTCAAAGTTGTAGTTCAACCTGTAAAGCATGGTGCTAGCAACGACAAAGTCCTGGGTTCGAGCAACAGGAAATGCATGAACTGCTAAAATGTATACCATGAATGCAACATAAGACGCTTTGGATAAAAATGTTTATCAAAATACATGAGTGTTAACGGTTATTTTTTGCTGTTACATTTTCTGCTATCCACATTGAACTTTAAGTAATCTTCTATCCAATGCAATATATTGTAGAAAACAACTGCAGCTGAATGGTTAATTGTTATGTTTAATCTGACCAGCCTTATATAGGCCAATTTTTTGATGATAGATTTGCTATTAAATTTATATTTTATAATCACACTAATATTTAGCAATCATCTAATTTATTTGTAATATACTGCATAACCACTATAAAACTTACAGTGAAAGAACAACCACTTGCCAAGAATACGCTGAGAATTCAGACTATTTGACTATCGGTCCAGTGTTCGATTGAATGCCAAAAATCCAAAAACCAATGATAAAAAGTCAATACTTAGCCCATTTTAGTCTCTACTAACCTCTTAACCAGTCAAAGCACTTTAGCAATATAGCCAGCATTTTAACATATGTCTTTGTTATATTAAAACTATTCGATGTACTGGAGGTTATTTAAGCACCTGTCGTTCTGAATTTAAAAATCCTGCTTTTTATGTAACCCATTGAATGACATGATTTTGCTCACAGACACACAAAGACCCCCAACACAGAGCATCCAAGTAAACCCCGCAAAGGTTCAGTTCATCTCATTTACAGAAGCTCACGTGCATCCATTCAATTCAAGACAGGAGGACACTGATTATTAGACAAATAAACTTACTTGCTCCCACCAGAAACATTTCACTACCGAAGAGCAACAGTCCGACTGAGTTAACAAGGACAAGAACGCGAGCCATATCTCCACTTCAAATGTCCAAGAATCCAAATAGATGTAGTTATCTTCTTTTGCTTCTAAACGGATATGTTTATAGCAACATCATGAATATAAATTCATTCAAATAGCACACATCTTAAATAAGGTACAGTAAAAATCTCTTCGCAAATCCTATTAAAACACGTGCCGAAACGTCCATGTCAGCATCAGGTTTAATACTGACTTTCCTTCGACTTCCAAAACGCTTCCGTCTCACTTCAGATTCATGCTCGATTATTTTAGGATTTCCTCCGAAACCGAAGGTTGTGAGGGAGCGTCAAGTTCGGTGTCGGAGGTGTTCAGATACTGACGCTCGAGCATGTCAGTGTTGATCTTGAGCGAGCGTGCGGCGATCAGCACCACGGTCAGCTCCAGCACTGATGCGCGAGCCTGAGACAAGGCAGATTTATTTATTTATAAATGTGCGCGCATCCTGACAGTGTGGAGATCTCAGTGTTGCTACAGCCCTCAATGGACAAGACTGAGTGAGTTCTTTACAAAGCCTTCAGAAACCAAGCATTTTTCATTTTTGAAAGTGATTTCAGGCAGCCAAAAAACATGATTTTTAAACATGTTTTGTTTTGGAGTCACTTTTGGAAAATAATGCCTTTACAAGAAGACTAGGATGTTTCTTTAATACTGGATAGTGCAGAAATACTACTACTCTTTAAAGGTGCGGTCACATTTATATTCGGCGAATTTTCGTGAAATAGGCTACAACCATTTTAAAACGAGAACCTACGCGATCGGAAATGGAAGATCGAAATGAAAGATTTTCCCCACACATAGGCTATTACACATTGTGTTGGACACCAGAATTCACCAAAAGAAGACTGCTTGGTTTCAAATGAGCTTAAAGCTTCATATGTAGCTGCAGAAGTAGGCTAATGAATAATGGAACTGGAAATTTCGCTGAACGTTTTTGCCGAAATTGACTGCACCTTAAGAAAAATAAATAAATAAATAGAAATAAAAACCGTAGAAAAACGGAATTGGAAATTATCTGTTAAATTTACAAACTTATTTTTAACCCTAAAACAGCAGTGCAATTCAAAATACAGCAAAGCACCTGTGAAAAATCAATGCAGACAAATCCCTCTTAACAGAGTAGGCCTACTAGGTCATATTTTTTTGAACATTTCTTACTGTACACTTCACTGACCACCTGCAAAATGCAAATTTTGAGGACTCCAGTGCTTTGGCCTTCACAAAAGTCTTTGCAATAAGTTTGAAGGCTGAAACTATAGTATTTTAATCACATAGCGGCCTTCTGACATAATTAAACTTTAGAGTGTTACTGGGTTGCTCTGCAATGATTTTCATCCTTCTATCATATTGGGAAGCAATTTAAAGGTCAGTGCAGCACATCAGCTCCTAATTATGCATTTTCAGGTACAATGCCTCCTTAAGGGATCAGTGATGTGTAGGAATATTGCAGAATCATAAAACTGGCTGAAAAAAAAAACATTTGGGGTTTTATTGTGATTTACTGAATAGGCTCCAATCCATAAATAATATAGTACAATGTTGACAACTAAAGCCCACTGTTGCATTTTTCTATAAAACTTTGAGTTATATTCTTTTTCAATCACTAAACATACTGCATAACCAAATATTTACTTGAAAAGTTGTTAAAGAGTGTCCGTAAACTGTATTCGGGTGTTGTGAGTGTCACCTATGTGTACTTCTTTAGTTAAAAATAAATAAATTAAAACGTCTGTAAACATAAAGAACTTGTCCCGGCTAGTAGGCTATCACATGTGCGGATGCTGCAGGTGGCGCATCCTTAATAGCCTTTTCTCACAACAGCTAGAATAATTAAATGTATCATTTTGATGGTGGATTGTAATCCAGAAAGTATTATGTGTTTATGAAACACATGAAATTCAATTATATTCCAGTTTTAAATGTGCTTCTGATTACAGATAGCCTTATTACACAAGATTTGTATTTTAAAGAAAACCAGTTCGAAGGGAGCATAGTTTGCTTTTTGGGTTAAAAGAATTTCTTAATATGAAATTCGAATGGTATGACAATTAGATTAGACTGTACAGAAATTGAAATCTACACGCTAATACACACCACACTCATAGTCATGCAACGCTGATGTTGTTCATTTGAGAATAAAATATAACAATGATATTTTGCACGCTTTGATGTGATATGAGCTAACAGATCTTTAGATTAAATCACTATTGGTAGCGCGATTTATGGTAATGATTTTTTCCTCAGTTGGGCAGAACAAATGTGACTGACTTGTTACTTACTTGTTCAGATGACAATATACGGTGAAAATTCTTATTTGGGTCATATATTCCAAGACGTAGACTAAAATGTGATTGTGAAGTACAGTAAATATCCACAACAAGGCTGTGACTAACTGCCACACATTCACCTCAAAACATTAGATTCATCCGCGCTGGAGCTGTGCCAGAGTACAACCCCAAGCAATTAAGATAATTCCGCAAGTAAGTGCAATTCCAGGTTTTCAAACATAGATGGCGACAAAGAGGCAAAACTTACGGACTGCAGCTTTAAGAAAATAGAAAGAAAAGAAAAAAGGAAAATGGACAAATTTGGCAAATGCTTCAACCACAAAACATGCTTTTCAAATTATTGCTTTTGCAATTTGATCACAAGGTGGCGCTTTTCAGTAGGCTACAGTTGCAACTGAATATATTGCTAAGATTTTAATGCACACCCACACATTATGGCATAAAGTGGTTTGTGGAACAAAAGAAGTGAATGAACAATTAGCTTTTTCAAGATTCTGTTCCACAATACAACAAATAATTAATCTTTTAGGGAATAACAAAGGCAGTGACTGCCTCATTATTATAAATTATCCTAGCAATTTAAAGTGCATTACAGTCTGAATTTCTTTAGAGCTGTAGGATGTACATAGAGCTAAAAAAAAAAAAAATAGAATAGCTGTAGAAATTTTATTTCCAACTGGTTTCAGTCAAAATGAAATAGTTTGCAAAATCAATGGAATAGTGAATGAAATAGCCAAGGAAGTAAATTCCCACCATGAAAGAAAAGCTTCACAACAGTCTTCTCTATTTGTTTGTTAAAAAATAAAAGAATAAGCACGTACAGCTATTGATTTTTGCTGCAACAGGCTCTCTAGAGCCTTCTAATTGTTTCTGCGAGAGGGAGAGAGAGACCATGGTCAATGTCATCATCAGAAAGGACAGTATTCTAGGTCACAGAAACATTAATATTTATGCCAAGGATGTTTCTCCTATAGATTGATATTAATTATCCACATCCATTGGCCTGACTCTGCAATAGTTAACACTCCAGGGACCTGTATTGTTGCTCTGCATATTTAAAAGTTTTTAAAATTAATTTTTATATAACTTTTATATAACATTTTTACATTTTGTTTAATTTATATGACAATTTATTGATGATAAACTACAAAGAAAAATGAGAGGGAGAATGAGATACACTGCAGGCCAGATCTGAACCTGCGCCATGCATGCCTAAATATTTAATGTTTTAAAGTCAACATAAAAAGCTATTATCAAACCCATCTTACATTACTTCTGTTCTAACATAATTCTGAATGAAACATAATTTTCATTGAGCTGCAACTAAATATGCATCAGTTCTAATCATTGTTCTGGTAGGCTTTTCCCCCATTCTTGTGAATGTGGAGCACTTTGCTAAAACATACTAGCTGTTAAAACATGCTAAAAATTCTAACAATGTGGTAAAACATGCTAACATGATAAAATATGCTAGCAACATGCCAGAAACATGCTAGTAACGTGCTAAAACAGGAAAAAGCCAGCAACTCCCAGCAAACCAGCAGAGGACTCTGAGTGTTTTTTAAAGGTCTAATGAGGACAATTCGACAATTCGCTAAAACATGCTAGCTATTCAAACATGCTGGCATCATCCTAAAACATGCTAAAAAATGTGTTACACCACTGGGGTCATTTCTCAATATGCATTCTTAAGCGATCTGTACTAGACATCATCAAGTTAAAATCCTCAAGAATGCAAGTACCTGGATGTGTTCTTGATATCGAGGATGCATCGAATGCAGACTTGGTAGGGTGACCATACGTCCTCTTTTCCCGGACATTTTTTTAGACTTAAAAAAAATGTGTCTGACCGGGATTTCCTAATCACCCAAAATTTTCCAGGATTCCGCTTTTGCTTTCTACAGTCACCTTTCATTGTGTGCGTTTTTGTCTTAAAGCCCTGAGTGGGACTGTTTTCTTAAAGCTGAATTTCTGACCATTGACGCCTGCTCCCGCAAAATATGTTTCGCTCCTGCGATTTTTGTGTCCACGCCTGTATTCTAATATTATATATAATTTTGGCGCATCAGGAAGCCACTATCTGTATGCAGAGTATTTAAATCTCTTTTGAATGATCGCTTTTGCTGTTCACTTTCAATTTCACGATCACGCACACTCTGTGGAAAGGGACCACATCTTACAAGATCAGATATTTGCCAATGAGCTCAGGATCAGTAGAGCAGCAAATCTTCCACCATGGTCTTTCTTGTCAGTCATCTCTCCTTATTCTCAACTTGTGATCAGTCAAAACTGACTCCTGCAGCTCTTGTTGGATGCAGGGTTGCCAAGTCTGGGTTTTTTTTTTGTTTTTGTTTTTTCAGAGAATTGTGCTACTTTTAAACTGTTGCCATGGATTGATTTTCCCAAGTGGGTTAGAAAAAGTGCATAAATTACATTTGACTGAAATGCTTGTATTGAAACATTTTGCATTCTACCTATGACTAAACCTTCATGGACTTCTTCATTAACTGTTCCCTCCTGGTGGAATAACCTGCCCAACTCAATCCAAGCATCTGAGTACTTATCATTTTCAAGAGACACATCTCTTTCATCTTCATCTGACCCTCTAACTCTAACACTCTCTATTATAATGCTAATTCTAACTTTATCTGCTTGTTTTCTTTTTAATTAAAAAAAACTTGACCCTCTAACATTTATTCTATTTCTATTCTAACTACTTGTTTTATTTAAAAAGAAAAAATATCCTTTAACACTAGCATTCTCTATTATTTGTAAGCTTCTAATAACACAATCATTATCTATTGTTTTTCCATTCTATTGATTTGTTTTATTACAAATCTGACACTAGAGTTCTCTATTCTTTTCTATTATATCTACTTGTTTTCTTTTTATGTATTATAAAAACAAAACAAACAAATAAAAAACTTTGCTAAGTATATTGTGTTAGGCTAAGCCCCGCCTTTGCCCGAACCCCTCCCCCACTGTTCTCTTTTTTGATAACTAAAATATGGTCACCCTAGACTTGTGAGAATTGAATCGTTAGAAATCCCAGAAGACGCTGTAGGTGGATGACGTACAAAAGCCTGTATACTTTAAACTTGGCATTCTCACTAAAGAGGTTCCCGCTGCATGCTCGTAAATACATTACGGTCTGTGAGACCGAAATCCACGAGAATGCAATCCATTCTTTGCATTCTTGGAAGTGAGAAATAGTCATAGGGCTAGCATAGTGCTAAAACATGCTAACAACTTGTTAAAACATGCTAGAATTATGCTAAAACGTGTTTTAGTAAATTGTTAAGATGTTGTTAACATGCCACCAATGTGCTAAAACATACCCACATCTTAAAATATGCTAGCAAAAACCCAGGGAAAAGCCAGCAACTCCTAGCAACCAGCTGAGTGTTTTTATTTTATTTTATTTTTTTATTAAATTATTTTTGTGGTTTCTTCTCAGTTTGGTGAATTCTGTAGTAGTCTAATATAATCTGAGTTTTTATAGGTCTGTCTGACTTTTCCAAACTTCTCTGAGTAAAACCTTCAAACTTTAAGCTTTTAAAAGATATTTAAAACAGACAAGGCTTTGCCAAAGTTTGTCATCAAGCTGTATCTGTCAAGTTTTGGGAAAAAAACTAACTACTATTAAAATAGGTCCTTTTGCAAGGTACTTTAGTCATTAAACAAAGGGAGGTTTGGTCAGTTTAGTCGGGTTTCTAAATAAGAAGAGAATTTAGACAATGTTATATAGAGACATGACACAAGAGTATTTCTGTTTGAAAGGCAGAATGACTGTAGGGAGGTCAGAGGCCCTGAAGTGATCTTTATCAGAACAGGCAAAGGATTGTGTAGCAAAACGTTGACTCAAGTTCACAGACAGACCACCAGCCTTAAGCTGCACACATATGATACAAAGATAGTATAGGAATTCCCTTACGAAAATTAACCATGGTTTTACCACCCTTACCAAAAAAGAAGTATACTTCAAGTTTATATTATTAAGTATACTTAAGTAAAGATCAAGTATGGAGTCGATCAACACCCCAAAGCTTGACAGTCATTACCTCTTCATGGGTCGATATTTTATTCCAGAACATTACACAGTGTTGATGCTGTTCTATGTCTGATGATATGTATTAGATTACATGTGAAAGCATCTTCTTCTACTTCTTCTTCTTCTTCTTTCAGCTTATTGGCGGTAGGCAAACTAATTTATAGTGCATTTTTGCCACCTACTGAGATGGAGTGTGGAGCAACAATGAGGAGTATAGTAACACACACACACAATTTTTTTAATAAAGTTAATAATAATAATAAAATAAAAATTTAATTATTTTTGTGAAAGCATCTGTTGTTTCGGTTTCTTCTTCACTTGTGTTTTGGAAATTCTGTACATAAGATGTGTAATAGCGCCTCCTACCATATAAAAATGTAAAAATGGATTCCCTGAGCACAAGTATAGCTCAAATATATTTAGACTTTTTCTAAGTATAAGTCAAGTATACTTAAATGTAATTTTAAGTATATTTCTGAGAAGTACATAAAGCACATTTCTGAGAAGTACATAAAAAGTAGACTGGAAGTATACTTTCCTATTTATAGTTTAAAAGAAGTATACTAATAGCACACTTGAATAAACTTCTTTTTCGTAAGGGCAACCAAAAAAAAAAAAAAACAGGGCTAGGCCTACTATATAGGCAACTATATATAGTAACAACAATTTAACGCACTGCTTGGCTACATGGTATTTGTAGTGAAACTGTGGTTATACAAATGGATACTACACTTTTACTATAATACTGTAAAACCATGGTTAATTAGGTTGTAAAAAATGTAAATGTAAAAATGGTAAACCATTTGGGAAGTCGTGGCCTAATGGTTAGAGATTCGGACTTGTAATCCAAAGGTTGTGGGTTCAAGTCTCAGGCCGGCAGGGATTGTAGGTGGGGGGGAGTGAGTGTCCAGCGCTCTCTTCACCCTCAATACCACGACTGAGGTGCCCTTGAGCAAGACACCGAACCCCCAACTGCTCCCCGGACGCCGCAGCATAAATGGCTGCCCACTGCTCCAGGTGTGTGTTCACGGTGTGTGTGTGTTCACTGCTGTGTGTGTGCACTTTGGATGGGATAAATGCAGAACACGAATTCCGAGTATGGGTCACCATACTTGGCCGTGTCACGTCACTTTCACTTTTTTTCACTTTCAAAATGAAAACTGGTTTACTCACCCTCTGTAGTGAATAGCGATTTCTTGTTGTTTTCAATGCAAATACAATTAATGACAACCGAGGCTTTCAAGCTTCAAAAGGCAATTAAAGCTCTATAAAATAGTCATAACTGGTCTTCTAAAGATACATTTCTGTGATAAAAAAAAAAAAAGTTGAAATCTTGATTGGCGAACCCGTCGTTTGAACGTTTGAATCGGTTGATAAATTTTACAAAACCATTCTGAGTGACTGGGGTATGAATCGGACCGACTCCTCAAGTCCAACTCACCAACTCAGTGATCCAGTCGTGAAGATTGTCAGTGAGTAACAGTTCGCAAATAAAACAATTTAATTTATTATTTAGTTTAATTGTTGCTTTGTTCTTCACACAAAAAAATATCATACTGCTTCAGAAGACTTTTATTGTTTTGATTCCTTTTTGAAGCTTGAAAGCGTCAGTTGCGATTCATTATTAAAAGCAGCGCTTTCGTTTTCTACAGAAGAAAGAATATCATACGGATTTGGAACGACATGAGGGTGAATACATTTTGACAGAATTCACATTTATCCCTTTAACTTACTCGGGATCAAATCATGATGTTATATTGAAGAGAGTGGCATTTCTTTAAGAACACATGATAGGAGGGACATCATCAGAATATTAATATAGATTGTTATAAATTGATGATGTCTGAGTGAAAGAGCATATTGAAATCTGGTTAGTTAGTTTTGCCATGATTAACCTCAGACAGTGTGTGGGTCAGCATCTAATAAAAAGGTATTGAGACTCACTGTCTGGCAGATGATTTATCAAGATAGTTTCTGAAGAAAAGTGCAGGGTTTGACCAGGGATATAATTTATGTCAAATAATGTGATCTGGCACATTATCAGAGTCTACAGATGTCCAATGCTGAAAGCAACACAGAAACACTCCTGTGCTTGACTACCTCCTGGTGGAAATGACTGAGAGAGACAGAAAGAGGAAATGAGTATGTGGACACGAATACATCACTCCAAGCTTTAGCCACCAAAACGTTCAGCCTTTTCTGACTGAGGTTATGATATCTTTTTTAATTCAGATTTTAAAAACACCCACAATCTAAAAGATTTCTATTGAAAATTTGAAACTATGACCACTAAAATCAGCACAGATGTTCATGATGTCAGTCTCAAAGGCCTATTGTTAAAAGTTGTCAAAACTTGTCTTGATGAATGATTCTGTTTGTTTGTTTATTTCTTTTTTGGTTTTAAATTATTTTCTTACTTCATTATCAAAACAGAATGGGGTGAATGGTCCAGCACACTCCAAAGCTGTGTTGCAAATATAATAAATTGTAACTGCTCTTTGCTTAAATTGCTAAAAATTGCTGATGACTGATCAAATGGATTTTACAGTTTTAAAATTTAAAAAGCAAACCTTTGTCCTCACATGCACATTTGCAGTGACTTAATGATCCAATATCAGACCGTTTTCTTCTGCCAAGAGATAATGTTGTGTAAATGGAACCATAAAGAGATTCTGCAGCCTGATGGAACATGGCCAACCTTGATGTTTAAATCAGGTGCTCATTGTGTATTTTTTCAGAGAAAAGCTTCTTCTGTAATCTTTATAATGGGTTGAAGTTTTTACAGATAAACAATTTGTGATGATGCATTAGAATAATTGGCCTTCTGTACATAAATCACACAGCTTAGAGAGCTGGCCAACACAGAGAGCTTGCTGACTATTTGTCTTACTAAAAAACAAACAAAAAAATACAGTCAGATGCGTTTCACATATCTAATGATGCATTCATCTAATATAGCAGTGACCGGAGTATTACAGTAAAATGCACGCTGGGTAATGATTAATTTCCACTGCCACAGTCAACAAAGCCACTAACATCACTGATGAGCCAGTTAATTTATCAGCTTCTGTTAAATATCAACATTCCATCAAACGAACATTACTTAATATATGAACAGATATCAAGTAAGCTTGCGTAGGTACCTCCTGCATCATTAACACAGCTTGAGAGCACTGATTAATCAAAAATTGGTTTCAGCATGCACTTCCCAGAAATATTTTGTTTAAATGGACACCTTTGAGAAAAACTTCAGCAGCATGTTTGGAATTCCGAGCCATAGAGTGCTTATCTTGAGAGGAATGCTGACTCACTGCTTCCTGTTTCAGCTGCAGACAGGCAGGCAGGAAACCACAGGAGCAGCTCTTGGGTGTTGGTTGCGTTCTCACTCAGTTATCTACAAACATATAAAGCCCCAGGGGTGAGTTTAAGGCAGGGGGTGGTGCTGTATGAATGCTGGGCATTTCTCATATTCATCTGAGACACCAGAACCAGAGCTTAACACTGAGAAATTGGAGAGACGTGCCTCAAAGCATTTTAAATTAAGAGGGTGCTATTTAAAATATCAGTTTAAATTACTCCTTCTATTAAGCAAGCATATTAAAAGACATGTAAAAAGTGCATACATGAAATTGGATTAACATATCGTACATTGATCATACTGATGCTATACACTACTGTTCAAATGTTT
The DNA here is from genome assembly GCF_936440315.1 of Barbus barbus. Taxonomy (NCBI): domain Eukaryota; kingdom Metazoa; phylum Chordata; class Actinopteri; order Cypriniformes; family Cyprinidae; genus Barbus; species Barbus barbus. The sequence goes on along the minus strand of NC_136742.1, from coordinate 13,572,933 downwards.
GTAGGCTGTAAGATTTTTTTTATTTTATTTTATTTTTTTATTCTGCAAGCATGCATTAAATTGATCAAAAGTGACAGTAATTTTAAAAATCCTTTTAAAATAAATGCTGTTCTTTTGAACTTTCTATTCATCAAATAATTCAGAAAAAAATATATATCATGGTTTCCACAAAAGTTTTAAGCCGAACAACGGTTTTGATAATAAGAATCAGTGTTGGGGGTAACGCATTACAAGTAACACAAGTTATGTAATCAGATTACTTTTTTCAAGTAACTAGTAAAGTAACGCATTACTTTTTAATTCAGAAGGAAATATACTTTTTCAAATAACACTAGTTACTTTGTTTCCCATGTCTTGACTGACAGCTCTCATGTTGAGAGAAATCGGGAGTAAGTGCAGAGGCGTTGTGTGTAAGCATGATGTTACTGTAGTTCTAGACTAAATATTAACATTATTTACTCATCTCACCTGCACAAAAACAGATTCAGTATTCCTCAAAATTAAAAAAAACAGTCAAATGCAAACTCAGAATATAAACCTGCAATAATTAGATATGTTTAATAAGACAAATATAATTTATGCATTTAATCCCATTTTATTAACCAATGTCTTTGCTACTGACCTTCGATTATCTAATTTAACCATACTAATAAGCAAGATAAGTTTAATTTTTGCAATTGCTGAATAGTGTTGAACTTTCTTCTGCGTCATATTCTTCATGCGATTTGTTTGAGCTGCACCCTCTACACAGACTTGAATTTACATTTCTTTCAGCCTGCAGCGTATTCATTTCACTTTTGATGTGAAAGGGCATTTACATTTGTAAAAGAATAACTTTTTTGTATTAAAAACAAACAAGCAAGCCCTGCCCAGATTTAAAAAGTAACTCAAAAGTAACAATTACTTTTTTTAGGGAGTAATACAATATTGTAATGCATTAATTTTAAAAGTAACTTTCCCCAACACTGAAAAGAAATGCCACATGAGCACCAAATCAGCATATTAGAGTGCTTTCCGAAGAGGAAATGTTCTCAGAACTTTGGCAGTGTTCTGACAAGGTTCTCTCAAAGATATGAACAAATGTTCAAGTAACATTAAAAGAATGTTTGTTCAGAGTTATCTGGTCTTTAATAATGTTAATATAATCTATATAATCTGAATAAATTACATTTTAAAATATATTGAAATAGTTATTTGTTTTTACTGTATATTTGATCAAATAAATGCAGCCTTGGTGAACATAGAAGAGTTTTTCAAAAACATTAAAAAATCTTGCCAACCGAAAACTTTTAAATAATAATGTATATGATCAGATAATCACAAACTCCTTCACTGTGTTATCTAACTCGTTCCTGATGAACGGAACATTCACAGTCTGTTATCTCAGGAGGAAGTCTAACTAATGACTGTGTTCATTTTATGGTTTCCTGCATGAAACTTCACTGATCATGTAGTCGGTTCATTTAAAACACATTCAAATAATTTCAGCCTTCAAATAAATCATAGGTAGTGAGTAGAAATAATGTTCAATATCTGTGCATGGATTTATTGAAATTTTCTACTTGGATATAAGAGGATCTTGTTTATGTGTGTCATAGCTCTGAATTTTCCAAAAGCGTTATCAGAGTTGAAGTGTGTAGTTTCTGTGAATAAAATAATCTAATTTAATTGCATAAATAAAACACTCCCCCAGTCTTCCAATTGGCTGGATAAACTGATAGCTCTGCCCCAATCTCATACCATTGGTTAGGCCTATGATGTTTGGCTGGGCTTGTCTCAAACAAACAGAGCAATGTTCTGACAGCACCACAGAGCCACAGTGTTTCAGGGGAACCAAACAAACATCATACTTACAGTTGTCTGCATAATTACAGCTGTGATAGAAGAAAGTAACTTATCGAAAAAAGTGCACACTCACCTTTAAAGAATTATGAAATACCCTAAGAAGCACACAAGATAAAACAAATCTGAAAAAAGCCTAACAGTAAATGTAAAAAATAAAATAAAATACTGATATACAAGGATGCATTATTGTTGCTTTAGTATATTCCCCATAATCCATATTTTGGTCCGGAGTTCAGTCCATCCTATCATTCCATATGTTTTTGTGCATCCCCTTTTCAGTTCATCTATTGGTTCTGCATTGAGGTTATGGCTGCATCTCGTACTGGCCCTCAGTAGCAATGAAAAAGTCATTGAGTATGTCCTGTAGGTGGTCAAAGGTGGGCCTGCTCTCTGGCCTATCCTTCCAGCAATTCTGCATGATGTCATAAAGCTCCTCTGGACATCCATCTGGACATGGCATCCTGTAGTTCCTGTCAAGGTTACTGATCACCTCTGGATTCGTCATGCCTGAAATTGTGAGGAAAGCACAGCCAGGTTGTTCAAGATCTACCCATCTATCCTACACTGTTCTGAATGGAAAACGAAACCCAAGAGAGAAAAACCCATTACCTGGATACGGTACTCTGCCGTATGTGACAATCTCTGTCAAAAGAACTCCAAAGGACCACACGTCTGACTTGATGGTGAAAGTACCAAAGTTGATGGCCTCAGGGGCCGTCCATTTAATAGGGAACTTTGCACCTGATCGGTAAAAAAGATGCGATGACAGGCGATAAATGGGGTTTTTGTAAAGGTGGTGTGCAAGCATGGAAAATTAGTATTTTGCAAAAGTTTATTAATGATACAAAAATACTATAAATAAAGCCTAAACTAAAGAAAAATCTGCCTTTATGTGGTAAGAACAGACAACTCGGAAATTTCATCACGGAAAGAATCTTTTTTGAATATCAGTAGCTCGTACCCAAATGTCAGCACTAACTGGTGCCAATTAATCTGTGGCAGTGGAAAAAAAGCACTGCACTGTGGGAATAAATGACTGTACTCACCTTCTTGTGCAGTATATTCAGTTTCTATGATCCTGGCAAGGCCAAAGTCTGCTATTTTACAGTGCAGGGTGTCAGAGACTAAAATATTAGCGGCACGCAGGTCTCTGTGAATGTAGTTTTTCCTTTCTATGAAAGCCATTCCCTCTGCAATCTGTTACATAGAGAGAAATTAAACTGAATATAATTTAGGCTATATGTGGAATATTTGGTCATTTTTATAATTCAGTTTCTCAAATACTTTTTTTCAAAAAACTGAACTATACATTTTGGTTGTCATTGATATTATTTAAAATTACTCCAAAAAATATTCAGCATCAAAGGATATTATTTAATGGCAAGAACACGGTGGAAACGTAACAGTTTTTTACCCTGTTCTTGCCATGAAAGCTAATATGGCATAAAACAACCAAATAAATAAGTGACCCTGGACCACAAAACCAGTCATAAGGGTACATTTTTCAAAATTGAGATTTATACATTATCTGAAAGCTGAATAAACAAGCTTCCCATTGATATATGGTTTGTTAGGATAGGATAATATTTGGCTGAGATACAACTATGAAAATCTGGAATCTGAGGGTGCAAAAAAATCAAAACATTGAGAAAATCGCCTTTAAAGTTGTCCAAATGAAGTTCTTAGCAATGCATATTACTAATCAAAAATTAAGTTTTGATATATTTACAGAAGGAAATTTACTAAATATCTTCATGTAACATGATCTTTACTTAATATCCTAATGATTTTTGACATAAAAGAAAAATCAATCATTTTGACCCATACAATGTATTTTTGGCTATTGCTACAATTATACCCCAGCGACTTAAGTCTGGTTTTGTGGTCCAGGGTCACATATAGAAAATGATTTATGATTTTTTTATGATGAACTGAAAAAAGTTAGCAGCAACATAGTGGGCTCTAACAGGAAGTTTCACAGAGAGCAAGATCGCAGTCATGCATGTGAGGGGCTTCAGGTCGATGGAAAAATTTACGTAATATCCTGCCGGAAGATATTAATCTAAATTTGTGGTGGTTGCTAGAAGTGTTCAGATCTAAAAATGTTCAGACCATGAGCTTACAAGACCAAAGACCATTTCTAAAAATAGTTACAGAAGTTGAAACTGATGTACAGTGGGTGCATGGATTAACTCTAATTAATGTGCAGGTTTAAATGTATCTGTTCCATAAAGATTCAAATCTGCAGTCCCAGAGGAATAATTAATTTCTACTAAGCTATGAAGACAAACAAGTGAAATCATGACAAAAAAATTTATTATTCTTACTTGAGCAGCCATATCAATCAGCTTGGGAAGTTTCAATTTATGGCCATCATCCGTCTTCAGAAAGTCTAACAAGCTTCCTTGAATAGGAAAAGAACAATTGTATAGTTTGGACAGTCATGTCATAATTTGAATTACAAATGGTTTAGGACTCTAATAATGTTGTGGGAATACGAACCATTAGCCATGTACTCTGTGACGATATATATGGGTTCTTTGGTGACTACAGCGTGCAATTTCACCAGTCTCTCATGCTGGAGCTGCTTCATCAGATTAGCCTCCTGTAGGAATGCCTCTGGCTCCATGGTGCCTTCCTTCAAGGTCTTGATGGCGACTTTCTGGGAGTTTTTGTAGAACCCTACAAACAAAAGCCACAGGCACATGCAGGTTTATCAAATAAACTTGTAAACAAAATCTCATTGATCTACGGCAGCTCAATGAACACATTTTTTAGGACACATCTAATTTTAGCCTCATGGTTAGATTCTTAAGAAAGGGCCAAGAATCAGTTATTCATGATCAGGTATGCTGTATAAATCATGTTTTAATCAGTCCTTTTGTCTAGTTTAAAATAAACATATGTAAGCGCATATTTTAAAACAGGATATATTTGCTGTCCGTTCTTGCTTTAAGCATATACCTCACTAAATATAGTTATACAAAACACAAAATCATTTTAAAAAATGGATATCAAATGGATAAAAATAAAACTATAATACTGTATTAAAAACACTAATATGAATAACAATATGAAAACAAATATTATGCCATTCTGCTTCTCAAGTAACTGTGTATTTATGTTAAAAGAATTAAAGAAATATTTAAAGAAAAATGCAAAATTGCGAAGATCTGCAAGAGTGCATACTGCACAGTAGAGGAACATGGATAAGAGGTTTTTGCAAAACTCCGATTAATGTTGACCCAGGTGGCCAAAGTCAAAACCTCTTTGACGTACAATTAAATTATCATTCATGTGGCTAAAATGTGACAATATCACACAAAACCACACGAAACACTGACACACGCTCTTGAACAAGTGACTTCATGGCCAGTATAATGAGAATTTTACTCTGAAGTCAGATGAATACAAAGACATATTTATTTTCACACTTTATTTTTTATTAAGGTCCAATTCTCGCCATTAACAAACAATTAACTTTTGCCTCAATAAGCTCTAATTTACTGCTTATTAATAGTTAGTAAGATAGTTATTAAGTTTAGATGTTGATTAGGGATGTAGAATATGGTCATGCAGAATATGTGCTTTATAAGAACTAATAAACAGCTAATATGTTAATAATATGCATGCTAATAAGCAACTTTACTAGTGAGAGTTGGTCCCTATACTAAAGTGTTACCTCATTTTAATTTTAATTAAATATCTGATTAAATTTAGTGTCTGATTAAAATGTTTTAATTAAATTTTGAAAAATAATTTTATGTATGTTACATCAAGGCAACACTGCTACAGTGAAAAGAAATTAAACTGAAAGATTTCATAGTATTACTATGGTATTCTGACCTCAAAAATGAAAATCTTTCCATTTAATTCAATTTTATTTGTGTTTATGAACACGAAAAAAATTGACTTCTGCTGTAGGTTTTGTAGCTTTTAAATCAAGATAATGAATCTGACTACATATTACACAAAATTAAGAACACTCTCTAATAAACTGAAATTACATTGTCCAGAGCAAAAATATGTCGACCAACCACTGTGCCAGAAAAAGAAGAATAGAGATTTGTTACCCAAAGGCAACATTGCGCATCTGAACTTTCTTCCGCTTCTTACCCATCCACACTTCTCCAAACTGGCCGGCACCAAGTTTTTTCACCATTTTCAGAGTGTCTCTGGGAATCTCCCACTCATCTTGAGCCCAGGGTCTCTGAGGGGCAGCAGTTTGACAGGGACTTCCTAGCCTCTGGCATAAACCATCCGCTGTCCCTTTATGTACAATAAAGAAGTTTGGGAAAACAGCAAGAATGTTCAGAGTATGTCACAAACACAATTTCTAAATAAAGAAGACTAGAATCTACCAATCTAACTGAAATGAAACCATGTTTACTGGTTTTGATTCTGTCTGGAGAAGAGCACGAGACGTGCCAAACCAGTTCTATAAAAAGACACTACAAACCAAAATGGGGCGAGTGTGCAGAATACGAACTGTGACTGAAGCTGACCTATTTATCTGGTGGTTAAAGCAACTGTGTTCTCACAGCTACGACCACAGAAAGTTTACAGTAGAAGAAACAGAAATGGTCCTTGATGTAGCAACAGTCTTAGCTCTGAATACTTACTGGAGTAATGCGTTACTAGTTCTTGAAGAGAAGAAAACGTTGTGGAGGGAGAGATGTAGTAACCACCGTTATCAAGGGCCCGGATCTTATAATGCTTGACTACATCACCTTGCTCTAGGGTGGAATCTCTTACAGACAGAGAGAAAGCACCTGCAGAGGATCAGAAACAGCAGTTAAATAACATGGCTGATCAGTATGCTCCTCTAATGTTTACGAAGAACAGAATCCCAGCCAGCCAAATTCTGTCAAAGTTAAAAGCGCACATTAAATGTCATCATAACACAGGTATCACTGAATATGTGTCCTAACAATATGAGAACCAATACTTGTTGCCCTAGGCTCTGTAAAAAGATAAAAGTACTCAGAGAAGTATCCAATGCATTTAAGACAACTCTTAGAATCTCTGAATCATTTTGCATGTTCAGGATTTTTCACATCAGGTTTGCTGGTCTTTGGAGAAATGGCTGACATTGCTTACAGCACCTTAAATAATAATGTCTTTGCTAAGCAATAAACATATATTTTTTAATGTATTTAGTGATTTAACTGTGCATTTTAAACACAAAGTATTTTTTTCTTATTTTCCAGAAGAAAACAAATATCTAAGATACTTTAACTTGAGAAGAAAAATGACTTAAATATAGCAAGTATCGTTTTCAAATGTATCAAAATTAAGTGACTTTACACTTAAAACAAGAAAAAAAAGTGGTAAGAATTTTTTTTTTTTTTTTATCTTTAAATTAATATTTTAATTAATAAATTAATAGGTAATAGTTTTTTTGTTTGTTTGTTTTTTATACACACAAACCTATTTAACATGTTTTAATGCTTTATACATTTGGTCAAATTATACACGCAGAAACCTCAGTTACTGAAAAATTTCCAGTGAAGACTAGTTTCTGCATTTTCCATCGCTCTACAAAAAGATAAATAAAATAAAATGGCTAGTAATATCTCCACGCAAAGCACAGATCTCAGTACATCGGTTGACATTTATTTGCTCTTTCAGCTCTCTGCATGATGTGAACTTGAAAAAGAGCAGCAGATGAGACTCTGTCAACCTTGAAAAATTCAAATATGCACATTTTATCAGTGAAAGATTTCATCAAAACCTCTGGACCCAGTGCTCCTTTAAATAATAATTTAGTTTGACTGGTCTGAGGTAAAGAAAGAACCTTGACAATTGAAAATATTGTGATGGTGTATTATACTCACTACTTGAAGTAATTTTTTTAGTATTTCTTTCTTTTTATGGTAGAAACTGAACTAATGCTATACTCCTTGCTGTAGCTAGATAATGTAGTGATACACAGTACTGTAGCAATGGAACTACTTGAAATGTTGTGCACTTTTGTGCTTATGGGCCTCAAGAAGTGAACTGCTTGAGCAGCCATTCAGTGATCACGTGAAAACAAAGGGAATTCAATTTATTGGCATTTGACCTTTGGTTGTTTCACTTTCTCTCACAAGAAATGCCCCAGGTTTGTTTCCTGGTGCCAGCAGAAAACGCTCTGTGTCTCTACGACTGATGTCCTTGAAAAACCATCTGGAACAGAAAACAGAGTCTTTATAATATCATTCTTTACAAATTACGTTTACAAATTCAGTTAGTTCTGAGTAACATTCCAAGAATGTTGATGTTATTAAGCATAACAGCAGAGGAACATTCGTTGCCTTCGGCCGTAATACGGCAGTGCTGGTATTCAGAGCAACACTCTTGCCCGTGTGCTATTGCTGAAACATATCCATATATTGGTAATATTTGTTACTACTGTACCTCTCCACCTCCAGTGTGTGTGCTCTTGCCACATATGCAGGCGGAATATATCCCTCATAACCAGTGACCAAGGACTTTGCCAACCACCACTCACCGGTCCTGAGAAAAACATGGGACAAGTTAGTCATTGTAATAATTTGGCTCTTTAATCTATTTTAATGTTTTATTTGTGTGTGTAAATATTTTAACTGACATTCACATGTAGCAAATTTAAACAATTCATAATATAAAGATTATTCACCTGGAATAACATAAGCAAAACGGCAAAACGGATGTATATCTCTTTACTAGAAGTTTATTAGCCAAAAGCTGTGCCTACTGTGCCATTCAAGCTTTATAAAGTTAACAAATTTCATACCAATTTATTCTTTTGATTAATTGTAAACATTTACAGGTGGAGATCCTCTCTCAATATAAAATGCTGGAAGTCTTTGCTGTATTTTAATTTTGTACTACCAAAAAGTATCGGTATTGTTTACTCACTCTTTAATAATCTTGAGTCTGTCGCCTTTTTTGAACTGAAGATCACTATCACTAGCAGGCTGGAAGTCATGTTGGGCAACAACAATGTCTTCATCTGAAAAGAAAGTTAAAATATGCAATTCAAATATTTGATTAACATTTCCTTCTGGTGCATAACATGTGAACAATAACATGCCATGACAGTTTATGGCCTTTTATTTTCTTATTTTTAATAAGAACACAAGATCTGCACCCAGCAACGTTATTAATATAATGTCTTCAAAAGGATTTTGGAAAGAAAACGCTTTCCTGAATCCAAAGCAGACATGCCAAAAATTAAACGTATTACCTAGATTGTTGTTCTGCTTCCTGTGATCTCTTGACAACTGTAAATAAAATATTTCATACTCATAAATGATTTTTAAAACACCTACATGCAATAGAAATATAGAAATTTGCAGTAATATAAATTTTTGTAATATTAAAAAAAAAAATACAATACAGCTAAACTGAAAATGGTCTTGTTTGTCACTGTGAAGCTCAGTAAAAGTGAAAAAAGTAAAAACTATTTTCTCACTAGAATTCAGCTGGTCATTAAAAAATACTAAAATCAGCAATACTTACATGAAATTTGTTAGAGTTTGATGAATTATTATGTTCATGCCCTTTAGAGTCTTTGCGATGTTTCTGGTCACTACAAGCACAACCCATCCTTAAAAAATGAAATGTAATCATCTTCTTAATCAGTGTTCATTTACTTATATTTTGTCAAATCAAATCTACTTGTTCCTTGTAATCACACCTATATTCGGCGCTATCAGTCTCCACAGTTCTCTACTCGGAGTTCAGTAATAGTCCAGAAAACCAGAAAAGTCCAGAAAGGCATCATACTGGGTGCTGAATAAAATAGGAAAACATTTTTAAGCTCACCCACAGGAGCCAAACATGATCATGATTTTACCACAGTTTGGTGGTTCACACTTAAAACATAATGTTTCCATTAATATAGTTAGACAGTCACTGATAAATGCAATCTTATCACACAAACAAAAATAAAACACAAATATTCAAATATTTATTAAAGAATGCTTACCCTTACGAAAACAGATTCCATTGGATGACAATATTAACTAGTCCAAAAGATAAAAAGATAAGATGTTTAGGTGTTTATCTGTCATTTTAACAGCTTGGCAAATTGAACTAAATGAAAGAAACTTATAAACAATTTTCAACTATGGTGATGATTTGTGGTCATTTTTATAAGAATTATTTCCATTCAGACCGAATATAAGCATAATTACAAATCTATTTAAAGATAGGCTACAACTTGAAAGTCAAAATATGAAAATATTTTTAAAGTAAAAAAAAAATATGCTACCAATGAAGTAAGAAAAACTACAAAATGTTACCACTATATATCATAGCAATGTCTACTACAGTAAAGCCAAAATATCAATTTAAAGTAAAATAAATATATAAGTTTGTACTTACATTTTGTGTGTCCTCAGCACACTTAATGTTAGTTCTAAACTACATCAAGAGTATTTTTTCTCTTACACATATACAAAGACAAAGGCAGCCCATCTACCGCAGACACACACTCAATCTCCATCTGAGGCCTGGCATATGCCCTGAGAGACCACGTTAGTTGAAAGAGATAAATAGAGATGTGTATTTAGCATACCCCTCCCTCTCTTTCCTCTGAGAGTGCTTAATTCACGAACTATACAAATGACTTTGAGTAAAGCACGCATATGATGAGCATGTGATGTCAGATATTGAAACAGACAACTACATATAACATCCTCATTCTTAGTAACAGTTTCACTGCTGTGAATGTTATTTTTAATCTTTGCTGTCTGGCAACAAGGAAGCCTTAGGATTTCTTAGAAATACAGAAATTTAAATGGGCTTCAAGAAACAAAACCTTCTTTTAAAATAATTTCAATGAATTTGGGAAGTTGTGCTGTTTCGCAGGCATCTCTCATAGAAATATACACAGAACAAAATTCTCAAAATCTTCCCATGTTGAATGAGAATATGAGAAGAGTGAAGAACTTAAAAGCTACATATGTTTTAGCTCACAGCAGCAGCTTTGTCACAGGATGTTGTTGACTAGCCCATACAGACGTTTCCCTTTATAGGCACTGTGGTTTTCTTCAGTTAAACTTTGGTTAATCTGATCTCTACCTTTTGCATGTTCATTTACTCTGCAGCTGTAATGTAATTCAAAGTTCAGTTTGTTATACTACAGACCATTAGTATTTTTGTAGTCACAATCCTCTTAGGCCTTAAAGACTCAATTAAATCAAAATAAGAGTTGTGCAGATCTATACGGCATTGTGCTCCTGAATGTTGATCAAATTCACTTTTAGCAGATACTTACTCTTTCTGTTCTACACAGATTTTTGTCCAATCTAATTTTTCTAGAATGAGAATGCCCCTTCTCTTAATACCAAATACCAAACTGACTTAAATTATTCATGATTTATATTTAGGAGGTGGCATAATTAAGATGACTACGTTTGGAACAACTTACTAACTTTTGGAGTACAGCAAATGTCATGATGGAAATTAGATAACTGTATGAATAATAATTCTGTGTGTAAAATGTATGAAAAATAATAATGAAGCAGTCTGATACTGACTTTGAAGTGAGACATCTGGAAATCTATCTATCTATCTATCTATCTATCTATCTATCTATCTATCTATCTATCTATCTATCTATCTATCTATCTATCTATCTATCTATCTATCTATCTATCTATCTATATAAATATATATACAATACTGAAATTGAATAAAGATTCTTTATATATTTTGTAGAATATAAATGTCATGTTGTGTTGTCTCATCATCTGCTATGTATATTACGACTGTATAGATTATTAACAATATTTGCCATAAAATAAAATGGGTGGTGATGGCGCAGTGGATAAGACACATGCCGATGGTGTGAGAGAAGTTTGATTGAGTCAAAAACCTGACCCGGGTTCGAATCCACTGTGAGACACCAATGTGTCCCTGAGCAAGACACTTAACCCCTAGTTGCTCCAGAGGCGTGCGACCTCTGACATATATAGCAGTTGTAAGTCGCTTTGGATAAAAGCGTCAGCTAAATGTAAAATATCAAAGCTTTCATTAAGAAATCATATTTTGTATAAAGTAGCCCTATCTTTGGATTTAGCTGCTCAATTTACACCTCTTATTGCTACTGCAAATAATAAATAAATACATAGGGTAAATAAAAATGTGCCCCTTTAAAATACCTCCACCTAACATTTTGAAAACTGGCTGAGAACTCAAGGATTTTTGTTTGGTGAATGGGAACTGACTACTTCCGGAACCAAGCCCGTTGAGGAAGTGGGCAAGTCAGTGTTTAAACTATATATTTAAACTTTAAATTATGTAGACTGAGTACAGTAGAGACACTTCCTGCTTTTTTTCATCACTACACAAAAAGTGATTTCACATGATGTTTCTTTTGCTTGTGTATCATAAATTGATAATAGCCATAAGTAGTTTATATTTTCCACAATTAGCTCATAAACATGAGGCGCATTTTTGTCTCAACTGTGCCCATATGGTGTACAGTTGAAACAGTAGCATGGTACAGTTGAGACACCCATTCTTAATGCGCTAAAGCTGGCTAACCATTTATTGCAAATGTAATAAATTACAAAATTACAGTTTTAAATAATTACAGTTTAAAAATAAATGTATTTATATGTTTTATTTCATTCAGATTCAGTTAAACAAAATAGGAACAAATATTTAACTCAAGAAAATATGGCAAACAGTACATATGTAAATATAACTGTAAAAATAACAATATACATGCCTGTATATTATATAACCCTACCCCTAAACCTACGTATCACTCGAATCTTTCTGCATTTTTACATTTTCAATCATTCTGTATAATTTATAAGCTTGTTTCATCATGTGGACCTAAAAAATATTCCTATAAGGTTAGAATTTACTGGTATTACTATACTTGTGGGGACATTTGGTCACAGACACAGCCTCTGTATACATTTTATTTTCTATGATTGAACTCTTACAGTATACAGTAGCCTAAATAGCAACCTATAAAGAGTGTCTCAACTGTACACTCTTAGGACACCAATATGGGTACAGTTGATACACTTCGTCTCAACCGTGCCCCACTGCATGCACGTTTCTCAAGATTATGAAAAGACCTTGCATGGCACAATGTCATAAAATATGTCTATTTTTGGAGCACAGAGTAACGTTTGCAATGACATATGTTAAGTTTAACAATCATAAAAAAATAATAAGCTATTCATTGTGGAAGGGGCATGGTGAAATGAAAATCTCACCTTGGAAAAAAGTGGAAAGAGCACACATTTCAACTAAAACTCATGTGTGGAGCAAAAATCACGGCTCGGGGTTCTTGTGTATTTAAGGTGTTACAACTGTACACGTCTCAAATGTACTCAGTCTACCCTAATATTGTACATTACAGTATATTGTTCATTTCATAACTTATGTCTACAACTGTAATTTTTCTGTAAATGCATTTCATTGTAGCTTCTGCAGTGTAGAAAGAGCATTATTTACTGTCCTGCAGCAGCTCATCTGACTGTCGATCTCTATGCGGCACTGCACCTCTACTGAAAAACGGAAACATGAATATGTTTACTGACACGTGCAAAAATTGTGCCTATTTCGGAATGTCCACTAGAGAGCAGCAGAGCTTATTTTTCAGGCGATTTAATGCCTAAAGCACATATTGCTGTTACGCTGTAAGAACGAGTGTTCCCTTTGGCTATTTTTAAAAAATTATATATTTTTATTTATTTTTTATTTTTTTTATTTATACATGGTAGCTGAATACAATATTATCTGCTCGAATATCTACGTGCTACTAGAATACATATTCTACCCCAAAGCCTTCCGCATTTTAAATGATTTATTCACGTGAATTTTTTTAAAAAAGCAGAAAGAATATGGTTTAACATTCATTGTTTTCTCTTTCAATTTCATAATGAAAAATGTAATTCCATTTAAGATCTTTTTCATCGAACTTTACATTTCTTAATTATGATTCTGCTAAATTCGACTAGAAAACTGATTTTAAAGAATTTATAGCTTGTGTTAAAGAAAATGTATACAGTACGCAACCTGGTGTGAAATGCTTTGCTATATTACAATGCATATATGAGACTTGATATCATTCCACTGATCATTTGAAGAATTCTGAGAAACAAAGGAAATTAACTATTATAAACATCAAACAATAGATGGTTGATTAACCATTTTATCCTAAGCAAACACTGTTTTTCCCATATAATCAGGAAGACATTTATCATATTAATACGAGAACTACATAAACAATTATATCAAGGAAGTACCGTTCACTTTAAATCACTTCAAAGTTGTTTCCTGTCAGTTCCTGTTTTCCTGTCAGAATTACTTTTTGATTGCACATAAATGGAGAGTACCAGCGTCACTGTCAGGCCAGCTTTTTTTTCCGGACCACCTGTGTATGTGCTGTGGAGTGTACGGGGCCCCTCTGACATGCAGTGCAGGTGTGTGATGGGAGTTTGTTGAAGGTGTCCTGGTAACACATTCATCTTTTTCCCACTCTGGTTTTCCCAGAGATTGCGGATACTGCGTCTCCACAACCCAGGTCCCCAGACGCTGCATCCTGTCCAGCAGTATAACCTGAATAACAGTGGAAACGAAGGAGCAGAGAGAGAGAGATTGTGGCTCGAGAGAGCCTCCATGCCCTGCCCATATTCATGACAATATGCTAACCCTGCAAAATTCCTCCTGCACCATCTTATTGTGTTTGGTGTGTGTGAACATACATATATGCCAAACAGGGACCAGCTGTCATACTTAACACTCTGCTGAACATTTCTTAGGGTTATTATTTATAAAAGTTATTTATTGGCATCTATGTTTCTTAACTGTTTAGATAAACAAGTAAACATAACACACTGACATACAATCTGACAATAGTCAACTATATAATTGGCAATACTTTTATACAAAATGACTACCATTATATTTTCTTTTTTATTGTTATTTAATATAATAATAATAATACCAACAACAACGAATATATTTTAAATATAATTATTAAAATTTTATTCGATTACAAAATTTGCTGGCCAAATCAATGCATTGATATTTTTCTGGGTTAAAAGTTTTTGACAAAATTAAGGATGAAATGCTTAATAGGCCTTTTAATGGGATCCTCCCTTGTGACAGGTTACCCCAAAATATAGTGGAGCATGTTGTCTAAATAAATTTGCATTTACATTTATTCATTTAGGCGACGCTTTTATTCAAAGTTAATATACAGTATGTGTGTGTATTTATATGCATATAAATACACAATACACACACATATATACACAAACACAAACTTTTATTTCGGATGCAATTAATCACGATTAATTATTTTGACAGCACTAAAATAAATATATATAAAAAAATTATTAATTAAAATAAAACAGTATTTAACACTGAATAACAATGTGTGTTTTTTTTTTTTTTGTATTTTACTTTTTAACTTACACTCTTAAAAATTATGGTTCTAGAGGCTTCAGATTATTAAAATATTCTTAACTCTAAGAAAATCAGGGTTATTTTAAGAACTTATCACTGAAAGATTTTTTGGGGAACCAAAAATGGTTCTTCTATGACACTGCTGTGAAACACCACCCTACTATATCTAGGCCTGCAGTACCTGTTGTTTGATGCACAAGAGTTCAGAGTCAAGATACTAGCCCTTTTGACTTGGATATGTTCTGTAGAAAAAAACTACAGTGCATATCCAAGTCAAAATGGATGTTATCTCGACTCTGAACTCTTGTGCATCAAACAACAGGTACTGCAGGCCTATAGTAGATGACAGAGTCTGCTCTCTCATACTGTTTGCGTGCACCTAGTCCTAACTGTGCCAATCAAGCAGCACCTGAGGACAAAAGAGAGAGAGAAGCCCCTATTCACAGCCTTGTAGGGTGCTTCCTCAATGGAAGGGGGGAAAGCAGCCTACTGTGAGAACATTTTCTCTCTTCCTCTCACCGTGTGGGAAAACTCCTCTGCCCCTCTCACACATCAAGCTGGACAGGGACTCACTCATTTATTCGTCCTTTATTAAATGAGACCATGGACACATCGGCTACAATAGCAGTAAACCGAACAATGCTCTCAAGGGCCTGTTGTTTAGCCCTGGCTTCCAGGACAGGTTTATACATGGTACTTCCTCTGTGGAATCAGTTTTTGTCAGGAGTTGGTGGTCTGAAAAGACACGTCCTTGGCACTGGAGCCATATCCTACAGTAAAAAGACATGCCAGGATTGATACAATTATCAATGATTGGCTCATTCTCATGCTACTTGTGTCCTGTTTGTGTTCCCAAGAATTACTGCTGATATACCTGTAATTAACAGGAAAGATACTTCACATATTACTAGTGTTTGATTTAATAATAATAATAAATAAATAAAATAATAATAATATATGTGTGTGTGTGTATATACACTTTCTTTCATATATATATTCATATACTTTCATATATATATATATATATATATATATTATTGTATAAAACGTGTGTGTGTGTGTGTGTATACATACACGTTTTATATAATATGTACTGTGTAGAATGGGCTTTACAGAATAAGGAAAAACATATCAAAAGTTAATTTGCAAAAACCGATAAACGGCACTTTAAAAAAAAAAACTGCCGTGCATTATTCTCCACATATAGCGAGATCTGAACCCTAAACACATTTTGTCAAAAAAAAAAAAAAGCCTGTATTGTCCACTTTCAAGGCATCGCGAGTTCACGTTTTACTACAGAAGCCGATAAGCACCCTTGTTGCTTTTGAACAGAAGCCGATAAATCCATTTTAGCGAATCAGCCCTCTGTATTCAGGTCAGGTGACAAGGCTACTTTCACTTTGAAAAGACGTGCTAGCTGAGAGGATTTCCGTCAAAACTGACTAAAAGTGATCAAGGATGGATAATTTCAACGAACTTGATGAACATGTGATATCTTCTTCAGGGCGTAAAAGGAAAATAAAAGCCGAAACGTTTTCATGGAACCTTGAAGAAGCAGCGCGTTACAATAGTGAGGGAAAAGCTCTGTGTATTGCCTGTAATCACATCCATAAATCTATGATCACAACAACAACAACATTTGTCAGGGATCTACATTGTAATCTGAGGAGATTACAAAAATTGAAGGAGTGTTTGTTTGTTTTTTACTCTAAAACATGAAATGTGGAGTTATCTGCTTTTGCTATAAAACAAACTTTTAATATGTACAAAAAAACATACTTTCAATGAGATTTAATTTTGTAAATTGCCTGTATTTGTTTAGTTATTATTACTTAACCAAAACAACCCAACTGCAGTTTGATTGATATTATTTGGAATGCGCAATAAAAAACGGTGATTTCTGAAAAAAAAGGGAGTTATCGGTTTTTGCAAAAGAACTCTTCATATATATACACACATATACTTTATGTATATATATATATGTGTGTGTGTGTGTGTAATATGTATGCTTTACTGAGTATGAATTTCAGTCTGTAGCAACATTAGAATAATAATGAAAGAATCAGCAATCAAAAATATATAAATATGTATTTTTTTTAAATTACATTTTAAATAAAAAAATGGTAAAAACAAAATGATCTTATTCAGTAAATATATACAGTAGAAATAATCTAATATAGGAAGAGTTAATTTGCAAAAACAGATAACTCTGTTTTAACAATTCTCAGAAATCATGTTTTTTCATTTTTCATTGTGCATTCCAATTAATCTCAAACTGCAGTTGGGTTATTTTGACTAGATAAAAAACCCTAATAAAAACAGCTAACTAACACAATACAACACAATAAAAACATGATAACATAATAGTATATACAGTGCCCTCCATAAGTATTGGAACAGTAAAGACAAAATTGCTCTGTTGGCTGTGGAGTCAAGACATTTGCAAATATGATTAAAAGATGAATATGAGACAAAACTACAGAATGTCACATTTTATTATTAGCCGTTTCAACACATTCATGTTTTACCAAATAAAAAGAACAGTACTTTTAGAGTTCATCCCACTCATTGATGTGAGCATAAGTATTGGGACAGTTGAACATAAGGCAGATTAAAAAGATTAAAAGCTATTATTTAGTTGCAGATCACTTGCGCACAATCACAGCAGTGAGTCTGTGATCCATAGACATCACCAGACTCTTGGTCTCATCCTTTGAAATGCTTTTCCCAGCCTTTAATGCAGCCAATCCCAATTGTTGTTTGTTTTGTGGAGTTTCTGCCTTTACGCTCCTCTTCAGCTGGTCAAATTCATGTTCAGTCGGATTTAACTCTGGAGATTGACTTGGGCAATCTAAGACTTTCCATTTCTTTGCCCTTATAAATTCCTTGACTGAACTGGCAGGGTGTTTTGGGTCATTGTCCTGATGCAATATGAAGCACTTCCCAATGAATCTGGTGGCATTTTCTTGAATATTGGTAGGCAAGATGGTTTTGTACCCTTCCAAATTCATTCTGCTACTGTCATCATACATTAAGTCATCAGTAAAGTTGAGAGGGCCTGTTCCAGAGGCAGCCATGCATGCCCATGCCATGACACCACCTCCACCATGCTTTACAGATGAGGCTGAATGCTTGTGATCTTTTGCAGTTCCCTTTTTTTCTCCACATTTTTGCTTTCCCATCACTTAGATAAAGGTTTATCTTTGTCTCATCGGTCCATAAACACAGTTCCAAAACTTGTCAGAGGTTTGAATCTTGCTGTGTAGCATCTGTAATTCTGTTTCAAAGTCTCCTGAGGACAGTAGATAGTCAGAGTATCACTCCAGCTTTCTGGAAGTTGTTGGTGATTTTACAGACACGTCTTTTAGGGTTCATTTGCACAGCTTTTATGATTTGTCTGTCATCAACTACTGTTGTTTTCTCAGCCGATCAGGTCGTTGTTGGTTGCTGGTGTCACTGGTGGTTTCCAAACTTTTGATTTCTCCATGCCCTTTGTTTTTGCTAGAGCTCTAATTGACTTCCTCTTTTCTTTCAGCATCCAAATTTCTTGCTTTTATCTCAAAGTCAGCTCCCTCATCTTCATCCTGGTTTGTGTGTGTCATCATCGAATGCAAGATTCAGAATACAGAAATAATGGATATAACTGATACGACACATTCCCTGCTTTTAATATCTGAAGAATTAATGCAACAGGACACAGCTGATCACTTAGAAAGACCTGTGAGGCAACTGTTCCAATACTTATGCTCACATCAGAGGGATGAAACTCTAAAAGTGCTGAACTTCTTAGCTGGTAAAACATCTATGTGTTGAGTCACCCAATAATAAAATGTGACATTCTGTAGTTTTGTCTAATATTCATCTTTTATTTATATTTGTATGTCTCCACAGACTCCACAGCCAATAGAGCAATTTTGTCTTTACTGTTCCAATACTTTTGGAGGGCACTGTATATACTTTATGTATACACACACACACACACACACACACATACAACAATATATAAACTGATTTTGATTTTAGATTATTTGTGGTGAGTAATTGGTCTGAATGCTCTGCATGCTTGGGGTTCAGTAAAATACTGAAAAAGACAAGTGTGCTCTGTTACACTTGTAACTGACATCCACCTGTGTAGTGTGTGAGGCAGGAATTCCTGGCACACAGCTTAAAATGACTCTTCTCCTGACCGACAGGCTGGCACACTTGTTTTTCCTGGAACATCTGGAAGCCTGAGAGTGTGGAGTCGCACTAAGCGGGTCTTTGCAGCTGGCTGCAGGCATAACACTCAGAGGTAAACAGGGAAAAACAGGGAAAAACCCCTCGCATTATCCTCCGGAATAGATGTCTGTATATCCCAGCGTTGAGGGGGGAAATAACCCCCGTCAGAGAGCAGGTGCTTCCTCCAGCAAGTCTTATTTATTCACATTTACAGCCATGTTTGGGCAAACATGGACATCAGCTCAAGTTCAAGCCCCAAAGCCTCTTTATACTAGCAATAGCCCAAAAATGTTTAATGATCTGATCTGTCACATAGGCAGTGGGCAGCTGAATGTGTTCTGAATCTTAAAAATGAGGATTCATACTCTAAAAGTAACTCCATGTTCTAAATTTATCATCACTTTCTTCACTTTGATTATAATGCCATTAAATATTTATCATATTGTATATTTAAGACTATTGAAGTTTAAATTAAAACAGTATTTAGTTCACAAATGTGCTTCTTTGTGTTGGTTTCATATGGTTTTGAAAAATGTTTATCATTTTCAGCAAAATGTAAAAATTATTTTTACACCTTGAATTTAAGCCTGAACCCACCTTGTCGTGTCAAAAATCAAATTATCCAACATTTTAAGAGTATTATTTATCTTCAAATATGGTCAGTCTGCAGGGGTCCTTTTTATTATATGATTTCCTGTTTCATGTTTTTTCTCAGGCATGTTGGTTGCACTACACTGTTTTGGCAGACAAAAGTTTTTAGAATATTATTAGTAGATTAATTTAAGATATTTTTTTCTAGGAAATAACATACTTTTAATTAGGCTTTTTTATTCGTCATTATGATATCAGGACTATGGAAGCATGTTTCTAAAATAAAAATAAATGCGATTGTAATTTCTTTCCTTCTCTTTTTTTTTTGCAATTCTGACAGAATCGTGGGATATAAACCCAGAATTTCGAGATATACTAAGAATACTCATAACTCTGAGTAAAAAAGTCAGATATGAATGTGAGATATGAACTCAATTGTGAGGGAAGAGTCCTAAACTTTCTGAATTTTTTCAATTCATTTTGTTTTATATTCCATGGTGGAAACATGGAATAAAACATGAAAAAAAATTATATATATAATTTTTGTATGTACTGCACTTTTTATGTATTTTTGACTAAATTAATATAATAAGTGTCCTTCCTCTAGTCCGTTTTACATGATGCTAAAATGCAAATGGTCTCATCATCTGTCTCTCTCTCTCTCTCTCTCTCTGTAAGGAGATGGAAGGCACTCTAGGATATTGTGAGAACTTGTGAGATTAGACAGCTGTGTTTTGTCAGCGGCTTCAGCCCCACCTTCGAGTGTGGCACTCGGTCGATGGGAGTGACACCAATTATTTATGTCACATTCCCTCCGGAAGCAAAGGATGGAAACTCAACAAGAGAGGACCATCCATCAGACTTGTCGAATGGGGCTGTATATACCTATGACTCCAGCAAGCAAAGGCAGGGAATGAAGTCTCTTAGGACAGTTTCAAATAACCAGCCACACACTTACCTGTCAGAAAGAGACAGTAATTAAAAGTCCCTGAATATACATTCCATTTAGTCTACAAATATCTACATTAGACTAATGGATTGGACAGGTGATGCCATTTTGGGGGGAGTTAACTTGAGTAATTAGACTTGTCATGGGATCCTTGGGCTCTGCCCCTGTTCAGTGAACCGGCCGGCCTGTTAAAAACAGCAAAGTTGGAGAGCAAAAACAAAATGCAGGTTGTTTCAGATGTCTCACTGGCTGGGAATTGACTCTTAACTAGGTGGTTGATGGATGAGGTGGGTCAGGTTATTAATAGTTTGCTGATTTTCACCTTCAATATTTTCAGGGGGTATTTTTTATTGTGTCATGAATGTCATGGTATGATCTATTGAAGGTTCAGAGACAAAGTCAGCTCCCTTGAAATAATTTCCCTCTTATTCAAAACTTCTGAAAGGCACCATGACCAAAGCAACAGGGCTTTTGTTATGGAAGTTGATTTAGTGAAGAGTAATAGACTGTCTGTCAATATGCATTTTACTGGACGAAAAGTGAAAATAGTTATACATATAGAGAGATTATAGTACTATTGAGAGAGTAATGAAGGTCTATTTCATCATCAGCTCAGGCCAAAAGTATCTACAGGGAGTCATTATTAGTGCTAATGCTTGCTAGTGACAAACTAATGACACAATAATTCAATTATGCAACATCCCTCTGGAAGGATTCTATATGTAGACATGTACAGTACATCCCAGAGATTTGGGCCTTCTTTTAAAACTGGAAAATGTTCTTTTTTTAGAACTCAACCTTTTTGCTTGACAAACAACAACAAAAAAACAACAAATAAATAAAAACCATTTAAGCTTGAATATATTTATTTCAGGCAGGAAATTAGTACATTCAAGTAACAAGAAATGATTGTATTTAAGTTAACCATTAAGCGTTTGGCCAGCAGAAAAGAAACTGCAATGAAGAAACCACATTTGCATCTGCATCACTTCACATTAGTTTTGTGTGTACAAAACATAAACAATATAGTCCATTAGATGTACAGTCCTTTATGTGGCAAAACATCTAATGCATGGCTTGTGTGCACCGCAATCCTTATAATAGGTGATTTCTGGTGATGTCAATCCTATACATCTGCATTCACTGCACTTACTTTAAAAGTAAGCATTAGTGTACATATTCTGACTAAGTCAGATGGAATGGACATCTCTTATGTGTTTTAGCAGGGATAAAAATGGGTAACACTTTATTTTGATAGTCCACTTTAGACATTCTACTAATAGTAAGTAACTTTGCAACTACATGTCAACAAGCAGTCATTAGAGTATCAGTAAACTGTCTGCTTCTAACGCTTTATTTTGATGGGTCCACAACATACAACATACTGACTGTCAACTTATTCTACCAACCTTAAACCTAACCTAACAGTCTACTCTGAGAGTTAGTAGACATGTAGTTGCAAATGAATGAGAATTATTTGACACGTAGTTGGGTCATTCTTCATTTGTGGTGGCAAGTGGTGTCCCTCTACTTTACAACAGTTAAAATAAACTTTAAATACCAATAAATCATAAACTGTTTGCATGTTTGTATTCTGTAGGGTAAACACAATTTGTGCACTTTTAATAGTTACATTTTTGTTTTAAGATACATATTTAATTGAGTTTGAGAGATTGCATTTGTAACAACATGTTCCGGCCATACCTGTATGTAATTGCAACAATATAACATTTTTAACACAAATAAAGTGGTTATATTGTGAATATAGATTTTATTTAACATGTACAATTTTTCTAAATTGTTTTAAAAAACAACTCTATAGTAACTTGCAATATGATGTCTGTGATGTTATATTACATCTGTGGTGTTACTGAAATTGATTTCCTTCACAGCCATTTAATCTTATTATTTAATGTTTTTAGACTGTAAAGTGTTTTAATCTTTTAGAATAAAGACTATAAAGGTACCACATGCCATTTTTCCAGTCTTTTTTGATGTATATCCAAATTTTAATATAGGAAACTATCATCCTTTGGCAGAAATAGGGGCCAAGATGAACAAATAAACATTTATTTTAAAAACTGAAATTTAAATGATCAATTAAACTGAATCCTTAAAGTAATTTATTTATTTATTATTACCTAAAGTTGCATATCCCTGCTCATTTTAGAACAAACCAAAATTTTACTTCAAATATTGATAACACCATAGACATAATTGGTTGTGTGACCAGTGTTTGAAATTATTTAAAAATCTAAATGTTCTTGAGCTTTCATTTGAATGAATATAGCATATCACTAGCATATTAAACCAATTTTAAGTGCATAGCAATACATTTTATTAAAAAAAAAATATATATATATATATTTTTCAAATTCTGCCTCTCATTTGCCACCCCAATTGAAGAATGACCCAGTTGCAAAGTTACTTATAGTTAGTAGAATGTCTAAAGTGGAAAATCTAAATAAAGTGTAACCTAAAAATATTTTTTATTTTTAAAAGTATGCTTTCCCACAAGCAGAAACCTACAAGTACATTAGATAATTAATTCATATTGCTACAATGAAACAAACATTCAGATTCAAATATGTTCAATATACATTCATTCTCGTGCACTCGTAACCACATTTTATGCCTCCTGATTTCCATTACATGTCACTATGATGTGTGATTTTTCATTTACACTGTGGAACATTTGTATAGCAGCACATACATATACAGTAACTATGATACATTGTTAACCCTTGTCAACAGTCCCTCCAATGGCTAAGGCTTACAGCTGAGTGAATTATATTATGAATTACATAAATATACTAAAATTCTAAACTATTTTCCTTCCATCAAGTTAGAAGAGCTTTATGTGCTGTTCAAGTTTCAGCAGTTCCCTTTTTACGGTACCTGAGCAGTAATGCTGTGCTTTTACATATATATAATCTGCATATATAATGGAATCATATGTGAATAATAAGTAAAGTGCATTATATGTTACTCTTTGGTAAATAAAATAAGGAATCCAAAGGGCTATTAAAAAAGGTATGATATTATAAGGTCTAAGGATAATAGAGAAATAACCCCTCTGGAACCATTTTTACAAGCTAAAGAACATCTTTGGTTCTTTTCTTTGATGTTGAAGAAGGATTCTACTAGTTGGCTTTCAGATGATTTAAACCTTTCTGATTTTTTGCCTGTTCCCCGTGAACTTCCTCAAAGAAACCTGGCTGAGATTCCAGGGATGACTTTGTTATTTGCTTTTGCAAGGAATTTTCAGACGATTCCCATTCATGGTCTTCTGAATCATCACTAGTCTCATTTGTCTGGTCCTCCTCACCTTCTGCTGTGTCCTCTGTAATATCTGTGAGTTTGCCCTTCTCCTTTCCATTTTCTTCCACCTCATCTTTCTCCACACAGGAACTCTCTTCTGCATCATCACTGCCGTCCTCTGGAGTCTCTTCATCTTCAACCTCAGGTTTATTATCCTCTTCCCTGCTCTTTGGTAGTCCAGTGGCTGAGAGTTTGAGAAAATTCAGAGTGTGAATGAGCATCTTGAAGGTTTTATGTGCAGTTTTCCTCTGTGGCTTGCTCTCTGACTCAGAACTCAAATCTATGACTTGGTTGTGTTCTTCTGTTTCTGAGTCTTCTACATCAGCATCGGCACCATCTTCGAACTCTGAGTTGTGCTCTCCCAAAACATTAAATGAAGTTGCCGTATCTGGTGTGTCATCTTTTGGTTTTGGCTGTAACAGAGGCTGTAAAGTTAGAGTGTTCCTATTAGGCTCCCCTTCATCTGGCTCTGTGTCATCCTCAGCTTCATCACCAGCTTCAGCTGATTCACCAGTGTTGGCCACATAACCAGCTTTGTTTACCATTACCTCCACATCATCATCTTCTTTTCCACTTTCTTCACCTTTATCATCAACACTATCTAGAACAATGTCACCATTGTTCTTAAGGGGTGTTTCATCTTCAGTTACCTCAAGATTAGTCAAAACATTATGACTCTCAATGTCTTCAATGTTAGAAAGAACATCCTCCTCCTCTGCTGCTTCACAACTGTCAGTTTCCTTGTCTTCCTCATCGTTTGACTGACTCTTGTCCGTCTCTTCTCCAGTCGTCTCATGATCTGGAGTTTGCTCTGCCAGCTCTACCACAGCATTCTTGTCTTCAGCCGTGTTGCTATCTTCAACAGTGGCTTTCTCTTCAGACATCTCAGTTTCAGCTTCAGTGGTCCTCTCATCTGCTGTTTCTGCTTCAGAAGTCTCTTTTTCCTCAGCTGACACACCTCCTGTAGTTCCTGCATCATCTGTGTTGTCTTCATCTTCATCGGCTCTTTGTACATCAGTTCCTCTTTCTTCAACCGATGTCCCCTCCACATTATCTCTCGCTGCTTCTGTTTCATCTTGAGCTGTCTCTCTCTCATCAGCAGTTTCAGCTTCAGCAGTTTTCTCATCATCTACAGCTTCATTATCAGCTGTATCTCCCTCACCTGCATCAGCTTTAGCATTCAACTCATCTTCTGCTGGTTCATCACCATCTGTCTCACCCTCTCTTTCTTCAGCAGTTTGGCCATTTTCTGCCATTTCAGCTTCAGCTGTCTCACTGCCTTTTGCAGTGTCCTCCTCACCTGAATCACTCTCTCTTGCAGTTTCAGCTTGCCCGTCTTCAACAGATTCATTCTTAGCCATCTCATGATCTTCAGCAGTGTTGTTATCAGCTGTCTCACTCTTTTCTGCAGTTTCATCATCACCTATATTGCTCTCAGTTTCAGCTTCAACAGTCTCTCCTTCTTCTACAGATTCATCTTTAGCTGATGCCTCACCCTCCCCTGCAGTTTCATCTTCAGTTATTTCATCTTCTCCAACAGTTTCTGCTTCAGCAGTTCGTCCATCTTCTGAAGTTGTATCTTCAGTCGTCTCACCTTCTTCTGCAGTTTTATCTTCATCAGTTTCTCCATCTTCTGAAGTTTCCTTTTCAACTGTCTCATGCACTTCTGCAGTGTCTTCATTAACTGTCTCATCTTCGCCTCTAGTTTCATCTTCAGCCATTTGTTCATCTTCTGCCATTTCATTTTCAGTGGTCTCCTGCTCTTCTGCAGTGTCATCATTAACGGTCTCACCTTCTTCTCCAGTTTCATGTTCAGCAGTTTGTCCATCTTCCACAGTTTCATTTTCAGTTGCCTCATGTTCTTCTTCAATCTCGTCATTAACTGTCTCACATTCTTCTCCAGTTTCATCTTCAGTAGTTTGTCCATCTTCCAGAGCTTCATTTTCAGCCATCTCATGCTCTTTTGCATTGTCATAATTAACTGTTGCACATTCTTCTCCAGTTACATCTTCAGAAGTCTGTCCATTTTCTGCAGTGGTTTCTGCTTCTGCAGTTTGTACATCTTCTGCCGTTTCACCCTCAGCTGTCTCACCTTCTTCTGCAGTGTCACAACCAGCTATGACATTCTCTCCAGCAGCTACTTCTTCAGCAGTCTGCCCATCCTCTGAAGTCTCTTCACCAGTGGTCTCACCCTCTTCAACAGATTCTGTTCCTGCATTTTGCCCTTCTTCATCAGTTTCATCATTAGTTGTCTCGTCCTGCTGTTCTGATTCTTCCTCAGTGTGTTCTTCAGATGCTTCCTCTGCTGCTTCAGTTTGCATTACGTCATCAAATTCACTAATGTCATCATTTGCCACATCTCCATCTAATTCGTTAATCTTACAACTGCTTGCACTTTCTTTGACAGCCATTAAATCAGAATCAGTGTCAGTATCTTCTTGCTCTTCATCTTGTTTTGCAGTCATTGTGTTAACAGACTTCTCAGCAATTTCATCCACATCTTTCTTTAAATGTCTGGAAATATTTGATTGTTTCTCTGAACTATCTTCTACATAAGAGCTAGAGGCACTGTCTTCCTCTTCATCCTCCTCACATTCTTGTTTTTCATCTTCAATTTCTTGAGCACTGGAAGCAAGAATTTCTTTATCTGTCCCCTCTTTCTCATCCTCCTCTTTGACAGCCTCAAGTCCTGCATTTTCTCCTTCCATCTCACTTGCTTGTTCATTGGCAGTCTCCTTAATCTTTCCGTTGTTTGGAGATGATTTCTTCATCTGGAGAATTCTTCTCAAATCAAAGTCCATCATCACAGGAGCAGAATTAAGCATTTCCACAGGTAACACATGCTTGGATGCCATTTTCTTTATCAAGCATGTGTCACAAGGACAATATTCATCATCGCTACGTTGATCGCTGAAATCAGTCCCTGTCATTGTATTATCATCGTCACTTTTAGCAGGTTGCGGATCAATTGATTGGTTGCGCATCACTTTCAGACGTCTTCGCCTTTGCTCTGTTTGAATGGTAGATTCACGTGACATTGTGTCTTTTGGTGGTCTTGGTCTTCCAGCTCTACCTTGGATTTTCCTTAGCTCCCTGTCTATACTCGATTGTATCCGTCTGCGGACTTCATCTTGCAATTCACATATCATGGCATCAAGTTGCACATTGTCATCCAGATTCCAACGGATTTTGAACTCAGCCATTGCATTAACATAATGTGTCATAAATTGCTTTTCTAATTTGTTCAATAAATTCAGAACCCATTCGGGATCAGGGTCTTGAGAAAACCTTTTTGATAACTGACCTCTTTGTTGTTCTGTAGCACTGCCTGAACTTGTGTCCTCTTGACGGTCTGATTCAGTTTCCTCTTTTCTGGGATTATTCCCAGAACTCTTGTTTGAGGAAAGAGGTGTTTCAATGAGTTCCCTTGGACTGTCATTACTCCTGATTGTCTCTTCAGAGCCTGGGACATCATCTTTTAACTTCTCTTCAACTGTGTCCTTTGTCTCTGGGGTTAACTGAGCTTGATTTGCTATATCTGGAGTGGCTGAATCATATTTTGATCCTGGCGTTTCTGAAGCTTCCCCTTCCACTGTTTCATCAACTTCCTGTACCTTTGTCAGGGTTTCCAGGACTTCACATTCTGTGTTGATTTGGGGTTGGGTGCCATCATTGACACTACTTTTCCCTGAACCTGTTGAGCCACTGTTAACATCTACCCCTGAGGATGACCTTGCTTTAAATTCCTCATCCAGGTGCTTGTTTCTTTCCACAGATGTTTTCCAACCATCTTTTGGGTCACAAAGCCAAAGAGACTTAAGCATGCTCATGAGCTCCTGGTATTTTTCCTTTTTATCGTCTTCATCACTAGGACCAAAGTCTAACAACTGAAGATTTGCCAAACAATCCAGAAGACCTTGCGCTGATGCGCTGAGCTTACGTCCATATATAGGAGACACCTCTGGCAGGCTATTGCATCGGTCGAATTTGGGGCTCAACAAGACTTTCATCACCAGAACCGAAGAATCAAACATCTTTGGTTCATCCCCTCTCTGAGAGCGATCACCCTCAGCAACTTCAGATAATTTTTTGTCAGTAGCCCCTTCTGTATTCACCATATGAGCATCTTCCATTTCATCCTGTGTTACAAGCTTGGTAACATCACTTGGCTGCAAACTTCCATGCTCATTATCATCTCCTGAAAGTGGCTCTATCGAATCATAATTGTCATGGAATTCATCGCCCAAATCACATAAATTGGTAAGTGATGGGATTTTCCTCAGCCATTCATTCACCACCTCAGTTGGAGAAGCATTTGGCAAGCAAGAAGGACTCAGCTCAGATATGTCATCATCCATCTTGTGGCAAGAAGAGTCGCTTCCCATTCTTTTTCTACATTTGCTACTTTTTTCACTCTTAATTTCACTGACATTTGTATCAGATCTACAAGACTGAGGTTTTTCTGCTGCTGCGTTCAAATGGTCAGTATATTCTTTTCTTGGTTCTGGAGCAGGAGCGGTCTGTGATAACTTGCTATCATTAGAGTTGCCAAGTAGAATAACAGGTTTTTTGGATTTTTTAGGAGATTTTGGTGGTTTAGGACTTAGATGGTTTCCTGAGGTAACAGATAAAGTCGCTGAATGACGTTCAGACGCGTTGTCCTGAACTTTCTGTGTCGACTTCGTATTTAATTTATTGCTTCTTTCACTGACAACTGTAGCTTCAACATCATTCTTTTGACTATTTACTTTCAAACGAGATGATGAACTGGATATATTACTCTTTGTTCTATCAGTCATTTCTGCAGTATTTCCTTCTTTAGTTTTGGATTTCTCAGAGTCTGAGATTGCTGAGGCACTTGAAGCAGGGGAATGTTTTACTTTCTGTTGTGTAGAACTGCATTTTGAACAGACGCTTTGAGATTTATGGGTAACATCTGGACTGTCAGCTTTCTTTTGACCTGTGATTTCAGTGTGTACAGACATATCGGAAGCTTTGCTAGATGGACGAATCCACTGGGTTTGAGAGCTCTGCCTCAGTGAACTGTTGGCTGATGGTTGGCTTACAGATGAAGTCATTAAATACTTTATTTTGGAGGATTTGTTACTTGCTACATCATCTCTCTCCTGGATTGTGTCTGTAGGACATGTAGAGCCACAGTGAGAGCTTTTGGACTTCGATTTACCAGAGACATTTGACTTAGCTGATGTTGAACTTTTAGGTCTTTCCTCTGGTGTTGGTGTTGATTCATTTGTGATTTGTACTGGTGATTCTGATAAACACTGGTCAGATTTACCACATATTTCAGTCTTTGATGAAGCAGATATTCTTGAGTTAATTGAAATGGCACCTCCATCTATTTCCTCAACATCATCAGCCTCATGGTCTTCAACAATTCCAATAGAAACTGAGGTGCTTGTTGGTGGTGTTAAAACTCTTTCAGAGACGGAACCATCTGAACTGATTTTGGACTTTGCTGACTTTTTAGACAGAGGACTTGCAGGTATCTCTTCATGGTCGGAGTCTTTTTCAGATGATGCCACTGGACTTGATGGTTTGTTTATCGCACCACAAATACATTCATTTGAGTTCTCTGTTTGAGATACTTTTGAGTGATCAGACAACGGACTCTCATCTCTGTTTAATCCTGTATCTTCAGTGTTTGTGTGTGAATGGTCCTCACCCTCAGAAACTTTAGACTTCTTGGATCTTGTAGATTCATTTGATTTCACTGACAATTTGCTTGGTGAACGGTTTGCTTTTGTGTTCACACCTGCTTTAGACATTTTAGTTTCTGCAAATGCATTAGAGGTCACACTTGTTGATCTTCTGTCATGCTCTTCAGCTTCTAAGAGGAGGGATTTTGCAGAAGCATTTGATTTAGTAGGCACAACACTTGATGTAACAGTGGCATCCGATGTTATGGATGTATTTGACTTGACAGACAAAGAGCTGGTTGTTCTGTCTACCACTTTACTTGCTTCTTCATCCTCCTCAGTTGTTCTTTCTGAACATTTTGATTTCTCAGATGCACAAGATTTTGCAGACATTGCACTTGATGCTCGAACATCTGCAGTATCTGTGTTTCCAATTTCTTTAGAAGCAACTACTGAAATATTCGACCTTTTAGATCTTGCAGATGTTTTAGATGTAGCTGATGCTGTACTTGATGCTCTCTGCTCTACACTGCTGATTATTTCAGAATCTTCTGACTTCTTTGATCTTACAGAAATTGAGGACAAAGCACTTTCTGTTCTTGCTTCCTTTTCTTCATTGACAGGATCATCTGAACCAGATCTTCCAGAGGCATCAGATTTCAATGACCTAGAACTTGGTGCCCTCTCTACTTTTTGTGTATCTGGTTCATCTATGATTATTTCAGATACTTTTGATGTTCTGGATCTTACAGAGGAACGTGATTTTGCAGATGAAGCACTTGGAGCATTTTCATCATGTGTGGCATCAGATATTACTGAAATTGCACTTGGAGATCTCTCTATGTTCTGAACCTCTTCTTCAGTACCAAGTTCTGAATGCTTTGACTTATTGGATCTTACTGAAATACTGGATTTAGTAATGCTTGGTGCTTTTACTTCACTTTCTTCATAATCAGGCTCTTCTGGTGGTTCTTCTGAAACATTTGATGCTTTGGATTTTGCAGAAATACTGGTTTTGGTAGAAATATCAGATCTTCCTGACATAACACTTAATACTCTGTCTCTTTTTTCTTTGTCATCAGCTTTGATGTCTAGTGCAGAAGCATTTGACTTGTTTGACTTTGCGGAAATGATTGATTTTGCAGACAAAGCGCTTGAAGCTCTCTCTTCTTCTTGGTCTTTCACATCAACAAGCTCATAAGTTAAAACATCTGAAATTTTGGACTTATTGGATCTTGCTGAAACGCTTGATCTAGCTGACAATGCACTCTGAGTCCTTTCCTCTGTTTCGTGTTCTGCTGCTTGAGGCAAAGCAGTTGGCTCTTCTGTGACCAATTCTGAGACCACTGATTTCACAGATTTTGCAGATACATTTGATTTAGAGGACATTGCACTTGTAGATCTCAAATCATCTCTATCTCCAGCTACAATATCATCAGCCATATCAGATACTTTGGATTTCTTAGATTTAGCAGAGTTATTGGATTTTGTTGACAATGCACTTGGTGCTCTTTTCTCTTTGTCTGGTGGCTTCTCTGTGCCATTGCAGGTTTCTTCAGATGCTGTGCTGCATTCATTTGATGTTTCAGAGATATGTAATGCTGCTGCAGATGATCGGTCATCTCCTGCCACCTCTGATATTTTGGACCCTTTAGATCTTACAGAAACATTTGATTTAGCTGATATTGCACTTGATGGTCTTTTCTCCATTGGCTCTATGTCTGACTGACTAGATTTTTTTGACAATGTGGAAACTTCAGATTTAACAGACAAAGCACTGCAGGCTCTGTTTTCTATTTCCTCCTCCTCCAACTTGGATTTATTTGATTTTAAGGAAGCATTTGATTTGATTGACATAACACAATGAGCTCGTTCCTTCATCTCTTCTCCTGGTTTTGGTGTTGTTTCAGATTTCCTTGATCTTGCAGATGAAGTAGACTTTACTGAAATGGCACTTGATGCTCTTTCCTGAACATCTTCTTTTTCCTGTGCTTTGTCTTGGTCTACCTCAACATTTTTGGATGTTCTGGATCTTGTAGAGATATTTGATTTTGATGACACAGAGCTTGGCGATCTCTCCCCTGGTAGCTCTGTTTGAGGAGCTGCTTCAGCTTTAGGTGTGTTTAATTTCACTGAATTTAAATATTCATCTCCTTGGAAAGATGCTGCTTCTGACACGTCAGACTTTGATTTATGTGAGACATTTGATTTAACAGAAATGCTGCTGGGGGCTCTGTCTTGATCTTCAAACTCGCTCAGCTCAATTGACAATTTTGATCTTGCAGAAATATTTGATTTTAATGAAATGGAGCTGGGAGCCCTCTCCACTGTTTGATCATCATTTGTCACCTCTTTGATTCCAGACTTGTTTGATGTTCCAGATTTAACACTTGAAGCTCTTTCTTCTATTGTTTCCTCTAATGCCCCATCAGGCACAGATTGTGTGACTATATGTTTAGACTGACTATATGTAGTGGAAATATTCGATTTAGATGACGCAGCACTTACAGCCCTCTCTTCAACATTGTCTTGTAAAGCCCCAACAAGGTAAATATCTGATACTTTTGACCTTACGGATATATTTGATTTAACAGACATAGCACTTGGTGTTCTTACTTCAGAGATTTCTTCCTCAGACACATTGTCTGAGATGTCGGTTTTTCTTGATTTGTCAGATTTCTGAGACCTTACTGACATGGCACTGGGTGCTGTTCCACCCTTTTCAAGTACCTCTGAAACATTTGTTTTATTTGATTTTCCGGAGATATTGGATTTTATGGAGATTGCACTCGAGGATCGCTCCTCCATTGTTTCACTGTTTGCTCCAGTACACTCAGCAGATGCTTCAGACCTGCCCTCTTCATCATCTACTTCTTGACTGACCAATTTTCTGGATCTTTTAGACCGTCCTAAAGATGAAGATTTGCTTGGTGGTCTCGGTGACAAATGTGCAGGAGAAGCAGGATATTTACAGGGTGTAGTGGAACATGGGTTTGGTTCTGCATCTTTGCTCTCCTCATCTTCCTGTTGGCCATGGGATGTTCTTGAGGTGCTCAGAGGAAGGTCAACATCTTCATCATCTTGATCCTCCTTCAGCGATGCTAAAATTTGAGAAGAAGAACTCACAACAGATACAGACCTCTCCTCTTCCTCCACTGGCTGAGTAATCTGAACACTTAATTGATCTTTAGGGAGGTTAGAGGATATGACATCAGGTCTGTTCTCGTCATTTTCAGATACATGAGTGTTCTCAGGCTTGTCTTCTACAGCACTTGTGCTCTTTGTTTTAGGGGACATTAAGCGTACTTCACTTCGACTGTGGCAATGGTTGATGGTACATTGTTCAACTGTGGAGTCGCCCTGCTGCCCGAAGGTCCGTTGAATGCAAGTTGCCTTTTCCACGACATGCTCTGTGTACTCCTCACTGGACATTGTGCGCATGCTGTCAGTAGATGCCTTTTTGCACACTATTCTCTGCGAGGATGCACTTGAGCTTGAGGATCTGATGCATCTTACAGGTCCTTGATCAGGAGGTACAGGATTCTTCCAGATATCATATTTCTGACAGTGAACACAGCAGTGCTGGCAATGTGGCTCCTCAAAGTTTCTCTGGTAACGTTTGGTGCTGTATGTCTCCTCTGCTTCTCCAGCAGAGAGAGAATCCGCTTCTGAGCAGCTCTCTGCACTGCCATGTGAGAGGGAACAAGCATCAGATTCATTAAAAGTGCTCTTTGACTTCTTCACTTCTGTGGACCAGTACAGTGTCTCGTTGTGTAATAGTCGAAAGCGCACTTTCATCTCCATTGACAGGCTTCCGTCTTTGTTGACCAAAACTCGCTTTTCAATGTCATCATCCATCGTATTTTCTCCTGGATGAGGACAAGCACTTCTGTGCCCTGGTGGTAATGGGTTAAGTCCATTAGGAAACAACTTTTCAGATGAGACGGATAGTCTTGCTGATCTGTTGCTTGAATCACATCTTGGATGGATGACACTTCTCTTAAATTCAAGTCCAAAGTTGACTACAAG
Organism: Barbus barbus; assembly: GCF_936440315.1. Classification (NCBI taxonomy): domain Eukaryota; kingdom Metazoa; phylum Chordata; class Actinopteri; order Cypriniformes; family Cyprinidae; genus Barbus; species Barbus barbus. The sequence continues at coordinate 13,538,916 of NC_136742.1, read as the reverse complement.
CAAGGAATTAAACAAAGTAAATTACTATTACAATAAACATACAAAATCATCATATAATTTTACTGATTTTTTTCTTGTTTTCTGTTTTAAAAAATAGATAAAAAAATATCCTGTGTAAGCTGTTTAAGTCTTGGTATAAATAAAGTTTATTTTTCTTATTCCAATGGCAAATACTTTTCCCTTGTTTTAAGCATAAGTTTAAATGTATTTCGTAAAACAAATAAATAAATAATACTTTTATAAAATAAAATACCACACAGTTTAAATATAACAGAAAATGTATTCTCTTCTGTTTAAAAATTTAAAATTTAATTTAATTTAATTTAATTTATGTTGTTTTGAGGATGTTTAGTTCATTTTTACCGTAAAGTAAGATGAAAAATTGTTTTTGCATTGTGAAATACCATTTTTCTTGGCCCCCTTTTCATCGCTGCAGACACTAGAGTGTTGCTTTGTGTTCAGCCTTGGAAGTTTGTCGTAAGAGTTCTTCCTGAAGCTGTCCAACAGGAGTGGGTGGAAAGGCTCACGTCCCACACAAACCAAAATGCTCGGGCACTGCAGCAGACTTTGCACACTGTCAATCTGAAAAACATGCAAATCATTCGCTACATTACATAGACTGTGCTGCTGGTTGATAAGAATATGACAGAATCTAATTGATTGAGATCAGCAATATCTGGCTGAAATTAAATCAGCAGGGATTATTACAACTGCCAAATTCTGATGAGGAAATGTGCTATGATGGATTGAAGCCATACCAATTAAAGGATAATGCCATGGGAAGTCAACCCATCTGGTGTATACATTTTCCCACACTAATTTTTAATCATGAAAACAGTGATCTGAAAATGTGTGCGATCCATTATGCAGAGTGTTTTTGGTGCATGAGTCAGTACCCATGGGTCAGCATAAACAAGAAGTGTACAAACAAATAGATCACAGATCAATCAAAAAGCCTTCGTCCCCAATTAAAAAACAATTGTGACTATATCTATAGTTCTTTAAAAAAAAAAAAAAATCAACATCAACTAGCAAATCAAATATCACAGTTCATCTGAGGTCAGTTCTTGTGCTAAAAATCATGGGGGTTTTACCCTAGTAAAAAAGTAATATATTTATACTAAGTATAGTTCAAATTTAACTTATTTACTGATATATTTCTCGGGACTTACTGATATAAAATTATAATATGTGATTATATATTGATATAATAATAATTTGGATTACTACTTGTGCACAAATGCACAAGCCATGTTAAGCCTAAAATGTGTTTTAATGTCTCTATTGATGAGAATTTTATGATCTTTGAATAACATTGGTCTTTAAATGCAAGATATTTAAAGTGTACCTGAAGTATACTTGCAGTAGTTCCACTTTAGCACAATCAAATATACTTCAGTATATCTTTAGTTGGACTTCAGCACTACTTCCACACATTTAAAGCACTTTAAACACAAAATAAGTGGTTCCAATTTAGCAGACTAAGTATACCAGTTTAGTATACTAAAAGTACAACTGCAGGGTATTTTAATTAAGTACATAAATATGTACATGTATTTAGTTAGTATGAAATAAATGCATTTCAAATACATTCTTCACTAGGTTAATGAAGAAATAACTGTCTTCTTTAAGGCTTTCTGGGAAAGAAAAAAAGCTAAGAAACATGAGTAGTATGTCCAAAAACACATTTTTAATTGTAGTAATCCAACAATATCTAATACTGAATCAGGTTCCAAACTCATGAAAGCAGAATATACTGCATATACAGTATAGAGAGTAAAAGTACACACATCAACATCACATATCACTCTTTAACACAATATTATCCTTATGCTAAATTCGCATGCTCTGCAGTTTTATATCTTCAAAACTTTTCAATTTTCCAGTGGGTTTGAAGATAATTAATTGGAACTGTAGAGGATGCGAGCATCTCAAACTGCATGTTTTCATGGCATTGACCTGCTTCTGCTGGTTCAAAATAGCTCTGATTTGAGCAAGATTAATAGTTATTCTCTGGATGCTGGTGCATCACTGCTGTGCAACAATACCAGTAAAGGAATATCCTGATCATATCTAACAAGAACAGCAGGAAAGATTTATTCAAAGATACTTAAAAAGATTGCATCAAAGATGAGAAAGCTATACAATCAAAAGAATGAAATCTTAAATGGTACACACAGAAAATAGTATACAACTAAACAAGTAACACTGTAATTTAGTTATAATAAATAATGTTACAAACTGCCTGTACACAGAATGAAAATATGTATGCCCTTAATTACTTGATTAAGATGGTTGTTCAGACTTGTACTGTATTTGTGGCATAAATAAATGCCACTCTTTTTTATAAGTATAATACTGCCTATATAAATATATTTATTTTAAATATAATACATTTACGTTGTGTGTGTGTGTGTGTGTATGTATATTTTGTTTATATGGTTTTAATATATCATCAATCTGACAGATATTTGGACCTCATATGCTAATAAATGAATATATTTTACAAAATATTTGAATTTTTTTCAGAATGCTATTTCAAAAAAAGAATATGTATTCTTAACAACAAGTAATGGTTGTCAGTTCATTTATAATGGAACGTAATTGACAAATGATTTATTATTGAGGGGGGAATCAGTCACTCTGAACAAGTCACTGACTCAAGCCACTGTTTGTTATTTATTTATTTATTTATTTTGCCTGACACATTAAAAGAATTGCTTTTTCCCAACTTTACTTTTACATTTAACTATTAAACTTTTTGTGACCATTTTATTTGCAGTCTAGAGCCCTGAAAACTCACCCATTGTATGTATACTAAAATGTGTCTTGCCCAGCAACCGAAGCACAAAACTTTATATCTTCTACGCCACACGAGGGTCATGCTGGATTTTGTTCTTGTTCTCTTACATGTTCAACTTTCAGCCAGTGACAAATAAACCTTTACTCTAGTGCTGGTTGAGCTATTTCTGGCATTGTCTCAGTGCCATTCGTAATGTTATCCATGTATCAGTCAGGCCCCTGTGGAGGGGTGTGTGCCACTTTACAGCATGTTTTCTATGGGAAGTACATGCCTGTGGCAGTGCTAATAGGATGTGCCTGCTCTAGACCCACAGAGAACCAGCAGTGTTGACCAGAGTCAGCAATGACTAGAGTCCAGCTCTGATGGACAGGAAATGCCTGGATCGACTCCAGACATTATGTGGACTCAAAGCCAAGAAGTGTTCCCCTTTTAAAGAAACAGCACTTTCTCTAAGTACAGCGGGATGCCATCATTAGCACCGTGGCACACCGTGCCATGCCCGTTGCATGCGAACACTTAGAGCCGTGTCTTGATTTTGTGGAACAGCCTCTGGTTGCCCCTCGGGGCTGTATAAACTCGTAGCCTCTCACCTTTTATCAGGGTTGCCATAGCTCTGTCCCAGAGGGGCTATTTCTTACACTGCCCGGGCCACCCTGTCCACCTCTTATCTACCCAAACCACCTGCAGACTGTAATTCTTCATTTTTTCCTCTTCCGTGGTCTGTGATTTGCCCTTAAGCGCTAGTGGGAGTGATAGTAACTAAAATGAACTTTACGCTGACTGATCTGCTCAACTAATCTTGTTCTCAGCATTATGAGCACTTCATAAATCAAACAACTCCATCTGTGGCGACTGTCACTTTGTTTGCTTGACTGAAATAACTAATGCACAAAAAAAATCAAATTAAAGAGTTCAAGTGTAGTGGTCCCGCAGCTTTGGGACTTTCCAGCTGTCAGATGTGGCGTCACTTACAAATACCTAGCTTCCTGTAAACATGTGTTTTTAACTAAAGTGAGAGCTGTGAAGGAACAACAGATTTGCTAGCCTTACTTCTCCAGAGCCTGTTGAACATTTGTATCAGAGCCTCCGGTTTCAGCCACTAGAGGCCTCTGTGTCCTTAGAACATTTGCTGCTTCTGCAAACCAACAGCCGTTCTTACATAATTTGGGTCAGTTTAATATACATGTAAATAGCTACATGTACTTTATTTACAATCTTGAGACATTTTATAGCATTGTCTTTATGTTAGACAACCAGATGGCACAAATAAGCAAACCTGAAGACTGGCTGACAATATTTAATATGTACTGCGGACATATGGCCTTTTTTTTAGTTTAGACTCAGTTTGTGTTCTGTCTGAGATACAGACTACAGATACAACTTAGTAGATCCTCTCTTAAGAGTAAGTGTGTTAGTCGTGTTGTATAATTTTATTTTAGTGTGCAACCCTCGTTCAAATCAAATGTCTTGCATGACGATCAAATGATCTGCAGAACGTGCAACAACACTGAACTGACCAGAACTAAACCGTGATTTCTAGGGTTGTGCGCCACTTAGAACTAAATTGAGCTAAAAATCAAAATACAGATCTGGAAGAAATTGAATACTAAATTCAAAAGAAAATCTAAAAAAATAAATTATACTTTAAACTGTGGCATGAAAAAGCCTTGTCTGAAAGTTTAAAAAGTCTTGAAGTGTAAAGGTACAGAATGTGCATATTTGTTTACTGGATCTACAGTAGTAGCTATAAAAAAAGGAGTTGATATAGTGATTATATCCCCACATTACCTGTTTAATTCAGTTAAATTCCAATATGTACTGTACTTCTGTATAATTCAACTTCAGACAGAAATGAAAGAGATTCAATTCATAAATTCTGAAGCTGAGTAAATTTCTGCCAAAGCAAACATTTAATTTCCTCTATAGTTTGTGAACTTGAACATTAATAAAATAATAATTAAACACACACACTCACACACAATAACACTGTGAAATATAAATAGATTAAAAGTTTTATATTTTAATATATGTAATTTATTCCTGTGATGGCAAAGTTGAATTTCCAGCAGCCATTACTTCAGTCTTCAGTGTCACATGATCATTCAGAAATCATTCTAATATGCTGATTTGCTAATCAAGAAACATTATCATCAAAAACTATGTTGACATACAGTGCCCTCCAAAAGTATTGGAACAGTAAAGACAAAATTGCTCTGTCGGCTGTGGAGTCAAGACAATTACAAATATGATTGAAAGATGAATATGAGACAAAACTACAGAATGTCACAATTTATTATTGGGTGATTCAACACATAGATGTTTTACCAGCTAAGAAGTTCAGCACTTTTAGAGTTTCATCCCTCTATACTGATGTGAGCATAAGTATTGGGACAGTTGCCTCACAGGTCTTTCTAAGTGATCAGCTGTGTCCTGTTGCATTAATTCTTCAGATATTAAAAGCAGGGAATGTGTCGTATCAGTTATATCCATTATTTCTGTATTCTGAATCTTGCATTCGATGATGACACACACAAACCAGGATGAAGATGAGGGAGCTGACTTTGAGAGAAAAGCAAGCAATTTGGATGCTAAAAGAAAAGAGGAAGTCAGTTAGAGCTCTAGCAAAAACAAGATCAAGATGCAAACCTCTGACAAGTTTTGGAACTGTGTTTATGGACCGATGAGACAAAGATAAACCTTTATCTAAGTGATGGGAAAGCAAAAATGTGGAGAAAATAAGGGAACTGCAATGATCCCAAGCATACAGCCTCATCTGTAAAGCATGGTGGAGGTGGTGTCATGGCATGGGCATGCATGGCTGCCTCTGGAACAGGCCCTCTCAACTTTACTGATGACTTAATGTATGATGACAGTAGCAGAATGAATTTGGAAGGGTACAAAACCATCTTGCCTACCAATATTCAAGAAAATGCCACCAGATTCGTTGGGAAGTGCTTCATATTGCATCAGGACAATGACCCAAAACACCCTGCCAGTTCAGTCAAGGAATTTATACGGGCAAAGAAATTGAAAGTCTTAGATCGTCCAAGTCAATCTCCAGATTTAAATCCAACTGAACATGAATTTCACCAGCTGGAGAGGAGAGTAAAGGCAGAAACTCCCCAAAACAAGCAACAATTGGGATTGGCTGCATTAAAGGCTGGGAAAAGTATTTCAAAGGATGAGAGCAAGAGTCTGGTGATGTCTATGGGTCACAGACTCACTGCTGTAATTGTGCGCAAGGGATCTGCAACTAAATAATAGCTTTTAATCTTTTATATCTGCCTTATGTTCAACTGTCCCAAAACTTATGCTCACATCAATGAGTGGGATGAACTCTAAAAGTGCTGTTCTTTTTATTTGGTAAAACATGTATGTGTTGAAACGGCTAATAATAAAATGAGACATTCTGTAGTTATATCTCATATTCATCTTTTAATCATATTTGCAAATGTCTTGACTCCACAGCAACAGAGCAATTTTGTCTTTACTGTTCCAATACTTATGGAGGGCATTTTTCAGGATTTTTTCATGAACAGAAGTCTTTTGTAACACTATAAATGTCTTTACTGGCACTTTTGCTCAATTTAATGCACCCTTGCTGAATAATAGTATTAATTTCTAGATAAAATCTTACTGACCCCAAACATTTGAACATTAGAGTATATTTCCAGAAGAGACTCACCTTGTGGCCTTCCAGTGTGTAGAGCTTCCTGATGAGACACTGCATTAGCTCAGAGACCTCGTCTATGAAGAGCGCCAGGCTGCGCAGGCTCCTGTGATGCAGCACGATGGTCCTCCGGACAGAGGGGTCACTGTTCTTCACAAGCACAATCTTCCTGGAGTGCCTGTGATGATGGTGATGGTGGTGATCTTCAACCTGCCCAGGAGCTTCCTCAGGTCGAGTGGACCTCCTGACTGTATACTGCTGAGAGTGTGGATGTGTCTGGAAATAATACCATGGGTTCGAGTAAGCTCCTGTGGCCTCTGAGGCCATCGCCTTGGCCTGCTGGTGATCGGCACAGAGATGGCATCCATGATCCTCCAGTGGCTCCAGTCTAGTCGAGCCGGATGAACCTTTGAAGGATGCTGAGGAGCAGTGTCCATGGGGGAAAGGGGGCTTGAGAGATGGGTCATCCGTGATGGTGTCAAAGCATTGAAAGCTTTGCTTGTGGGAGGCCATTTTAACTTCATCCAAGGGCCTGTGGTAGATGTCAGTTGACTATAGGCTTAATACGATGATAAAGGAACAACTCTCTGGCCTAGCAGATCACACTCATTCATCCTCTCCTTCCATTCTGCAAAAGACAAAAGCATAAAGCACATGCCCAGGTTAATAACACTAACAATGCATTAAGTAACTCTGTGTCAAGCCCAGGGAGCATTAGAACAATGATGCAACTGAAATGGTTAAGGCCCATGAAACAAATTTGCAAGTATGAACTATGTACAGTATGAATGTGGGCTGTATCTGGAATTTAAAATGTAATTTAAACCTGGAACAAAACAGTTTTTCAGATTCAAGAATAAAGTAAAAGTAAACAAAAATGTTATGATGTAAAATGAATAAGACATATTTAAGATTCTGCACTATTTCTAGGTGATTTAATTGTTAACTATGCTTATTTCAGATGCTCTCACTTCGACTGGTGCTCTTTGGATAGCATGTTCATCATGTTTGACACAAATATGAGAAGTTCCTACAGCTCTAGTGCTTATGTTTTTAAAGTAAATACTTAAGAAATTCTGAATTTATGTTGATTTCATTCAGCTATATTTCTCTCGTTTTCAGAAAATATCTAAAACAATATAGAAAAAATGAATTACAAAAATGGAAATAATTCATAAAATTGCAAAATTCAAAATGTTTTACTGCAAATCTGTGACTCTGACCCCAATTTATGCTTATTTGTTATGCAGACTTGCAAATTGTGCATGTTGCATACTTTCTCATATATATATTATATGAAACAAACATGAGAGAACTGATAATAAGAAATCATTTTTACCTCTTTTAAGAGACAATCCTGATAAACTTGGGCATAAACTAATAAGCTTAAACAAGAGGATAAACTCAAAAGCTTAAAAAAAGACTGAATGCTTATAACTCTATCCTATTCTTAACGTGATTTATAATTCTCTGCTAAGCGATCCAAACACAATGCTGAAACATTTGTACTGTCATGAATGAAGAGTTGTTGGATCACTAATTGATACTTTACATTTAAATTAGAATTTTTTGTACCTGAACACACTTTTCCTACCAGAATCTTATTAAAGTCTTTTCTCAATTACTTCCTTGCACAATCAATCTTCTTTACATAAGACACGGTACCTTTAGAACTGAAATGGGCACAGAGTCTAAGTGCTTTATGCCCATTGCAACTATTAAAACTGAAAGAATGTAGTGTTGATGTCAAACCAAAGTTAAAACAAAAATCCAGATTTAAGTAACACGTGACCCTAAACAAGGTACATCTGCAGGAATCCCACTGGCACATCATGACAGCACATTTGTGCCAGGCACACGCTACAGCTGAGGGAGCATTACTGAGCTCAAGACGAAGAAATGATGGACAGATATCAGAGACTAAGCAGGGATAAAAAGAGCAGACTTCACCTGAATTAGACTAAAGAGCTTATCTACAAGTGCAGGGAGAAAGTGGAAGCAACATGTGACAGGATGAAGCTGCAGTGGAAGCCTAGTGTTATTTTTGATTCAAGTACAAATGTGAAAATTAAATATTACCAAGTCATGTGATTTAAGAAAGCAAATTTATGAAGTCAGAAACAGAAAGACTTGATTTGATTTGATTAAAGAAAGGGTAGAACTCTAAATCAGTGAAATCTAACACAAAATCATTAATATATATTCTCATATTCTTATATTCTGATCCACATATACATTTTTTTTTTAAACTGAAAAAAAGACCATGATCTCTTTAAAAAAAAATCAGAACAAAAAATGGGAAATGATTTAGCCTGAGAGGTTTTATTGCATAACAGGACCAAATCAGACTCTTTAAGTCTTGCAAAGCACATAATGATGCCTAATATACACTACCGTTAAAAACTCCATAATGATGCCTAATATACACTACCGTTAAAAACTATTTGGGGTCATTGCGAGTTCTGTAAAGAAATCAGTACTTTTATTCAGCAAGAGTGCATTAAAATGATCAAAAATGACAGCAAATGTTTCAAATAAATGTTTTTCTTTTGAACTTTGTTCATCAAAGAAACCTGACAAAAAACATCACAGTTTCCACAAAAATATTAAGCAGCACAACTGTTTTCGACATTGATAATGAGAAGAGTTTTTTTTGAGCAGCCAATCAGCATATTAGAATGATTTATGAAGGGTTGTGTGACACTGAAAACTGGAATAATGGCAGATGAAAATTTAGCTTTGCCATTACAGGAATAAATCCCATTTGGGAATAATATTTAACAGTATTCTGAATAAATGCAGCCTTGGTGAGCATAAGAGACTATTGAAATATATGTGTAAAAATGATATAGTGAACAAAATGGCCCATGATCATAATGTCACAACTGCAGGATAGCAAAAATTTACTTTAATAAGATACATTTGAAGTATCACTGACATAATTCAGTGTCACTGGTGTAATTCAGATTACAAAATGTGGAACTAGGAAAGCTGAATCTGCATCGTTCTTTCTGGAAAAATAAAAATAAAAATTCTAATAAATTACCCAGAGGCCTGTTCCGATATCTGCTTTTGATGAGAACATTTGAAGAAAATAGAATGTAAACAAATAATATAAATCATATGATATCAATTATGTTACCCAAAACAAGTAAATTCTTGTGATACAGAGGATCTGTAAGCTCAAAACAGCATATGCAAAAGATGTTAAACAAACCTGAGCTAAGGACGTTTTAAACATTATGAATATCCACGGAACTTTGTAAATGCTGGCAGAAGTTGTCAACTCTGACTGGCACAATACTTTTATGTATCCCAGATAACTGCCTATGATGTTTCTCATTATACTCCAGTATTATTGCTTGCACCTGTGTTGATATCCTTGTAATCACATAATTCAGATCTACTGAATACCAAGACCATCAAAAACACCAGCTGAAGCACAAAAACTGGAGAGAATTGTTACTTTTACCATAGAAATATTCTAAACCAATGAGGTTTAGCCAAGGCGATGACTCTGAAAGCACCCCTGATGGTTTCAACTAACCGCGATCTAAAAGAACCAGGACATTCTCCAATGTAAACTCAAACTGTCCCTTACAAAGGGATGCAAAATACTCACCATGATAAGAACCATGATCTCAATGTTGAGAAAACCAAGAGCTCAGAAAAGCATCTTCTGAGTTTCCACACAATGAGAGATGAGAAAGAACAGAAGCTGCTATGAATTGCCAGCTGAAAAGCAGTTGTCCCACTGGGGGCCTACCTGCTAATCGGTCCTTGGGAAGCTAAGGATAGAATGAAAAGCCTTCTTAATCACTCTGAGACTGCATCAGAATCTGCAGAGGCTTTGGACACATGACTGGAACTTGGCCAGTACATAAAAGAGCAGACAAACTTAGCACATTGTCAGTGAAAGACCCTCGAGCACACTGATAGTTGATAGCATATGGTTACATTTTTGCAGGATCCACAGAACAAATAAATAAAGCTTAAGCAGCCTCAGTATGTCATAGATAAACATTCAGCTGAGTGTTGGAGTCTTACCTAATCAAACAGTTCAGAAGATATAATGTAGTTAATGTATTTGATTGTAAATCATTATATATATATATTAAAATTCTAACCAATATAAGACGATAATTTACTGCGAAATGGCTGATATTAAAATGGCGTGCTCTTTTGTACAGTAAACAAATAAAAACACTTAAGAGTAGAATCAATTGTTTTTTAATGATACAAGTGATTGCACTTAATAAGCATCATTATATAATAATGTACAGTATAAAAATGAATATTAATTTTGGGATTTGCTGAAGATTACATTAACTGTTTTATTATTGGATTGGATTTTTTGTACGATTTTTCATGTTTTTTTTTTTTTTAGTCTCCTATGCTCGCCAAGGTTCCATTTATTTGATCAAAAATACAGTAAAAATAATAATATTGTGAAATACAATATTATTACAATTTAAAATAACAGTTTTCTTTTTCTGTTTCAATATATTTTAAATGTAATTAATTTTTGTGGTGGCAAAGTTGAATTTTCAGCATCATTACTCCAGTTTTCAGTGTCACATGATCCTTCAGAAACCATTCTAATATGCTGATTTGATGCTTAAGAAACATTTATTTTTATCATTGTTGAAAAGTTGTGCTGCTCAATAGTCTTGTGGGAACTGTGATACATTTTCTCAGGATTCTTTGATGCATAGAAAGTTCAAAATAACAGCATTTATTTGAAATAGATATCTTTTGTAACATTATAACTGTCTTTACTGTCACTTTCAGCAATTTAACACATCCTTGCTGAATAAAACTAAAAATTCCTTTCAAAAACAAAAAATATCTTACTGACCCCAGACTTATGAATGGTAGAGTATATAAACTATACTGCATCTTGATACTGGTGCTAATAATAAGGTAGATTACCAAGGATGGAGTGAAAAGTAAGTATTTTGGTTACTAAAACCCAAATTTCTGTCTCTGTCAGTCAGTCAGACATCTACAGTACCTTATCGCTAAGAAAAGAGCTCAGGAGGGTATCTGGGATGATCCAGTTAACTTGATGGGTGGCCCAGATGGAAATGGATTAATGGCTCTTATTCAGCAGTAATTACAACAATGCATATCACATTGCTGTCCTAAGGCCACGGTTCTGATCCGAACCAGCATTATTTTCATCAAGGCTCTGCCGGCAATGACAAATTCAATTGATCATCTACATAAAGCCAAGAATCCAATACATAAAATCACATAAAGTATATGTGATACATAGTCTTTTTCACAGTGCCGAGTCAAGCCCACTGGCACGCGAAGAGCACTTTTGATTGCTGAATCAAGTCAATTTTTAGAAATTTTGTGACCCAACTTTTCTCTTAGAGTAAAAATTATTTAATGTTTGCTTGCATATTCACATATATCCGGAACACAGGCTGTAATACTTCTGGGAACCAGTGGTAGGAAACAGCTTGTTGCTGAATAATGGCCACAAACAAAAAGCTAACTATTCAAGGCTAGTCGCCTGCTAATGTCATTCTTATCAGAAACTGCAGCTTGTAAAGATAGCCCAACCCCAGTTTCAACATATTTTCTGGAAATTGCAAGGGTAGAGATGCTTATTCATCCAAGAGAGCATCTTTCTATGAATGCTCTAAGGGTGAACTTGCGGTCTTGTCATCTGTCTGTGTGTCATAAGAGGCTTGGCTGAGCGGATGGGTGAGTGGGGACACAAGATTGTTTTTCTCCTGAGTCATGTACCGTAAGACCCCTGTAGAGTTCACACCCCGACCTCTTCCCTCTGGGTCTTTCCTGAGTTAAAGAACCTCCCTAAAGATGTGGAGCCAGAATGCAAATCACTGCAAGATTTTCAAGAGAACATCCATGATTTCTGGACATAAAAGATGGCAACTAAGATAAACAAATAGTTGTTTTTTCTACAAAATATAAATGTTGTTAAAAAGACCATCTTCTGAGCATGTATATATAAAGGTATGATGCCATAACTGAACCTAGAGGTTATAATAAATGATCATTACTCTTAGCAGGACTCCTTCTGTCTGGGCCACACGTGAGCTCTGACATCTCGGCTTAGCTGCTGCTTCCTGCATGTCAGGCCTAATTACTGCAGAACCTGCTTTGATACAAGCTGTAGCTATGTTTGACTTTTTAGTCTTTAAGGCTACATCTATACAACATTAAGTAAAATGTTATTCCTGAAAGACAATATTAAACTCTTAAAGCAAACAAGAGCCATATTAACCATATTAACATATGGCTTCAGTAAAAAAGTCAGACAGACGACTTTTAATATGCTTTTACTTGTTTTTTCATATTTTTGAATCTCTAGTCAACCTTTATTGACATTTCATCGAAAGGAGCATCCATCTGGCACAAGCTTCAAAATGTTCTGTTTTCACAAATGCAGACACGGTAATGTTAAGCTGCGTGATGCAACGCGACGCGTAAAAAGACGGTATAAGTCATTATAATCAGTAATTATGTCCCCACTGGATGCAACAAATGCCTCATTTATAATGGGTTTTATTGTTTTTGCGTCGTCGCGCCGGGACAATACGGTAAAGGGCGTAACATTTCCGTCTCACACTTAAGGTATTTGACCAATCACAACGCACTGGATAGTTGGCCAATCAGAGCACGCCTCACTTCTCAGAGCAATGAGATTTGTAAAAATTGGTGCAGGAGCAACAATAATGTACAGTATGTGGAAAATAATGTGTTTTTTTAACCTTAAACCGCATAAACACATTGCATTACACCAAATACACAAAATAATGTTCTTTTTAGCAACGTCATATGACTCCTTTAAAACTTGTCCTGGCTATTCCAAGCATTATCATTGCAGTCGACGGGTGTTCCTGTTCAACAGTCCACAAGCCGTCAAATAAAGTGCGTGCATCCATTGTAAAATGTGCCTCACACAGTTTCAGGGCATGAATAAAGGCCTCCTGTAGCAAATCCATGCATTTTTGTAAGAAAAATATCCATATTTCAAACGTAATAAACACTTTTCTCTCACTTCTGGGATCTGTTGTACGCAGTAGCCATTCCGGTGGATGACGTATGTACCTCTGAGATATGCTAGTCTCGCGAGTTTGTTCACAGGAGCAAAGGAAGCAAAGTTTCCTTACTTTAGCAAAGGAAAACCATGCCTCTTGGCTTACATCGAAATCCTCCGACATTTTTCTTTACAAATCTTAATTTGCATTTTGTTTTGTTCTCTCTCCACGTTCGTCACTAATCACGCAACGGAAACCACAGTTAGATGAAGTGTGAGAGAAGTGTTTATTATGTTTGAAATATTTATATTTTCCTTTCAATAACCAATGGATTCGCTACAGGAGGCCTTTATTCACCCCCCGGAGCCATGTGAGGCACGTTTGATTATGGATGCGCACGCTTTATTTGATGTCTTGTGGACTGTTAAACAGAAACACCCGCCGACTGCAATAATAACGCTTGGAATCATTTTTAATATAACTCCGATTGGATTCGTCTGAAAGAAGATATACACCTAGGATGCCTCGAGAGTGAGTAAAACATTTGGCTAATTTTCATTTTTGGGTGAACTAGATTTTCCGATGAAACAACAGACTTCTCTTTGGTGAGGTATGCACAACTTCTCCAATCATTTAATCCACTTAAACCCTGCTGCAAGCCCACATCTCAAATCCAAACAACAACCAATGCACAGAACCAAGTCCCTGCCTTTTTCAACAATCTGTTACACTCGGAAGTACGTCACAATATGGAAGAAAAGATCTGAAGCAATAATAGATGGGGTTTTACTGTAGGCGTGTTTATACATGAAAACATGAGAGAGAGAAAAAAATAGGTGTATGGCAAAGAGGAATGTGAGCATCACAAAAGAGGGCTGTGTGAACATGAGACACTTTATCAAATGCTAATTTCACTATTTTTCCATAATCAACCTCTCTTGCATAAATAAGTAGCTGAATTAATTCTGACACATATGCAAGGTTGCATTCACACCTACCTGCTTAGGAGCACATCTTTACCAGTACATGTATTAATATGCCACATGACTCTTTGGACTCCTTTACACCAACAAGGGGTCAAAGTTTTACTGGTTAGCATAGACTATTATAGTTAGCACCTGCTGGTTGATGTTGTACAGTAACTACATCGTTTGACAGCAACAAAAATCATCTTTCTCCATTGTTGACCATTCAGAATTAGCCGTTTATTTTTTGCAAGCAACTTTAAAAGTGCAAGGCTTACTTTATAATAGCTGAATGTTTTTGTTTAGTTAGAAATGCATGTCTCAGTTGGTATTGATAGCCTCATGGGTAGCATGCGCTTCAAGCGTCCCCAGTTAGAGTCCCGGTTTGCATACCTTTTCTGATCCCACACTCCCTCTCTCACTTTGCTTGCTGTCTATATATACTGTCCTATCACAATTAAGGCAAAAATTATAAAAATAACTCTTAAGGAAAAAAGAAAAAAAAAAGTTACAGAATTACTGAGAAAAAGTCAGAATTGTGAGATATAAATTCAGAATTCTTACCTTTTTTTATTATGAATTTACATCTCATATTTCTGAGTTTATATCTTGTAATCCTGACTTTTTCTCTGAATTCTGAGTATGCATTTCGCAATTGTGACTTTTTTTCTCAAAAATCATAATGAACACTGCAGTTTTTTTTTTTTTTACAATTCCAACTTTTTTCTCTCAGATTTGCAATTCTGACTTTATATTTAGCACTTCTGAATGTCAGATATAAACTCAAGTCAGAATTGTGACAAAAAAAGCGTTCTGACGTAGAACCTGGATGCGCTGTGCCTTGTTTACAAGCAGTGGAAAGTACACGCACGAGTCATGGTTTATTTTTTGGGGGTTTTTGCACACAAAAATTATTCTCGTAGCTTCATAAAATTACGGTTGAACCATTGATGTCACAAGGACTATTTTAATGATGTCCTTACTACCGTTCTGGGCCTTGAACATGTCAGTTGTGTTGCTGTCTATTCAGGGTCAGAAAGCTCTTGGATTTAATCAAAAATATCTTAATACATTTTTTATATTTCAGGTTGTATGTATTAACAATTTATTACTGGTTAATATCAATAAACAATGAGCAATATTATATTAATAAATTAAAATTAGCCTAACAATATTGTTTAAAGTTTGATCGTGATACCTATAAACCTCAATATCGTCTTTGCTGATAGGCTACTGTATGATGATCCATGAACACTATAGTGTACATCCTGTTATGCACCTGTCAAGATGTGTCACTGGCACTATGACTCATTTCCATGATTTTCATTTGAAGTGAAGTCTTAAGGAAACAGATCTGACTATCCATCAGGAAAAGATGCCTTGCGAACTCATAAACAACATCGCTCTAAAATGTTTGCGCACATGAGGGGAAATGATATTACTTTGTGCAGTGGCCAAGGTCAGCCGCTACTGATCCTCCCCCTGTTGTCACATTGTAAACACATGGGATCAAGGCATCGGAAATTCTCTTTTGTCAGAATAACATATTTGAGGATAAACGCAATGATTTTCGGCATTGCTGTTGTTTACTCTGGCAGAGAACGTGAGTTCAGAGGTACTATGAGCTTTTGCTGTTTTCACAGGCAAAATGCTTGAATAATGACGTCGATCACTTATGCTTTCTTACTCGTGTGATTAGTCGACAAAGCAGGTATAAAGTCCACCCCAGACGTAACAGGACGAAACAGATTAAAACATCTCTCATCGTAATAATTACTGTGGTTTCAGGAAATTAGTTGAGTAAACACAGACACAATAGTTAGTGACTTCAAACAAGATGTTAGTGGTCTTTGGGGCCTATGATGGGTCACAAGCATAAAAAACTCCTCAAGAAAAAACTATTCTTGAGCTGTCATACCTAATAAATATTTACCAACAAAAGGTAATGCTGACATTTTCATTCTCAGAGAACCTTGATTGTTTAGCATCTCCGAAAGTAGGATTTTATGATTCATAAAATGATTAAATCAATGGCTTAATGCATTTTTGCAGTTCATATAGGTCATAGATTACTGGAACAAAAAATTCCAGAGTATTGGGCTGTCACCAAAAACTCTTTCCAGCAGCAGGACAGGAAATGACGTGACTTTCTACAAAGACTAAATGAAAGATCCACATTGCAATTAGGAAGCACAATAGGAACATCCTCCTCCACATTGGGGTTAAGAATTATGACACTCCTGGGAGCTCCTGTGCTTTACAAAAACAAGCCTGTAGAGTTTGCAGCCTACTCACACTGACCCTGGTAGGATGTTCACAGTATGATAATCTGTATCAGCAAAGGATTCAATGAGTCTGACTCCGGCACACTGATTACACCTACAATACATGTCAACTCTGTATGGGAGTTGCGGGTCAGAAGTAAGAAAGAACCTGACACAGATGTCCCATAAATTGCTGAAAGTATTCTTATAGCTTTGTGTTTTGTCAGAATGCTTTATGGGTTAAAAATGCACTGACAAACCTGTGTCTTTACTTTTTAGTTATAAAAATATTATTTATTCTGAAAGTAAAAAAAGCTGTGGAAAAGCACTTCAAAGGTTCAAGTTCAAGTTTATTTGTATAGTGCTTTTTACGATACAAATCATTGCAAAGCAGCTCTACAGGAAATTAAGTTTCCACAGTATATTGATATATTACAGAACCTTAATATATTTAACTTATGGCAAAAATTGGTAATTCTGTATGTTGTCTGAGCATTGGCATCCTCTGAGGTCCTCTGAGGGGTTGGCATTATCTTTTCTCAGCTGTTCGGTCATCTCAGATCATTTAAGGGTTGGATCCAGACTGAAGCTTCTGTAATTCCTCGTTACCATGGGATGTTAATGTTAAACAGAAACAGAGAAACAAATAGAGACATAATTAGCGTAGCTGCTGTTCCATCTAAGCAAAAATGATTTGTTCAACCCAAGCTAAAGAATAATAATAATGTACATTTGATCAGATATAACTGCAGTACAAGATTATAAAATGCATTATGTGAATGCTTGGCTAAAGAGATGTGTCTTTAATATAGATTTAAACCGAGAGAGTGTATCTGAACACCGAACGTTATCAGGAAGGCTATTCCAGAGTTTGGGAGCCAAATGTGAAAAAGCTCTACCTCCTTTAGTGGACTTTGCCATCCTAGGTACTACCAAAAGTCCAGAGTTTTGCGACCTTAGGGAGCGGGTTGGATTGTAGCGTGGTAGAAGACAAGTTAGGTACGCAGGAGCTAAACCATTTAGGGCCTTATAGGCAAGGAATAATATTTTGTAAATGATACAGAACTTAATAGGTAGCCAGTGCAGAGACTGTAAAATTGGGGTAATATGATCATATTTTCTTGACCTGGTAAGAACTCTAGCCGCTGCATTTTGGACTATCTGTAGCTTGTTTATTGAAGATGCAGGACAACCACCTAGCAGTGCATTACAATAGTCCAGTCTAGAGGTCATGAATGCATGAACTAGCTTTTCTGCATCAGAAACAGGTAGCATGTTTCGAAGCTTGGCAATGTTTCTAAGATGGAATAATGCTGTTTTTGTAAAATGGGAAATATGATTGTTGCTGGCTAATATAACACCCAGATTTTTGACTTTAGAGGACGTAACAGTACATCCGTCTAGTTGTAAATTGTAATCCAAGAGATTCTGTGTACTGTTTTTTGGTCCAATAAGTAATATCTCTGTCTTATCTGAATTTAATAGGAGGAAATTGTTGGTCATCCAATCTTTTAATTTTTTTACACAATGTATTAGCTTAGATAGTTGAGAAGTTTCATCTGGTCTTGTTGAGATATATAGTTGAGTATCATCAGCATAACAATGAAAACTAATCCCGTATTTTCTAATAATATTACCAAGGGGCAACATGTATATTGAAAATAGCAGAGGACCTAGGACAGATCCTTGTGGTACTCCATAATTTACTGGTGATAATTGAGATGACTCCCCATTTAAATGAACAAAGTGGTAGCGATCGGACAGGTAGGATCTAAACCATCTTAAAGCCTGCCCTTGAATACCAGTATAGTTTTGTAATCGATCTATGAGTGTGTCTATAGTGTCGAACGCAGCACTAAGATCAAGTAATACTAGCAATGAGATGCAGCCTTGGTCTGAAGCAAGAAGCAAGTCATTTGTAATTTTAACAAGTGCAGTTTCTGTGCTATGGTGAGGCCTGAAACCTGACTGAAATTCTTCATAGAGATCATTTTTTTGCAAGTAGGAACACAATTGAGCAGACGCAACATTTTCAAAAATTTTAGACATAAACGGAAGATTTGAAATGGGTCTGTAATTTGCCAGTTCATTAGAATCTAGTTGTGGTTTCTTAATAAGAGGCTTAATAACCGCCAGCTTGAATGCTTTTGGGACGTGACCTAAAGATAACGATGAGTTAATAATATTGAGAAGCGGTTCTTCTGCTACAGGTAACAACTCTTTCAGTAGTTTAGTGGGTACAGGATCTAATAAACACGTTGTTGGTTTAGATGAACTGATAAGTTTATTTAGCTCTTCCTGTCCTATAGTTGTAAAGGATAGTTGTATAGTTTTCTTTGGGTGCGATGAATGAAGCTGAAATACTAGACGCAGTAGAATCTACATTTGATATTGTATTTCTGATGTTATCTATTTTATCAGTAAAGAAATTCATAAAGTCATTACTATTAAACTGTGAGGGAATATTTAGATTGGGTGGCGTGTGTTTATTTGTTAATCTAGCCACTATGCTAAATAAGAACCTTGGATTGTTTTGGTTATTATCTATGAGTTTGCGGATATGCTCTGCCCTGGCAGCTTTTAGAGCCTGTCTATAGCTGGACATACTGTTTTTCCACGCAATTCTAAAAACTTCTAAATTAGTTTTTCTCCATTTGCGCTCAAGATTACGAGTTTCTTTCTTGAGAGAATGGGTATAACTGTTGTACCATGGCGTTTTTCTCTAACCTTTTTCAATTTGAGGGGGGCAACAGCTTCTAATGTATTAGAGAAGATAGTGCCCATGTTGCTAGTCATTTCGTCTAGTTCATGTGTATTTATGGGTACACAGAGCAGTTGAGATCAATCAGGCAGGTTATTTGTGAATCTGTCTTTGGTGGCTAATATAACTAATATCAGTAATACGCAGCATGCATGATACATCACAATGATCAGTAACATCATCACTTTGAGGTACGATATCAATATCGGTAAGATCAATTCCATGCGATATAATTAAATCTAGCGTATGATTAAAACGATGAGTGGGCCCGGTGACGTTTTGCTTGACTCCAAAAGAGTTTATTAGGTCAGTAAACACAAGTCCTAACGCATCATTTGTATTATCAACGTGAATGTTAAAATCTCCGACAATTAGCACTTTATCAACATTGACCAATAGATCTGAGAGGAAATCTGCAAATTATTTTAAGAAATCTGTATATGGTCCTGGCAGTCTATACATAGTAGCCAGAGCAAGAGATTTATTTTGCATATCTAACAGTGCAACATTAAGCAGAAGTATTTCGAATGAGTTAAACCTCCTGTATCCTGTTTTCTGAGTAACATTGAGAATATCACTATATATTGTTGCAACACCGCCACAACGACCAGTCTGACGGGGCTCATGTTTATAACAGTAGCTTGGTGGAGTAGACTCATTTAGAATAAAAAATTTAATTTGGTTTAAGCCAGGTTTCAGTCAGGCAGAGTACATCAAAATTATTATCTGTGATCATTTAATTTACAATAACTGCTTTGGGTGCGAGTGATCTAATGTTTATGAGCCCAAGTTTTAAAAAAAAATTTTGTTCATTTATTTTGCGTTTTTCTGGTTTAATCACGATCAGATTTTTACTAGGTCCTGCATTAAATTTATATTTTGACCTCGCTATTCGGGGAACAGACACAGTCTGTATAGATTGGACAACGCAAGTGGGTAGAACAAAAGTCATCATAGTAGTTATTTGAGAATTGGCTTACTAGTCCTATAGTTAAAGGATTAGTTCACTATAGAATACAAATTTCCTGATAATTTACTCACCCCCATATCATCCAAGATAAGATAAGACCCTTATTCCTTAGCTAGGATTGTGTAGAGCTCTTTGAAGCTGCACTGAAACTGCAATTTGGACCTTCAACCTGTTGGCCATCGTTTAAGTCCACTACATGGAGAAAAATCCTGGAATGTTTTCCTCAAAAAACGTCAATTCTTTGCGACTGAAGAAAGAAAGACATGAACACATTGTCTTGGAAGACAAGGGGTGAGTAAATTATCAGGAAATTTTTATCCTGGAAGTGAAATTATTCTATAAGGTTTAGAGTTACAAGGGCATTTGTTTTGGGGTCAGTAATATAATCAGCAAGGATACATTCAATTGATCAAAAGTTGAAAAAAACAACCATTTCTTTCAGCAAATCAGCATATTAGAATGATTTCTGAAGGATCATGTAACACTGAAGACTGGAGTAATGCCTGCTGAAAATTCAGCTTTGCCATCACAGGAATAAATTACATTTTAAAGTGTATTAGAATAGAAACAGTTATTTTAAATTGTAATAATATTTCACAATATTACTGATTTTACTGTATGTTGAAAAGTGCAGAATTCATGATCATATGAGGTTTCCATCAAAAACTATTAGATTTTTTTTAAAAACTGATTTTTTTTTCCACCATGTTCTGATATATTGTCAAAGCCTTTTTGAACAATTTCATGACTTGTGATTTTTTTTTTTTTTTTTTTTTTTTTTTTTATGAAACAGCTTGACAAATTTTTTAAACATTACATTTCACATTACACAATTAGTATGCATGGCAAAAGTATCCTGACAATGCTGAGCAGGAGGAGACAAGGCGTAAAATGTTGATATTGGAATCGCTTACCTCTGAGAAGGAAAATGAGGAAGCTGTATTCCCTCTCCCGTGGTTGGCAGTGGAACTCCAGCCTCATTTTCTCAGTTAATGGCACCTTTCAGTATCTGCAGTAAACAGGTGCTGGACTCAACACGGCTGGCGTATTCACACGCAGGTACAGGTGGGTGGCCGTTGGCTGCTTGCAGCATCCCTCAAGTTTTCCAGGGGTTCCCATCTGTACCCATGCGCTGGCTCCACCACATGGCACAGGGCCCTGGGCCGGGTCTGGTCCATTCTTTAGCTGGCCTTGCACCACGCCTGCACCACATCTGCTTGCCGAGTCTGTTGTTCTACCACAATGAGCAGGAATGCAAGAGAACAGCTAGACCTATAATCCCCAGCCACCAGTAATGGATGCCAAATATGAATAGTAAGCAGGTTATTATTCTTCTCCATCCACATGCTGGTATGTGCAGTGACCATATTGACAGACACAGACTCCTGTTCCGTTTGGAAGGTTTGGCCATGAAGCTGTGACATACCATAGTGCTTAGGTAGACTAATATGAGACATTAGTTCTGTAAATTAACAAGGTCACTGTCATTGTTCCCCCTTTAACTTTACAGCTGACTTGTATGGGACATCAAATATGTTGATTTGAATTAGTTAGGTTATTGTAGCCTGTTTCTGCAAAAGTTATTATTTATTATTGCAACTTTTTATATCTCACAATTTTGACTATATCTCAATTGCAGCTTTATAATTTTGACTTTATCTCTCACAATTGCAACATTATTTCTAATAATTGCAACAGTATCTCACAATTACAACTTCTCTTTTCATAACTGTGACTTAATACTTCATAATTTATATCTCACAATTTTAACTTTTTATCTCATAACTGCAACTGTAAATCATGATTGCAACTTTATTTCTCATAACTGTGACTTAATATTTTACAATGCAAGTTTATTTCTCATAACTGTGATGTAATGTTTCACAAGGTGAATTTGTATCTTGTAACTGTGACATAATATTTCAAAATGTGAATTTATATCTCATAATTGTGGATAAATATTTTATGATGTGATTGCAACAATTGTGACTATTTTAATTATATCTCAGAGTTGCAATTTCATTCTCAAATTTCAAGATCTCACAACTGCAACTTTATTTCTCATCTCACAATGGTGACAATTTTAACTTTATATCTCACTGTTGCAATCTCTTTATCTAATCTCTTTATTGTGACTTAATATTTCACAAAGGGGATTTATTTCTCATAACTGTGACTTTAATATTTCATGATGTGATTGCAACAATTGTGACTTTTAATTATATCTCAGAGTTGCAATTTCATTCTCAAATTTCAATTGTAGATCTCATTATTGTGATTTAATATTTTACAATGTCAATTTATTTCTTGTAATTAACTTTATATCTCACACTTGTTGTTTGAAAATTTATCTCAGATTTACTTTTTTCTTTTTTACTTTAAAGCGGGCTTATTGTTGTAATTTAAAAACTTTTCTTTTCTCATAAATAATTGCTATTTATATAAATTTAATTTAACACAACTTAGTTTGACTGTACAGTGTGACTTCACAGTGAACAGCAGGAAATAATTGTGATAACAGCATCATGCGCTAAAATCTTAATAATAATCTGTATGAATACTATGCTGGCATAAATCAATTATTCAATTGCATTTTTTTTTTTACATTCTCAGCCAAAGAAAATACAAGTAACCATAATGTTGACTTGAATAATGCAATGTGTAATTTATTTTTGTCTAAACGACTTTGCATCTGCCTGTATTAATTTACAAAGAAAAAATCTAAGTATTTTATTGTTTAATCTTGAAAAGCCTTGCAATTTTACAATGTCCAGTATGTGTTGTCTAACTCATTTTAACATATGGGCTGACGTTATCAGGTGGCTTTTTTCCACACCCAGTCGGGCTTATGATCAGAGCTCGAGCCAGTATGTCTCCGACGGAGGCGTCAATATGCATAACCTCCTCTCCCTCAGGACACTTAATACTTTACCCAGATGTGCTCAGCAAGGTCGTACACACGCAGTGTCACACCATCAGATACCCGCTGTGAGGAAGATGGCGCGTGCTGGAGCACTCTCTTGCATATTTGCCCGGCGATGTGACGTTACTGCTGGGGAAACAGGAAACAGTTGAGACTACCTGAAATCCACGTTCCACAGAGCTGACCTGAGAATGGAGCCGATCCCGGGGAGCAATCAGAGAGAAAAAACAAGAAGAGCCCATTAAAAAGGGGAAATCTGTTAACTTAAATGATATACCTTTGAAGCATATACATCTTAAAGGGTTGCTGTGAGACAGATTCAAATTCAAACATGAATTTTAAGTTGTACTGCTGTAAGAAAGTGTATACCATTAATGTAACATAAGTTATTAATATAGCCAGGTTGACTGTTTGCCTATTTAAATCTAAATCAAGAATTCATTACCTCATTGTACAAATAACAATTCACATAACATTCTGCACATTAATGTAATTCTCAGGCACTGTATTGAACTAGCCAACACTGGCCTATTTAAAGAACATGGAAATAGAGGCTATTCTGTGGGTGACACTGAGAGCAGTGTATTCTTAGTATGTTGCATGGAGAATTATTCAAGTTTCACACAGGAAAAGATTGTAGCAGATGAGTTGATTGTTTGCCCTGGTTTCCTGAAAGTCAGCAGTCTCCACAGTGACAACAATGGGCTGCGATGTTTATGAAAAGTATTGGTGAAAACCCAAAATCAGAGTCATGGTCACAGTATAAACTTATATCGTATGTTTAATTCAGTTAATATGTCAAGTGAAATATAATTTAAATATTGGATAATATTTTGAAATATGCTCAGTAATGATCCCTTTACATAACTGCTACACAACTGTTTTAGCTGAAATTATAACCATAAACAACCCTCATCTAAATGATCTTTTTATGTCTTATTTGAATGAGATTAATGTGTCCAGTGAAATATAATTAAAATACCTGATAATATTTTGAAATATAACGATCAAGCTAAGTTACTTTATCCAACGTGTAGCTGATAGCGTGACTAACGAAAGAATAATCAAAGAAGCTGAAAGAATAATCAAACCCACTCATTTAAATTTTCCAACTTATTTTTAATGAGGTTAATGTGTCTAGTGAAATATAATAAGACATTGGATAATATTTTGAAATATAGTCCAGTAAGGAGCTACTAAAGGCCAGAGGTGGAAAGAGTACGAAAATATTTTACTCAAGTAAAAGTAGATTCAAGATTCAAGATTTTTATTCGTCACATACACAATTATACAGAGTATAACCAGCAGTGAAATGTGAGTCAGGTCCGCTCCAAGGACAGTGCAATTGTATAGACAAATATTAAGAAAAAGAAAAGTAGAAAAAAATAAAAAGAATAAAATAAAAGATAAAACAAATATAAATGTGCAGGTCAGTATGTTGTTGACATAAATAGTAATATAACAGGAATGTGCAAAAGAATGTTCAAAAAAGTTGTACAGGGTATTTAAATAGCAGCATATGAGGTAGAAAAAATTATGAATAGCTTATTGATATCGTGATATTTATATGGAGTCAAGTGATGTTATGACACAGAGTTAGAGTTTAGGAGCCTGATGGCCTAGGGGAAGAAGCTCCTCCTAAGTCTCTCAGTTTTTGCCATCAGGCTACGGAAGCGCTTACCAGATGGAAGCAAAGTGAATAGTCGGTTACCAGGGTGATTAGAGTCCTTGATGATTTTGACAGCTCTACTTTTGCAGCGTTTGAGGTAGATGTCCTGCAGAGAGGGGAGAGCAGACCCTGAGATGCGCTCAGCTAAGCGCACAACTCTCTGTAGTGCTTTGCAGTCCTGATTTGAGCTGTTTCCATACCACACTGAGATGCACTGAGTCAATACACTTTCTATGGTCCCTGAATAGAAAGTTTTCAGGATTGCTGGTGAGACCCTGAATTTCCTCAGCTGTCGCAGATGGTACAGTCTTTGCCTGGCTTTCTTAACTTAGCTACTCACCCTCTCCACAGGGGTCCTACTGGTCATAAGAGGAGTGTAGGGCTGCTGCTGTCTCTTCCTAAAGTCCATGACCAGCTCTTTAGTTTTGCTCACATTCAGAGAGAGACAGTTGTCCTGGCACCATGATGTGAGTCTCTCTACCTCATCCAAGTACGCGGTCTCATCGTTGTTGGAGATGAGGCCCAGAACCACAGTATCATCAGCGAATTTGATAATGGATGTGGAGCTGTGAGAGGATGCGCAGTCATGCGTGTAGAGATAGTAGAGCAGGGGACTCAGGACACAGCCCTGTGGGGCTCCTACGTTCAGGGTGATGGAGTTTGATGTGAACTGGCCAACTTTCACCACTTGAGGTCTGCCGGTGAGGAAGTCTTGAATCCAGTCACAGAGTGAGGAGTTTAGGCCGAGGTCTGTGAGTTTAGAAGCCAGCTTGATGGGGACTATAGTGTTGAAATCTGAGCTATAGTCAATGAATAGCAGCCTTACATAATTCCCATTGTTGCTGTCCAAGTGTGTGAGGGAAGAGTGGAGGACGTGAGAGATGGCATCGTCCGTAGATCTGTTTGGGTGATAGGCAAACTGAAGAGGGTCCAAAGTATCAGGGATGGAGGAGCAGATGTGGCTCTTTACAAGTCTCTCAAAAACCTTCATGACTATAGATGTGAGGGCAACTGGGTGATAGTCATTCAGGCAAGAGGGTTTATTGTTCTTAGGCACAGGGATTATTAGGGTTTTTTTTAAATGAGGTGGGAACCACGGAGGTAGCAAGGGACTCATTAAAGATAGACGTGAACAAAACAGTGAGCTGATCGGCGCAGGACCTCAGAACACGGCCGGTTATCCCATCAGGTCCGGCTGTTTTCCTGACGTTCACTTTCTTTAGCGCCCTCCGAACCTCATCCTCTGACACGGTGATTACAGGATCATCGCTGCTCTGCCTGCTGCTTCCTGACGCGCTGGATGGCAGAGGCTGCCGCCGTTGCAATCGAAGCGGCCGAAGAAGGTGTTTAACTCGTAGGCCAGCAACGGATCTGCTCTCACCTCCGCGGAGGATTCGTTTCCGAAGGCACAGATGGTCCTCAGTCCCTGCCACATCCGTCGAGAGTCATTGAGCTGGAAATGAGACTCAATTCTCTCTCTGTATCTGTGTTTAGCGGCTCTTACTGCGCGTCGGAGAGCATAGAACGATGATTTGTACTCGCTCATATTCCTGGTCAGAAGAGCCTCATTGTAAACGGCAGTGCGTGTGTTAACCGCAGCACGGATTGTACTGTCCACCCACGGTTTCTGGTTGGAGAATGTCCTTATCGTTATTGTTTCTGTAGCTTGCTCGGTTAGCATGTTTACAAAGCTTAATGCTACATCCGTGAACTCGCTGACGTCAGAAGAACTCGTCCGGAACATGTCCCAGTCGACGTCATCAAGAGCCGCCTGCAGCATAGCCTCTGAGTGGGAGGACCAGCACGTCACTACATTCTGCACCGGGGGATCCTGAACGAGCCTTTGTTTGTATTCCGGTGTGAGAAAAATGGCGGCATGGTCCGATTTGCCAAAAGCCGGAAGTGAGCGGGCTTTGTAGGCATTCTTGAACTGAGTGTAGCAATGATCCAGTGTGTTTGGTCCTCCAGTTGGACAGGATACATGTTGGTGAAAGTTCGGCATGACCCGTCTGAGGTTAGCTTTGTTAAAGTCCCCCGCGATGATAAAGGCAGCGTCAGGATGTTTGTTAATGTAGCCGCTGAGTACATCGTGAAGTTTAGACAAAGCCAAGTCGGAGTCCGCCTGTAGTGGAATGTACACAGCAGTAACAATGATCGATGAAAACTGCCGGGGCAGATAAAATGGGCAGCAAATAATGGAAAGATGTTCCAGACGAGGCGAGCAGGAACGCGACAGAATGGAGATATTCCTGGGATCACACCATTTCTTGTTAATCATGAAACACACTCCTCCACCCCTGGATTTACCGGCCTCTGCTGTTCTGTCCGTCCGAACAGAGAAGTTATCACTTGGCATTACAGCAGTGTCCGGGACCATGGGCGAAAGCCACGTTTCTGACAAACAAAGGATGTTACAGTCCCTTATGTCCCGTTGGAAACTAATCCTGGCTCTAAGATCGTCCATCTTATTCTCCAAGGATTGGACATTTGTGGGCAGAATGCTCGGAAGAGGAGGACTGTGAGCCCTTTTCCTGAGTCTATCTCGAATCCCAGCGCGTTTCCCGCGGTGTTTCTTGATCCTTCGCCTCGGGGCGTTATTGTTCATCTCTGCGTCCTGAAGAATATCCAGAGGCTATGCTGGATTCCTGGATAAAGTGTCCTGAAACAGGTTGGTGTAGCGGTTTCCAATATCCAAAAGTGTTTCTTTGTTATAGGTGATCAGTGCCAACGTGAAATGTGTAAAAAGAGAAAGTAAAACTAAGTAAAAAAAGTAGATAAAAACAATCTTAGCGGAGCGACCTGGACGGCGTCCGAACAAACTTTGTTAGTACCATTACCTTAATGAAATTTTACTTAAGTACAAGTAAAAGTATCAGTCAAAATATCTACTAAAGTAAAAGTAAAAAGTAGCTTATTTAAAATTTACTCAGAGTAAAAATTACTTAGTTACTTTTTAACAGTGGGAGGGATGCAAAACTGGGATAGGCCAAGGGTGTCAAACTCAGTTCCTGGAGGGTCACAGCCTTACAACAGTATATATATAACCCTAATTAAACACATCTGATCCAGCTGGATCAGATGTGGGGGAGAGAGGGGTTGCAGGAGGTGTGAATGGTGTTTTTTCAAACCTGCAGTAGAATTCATTCAGATCGTCTGCCAGTTGTTGATTCTCCACAGTGCTGGGGGATGGTGTCTTGTAATTGGTGATGTCTTTCAGACCTTTCCACACTGACGCCATGTCACTGGAAGAGAATTGGATCCTGAACTTATCGGAATAATTCCTCTTTGCCACTCTGATCTCCTTTTCCAGTGTGTATTTGGCCTGTTTATACAAGACTCTGTTCCCATTCTTGTAAGTATCTTCTTTGGCCTGATGGAGCTGTCTGAGTTTAGCAGTGAACCATGGTTTGTTGTTGTTATAAGTTAGATGAGTCCTGGTAGGAATGCATATATCCTCACAGAAACTGATATAAGATGTTACAGTCTCTGTGTGCTCGTCCAGATCGTTTGCAGCAGTTTCAAAAACACTCCAATCAGTAAGGTCGAGACAGGCTTGTAAAACCCGCTCTGTCTCATTAGTCCATCTCTTTACAGTCCTTAATACAGGCTTAACTGATTTCAGTTTCTGCCTGTAGGTCGGAATAAAATGAACCAAACAGTGATCAGAGAGTCCTAAAGCTGCCCGTGGGACAGAGTGATATGCGTCCTTTATAGTTGTGTAACAGTGATCCAGTATATTACTGTCTCTCAGGCACCTGCCCCTTTTCCCCTTGATGCCCAAAGTGCCCTTTTGTCAAGGCAATTTATTTTTTATTTTTTTTGTAATTAAACGCCCTTTTGTGAAGGCCTGGCCAATCTAACTATTAGTAAAATTAATTAATAATGGTTTAGTAAATTAAATTATCCACATGATGACAGTTCACTTGACCATTTTAATCCGGGATGATTCCTCACGTTCAGACACCTTTAGGATGCCTTCAATAACGTCCGCGGCTGCCAGTAAGTGGAGTTCTCAGCGGAGCGGTATGCTTGTAAACTTATTGAATTATTATTATTTTACAAGAACGGTGTGAAGAGATCATGCACAGTTGTTGTTTATATTGCTGTGTGTAGCCTGTGGAAGCAAGGTTAGCTGCAGCAAGGGGCTACAATATTTTTGTTCAATGTTTTCCTAATGACAATTTTATGATTGGTTTATAAAGGCTACTACGAACACCCTTTTCCCATTTTTATCACAGAATAATTCAGGAAATATATTGTATAGTTTCTATACTAAATGATATGTCAATCAGTACTGCATTTTTCATATAGTTTATTGAAAAACACACATAAACCATATATTTTCGCAATCGTGTGTTTATTGTCTTCATGTTTCATCAGTAAAAATGTTTCTGCTTTTTATTCAGCTCAGCTACAGGGGTAGCTGTGTGAGTTTGTCCATATTAGGAATTTCCTGCACGTCATAAGTTTCTGCAAGAGAGCGCCCTCTGGCTTCGAGTATGAATGAAACATGCACTGCACCAGAGTGTTCAGCTCTCCTGATATTCATATCTTCTCATTTTGGATACAAATAAAATGTCAGGTCATGTCTCTTTTAATTTAAATCTAGAAAACTCTATGTGAAAACACCTGCTCGAGCTCAAATATAGTGCGGGGGACGAATTTACATTTTATTAAAAATGTAGCTAAAGTAGTTCTACATACAGCAATAAAAACAAAGGTGCTTGTTCTCTTTCGTTCTTGCTGTTTAATTGGGAAAAGTTTAAAGTGCATTGAGGTGTCTTGTCTTTTTTATGTTATCTGACTAAAAACTATTCATACTTTGAATTATTATTAATACAGTATTTATTTAAAAAACGTAGAGTGCCTTAAAAATAATCATCACAACACTGGTAAAACAGGCTTATACTGATTTTAACTTCTCACGAAAACTTTCCGCCTAATTCATAACACGTGCGTAAGCACATGAGCTTGTTCTTAAACTCGTTCTTCTGTTAGTGAATTTGGAGTCTTCTAAAAGAGCGCCCGAGTGCTCGAGGTTAGTGATTAGCATAATACACGCCCAAACCAGCTCCATATAAGGGCTTTCCTCAAAGCGGCACTCGTCCAGAGAAAGACAATTATGGCACAGAAACAAAAGACGAAGAAAAAGAACTTTAACGATAATGAACGTGAGGTTTTGCTGTCGGAGGTGGAAGCCAGGGAAAAAAATGTGCTATTTAAAAGTGACTGAACAGCCATTCGTCACTCTCAGCAAACATATCTGTGCGCTCTCTAAAGATGAGTACGCGCCGCATTGTCTTCAAGCAGTACCAAGTGTGCCATGCCTCCAAACACAAGGTGAGACACAATATTCACCGTTTATATAAGGATAGATCAGGTGATTTGTTGTTTGGACCTCAAATTATATATATGTATATGTATATATATATTTATATAATTGGACCTCTAATTATACTTTATTATCAATTTTAATGTCTAGTTACTTTTCACCCACCCTGTAAATAACATATCTAATTATATGTAGGGTTCTTTATACATGCTTATAAGGCCCCGGGCGTACATGATTATTGTGTACGTGTGGTATAAGTTGTTCCTGAATTTTTGCGTACATTTAGAATAAATTTTAGTACGAAAGTTTTCGATGAATGATGATTTATTCGTGAAAACGCACATTTCACGCAAAATTTGTGCGTACGCATGTTTAGTGAATGAGACCCAATGCCCTTCCCCAAGGCTAGTGGAATAGGTTGTATTGGGCCCACTTCTCTGAACCTAGAGGTGTCTGGGTCATAAGCCACAATTCAAGCATCGGCCTGGGGCTGGTGGCCCCAATCACCCCCTCTCTCCCAAACGTTAAGCATTCACTCACAGGCTGTTAATAATAACCTCACTTGTGAAAAGAAATTGGAGTCACATGATGAATGTCTCTTGACTGAAACGTTTCATAAAAACGAATATGAGGCCTCAACTCGCATCATAACCACAAGCTACTAGCACTTGTCTTTGGAGCCAGTGACAGAGACAGATTAAGAAAATCTGTGCTGAGCCCGGTGTGTGGCCAAACCAGAGGGTCAAATCGAAGCCCTAAAAAAACCACAGTGTGAGATATTAATCAACGAGAGCCATGTTTCCTCCCTGCTAAAACGAACAGCAGGTTCCCTTTCCCTCGCCATGGTCTCTTTTAATGCGGGGACCGGCCGGGGCCCAAACATCCTGACGGAGAGAGGCTTTACTCTTATCAGGCAGGAAACACTGCTTCTCCGCCACATCCTCTTTACAAGAAACACGACTCAACCGTTCCCAAAAAACGCAGGAAAACCAAGCCAGACTCCAGGATTTGTCAAACGCCCGCCACCGCCTCCCTCTTTCCCCCACTTCAAATTCCTTTTATCAAAAAAGAGGAGGAATTTGAAAAGAGAGGGAGGGAGAGAGACAGAGGGAGAAAAATAAAAAACGATGAACGTGTAAAACAGTTGACGGGACGAGGTGTATTTATTTATTTCGCAGAGATTATGAAAGTCTGCATCAGCAAGATAGGACAGGCAGCAGAGGGGGGCGAAGGTAGGGTAGGAGGGGAGTTCCAGCGCTCTGCTTAAGACACGCACCCAGAATAAGACGAGGGGAAACAAAAGGCCTGTGGAGATGGAGGCGGGGAGAAAAACAGCAGAGCCTGTTTTACACTAATCCTCTGATCCGCGGAGGAGTGAAACTGAGTGCATAATGGGTGTTGCTGATAGAAAACTGGGAACGTAGGGTGGAAACCGCCAGTTTCCAGGGCTATGGTTATGGCGACGGCCCGCCACGCACAACAGGTCAGCTTCTTTAAGGGACCTCAAACGGTAACAATGAGTACTAAAATAAATGCGTGGAAAAAAACTCAACAAATATTGAAAAATAAATTAATAAATAAAAGTTTAGTTGTCAATATTTCTAGGAAATAACTGAAACATTTATAGTTTATATGCTCACTAATGATAAAAATATAATATTATGAAAAATTAAAAAAGCAAAAAATTTAACTTCCATAAAGCTATTTATATATGAATCATAAAAATAAACTTATAGCTTCCAATAAAGCAGTTTATATACGTACTACTTACTACTACAGTGAGCAAAAACATCTTTCAGTTATTACAAAATCAAGAGTCTTTTCATCTGTATTTATTTTGTTTTTATTTAGCGGTATCTAATTCAGATGGGACCTCAGAACATTCACTTTTAATATTTCACAAAATGAAGAGCATCTGCAAGATTTACAGACAGAATCACTGTGCTGTACTTATATGGGCATAAACAATGCAATTTATCATGAAATCGTATGAAAGTCCTCATCATTGAAATCGGCCAAACAATACTGAGCTACGTTCTTCCGCTCGACATCTGTGTGGACATCAAAAATGAGAATACTAAATGTTTGAACTCAAAATTTTATTTGAATTAAATTAATATGGAAAACCTAAACTGGCACACAATAGTATTCATTATATTATTCTTTTAACTGAGTATACATATCAATTTTTGAAATGAATGTAAAGGGAAAAGAAAGAGCAGAATTTCCTTCAAAATTATGTCCTATAAAGGAAGAGACCAGCCTCACTTAAATAATTTTTGAGGTAAAACAATTGAGGTTTGAAAAAAAAAATCTAATGAATATATCTGGACTGAAAAAAAGCAATACAATAAGCTTTAATGCAAAGCAATTCGATATATAAATAAGCTTTATAGCATATGTACATGCTTTTGTGGCAAGATATGAGAGCATTTTCTATGTTTGTCCATTTTTTTCTTTTACTTCCGTTCTTCTTTTGGAAACAAAGATGGGAATGAACTTCAGTTTTTTTTTATCTATGCATCCCTGAGGTGTCCTTTGACTTCCTGGAGCTTCTCTTTTCCGCTCCCTCCACGGCCTTCCTTTCACCTGCCAGTCATATTTCTGACCCTTGTCGAGCCCACAGTCTCTGTCTGTGACAATTGTCTCTGTTTTGGTGTTTATGAAATGCTGTAGTTGTTGTAATAGGCTGCCGTGGCATCGGCCAATACGGAGATGAGACTGGTTTCCGTAGCGCTGCTGGAGCAAACGGAAGCTGGCGTTACCTGGATGTGTCCCATGACTGTCATCCCGCCCTGTTCGGGGTGATAACTAGTGGAATTTAGGTACTGGTCGAACTCATCTCGGTCTACCTCACCCAGCAATTCAGCCTGGCTCAGCTGGTCCAGACCCTCCAGGTGCCCCTGCTCTGGAGGGGGAGAAAGCTGGCCCAGGTGCCCCTGGTGCCCATGATGGATCTGAATCTGTGGGAACGAAGGGCTGTAATAGGACAACGGAGGAGCTGTGATAAGGGTCGCCCCACTTCCCTGGTGGGACATCGGGATGTGGCCCAAATGTGAGCTCCCACAGTGCAAAGGTACCTGCTGGGAGTAATCGGGATGGTAGGGAGGTGGACTGCTCATGTGCACCGGGGTAGGACGCCTGTCATCTGGGCAAGAGGTGGAGGATGAGCAGGAGCTGGTGGAGACTGAGCTGGAGGACGAGTAGTAGGACTGGTGTTCGTGATCCATGGCATCCAGAGGCGACATTTCAGGTGGCGTGGGCAAGCCGTACGGGTACGTATCGAAGCTGCTGTTGGAACTGGTGGGATCTCTGAAGACCCTGACGCCAGGTAG
This sequence comes from Barbus barbus, assembly GCF_936440315.1. Taxonomy (NCBI): domain Eukaryota; kingdom Metazoa; phylum Chordata; class Actinopteri; order Cypriniformes; family Cyprinidae; genus Barbus; species Barbus barbus. Next base: position 13,505,205 of record NC_136742.1, on the reverse strand, counting down.
AGCTGCGCTGGGAGAACCGAAGCCACCACTGCCACTCACACCGCTCTCATCGTCTTTATCGCGGGGGTGACAGCAGCCTCGGGGGTCCGAGAGGGAGTTTTGGTCGGGGCCGAGGGTGGTCAGGAGGAAGCTGGGGTCCACGCGTTTACAGATGCGCTTCAACTGCTTCTTCCTACGGGGACGGTATTTATAATTGGGGTAGTCCTGCATGTGCTGCACCCTCAGCCGCTCCGCTTCCTCCACGTACGGTCTCTTCTGCGGCGGAGTTAAAGCTTTCCATGACTTTCCTGTTGGACAGAAAAAAACAGGAACATGAGACTTAATACTGTATTTTTAAAGGATCCATTTGGAGTTTTTCCAGTTAGTACCTGTTCCCTTCACAATGAGATTAGCACCAACACAGAAATTAAATGGTTTATTAGTTTACAAACTGTTAGTTTGTCTGCTTCTGTATTGTGCAGCAAACAAAACTAGATTAAATAATGTCTGCATAAGCATTTTTTGTATATTTTAACAGAAATAATACAGATAAATAATCAACAACTAGTACAATTGTTATAAAAATGTATTTTTGAAGATTGTTTTAAAGCGTTTTAAAGGTACATTATTTGTACCTTGGCATTAATTTTATAATGTTTGAATTCTAATAATGGCAGTAATTATACTGAGTTTACAATTTTTAGCTTTTGAAACCACTTGAAAGTATTTTCAAAAATTAGAACAGCAGAGAAAAAAATACATAATTTCTTATAAATGCCAATTACTGTTAATACAGGCCTGCAAATTTAGCACAGCTAAAATAATGCATAGCAGTAAATAAAACTGATAAAAAATTATACACGCATACAAATTATTTCAGAACTTCTTAATTCATTATCCTGTGAAGTTGTACACTTTTCTTTCAGTTATTTCTTATACAAAACCAAAGATAAGACTGATTTAAATTAATAAATTTGAAATGGTTTCTATTATTATTTATGTTTTTATTATTTTTAAATATTTAAATTTATTTTTTATTTGATATAAACTCAGATTTGTATAATATGTATGATTGAATAAAAAGCCCCCCACACGTGTGAAATGATAAATGTGCGCTTTTGATCTAAATACAAATAAATACAATTTAAAGATGTGTCTCATCTCACCGACTCAGATTTATTTCAGTTTTGTTTCAGTTCAGGTTCGTTTCGAAAAGATTCACGCTCTCTGTGATCTTTATGTTTCTCAGGTTTTAAAAAACACAAAACATTATTTATTTTCATTTGTGTCTACAATTAGTTTAGAAGAAATTAAACATCCCACGTTCTGCATTCAATGCATAAAACAAAACAACTGTTTAACAAAAGATGAACTCTCGTAAAACTTGCCAAGTAGCTACATGAATAACAATCTCCTACTTTAATAATAATAATAATGAATATGAGCTGTTAATAATAATGATTTATACACAAATAGTAGCACAATGTCTTACCCAGCATCTTGCTTAGCTCCGCGTTGTGGAGATCGGGGTTCTGCACTGCGAGTCTCTTGCGCTCATCTTTGGCCCACACCATGAAGGCGTTCATGGGTCTCCTGATGCGCGGCTCCGACACCTTGTCCGCAGGAGCTCTGTGGGAGGTGTGTCCGTCAGGTACGTCCGCATTTCCCACAGAGCACTCAAAGCTCTCCGGCCAGGACGAATACGCGCTTATCAGAGCAGCCATGTGCGCTCTCAAAACTTCAGCTTCCCTTCTTCTCAAACTGTGTTTCTCAGGCGCGAATGTGACCAAGAGTTTTTCTTTTGTTTTTGAATTTAAAGCAAAGTAAAAGCGCAATCAGAGATGACTTCGACTGAGCAGCTGGTGGTTGAAGAGCACTGTGAGAGAGATGACTCCCCTCTGAAGCTGTGATTAACTGTTTCCTCCGGCATTGGGAAGCGCTTTATATGTGAGGAGCAGCTTCCAGCACAGGCCCACGGGAGGATCTCAGCTCCTCCTTGACTGCAACCTGAGACCAACGACAGAAAAAAAAACTGAGGTGACAAAAATATTTCAACAGCTTTACTACTAAATCACGTCATTAAGCTGCTGGTTGGGTTTGTTTTCATGCCACTTTATTTTGACGGAGCAATGGTTTTCAGTCAGTCTAGACATTTTCTATATGACAATTATTCAATAAACAATTAATGGAAGTTAATATTTATTAAAAGTTCAAACTTAAAGGTGTATATAGCTACATTTCACAAGAGTTTGGTTGGATCGGTTCTTCAACTGTTCTTTCAGCACCTCAAGTTTAGCAAAGCAGTTCTTGAGTTGTTTATAGGATTCTTTGGAGATTCAAAAAGGTCTTGAAGTCATATTACAAGTTCATAAAATCAGAGTATTGGTTTGATTCTTCAAAGCACCAGTACATATACTGTTATATACTGTAGTGTTTTTTTTGTTGTTGTTGTTGTTGTTGTTGTTGTTTTTTTAAAGAACTAGAAAATGAGAAAAGGTTCTTCAGATGTATCAAATTTAAGAAAAAAAAATCTATTTTTGTTCTATTTGGAACGTTCAGGTCTATAGTGTAGTTCAGCATTCTGTGATATCTGAATGTTTGTCGTCTTGATCCACAATTATATTATCATGACATTAAATTATTAAAACTTCTCATTATGAGGTCAACATCTCAATTTTTGAATGTCAAAACGAAAACCAATCCCTTCAGCCGAAGTTGTCATGAAAATAAAGGAATCTATTAAAAATATAAGAAAAACTGTTATTTAACCATTAATTCACAAGATGCCAGTTATATTGTGTTTTTGGTTAAAGGGTGTTATTATAGGCGCAACATGCATCAAAAATAGCAATCAGAAGCCAGGACCGGGATTATCCATTTTATGAATTTTGATTTAAAATTTGGATGCCTGTAATGAACAATGATGCCAGGCATGGAAAGAGTGTGAGTGGGGTTAGTTGGCATATAGATATAAAATTAGAATAATTAACAATTAATTCATGTTGGGTTTGGTTGGCAAAGAAGTGCAACATAAATTTAGTTACATTTAAAAAATACATTCTATAAAGAATGTTTTTACCTGAGCACTTGAAGCAAATTAAAGGAGATATTCATCAAATTATGAAAAGTGTGGTAACCAACAGTTTTCACTTTGCTACTGGAAAAACAATAACAGATTCTTCATAAAATTATGTAATCAATTGTGCATAACATTTTAAATATAGCAAAGGTGTTGAAATGTTGCTTTAAATGGAATGATATATATTTAGATGGGTCCGCCAGTATATGCGTCCACGTTTCAGCAGAATTCATGACGCAGTTTACACTCATTATTCATTTTCACTTGAGGAAACTGTTATTTAACTTCCATCAGACATGAGACAGAACTTTCCCCATACAGGTTCTACACCACTCACTCCTCAAAACCGGTTGTTCTGCGCAATGATTCACATGTCAGACAGTTCAGATCCTCCCTTATACTTCAGGTGCTCCACACCGACATGAGGGCTGCTGTATGTAACTCCTATTGTCATGATCAGACGATGGAGTTCCTGTTGACAGCTGTATCGGTGGTTCATGAAAACTGCAGCAAAGACAGGAAGAGTTCAGTTTAGAATAAACCAATGATCTACTCAAGAGAATCTAAACTGAGAAACTGGTGTTTCAAAAAACAAAAAGTATCATTTTATGACTGACCTTCGAATTTCTTCCTGTAAGGTTCAAAGGAATGGTTGGTTCCAGTGCAGTGAACAAGCAGAGGACGAACACCATTAAAATGAGGGATTCATTCACTGAAGGAACAGGAAGAGGAGTTTGATGCCCCAGATTGCAAAAACATTACGACAGAAAATGACACTTCCTGCTCTCCTCGTCCTACCTGCATGTTTGGGTGTGACAAACTGGACGTGTAAACTGTGTTTACTCATTTGTGCCATAAACATCTTTCTGGTTCTGCATTTTGAGGCATGATTTGATTGGAATTGCAGACGTACCTGCTGCTTTGTTGAGTTTATCTGTGTTGAAGCAAACACCTACTGAAACGTTTTAGCTATAAGGAGAAATGCTTTATTTTTGTCACATGACCAAACATTTATAAAGGGCCCATGATGCACACCTGCCTGATTGGGATGCACAAGTCTATTTTATATCAAAGCAAACTTACACTGTAAAAAATCCAACTCGAAAAAGGTTCAAATTACTGTTTTTGTTTTGTTGGCTCAGCAAATTTCTATGGAAAAGTCAGTAAAACGATGTTTAATACATTTATTCAACCTAAACCAAGTTTCTTTCCATAAACTTAAAAAGTTTAGTTTTGTGAACAAGGTTTTGCAAGTTCATCCAAAAACATTTGGCCAACTTATTAAGTTAAGTTAGGAACTGCCCTCCCACTAGCAAATACTAATGCCATTTGTTTATGGGACATTGAAGAAAAATGGTTGTTTGGTTATTTTTTTTAATAACTTCATTGTGCCAAATGTAATAGTGTTAATAATAGCAATATATATATATATATATATATATATATATATATATATATATATATATATATATATATATAATATATTTTTTTTATTGAGTCTGGCAATAAAGTATTAGTGAATAATATTATTACTAAATTAAATCATGCCCACTGTATAAATTATAATATATTGTATAGTATATTGTGCACAGCAGTATATTGTGAACTCAGGAAATTATGCTGCCTTCACGTGCTATTGTAATTTAAGTGAGGCAGCATTAAATTGGCGGAGGAAGACTTTTACTGTGAAGTTCGTTAGAGGGCGCCGCATAATACCCTCAAAGACAGAACAGAACACAATTAGCCTAATTAGGAGTTTTTTTTTTATTGAAATGTTACATTTGAATAATACATACATTTAAAAATAATTAGCAGCATGTTTTACGATAAAAATGATCTTTTCCAATCGGGCCAAACCACGCCCCTCAGTACGTGACCTTTGCACAACCTTGATGTGAGTCAACGTCAACGTTCACTTTTTAATGCGGGAGAAATAACTTGAGAAGACAAGGCGTGTTCATCAAGCGGGCGGAGAAAAATCTTTATTAAAGACAAGGCAGCACGTGGCGATAATAATCCAGAGGAATATATATGGTGAGTGATTTTATTTTGTTTTTGTTGTACTTTACTTCTGAATTAGTTGATATTAGTTCGTTAGAAAAATAGAAACACCACTAGCAGCTAACTTTACTTTGTAAGTTATAAACATTACTGAATTAAGTTCTATTTTTGTAATATTTTGTAATATTAAGTTCTATTTTTGTAATATTTTTGAAGTCGTGCACATTCTGTTGACTTCAGCTATATTAGGCTAGTTACATGGTTCTCCATCTGCTAATAATGTTACAGTACTGAAGGGCAGCTAAGAATTCTGATTAATTGCTACAACAGTAGTAAGTTAGATTAATTAATAACGTTCTGAAGAGATAATGATTTTAAAAAATCTCTGTGCAGCAGTTGTCACACTAAAAAATTAAAAGCATAAGTATAAATTCATTGTCTATTTCATTGTTCATTCATTTATTTGCGTTTTATGAAACTGATCATTCACTTTGTGTTCTTTTTTTCTCAGATCTACCCTTGAGAGCAAACTTCATGCAGTGTAGATATTGTAAATACAATAGTGCCAGTCAAAATCTGCTGCTGAGACACTACAGGCTAAAGCACTGGCGACAAGGCCGATGTGAACCATTGTTGTGCCTGTACCCTGAGTGTGTCTGCTCTTTCAAAACACCAGGTGGGTTGAAAACTCATTTATATAGGGTCCACACAAATTCTGATAAAACAACAGTACAAGCTACATTTAAATGTGACCTATGCGATCATCACAATGTTTGTACTGAAAAAAACTTGCATCTGGGTACACATCTGAATAGGAATGAGACAGTGCAATGCCCATTTTTGCACTGTAATTTTAAAACTAATGTCTATGTAACGTTTCATAGCCACAAGTGCAAACATCACCAAAAATGCAAAATAAGTGATTATAGTTCATCAGTTGTAACTGTCGATCGCACAGACTCTGATAATTGGTTAGATTCTGCTTCAGAATGCTTTGAGGATACATTGCATGATATACATGTAGAAGCTGCTGATGTTGAAGATATTGACAAAATTCTTGAAGTTAGCTTCTTTGTTCCTTTGTATGCAGACAGAACTATGTGTATCTAGAAGTGCTACACAGCACATTTTTTCAAAGTCTGAATGAAATACTATACCTGTCTAAACCATCCACAGAAATGTTGTTTCAAACCTGTATGAATTTCTTTCTTCTGCTGAACAGAAAGGGAGATATTTAGAAGAATGTCAGTAACCAGACAGTTTTTGGTACCATTGACTTCCATAGTATATATTTTTTTCCTACTATGGAAGTCAATGGTATCAAAAACTGTCTAGTTACTGACATTCTTTTAAATATCTTCCTTTCTGTTCAGCAGAAGAAAGAAATTCATACAGGTTTGAAACATGAGGGTGAGTATAATGACAGAATTTTCATTTTAAAGTGGAGTATCCCAAGTCTAAGTTAAAGTCTCTTTAAACGATCTTTAAGGATTCATGCAGAAGTAAATCATAATTAAAATTATTTATCTCCCTCTAGACAACAGACATCCTATCACACAGACACGCTACAGCTTTACGGGGTCTCCCCTTGTACCTCAGGGAGCACGATGCAATATCAAAGACTTGTCTGGTAAGTTTTTAGCTTTTGTTCATGTCATATTTTCATTGATCACTGTTATTTTATGAAATGTGTGGTTATATTTAATAAAGGTGCTGACAGTTTCCATGTGGCTTGTTTTCACCAAGTATTTACATCAGGTTAACACGTACTGTGCCTGTGGCAAGCAGTACGAGGCTGAGAGCCGTGAGAATGGTGCAAGGCCGGTGGCGTGATTGATAAGGCAATTCACCTGCGTGCAGCACCGGTTTCGATTGTCTCACAGAAGAGCTTTGGATTGATAAAAGGAGGAGCGACGACAGTGAAGGATAAAGGCTTGGACTATTTACATTATGTTTTGATTATGTTTGAGCGACAGTCCTCTGTGGGGAGCTGCCGCTTTTACTTTAGTTTTGTGTTTATTTATTATTAAAGTTGTGAACATTTGCCGGGTTCCTGCCTCCTCCTTCCTGGGGTTCAGCTCCAACACAGTTAAAGGATCAGGGAAGGAGAAGTCAGAAACCAGCGATCGTTCAAACGGAACTTTGATCATATAAAATAAATACAAAATAAAATTGAAACAGCAGCCCCTCACGGACGACAGCAACACACATAAATAAAACATACCAAAAATAGTCCAGGCCTGGTCTTCACTCGTCTTGCATTGTTGTCGCTGATCCTTTTAGTCATCCGGGCCTCTTTTGTGAGTCACGAGGCAGGGTGCGTTTTTTCCCATGGTTCTTATCCTTGTCCTGCTTGTCACAGTGCCATGTTTTTTTTTTGCTAGAGTTTGAGCTTTGATTTATTTTTTTATTTATACATATGCACAACAATTTTTCATGAAATTTATATAATTCTTAGGACAGTGATTTGGAGGAGACCTACACAAGAGGAGTGAAACTGTGCATCTTTGAAGTCATGGAGGACGATATCTCACAGACAACAAAGACATGTCTAAACTTCGGCATCATTCTGGAGGAAACTGTGGTCATGCAGGACCTACCTGACTTTCCTTCTGCTTTCATGGTACTCTTTGGACTTCTCTATGCACTGAACATTGAGTATTCAAAAGGACTAAAATACACATTTGAGGCAGTGCAGAACATCTTTGTGGGATTGGGTGAAAAGTGCACCAACAGAGTTCAGTCCCTGAAGAATAAGCTACTTACTGTATAATTTGAAAAGTATTTGTAAAGTTTGTTTCTCATGTGCATTGGCAGTGTTTTGTAAAACAGTTTTACTGTATTGCAGTATTTCAATTTGCAGTGTTGCAAATTACACTTACCAACCAACTTTTGCCTCCAACAAAAATAAATGTTTTGTTAACATTGACTCACTGTTTTCAGTTTTTGACTTGGGCAATGTTATTGTAGTTTCCAGTCGTAACGTATTATTACTTAGTACCAATTTCCAATAGTATTTTTTTGTTCACTCAACTTCAGACATTGAGTTCTACAGACCAAAAATTTTAAATAGGCGCAACTTAAAAAGGTTTGTTAAAAAATAGTTGCACCTCTCCACAAAACTAACAATCTTAAGTTGACCCAATTAAATATTTTTTGTATGACTGACAAATTAATTTTAGTCAGTATAACTGTTATTTACAAAAGTTGAGTGAACAAAAAAAAGCAGAAGGAAATTGGTACTAAGATTTTTTTTGTTGTACTGGCTTAAAATTTTTTACAGTGTATGCATAAATATATGTATGTATTTTTTTAATGTTTTTGAAAGAGCAATATTGTGATATATTACAATTTAAAATAACTTTTCTATTTGAATATATTTTAAAATGTAATTTATTCTTGTGATGGTAAAGCTTAATTTTCGGCATCATTCTTTTTTAATTATGTTAATATACTATGATTCTTTTTTTTTTTTAGCAATGAATCATTAAATGAAGCATTCTCTTAAAATGGAAGTCATGTGGTAAAGTGTGTCAGATACTTCAGGGTAAGAACTATTTCCTGATAAATTTATAAACGATGCACAAAAAAAGTGAATTTTTAGCTTAATAAGGGTTAATATTTTCTGCTGTCAGTTTAAGGTAAATACTTCAGTGGATTCAATTAATTGAAATATTCTCAGCTATGGCTGTTACCTATAAATTTAAATTGAGATCAAATAGAATATTATCTGTAAATAACAAGGACAAGATCACACATATCATAACATAAATGCAGCAAACATTTGAAAATAAATGAGCCATGCATTTTAACAGTCTATTCTGATGTATTTACCATTTCAAGATTTGGAGTTGATATTCTTCACATTTTTGTCCCATCTAAAATACAAGATACATTCGAAAACACTATTAATTCATACAAAACTCCTAAATTAGTTAATAGAATAAAATATTATGAAATATAATAAATGTCAGATGAATTCATAAATCGGCAGGTCTGACCTCTGTTGAAATATCAGGGGTATTTCTGACCGTGCCTATTATGTGGGGCAAGTTATGTTACTGGACCACTTTGTTTTAATGTAAGGCTATTTTAATATATTTTAAATCTCATTTTTTTCATCCCTAGAGGACAACATAAGCAAAATGTGACACATCTTCCCCCGCTCCCCACCGATTTAAGGCTCTGACAAAATAATCTGCCCTTTAATTTTTTCTTCTCTAAGAAACGATTAAAACCATCTCCATCTTCTCATCCCACCCCTTTTGACAAGCACCTCAAAAGGGATTCTGGACATGGACCGTGGGAATAGGTAGGATGTAGCTCCATTATTTAATCATCAAAAACGGGTTTACCGATGCTTTTAGATTTACCTCAGAAGCAGATGCCATTTATAGCGGCAGTCATGACATATAAACAAACTAAGCCGTTGCTGTGTGGCAGATTCAACAATTATTGTTCTGAGTAACATAAGCTGTCCGTTTCCTTTTCCCTCTTTTTGCTCCATACGCCCACTTAGACTCCAAACAAGACGATCTTGTTGGGGTTTCTGCTCTCCTCTCAAAATGTCGTATTCTTGAAAATGTTCCTCTCTTTAATAAACTCACGACAAAGTTGAACAAAGTGCACGAGAACGTCAGTTCCATTGGATTTGATTAATCTAGTTAAACAGGACATCCTTTGGTATTGCAGATTTCAAGAGGATCAATATTGACCGTGTGACAAGGTCATTAGGATTTTAAACAAGCATCGTATTTGCTGCCAGTTACTCTGCACCAGCTCGAGACTTCAGTCATATATACTTAACATACATTGGATATCATTATGAAAAGACCTCAAAGCCACACATTAGCATGACAAAGAAAAGCATGGGTCATGCCGAGCAGTGTTCTATTAATCAAGCGCTTAAAAAAAGCAAAAATGTGTTTGTTTAGCGTCATAATTAAGGATAATTAAATTGAAGTCCCATGATCCATGTCCCAAAACCGTCTATTTGTATAAATCATACTGACAGTAAACACTGCTGACATGTTGGGCTGGTCAATTTATTTCTGAGAAGACAAAGACAAATCTGGCCAAAGGGCAGTTACTGAAATAGGCTACTGAACACAAAATAGTTTTTATCCTATAAACTAATTATGCAAATGAATATTTCATCACTTAAGTCACTCTTCAGTCATCATTTGTTGTATATTTTAAAGGGAACAATATGAGTGACCGGGCAGACACCTTTACACAATTTGTAGCCTGCAATATTCACAGAGCTGGTTTGTCAACATTGCAAGTAAAGATTGTGATAAATGATGTTTTAGTGCAATGAAGAATGAAGTGACTGTCACAAATTTCACAATACACGTCGGACACAATAACAGAGTTATTTTAAACGCAGTACCATGACTGGAAAAGTTTTACAAGGATGTGGCAAAATAATGAGACGAGACCTTTGTTTTGAATATTAGTCATTTCCAATCATTTCAGTCAACAAGGGTTTGAAAGAGTGCATGTGAGCACAGTTTAATAATCAATGCCATACTCCGTACTGTAAAAATAATCAAACCAAAAAAGAAAATTAGCTATTTGCTGTAGATGAGTTTATTTCTTCATCAGACCAGATTTGGAGAAATGTAGCATTACATCACTTGCTCACCAATGGATCCTCTGCAGTGACTGGGTGCCGTCAGATTAAGAGTCCAAACAGCTGATAAAAACATCAAGATATTCCACAACAGAACTCCGGCCCATCAATTACTATTTTGTGAAGTGAAAAGCTCGGTTTATAATAAATCCATCATTAAGATGTTTTAACTTCAAACCATTATTTCTGCCTAAAATACATAGGCCCGGTTTCACAGACAGGGTTTAGACTAAACCAGGATTAGGCCATTGTTCAATTAGGACATTTAATTTTTATAAATGTGCCTTAGAAAAAAACATTACTGTACTGGTGTGCATCTAAAGACAAAACAATGGCACTGATATGTTTTAAGAGGAGTCAGTGCAAGTTTATTTCAGTTGAAACAGCTCAGACTTACATTTTAGACTAGGACTAGGCTTAAGCCTTGTTTGTGAAACCGGGGCATTAACACAGATTTAACCAAGCATTCTTCCACCTTGGACTATATAAAAACACTTTAAATATAATATTAAATATTATTATATTATATTAAATATTAAAAATAAATATATATTAAATAACTTCTATAGCATTTGGAACATTAACAAATCTGCTTCTGATTTATGGTATTTCATTGCTCATTATGAAAAATTAAAATTATATCCTTTTCGCAACACTCAGGACAACACTATTTTCTCTCTATATTTTAGATATATTGTATAAATTCTGTATACACGCATGCTAACAGACATAACTATGGCATTTTACTTCCTGGAAACCTGACAACAAAGAACACCACATCAACCACACATACAATTTAGATGTTTTTAATGTCTTTTTCATAGTTTAAATATGGAGATACAAACCAATTCTAAATGTAAATTCTCAATATTAAAATCACGATGGTATCAAAAAGACAAGAGTTGAGAGAAGTCAATTGTTAAAAAAAAAAAAATAATCACTTTTTCTGTTTTTTCGTGTTCTTTTTGGACACCACTTCCTCAGTCACTCCTTCCTCTTCATCATGTTCTCTCTTTTTCTTTTTCTTTTTCTTTTTATCTGAAACTTTACAGTCCATAATCTCAATTTCTATTGTTTTAGGTTCATCTGAACAAACCTCTAGAGATGTTTTTTTGTCCTTCTTCCTCTTTCCTGTGGTGGGAGCGTCTTCTTCAGTGATGCCATCCGTTACTGCAGGGGCACTGCACACTTCAGTCCCATCCTCATCCCGCTCCTCTCGTTTCCTCTTGTTCTTTTTCTTCTTTTTCTGTGAGTGATTTGGCTCTTCAACACTCTCTCCTGTTACTGAGGTCAGTGCATTTTCCTCTACGCCATCTCGATCACTCTCCCTGTCTTTTTTCTTCTTTTTCTTCTTTTTGGACTGTTCCATATCACTGGTGTTTGGGGAGTCCTCCATGGAGGCAGATGTAGCCAATGGAGAAGGTGCATTGCTGCTGACCTCAGATGAAGATGCGGCTGGGTCTCGTCCTGCCTGAGTCTTCTTCATCTGGGCCATCCGCTGGGCGAAGTACTCTTGCATGGTCAGTGTGCTGGTCACTGTGTTTGATTGTGTCTCTGGGTTGGGATTAGTAACTGTGTCTTTGTCCTCTTCGCTCTCTTCCTGAGAGTCAGGTCCACTGCTTCCCTAAATGAAAGATATAGATAAATTTAACAACAATATAAAAAGTCAAATGGCATGAAAGAAAAACTCAATACAAAATTTATTGGTTAGTTATTTGATGATGATGATGATGATGATGATGATGGAAAGCTTAATTATACAATTTATACATTTTATTTTTAATAAAACAAAAACAAATATTATTCTTGTTATTGTGATTACAGTATATTTTCTAGTAATTTACTAAAATATAAAATATGCAATCAAATAAAATATAAAAACTGTATACAGTATAACAATAACCATACCAAACGTACAATTAATAATAATAATAAAATGTATTATACAGTGCACTATAAAATTCAAAATCAATTAATTTATTGGTTTATTTGATGATAATTTTAATTATCATTCTATATCTATATTACTTTTTATAAAAACAAAAATTACACACGTGGTCAGAATTGTTGGTACCCTTGGTAAATATGATCAAGGCGGCTGTGAAAATAAATCTGCATCGTTAATTCTTTTGATCTTTTATTTAAAAATAAATAAAAATCACAAAAAAACTAAAGCTTTCATTGGAGAATAAGAATTTAAAATGGGGGGAAATCTCATTATGAAATGTTTTTTCTCAAATAAATGTTGGACAATTACTGGTGCCCCTAGAAATTCTTATGAGTAAAATATATCTGAAATATATTCCCATTCATCTTCACAATTTTGAGCACACCAGCGTGATTACAAATGTGAAATTATCCACCCATGGCTTCCTGTTTCACAGAAATATAAATAGGAGGGAAAACAAAAAGGCCAAATTCCAAATTAATCATCCATCACAATGAGAAAAACCAAAGAATATATTTCTGATGTGCAGCAAAAGATAACTTATCTACACAAATTAGGAAGTGGCTTTAAGAAAAGAGCTAGAGCAGTGAAAATTCTTATTTTCCTCCATCAGGGCAATAATTAAGAATTTCCAATCAACATAAAATGTTATGAATCTGCCTGGAAGAGGACGTGTGTCTATATCGTCCTAATGCATGGTGAGGAAGAGAGTTTGAGTGGCTAAAGACTCTCCAAGGACCACAGCTGGAGAATTGCAGAAAAAGGTTGAGTTTCGGGGTCAGAAAACATTGAATAAAATAAAAACAGCACCTACATCACATGTTGATTGGGAGGGCTTCAAGGAAGGAAAAAAAGATAAATAAATAGAAAATAAAATTAAAAAAAACAAACTCCAGCATATTCAGTTATCAGACACGACTGGAACTTCAAATGGGACTGGCTTCTATGGTCATATGTAACTAAAAATTTAGCTTTTTAGCAGCAAACACTCAAGATGGGTTTGGTGAACACAGGGATAAAAAGTACCCCATGTGTACAATGAAACATACTGCTGTACTTTTGATGTTGTGGGCCTATATTTCTGCTGGAGTTCCTGGACAAAAAATGAATAAGTGACTGATTCTGTTAGAAATCTTATAATGGCCATGTTTGGATCTTCCAACCGTACAATAATCCAAACACAAACCTCAAAAACAACACAAAAATGGGTCACTGAGCACAAAACTAAGCTTCTGCTGGCCATTCCAGTCCTCTGACCTGAACCCTGTAGAAAATGAGTGAGGTGAACTGAAGAGAAGCACCAACATGGAGCTGGGAATCTAAAGGGTCTGGAGTGATTCTGGATGAAGGAATGCTCTCTGATCTCTTGTCAGGTGTTCTCTAACCTCATCAGGCATTATAGGAGAAAATTTAGAGCTGTTAAACTGACAAATGGAGGTTTCAAAAAGTATTGAATAAAAGGGCGCCGTTAATTGTGTCCAATGTGTATTAGAGAAAAACATTTTTCATAATTATATTTCACCCCATTTTAAATTCTTATTATCCAATGAAAGGCTAGATTTTTGTGAATTTTTTAAATAAAAGATCAAAAGGATCAACAATGCTGATTTATTTCCACAGCCTTCTTTGATCACATTTACCAAGGATACCAACAATTCTGACCACGTGTGTATATTACTAAACAAATTATACACTATCTTTAATTTTTTAAAGGGATAGTTCACCCAAAAATTAAAATTCTGTCATTAATTACTCACCCTCATGTCGTTCAAAACCCGTAAGACCTTTGTTCATCTTCAGAACACAAATTAAGATATTTTCCATTAAATCCGAGAGCTCTCTGACCCTCCCATAGACAGCAAGAATCCTTGATGAACGGAGGTCTTACGAGTTTGGACGACATGAGGGTAAAATAATAATAATGACATAATAATGAGTAAATAATGACAATTTGCATTTTTGGGTGAACTAACCCTTTAATACAAAATTACTAAAGGGTTAAATATATAATAAAATCTAAAAACTTAAAATAATTATAATAATTAATTTACAATAATAATAATAGTTCATTATTATAAATATTAAAAAAATGTATAATAAAATAATATAATTTATACACACATTATCTTCATTATCAAGTGATAATACAGTATAATACTTTATAATACAAACCATTAACAAATTGTATAACACAACAATATTAGTATTACATCACATTATTATTATTATTATTATAATAATAATGTACTTTTGTTGCAGTTATATTATTGTTATTATAATAATTATCATCATCTTATCATCACAAAGACTACAGTAGACAAAGAACTCAACGTGCAAGTGGAACAAACTGATCAAATAATCACTTCCAGCAGTGAAACAGAGTCCTGTCTGTTAGGAATGACAGGACAACCCCTCAATTCATTTAAAGAAGCTTGATGCACACACCCCTACGTATGCGTGTCATTAAATGCTTAAACTGGTGTCAATCAACTTCCAGTCATGCTGAGACTTGTCCCAAGTATCTAGTGACATCACTGAACTTCATCTGAACTATCTGCTAAGAGACATATACAAAACACTCTTAGTTTAAATTTAAAAAAAATGTCTGAAGAGAAAACATTTATTGTTCTCTATCTGTCAAGAATCTGATTCTGTTCATGTCTTAATATATTTTTACGCTGTGTTGTATAATATTCCCTACCATGTATATATAAAGAGGAAACGGATTCAAAAGGGGGTGTTATCTACAAGTCACTGTGTAAATGACTGGATTAAACAACTGATTCCTGAAAAACTTGCCTGATGAGTGAGAGTCAGTGCCTGCATTGGCCAAACTAAGACAGTGATTATAAGCATTAAGAGAAAGAACAAACTTTCTTGTATAGCATACAGCTTAATCATAACAGGCCAAACTGTAGCACGACACAGTGACTATGTTGAAAGACCACAGAGGAACACTTTAGATTAAACTGTCGTCCTCCAACACTTTGTCACGGTGACTCTCTCTCCCATTCGTCTTCATTTTGCTAATGGCCTCCTCAATGCATAATGATTTGCAGTGAAGAATACCCGCTCTGAAGCCAGCGCTAAACCAAGCCGGTGCTCTACATTACGCCAGAGACGCCGGTGAAAACGGCATTTTTCAAAAGATGTATGGAGGGACTGGACAAAAAAAAAAAAAAACAGATTGCAAAGGTTTTGTACAGCCAAGAAACAACAAAATACATGTGACTACTTACAATGCTGAAGAGCATAAAGCATTCTGTATATAAACTGTGACAAACAGCTGAACTTAAACATTATGATAAAATATTTTGACAAAACATTTTTGTTAGTAGTATTAGCACTATTGTTATATTGTGATATATATTATTATAATAATAGTAAAGTAGCGATGTAACCGTAGTAGTGATCAGTCTTATTCTGTATTGTGATGTATCTGAGTAAAACAGAATATTGAAAAAAATAATAATAATAATACAGTGGTGTGAAAAAGTGTTGGCCCCCTTCCTGTTTTTTTATTTTTTTTCATGTTTGTCACACTTTAATGTTTCAGATCAAACAAATTTAAATATTAATCAAAGATAACACAAGTAAACACAACATGCAGTTTTTAAATGAAGGGTTTTTTATGAAGGGAAAACAAAATCCAAACCCACATGGCCCTGTGTGAAAAAGTGTTTGACTCCACCATAAGAAAGAGACGGGGCAAAAATGGCCTGCGTGGCAGAGTTCCACGACGAAAACCGCTGCTGAGCAAAAAGAACATAAAGGCTCGTCTCAGTTTTGCCAGAAAACATCTTTATGATCCCCAAGACTTTTTGGAAAATACTCTGTGGGCTGACGAGACAAAAGTTGAACTGGGGCTGTTTTGCTGCTTCAGGACCTGGAAGACTTGCTGTGATAAATGGAACCATGAATTCAGCTGTCTACCAAAAAATCCTGAAGGACAATGTCCGGCCATCTGTTCATGACCTCAAGCTGAAGCGAACTTGGGTTCTGCAGCAGGACAATGATCCAAAACACACCAGCAAATCCACCTCTGAATGGCTGAAGAAAAACAAAATGAAGACTTTGGAGTGGCCTAGTCAAAGTCCTGACCTGAATCCTATTGAGATGCTGTGGCATGACCTTAAAAAGGCGGCTTATGCTCGAAAGCCCTCCAATGTGGCTGAATTACAACAATTCTGCCAAGATGAGTGGGCCAAAATTCCTTCACAGCGCTGTAACAGACTCATTGCAAGTTATCGCAAACGCTTGATTGCAGTTGGTGCTGCTAAGGGTGGGCCAACCTGTTATTAGGTTTAGGGGGCAAGCACTTTTTCACACAGGGCCACGTGGGTTTGGATTTTGTTTTCCCTTCATAATAAAAACACTTCATTCAAAAACTGCATGTTGTGTTTACTTGTGTTATCTTTGATTAATATTTAAATTTGTTTGATGATCTGAAACATTAAAGTGTGACAAACATGCAAAAAAAATTAAAATCAGGAAGGGGGCCAACAATTTTTCACACCACTGTAGTAGGGTGGGGCTTGGATATATTCACCAGTTGTTGATTGGATAGAGGAAAATGCAAGATTGTGGTCAATTGTTAGAAATGGGCGGGTTTAAGTGAGCTAAATGATTGGAGAAGTTCTGCATACATCACCAAAGAGAAGCAATAAAAAAAAATTCAACATGCAAGGATGAACCATTCTATGATTTTTCATTTTTTCATGCAGACTTTAAAAATGATTTGTTATTTTCCTCCACATTTTTAAATGATTAGAGATAATAGAGGGAAGAAAGGAAATCAATGGGCGAGAGAGGGAACAACAACTAAATGATTGGCAACGAATGGGAAAGAAAATGCCAAAAGCAATTAAAAAAAACGAATTGTTCACATTTTAATTAAAAGTTTGTAATATTGTATTATTACTAGTGCTGTCAAATTATTAATCTTATCCAAAATAAAAGTTTTTGTTCATATAATACATGTGTGTACTGTGTAGATTTAATATGTATATATAAATACACACATATACATCTATTTATATTAAAATATTTACATGGATATATTTATATCCATATATCATTTATATTTTACACAAATAAATATAACAATTTTCTTAAATATGTACATGCATGTGTGTGTGTATCAGGGCTCTGAACCGGTTCAAGGAACGAAAACGAAAACAAATTCAATTTTGACTGGAACAGAACCGGAAACAGAAACAAAATCTAATTTTATAGTTCCGAACAGAATCGAAAATTTTAAATGGCCAATAACCGGTTAATAACGTTATTTTATCGTTCCATTTCATGTTTGAAATTTGCTGTCAACCAATCGGGAATTCAAGTAGTACAGACTATGCAAATGTGATGCTGACACATCCAGCGAGTGAAATGCCCGCCCGTGCTCAGCTGTGAACTCTAGTCGCAATGGCAATGAATTCTGCTACCATCTGTTTTAATGGGAGGTAGCAAAATCTGACAGGGTAGCACAAATCGTCAGAACACCGGCGTTAGAGTTTATCCAACGACAGTGTAAGATGGATTCAACAGATCTTATGCACCTGCGGCGCTTCTGTGAACGGAGAAAACACAAAACTATAGGCTTACATAAAGGAGTATATGCCTATACACTAACTATATTTCACGTAAATCATTGACAGATTAACAAAACGAAAGAAAAAAAAATATGCTGAGTTAGGCCTACGGTTCATTATGACGCATTCCAACGTTCTCGGAAAGGAAAACGAGACGCAGAAAGTGGTTCTCTTTATTTTGCAAAAGCTTTACAGTTTTATTTTACAGTTTTATTTGTTTTGCAATAGCTTGACAGTTTTGAATGATGTCTTGCATATGCAAACATGAGGCACATATGCAAACTGTTGTAATTCCTACACCGTTCACCTGATTTGGATGTAAATCAAATTAAAGCTGATAGTCTGCAGTTAAAGCACATCTTGTTTGTTTAATTTGAAATCCATTGTGGTGGTGTATAGAGCCAAAAATGTTAGAATTGTGTCGATGTCCCAATATTTATGGACCTGACTGTATATACACTAGGGATGCAACAATACAGTTAGCCTACGGTTCAATACATACCTCGGTTTTTTTAACACGGTTTTCGGTTCGGTTCGGTTCTGATGGCTTGACACATAAGTGTTTTTTTTGTTATTCTATGCTTAGGCAATAGGAACAGTAAGAGGTTAAGGAGAAAAAAATAAAAACGATTTATTGCAATACTCCTTTATTTTACTTAAAAGCCAAGAAAAGTACACTAGTTCCTAGTGTATTGTATAATAAAAAAAAAAATAACACTGAAATCTTAGAGCTGCTGGTAGCCCATGTACAAACTGGGGAACACATAAATTCCTACATTTTGAAAATAAACATACATGAAGTTAATAAACATAAATTGACCATTTCAAATAAACATTTGTACTTCAGTAAACATAAATAAACCATCTTAATTAAACTTAACAGTTGGAAGTATTTCCGTTTGAGTAGGCTATACGTGTAAAACAATGCTTGCACACAATCATTTTTTTGTTCACCGTTTTTTCTTCCTCCGCATTATACTCAACGGCAAAACCGACATGTCTCGACATCGCGGATTTGAAAGACGCCGGCGCTTCCTCGTACTGTTGCCTCACTTCACCGCTGCTCGCCATGTTAAAGTGTGGAATGATGGTTAAGCGCCCCCTAACTTTAGAGAATAGTGATTGAATATTTACTCGCGGGAAGGAGTTTCCTCATCTCAGCTCGTAGACTTACAGGCACACACAAACAGTCAATTCGGAGAGAAATAAAACGCACATAAATTATTTAAACGTAAAACCGAAAAAACCGCAATTCACAAGCGCGTATTGAACCGTGGATGTCGTACCGAACGGTTCAATATTATATTGAGAATTGTGGCATCCCTAATATACACGTAATAAATATATACAGCACACACACATATATTATGTAAACAAACTTTTATTTTGGATGTGATTAATCACGATTAATTGTTTGACCGCACTAATTGTTACTTTATTTTATTAGAAATCTTAATACCATGTTGAACTAAAAAAAACTGATTTTACCTTGAGGGGTACAGTAGCTTGTCACTGGGGCAATACCCTCAAAGGGACATCTTAACCCTAAAAGATTTGCAGTAGTGAAAAGGAAACCCTTAAAAGGAACCCTGGGTATTAATACTTGTATGGCTTAATATAATATAAATGATGTCTCGTTTTATACATATTTTGGACTATGGGTGGCACCATTATAGTGCATTCTGCATCTATGATGTCAAATGGTTGCAGTGAGTGAGCTACTGCTGCTACCTGTAGCTATTTTTACCGCAACACAACTCAGAATACACAATTCGGAAAATAAAATACTGACATAATGCTACATTGCATAGCTTTTGTTTGTAATTCAGTCGAAGGGCATCAAGAGAAGCGATGCAAGTCTTCACAGCTTTCGTAGCCAAAGGTTGCAGTTTCGAGTCTCAGTAGTGGCAGGAATTGCAGGTGTGGGGAGTGAATGTACAGTGCTCTCTTCCATCTTCCCCCAATTGCTCCCTGGGCACCACAGCAAAAATGGCTGCCCACTGCTCCGGGTGCATGCGTGTTCACTACTCACTGCTGTGTGTGAACTTGGATGGGTTAAATGCAGAGCATCAAGTCCAAATATGGGTTACCACGTCACCTTGAATATTTTTATTTCTGACTGTGGTCACCATGACTCGAAAGCTAAATTTGCTCACTCTCATGTTGTTCCAAAACTATACGACTGACTTTCTTTCATGTAACACAAATGAGAGTAATTTAAACAATGTTGGAAACTAAATGGGTTCAGGTCCTATTGATTTTGACAGTATGGACAAACAACACTATGGTAAGTCAATGGCACCCAAAACAGTTTGGTCAACATTTGGTCCAACATTCTTCAAAACACTTTTTGCGTCCAGCAGAAAAATTAAATGGAATGACATGAGCATGTGTAAATGATATGAACATGAGTAACTGATGACAGATTTTTCAGTTTTGGATCTCTTTGAGAACCACTGTTCTAGATCAGCGGTTCCCAACCCTGGTCCAGTGGACAGTTTTATCTGAAACTCCCATTTCAGGACAAGCCTATTGGTTCATTCTTTAATGAGTTGATGGTAGACCAGGACCAGAGTTGGTAACTACTGTTCTAGATGGTCATGGTGACTACAAGTTGCTGCCACAGGTCCCTCAAAAGTTGGACGTCGCCCAGAGGAAGAGTGAAGAACAGCAGATGTAGGCTCATTAAAACAGAAGTCTCACTTTTCCCTCCAAATACAAGGAAATCTATATTTCTGGTTTGGAGGGGGACCGAAAGAGGTCTTCAGAGGAGATGTGGCTGACAGCATGTAGCAGGGACTTAGAGAAACGACTGGGGGGCATTTTGGAGCACACTGTGAAATTACTCTCTGGAGAGAAATAACGAGGAGAAGAGGAAGAGAAAATGGAGCGAGTGGGGAAATCCTCTTCATTGGAGAGGTGGTGATAGTGTGTGTGTGTGTGGTGCGACGTCTCACTGCCTGGGGACCTCCATTAGGCTTATCTCTCTAATGTGCCGAGAGAAGTGCTGCTGGTAGCATTCCCTCAACAGTGCTGAGCACGGATTGGGTTATACCACACACGTACAAGCACATACGTGCACACACACACAAACAAACAAGCGAGCAGGAAGGCTGACACGGAGATAACGCAAGTCCAGGTTTCATGACTGTGCTTAGACATCCTAATGAGGGTGTAAACAACAAAAATGGCCCCCGAATGTTCTCAGACGCTCTCTGGCTTCTTCTGCCTCCACATTCCCCTCGTTCTTTCTCTGCTCCTGGTAGATGGGAGGCCCCAGGAAGAGGATGCGTTCCCTGAACTGTGTGCAGTGTTCAGATAAGGCCCTTGCAGCAGGAGCTATGGGCTCTTTCCTGCTCCGCTCTCCCCAGGCATGGGTGGCTGGAGGGTGGGGGCGGCTCAGCAGCGGGGCTGGACTTGGAGGGGGGTGTCAGGACATTCAAAAGGCAGTGATGAGGAAACCGAAGAACAAGACATCGCCGCTGACGCCAACACATTGCAGCACAGTCCGAAGCAGCCAGGGACGGTGGAAAAAATAAAACGTTGTTGAAATGTGTTCACGAACCAAAAAAAAAATAAAAATCGTGACAACACTCTTGAATTTGCTGCTGAAAACTGCAACTAATTTGTCCCACTCTGTGCTATGTCAGAGAGTCCCTAATTTATAATACAAAAGAAATATTCCTTCCTGCATAGAGACACGGCGCTCTGACTACGCTAGTTTAGCACTGCACATGCTGCGTCAGCAATGAGAACTTCTAGTGTCCAGGGATTAAAGACTGCAATATGGTACAATAACACTGTGCTATATATAAAGTTATGATTATTTCGAGTACCGATATTTCGCAATACTTTTACAATAATCCCAGCTGTGGATGTTAAACAGTCAAAAATAAATGTATAGATACATTAATACAGTGGGCATGCAGAACAAGCAAGGTAAAGGTAAGTTCAAAATTTGTTAGTAGTGTGCTACAATCTTAATAAATAAATAATATCGATTTGTTTTTTTTATATTTATTTAAAAAAAAAGTCATTTTGTATTAAAGTGTGCTTTGGTGTCTCTTGCTATGATTGTACCTTGCAAACCAGACTTTCTATTTACTATTTCTCCAATTATGATCCCTGTTTTGCTAATTTGTATATTTAATTTAAATTAAAAAGAAAAAAAATTACTTTTAAAAACTAAAAATTATGGCTGATTGAATGAATAACTTATTTAGCTCTCAGTGCATCATCAACTGTAGAACATTTCCAGAGATTAAAGAGTGCAATTTGGTGCAATTATACTGTGCCATATATAAAAGTTATGATTATTTCAAATTATATATATTTTATACTTAATACTACTAAACACTTTATACAGTGGCCACACAGTACAAAAAAATGTTAATCGTGTGTTATCATCATAAAAAATATATAAAATATTAAATACATATAAAAAATGAAAAAAATATTTAAGAAAAAGACGTTTGTATTGTCGTTTAATGTTTGTATTGCTTTGCTTTGATTGTATCTTGCAAACTAAACTCGACTTTATGAAAAAAAATGTTTAGCTAACCAATTTTTAAAAGGATTTAAAAAAAAAATAATAAAATGTACATAATGGTTCCTGACTAAATAAAATAGGAGATTTAAATCTTGGTGGGGCATCAATTACAGATAAGGGCATCGTAAGAGCTGATCAATCAATCTTCATTCGAGGAAAAAAAAAAAAATTCAAGACATCAACACTGTGTTTTTCTCTTCTTATCCAATTTTTGAGGATGGAAGCATTTGAAGATAATTTACTCCTTTGAGGGTTCCAAGTTAAACTATATTCTAAACAAAATAGATCCCAGCCCATTATGCTCACAGACCGATGGATAATATCGAGACAATATTGGGAAGAGGGCTGATTGTGCGAGTGTGTTCTCATTGTCCTGCCACTATTATAAATTTGGTGGTGGCCTGGGCTTATGGATCGGTACCCAGATTACCCAGCTGTCCCTCCCTGATGAGGAGAAAGGACCCGCCACGCCATCCTTCATACCGTTCATGTGGGCGGACAGCAAAACAGGTGGCACCCACGCAATACAGTGCTTTGCATGCTTTAATGAGCATTTTAACATGCATCATGATATAATACATTACACAAATGTAATGTAACAAAATAGAACAAAGCAAATAGTCTAATTACAAGCCATCCTTTGATTCATGTTTCTCAGGTACTTTAAATGTATGCTAAGCATAATGCTCTAAGCAATGAAGAAACAATGAAAATCATGTACTCAAAACTTGACAACTTCCTAGAACACATGCAAACAAACAAAAATAAAGGATGCATTCTAACATAGCAAAACATGGCTTTATTGCAATAGATCAAAAGTTATACAGATATGGAAACAAACAAGCACAGCTGCATATTATTTTTGTTGTTATTGTTATTAATAATAATTGACACCAAAATACATTTTTGTATGCACAGTGTATGTTAAAATGGTATAACTAAATAATTTACATTTTCTTCAATTATTATTATTATTATTATAATATATATATTTATTTATTTATTTTTTTTATTGTCTTGTATTAGTGATTTTTATTATTAATTATTATTACTATAAACCAATATTTAATAATAATAATAATAATAATAATAAACCGACAAAAAACAACAACATTCTTTTAGCTTGCATGGTTTGTTAAATTGGTAAAAAAAAAAAAAAATTAAGCTATTTTACTATTTTTATATAATTTATAACAATAATAATAGTAATTATTAACATTTTTATACCAATTTAACATACACCATGTAACCTTAAATAATGTCTTTAGTGTATATTTGTATTATTAGTAGTAGTAAATAAATAATTATCTATAATAATTACATGATCAATATTAATAATTAAACAATGAAACTAAATGAAAAAGAAAGAATAAAACAGGTCAAATGAAGGTGTAAGTGATGAAGAGGTATTTGAATAACAAGACCTAATGCAAACAGTAAGCCAGCGTGATGCAGACCTCTCCACCAACCCCAGACTTCATTACTTATCATAAGTAACAAATGGCGACAATGCGCTGCATAGGGCATCATCACTAAACTCGCTTGCTTTACATTGTAAAGTGCTTGCCTTTCAGTGCCCTCCAAGGAGCTGATGTGTCAGCCCCAAGATGGAGGACACACCATTTATTCTCTGCCCTGCGGTGATTTATTAGATTAAACTGACGGTGATTAAATGCAAGCCGAGGCCCACGAAAACAGCAGCGGTGGTGGCTCTCAGGAGCGTTAGGCTAAGCTTCCTCTGTTCGTACTGTAATCATCATGCCAGGGCAGCCCTGCCTGGGCCAACGACTGCAGAAGTTGGCCATTTCAGTTACCCTTTTTAGTTAAAGACGTTTTTATTTTCACACTAATTTGTACGTGTCAGTGCGTTGGCATAGGCGTAAAGCCAGTTGCCGGAGGGTATGTAGCAAGCAGTCATTTTGGTCCATTTCTTCATTATTCTGTAGCCCTGTCAACAGCGTAAGAGAGGCTGCGCTTTTGTTTGAGGCAATTACATGTTATCTGAGAATATATTAGAGCTCTCCCGCTCGAAAACAAACATGCCTTTGAACACTGGCGCACAGGCGTCGGTTACTGCATTAGTTGAGAAGTTAAACATGCTGGAGCGCATGGTTACAACGTGCCAGTGCGCACTGCTGTCTGCTCCTAAATGAGCACTTATCCTCTAATCATAATATGGCATTGGCTGATACAGGTTCTGTTTTTATACTAAAAGTAACTTCTCATTTTTATTATTAAGGTTTTGTAACCTTTTAATGAGAGGAGAAGAGAGTACAGGAAATTAAAGGGATAGAAAAATGAAATCTGGAGATTGAGAGCCAGATTTGAACTTGAAACAATGCTTATCACTAAGCCATGGCTCCAACATTCACTACCATTTCTGAAATACATTGATACTTTTATTTAGCAAGCATGCATTAAACTGATCAAAAGTGACAGCAAAGACACGAAAGACTTTATTTTCAAGTAAGTGCTGTTCATTTTTATATTCACGATAAGAAATGTTTCTTGAGCAGCAAATCAGCATATTAGAATGATTTCTGAAGGATCATGTGACACTGAAGACTGGAGTAATGATGCTGAAAATTCAGCTTTATAATTACATAATAAAATATATTACAATAGAAAATGTAAATAGAATTAAAAATATTTTTTTTATTACAATAATATTTTACAATAGTATTATATTTTTTCTCTATATTCTATTCAAATAGCCTTGGTGAGCATAAGAGACTTAAGAAAAAAAAAAAAAAGCTTACTAACCTCAAAATTGTAAATAGTTGTATAAGTTTAAAAAGCTTAATTTAATAAAATAAAATAAAAATGTTAAATGGAGAGTTTTATTTCTAAATTTGTGTAATATGTTAAATGTGGATTAAGCTCCACATCAGCCTGCTGGCATATTTGGAGCTCAACTTTTGCATCCTCAGCAGCATTTCAAGATTCAACTCCGCCCACCAGCCGACTCCCATGCGGCCAATGACATCACTGCCTCTCGCCACTTCAACGCTTCATCTGCCAAATGGCGCAGCCTCTTTTCCTCATTTGGTGAGGTGGCGGCATCAGGGGAACGGGTGAGTCAACTGGCCGCCGATCCTTCATGAGGACGGGCGTGGGCTGATTCAGAACAGCTACAGGTACCACCCTCCAGTCTGAGGGCTTTGTGTTGGAGCTGGCGTGGGAGTGGGAGAGGCCACAGGGGGTCACGCCAACCCCTGGAAACACAGCGAGAGGAGATGCCTGACTGCCTGACTGGAGCCATGGAGACAACCCCAGACACAAACTGTCTCAGCGCTTACTTTAATAAAAGAAAACCCAATTGATACAATTTGTAATATATATGCGACCCTGGACCACAAAACCAGTCATTAGTGTCAATTTTTCGAAATTGAGATTTCTACATCATCTGAAAGCTGAATAAATAAGCTTTCCATTGATGTATGGTTTGTTAAGATAGGGTAATATTTGGCTGAAATACAACTATTTGAAAATCTGTAATCTGAGGGTACAAAAAAAAAATTATCTAAATTCTGAGAAAATCGCCTTTAAAGTTGTCCAAATGAAGTTCTCAGCAATGCATACTACTGATCAAAAATTAAGTTTTGAAATATTTACGGTAGGAAATTCACTAAATATCTTCATGGAACATGATCTTTACTTAATATCCTAATGATTTGGCATGAAAGAAAAATGGATCATTTTGACCCATGCAAATGTATTTTTGGCTATTGCTACAAATATACCCCAGCGACCAGAGGTGGAAAGTAACGAATTACATTTACTCGCGTTACTGTAATTGAGTAGCTTTTTTGTGAACTCCTACTTTTTAAAGTAAATTTTAAAATCTGTAATTTTACTTTTACTTAAGTATATTTTGTTTGAAGTATTGTACTTAGCTACATTTTAAAACGCATTAATTACGGAGTAAAAAATAAATAAAATCGCACCCTGGAAACTGCTGCAGTAAATAATGGGCAGGAGAACAAACTGGTGCTAAAATCACTAAAAAGATGCAGACAGACAAGACAGGCGTTATGGTGCAGACCCAGCTGAAAACCAAACCCTGTCGTATTCTGCTGAAGTTGAACTCGAAGGAAATTAAGTGAACCCCTGGCCATGTTTATGCTCTATTATGCAATGTAAGTAGGGATGCAACGATACCATTTTTTCAGAACCGATCCGATCCTGAAAATTCTGAGTATCTGCCGATACCGATCCAATCCGATTCCAACGCAGTTTTTTTTAAATCGATGTAGAATTTCTATACTTCTGTGTGTCGGTGTGTGTTACTCTTTTTTGTGTTAAACACAATCTACTACATATAGATAACGTAATGTTAATGAAAAATATATATAATCATAATCTATGACAAAAATACTATTATAAACTTGGTTTAAAATACAGCAAAAGATACTCTAGAAAAGTCATGGGTGCACAATTTCATAAAACCTAGTGAAACATTTTTATTTACAAATAAAAGTGAATGAGTGTAGGACTAAATCTGGTGAAATTATACACATTGCTCTTTGAATTGTTGTAAAATACATTCATGAAAAAACAAGCAAATACATTTATATATAAATATATAGGCTACTATAAAATTCAAATATATTTCTTTTAAATCTATAGCACAGTAATGAAGGCAGTAGCATATGATAGATAGGACAGAACAAGAAAGACTGTTAATAATCATTCATTACGCAAAAGTATTATAGTATGTAATGCTCCAATATAGAGCAGCAGAAAGCGCTTATGCGCATCCCGTGCGCAGAATGATGCGCTTGAAGCGACACGGAGTCACAGCGCGCAGCCCTCTGAGTCCGCATAGAAACGTTCAAAGTACAAAGGGAAGAGATATTGATGCGTAGTGTATTAAATCTGTGCGTACGCTTATTAATCCTTTTCTTTTAACAGTTTTAAACCTCAGTAACTGTGCGCTCTTGAAGAGACTTTGACTGTAGTAACCGAACGCGACACTCAGTTTGATTGCTGAATGGAGGATGACAGACAGCCGCGGCGGAGAGAAGAGTTTACCTGAACTTGAATTTAAAGACTTAAATACTCATCTGTACCTCAGATTAAACTATGGAACCGCTTCAGAACACTTGAAATATAGTGCACGAAAACTTTATGGTGCTTTCTAATGTTTTTGTGCCTTTCGTGGGGCTTAACAATAACACAGAATAATATACGCACAATATCGGATTTGGATCGGTCTCGTCTGACCGATACCCGATCCGCAGAAAATGACCGTATCGGAGCCGATACCGATACTGAGTATCGGATCGGTGCATCCCTAAATGGAAGCTGTGTTTGCTTAGGAAGACCAAACTAGCAGCTTATAAAATCTCGACATCACCCCTTCGCAAGAATGTAGAAGGTAAATACTTGCATTGTTGCACTGGTGGTTAAAATGAAGCTTTGACAGTTTAGCAAAAGGTTCTGCACAAATTAGCCAAAAAGACAGTGGCGTAGGGCGTGCGATATATATCATCTGTGATAACACCGTAATTGTTGTTTTAACGATGTGCGCTTTGACATTATCAGTATGTAGCCAAAAACCAAACAAAACACTCCTACAGAGTGCAGTGAAGTCTAGTAGATTAGACGAGTGCGTCCGCATTTAGAGTGTGTTCTTTCACTGCGTGATTCAGTTTGTTAAAATGCATTTAGAATGATCACAAAATTGAAGATATAGGGGCAGAAAATGTATATAATTTCACATAGTAAATCAATATCACACGAAGAGTGCCGTTTTTCTCCAAATTACATATAGATTTTTATTTTATTTTTTTACAACATTTCAATAAACAAGAAGTTAATTAAGAGACTTGCGTTTTAGCCATATTGCCTGTTTTTGCTCTATTTTGACAACAGAAATAATCCCAAACACAGCCACAGCACTGTTTTGCGTCTCTGAGCAACATGACTGTTTCATTCCTGAATTAATCAACTGTTTAAATGATTCAGTTCAATCGCAATAACTCACTTATTAACAGTGACTTGGTGACACCTACTGGTGGTTTTAATTTTACATTTAAAGTATCTTTTAATTTATTTATTTTTTTAATTTCAAATGAGTATTCAACATTTTATGTCTTCTATATCAAACATTATTTCTGCATTTGTATCGGCAGGTTAAATGCATTCATGTCCTGTATTAAACGGTGTGTAAATGCATCTAAATGCCACTTCAGATGAAGCTTCTGTGTTTCCTCTGCATTGCAAAGATTAATTTTATTGATACTAATTTAAATTGCCTGGTAACAGCCCAAATGTCTTATTCTAAATAACTGATTCCTTTAATTAAAAACAACTAGTTTGAGATTTATAGGCCTATCCCAGGGGTGTCAAACTCAGTTCCTGGAGGGCCGCAGCCCTGCAGACATACCATGTAGTTTTCAAATAAGCCTAAATGATTAGACTAGCTGGATCAGATCTGTTTAATTGGGGTTATATCTATACGGTGTAGGGCTGGGGCACCCTTGGCCTATCCCATTTATGCGTCCCTTCCACTGTTAAAAAGTAACTAAGTAATTTTTAAATGAGCTACTTGGTACTTTTACTTGAGTAGATTTTTAGACTTGTACTTTTACTTGTACTTCAGTAAAATTTCATTAATGTAACGGTACTTTTACTTGAGTAAAATATTTTCGTACTCTTTCCACCTCTGCCAGCGACTTAAGACTGGTTTTGTGGTTCAGGGTCACATACATACATACATATATATATATAATAAAATATACAAGATAAAAGTTTGTTTACATAATATATGTGTGTGTGTGTATATTTATTATGTATATATAAATACACACACATGCATGTATATTTAAGAAAAATGTTGCGTTTATATATATTAAATATATTTATATATGATATAATTTATATGAATATAAATATATACACTTAAATAAGTAAATATTTTCAAAATATATGCTGTGTGCTGTGTGTGTGTCTTTATATATACATAATAGATATACACACATATGTTGTTAGACAGCACTAATATGTGTGTGTGTGTGTGTGTGTGTGTATGTATCTGCTTCATAAATTAAAATTTTCAGGTACAATAAAACAAATGCAATATTTTACAAACTAATTTATTCCTGTGATTGCAAAGCTGAATTTTCAGCATCATTACTCCTTCAGTGTCACATGATCCTTCAGAAATAACTAATATGCTGATTTGGTGCTTAAGAAACGTTAATTATTATTACTATTATTATTAATGTTGATAACAGTTGCTGATTGCTTTTGTTATATTACATTTGTATGTTATATAAACCTCATAAATGTCCTTACCGTTTCTTTAGATAAGACAGATTTTGTTTTTAATTTATCTTTATATTTATACATTTTTATCTTATTGACTCCATACTTGAACAGTAGTGTATATTGTAAAATTAGTTTTTAAGCAAGGGATTTCCAGCAACAGGTAGCAATGGATCTATTTTAGCCAAAATAAATGGCAAAGGCACAAATACGCATAAACATCAACAAATATCAATTTATCAATGCAATTTTCAAACTCTCCTCTATTGTTTGCAGCTTCAAACTGAAAATCTGGGACACAACAATATCGAAACAAAAACTTTGATGTGCAGATTATGCCGAATAGACTATATTTATTGAGCAATTTAAAGCACACCGACTCAATCAGACGATTGTCTGAAACGCATTCCACACACACAGATGGAGTTTCACGCGAAATATATAAGTGTAGGCCTTAGCAATCCACCATTGACGCAAAGAGCAGTGGTAAAAAATGACTAAGTTTCACTGATGTATGAAGCAGGAGGGAGTCCATTTATCAGCGGGCCCTCAGCGGTCGCCTGCTCGGGTTCCTCAAGTCACAGGCCGCGACGCTCCCCTTTTGACTGATTAATTAGCCAATCACAAGACATTTTTCACCAGCAGCAGGAGGGTTTATTTCAGCTAATGCTGGGGCCTCGCAAACCGAGCCACGTTCAAGCAAACTCGGCTCTTTCCTTTGGGCCTGCTGGAGTGGAGGGGGCTACGGAGGGGCCGAGGGAGATAAATCACACCCACTCCTCATGACTCTGTACACACTAGCCTACAGCCTAACTAAGGCCCCCGAGAAGAGAACGAGCCAACGAGACAGAAAGAGATGGGGAGGGAACGCAATAATGAGAAAGACATCAGGAATAAATACTGAAAGCTAAAAATACGAAAAAAGTGATCGAGTAAAGAAGACAGGTGTGAGAAAGGCACAAAAAAAAAACATAGAAATGCCAAAAGCGCTAGTCGTGAACCACTACCCATGCCTTTGAGATTTTCCCACATCGTTCAGAGCAGAAGGCAGTGATGGATAGCAGCACGGCCTCCAGACAGCGGTCAATGCCGTCTTTCCAACATGCTGGTTAGCAGTGGTTCTCAAACAGAGGGCCAGGGCCCACTAGGGGGCCTCAGCATCTTCCTGCTGCAGGATGGGCTAAAACAATTTAAAATAAGACAAAAGTTTGAAAATAAGCTAAAACAGCCAAAAATGAAGATGTAAGCTGGCACCGTATTTCTTATTTTAATTTGTTTCCTCAACTTTATGCATGAACTAGGATTCAAACTGTCTTTAAAAACCTAGACATATGAGGGAATTTTAAAGGTGTGAATAAGTCAAGGAAATTAATAAAATACTTAAATTATATAATTAATATAAAAAATTCTAGATATGTCAAGCTCTAAAATAATTTTACTAGGTAGAAATTGCTGTGAAATTGTTATGTGCGAGTTTAAAAAACTATAAAGTAGTGCTGTCAAATGATTAATTGCATCCAAAATAAAAGTTTTTGTTTATATTATATATGTGTGTGTGTGTACTGGTTATATTATGTATATATAAATACACACACATACAGTAACCTATATATTTTACACATTTATATTCATATATTATATATAAATAAATTTTATATATAAACATAATGTTTCTTAAATATATACATGCTTGTGTTTTTAATTATACATAATAAATATACACACATTATGTAAACAACTTTTATTTTGGATGCGATTAATCACGATTAATTGTTTGATAGCACTACTATAAAGTCATTCAAATCCATTAGTAATAGAGTAAGCATAAAGAATATTCAGTTATTGGAACTGGAATTTATATTGGACTTTATTTTAATTATCTTATTCATTATTTTAATATTATTCCTCCTTTCTGTAAAAAAAAAAAAAAAAAAAAAAGTATGAGTTGCTTTACAACAGAAGCACCAGAAATATCTTGTCTTTGAGAACAGAGGGCCTTAAATCAAATGGGTTGACAACCACCGTGTTTCACTATTGTTCATCCCAATATTTCAAACTCAGCGTGTGTTTTATGCAAGTAAAAAGGCAACAACTGGATTTTGACAAAGATGGAGAAGAAATTTAGTCACTTTCCATTTTTGTTGAACTTCCTCAGAAATGTGACTTTTACATCATCATGAGTTATGAAACAACTTAAGAATTCAAATCAGGACCATAGGGAACAAAAATCAATTTGTAACTTGAAAAAAAATAAAATACTACTACGACAACAAAATATAAACACCGCTCCATAACAGCTTCTTAAATCAAGGTAATGATACCAGCGGTGACTTGGAAAGGCCTCCCATGTGCATGCATGTGTGTGTCAGAAAACACTGTGACAAGAGATAAGGGACTGGCAGGAAGCTCTGAGGGAAAGGAGGAAAACCCCTGGTGCAAGAGGTGGGAGTGAGGGCAGCCAAGACACAGCAGCAGTGAGATCGGCACTTTGCATGAACACTAACTGAGCAATGAACTTAAAATCCAAAAGTGACACACTGATGACACAAAACTGGTCACAAAAACCTCTATGGAACAAATATATAATTGCCCTCCTTGCTCAGACTAAAGCATTTAAAGCATCAGCTCTTCTTGTTGCCCCGTCGTGAACCCAGGATGCATCTACAGTATGCACCTAGGTAAAAATCTTCCACTGGCCATATCGCCACACAAGCACACAATGCACACACAAACAACGCCCCCTCATTGGCTTCCTATGCAGGCTTAACTGCCCCTCGTTTACAGGGCTCGCCACCAGCCCTTCGCCACACGGCCTCCTGGGATACCATTGTGAGCCTGTTCAGATTGGTTTTCAATCCGGTCAATGAAGTCCCTCCAGAGCAAGACAATAACAAACTGCAACAAAACCATTAGCTGAAGAAAAAAAAAAAAAAAAAATATATATATATATATATATATAATACAGCACACTTCCAAATTCAGGCAAAGCATGAGCCGCTGCTATTGTGTTGCTTTCTCAGTAAGGAAGCAGTTTAGGGGGCTTCAGACCATATACATAAAATGTACTGCTACGTCACAAAGCACTGTCAACCAAGAGGAAAATGTAAAGAAAATTAAACTAGGATCTACGTGACAAACTTCATAATATGTAGACACGCATACAGCGACTGTCGAAATATAAATACAATGTTAATTAATAATAGGTTTTAAAGGCTGATGTGGATGTCTAGAAAAGAGGGTGGACAATAAGCAATACGTAAAAATAGCCAATATAACCAAAATGTAAAATCAGCGTATTTAATAACTTATGTATAAACAAAATATTTACATTTGAAAACAGAATTTTTTTTATGTTTTTGAAAGAAGTCTATTTTGCTCACCGAGGCTGCATGTAAAACAGTAATATTGTGAAACATTACAATTTAAAATATTTGTTTGAATATATTTTAAAATAATTTATTCCTGTGTTGCAAAGCTGAATTTTCAGCATCAATTCTCCAGTCTTCAGTGTCACATAATCCTTCAGAAATCATTCTAATATGCTGATTTGGTGCTCGAGAAACATTTGATTTATCATCATCATCAATGCTGAAAACAATTGTGTTAATATTTTTGTAGAAACATGTATTTTCAGGATTCTTTTTAATTAATAGAAAAGTTAATAAGATTAACAATTTATTTATGTTTTCCTATAAACAATAAATTACTGGGGAAACAAAAAAGCCTTTCATCTATTCAGTTTATTAAACATCCCATAAGCATGTTGCAAAAATGCTCAGCTCATTGTTGAGAAATTCCATATAGACTGGCACTTAGAAACTAGATCACTAAAAACCAAACAAACATTAATAATGAGGGCAATTTCCTGTTTTATGAGTTATACACCGAAGAATTAATTGATTTAAATTTCCTGTAAGGAATAACTATTTTTTTTACCAGCTTTTTTTTTATGTATTTTTAAATTAAAGACATTTTACATTCAATTCTGACTCATAATCCCCAATTGATATTGTTATAATATTTGACATTGAAAATGGACACATCAACTGGCCTTCTTTCATTTATTCACTCACTCGATTTAAGAAAATACCAAAATAACCAGCCATTTTTATGCTGCATGCGAATCAACATATAACACAACACCGTCTTTTCACAGCAGCCAAAAAACGAGGCACGCACCGAGTGTCATGACAACAGCAAAGCAGCTCTGATGCGGCATTTCATTTACGAGCCAAAGCTTAAAACCTAAGCTTACCTAAAACTATTCTTCTGCTGCCACGCAAGCACCGGTATTTCCTTATGGAAATACAAATCTCACTAAGAACAAAACCCCAAAACTGCAGTATAGTATTTACATCTCATCAAAAAAAAAAAAAGATGGGTCTGCTCACAAAATAATAGGTGTAGAAATAAATTACAATGCCAAATACAGACGCAACATGGGCTGGCAGAGCCGCCATCAAACTGAATCCAAACTAGCCATGTAAACCAAAAACTCCACTAAATAATCCCCTCAAACCAACTTCTCCAAACCAAGTTTCCAGGGTTTGAAGGGATCATCAGTAATTCTGTTTTTTACTTCCATCACAGCCTCCTGTAACTGGGAGATGATGGGGAAATGCGGTTTGATCGTGCCCACTAGCACATCATCAGAAATACACTACCTGATTTGACCACAGAGGTGGCTGACAGGACTAGGGGTGAAAGAGGAGAGAGAGGGTGCAAATCCGTTAAGGGGATTTAAGCAGGATCCCCGCCTACAGTGACTCGTGTGTGGATTCAGACGGCACGCTATGACACGGCTCATTATCAGCCTGAAACTTGCTGCGAGCGGGTCACTTGAAAGCAGAGGTCAGCAGTGCTTACAGGTGGGCTGGACCGTAAGGTGCCACGCAATCTGCTGCAATAGCTTTGCTACATCTCAATATCAGCTCAACATTGAGGAAAGGCTCAATTCAGATCTTAAAGTAACATAAGGGTTCAAGGGTTAGTTCACCCAAAAATGAAAATTCGGTCATTAATTACTCACCATGTCGTTCCAAAGCTGTAGGACCTTCGTTCATAAAACTGAAACGTTTAATGAATGAAGGTCCTACGGCTTTGGAATGTCTATGCAGGGTCCGAAAACTCGCAGGTTTCATCAAAAATATCTTAATTTGTGTTCAGAAGATGAACAAAAGTCTTACAGGTTTGGAACGACATGAGGGTGAGTAATTAATGACCGAATTTTCATTTTTGGGTGAACTAACCCTTTAATAGCATTTGTGTTATGTTACAGTAACTCATCCATAGTTTTCAAAATTTTGGCAAGAGATCACACAGAAGTCACTTTCAAACTAAGGTGGTTTAACAAGGTTGGTTAACGCGGAAAATCAGTGAAAACTGCAAAATCTACAAGGGGAAATATTTCACCTTCATGAAAAAAATTCAGTAGACTGTGTGGATTCCTATTAAAATTGCAGAATTTACAAAAGCAACAGTTAAAGGTCTTTGTACACAGAGTCCGAAATTCTCATGCGAAATCTTCGCACGGTAAAAAATAAATACGCGTTGTGTCAATCACGTTAACACACTGCCTCTGAAGCTTTTGTCCATCATAAAACATTTGGACCAGGATCGATTTTCTGCGAATTCGCATCCGTAGCAAGCATTTTGATAGGAAAGGATGACGAAAAAAAAAAATAAGAAAGTTTCCGACTCAGTGTGCAAGCACCATAAATGTGACCACATCTTAGCCAAGTATTTCACTTTGTTTAAACAAAAAAAAGGAGGGACAAATGGAAATGTTTTGGTAATTAACATTATTACACTATCAACCTGGAATATTATTGTAGCAAATAAAAAAAAAAAAAAAAAAAAAAAAAAAAAAAAATCGATGTGTTGTCAACTTGCAACGCTTACCTCATCTTGGTCTCTTGTCTCTCGTTTTGATCGTTTCCCAAAAATACAAGCTAGGTCTGTTTTGCTGCGACTGGACAGGTCCTTTCCTGTGAGAAAAGGTTAAAAACAAGGAGACTTTTTATAGATCTTTGACATTATTCCACACAATAGGACATTTGTGTAAACATTGAGTTCTGCTTCAATATGAGGGCAACAGGGTTCTATTCAACCTGCAGATGCTTCTGCCAAACCTGTCAAACTAACGTGCGCTACCAAATACATATTTAAAAGACGTTACTGACAGTGCCTTCTCGATTTAAAAAGAGAACCATGTTTATTATGCATTTCACAAACGTCTGAAGAGATGAAAAGGAAATGTTTCCGGTCGCAACCTGTTGACAAATGGATATTTTTCTAGTGGCGTTCAACTGTGTAAACTATTGATTTAAATGGATAAGGGTCACTGGACGGTTTTGAACTCCTGCCGAGAGGAAAGGTTTAGAGGTAAATGTGGGCACGTTGCGTGGTCGCAGGGGATGAAACGGCAGAGGAAAAACAAACGGTGCAGGGGTGGCCCCACCTCACACCTCCCGTTTTCCAGCAGCTCAAAGGCTCCAGGAGTGCCTGGGCGCCCGTCTCAGCCGCGAGTCCTGTTCGTACAGCTGCATCCTCTTCCTCCAAGCAGCTCCTGATAACACTCGCTTATTTATTGCTCTAGGGCCTTTTCAGCGTGGCTTTCAAAGGGGAGACCTTGCCTTCAAGTAACCAAGGTATCCTGTAAGCAGCCTAAACAAAAGGCCAGGCCGAACAAGCTTTCCACTGATCACAGTGGACAACAAGTGGAGCCCAAAAATGACCTTTTTACTTTTGTAAAAGAGATCTATCAAATAACAAAGGGTTAGATTTGGGTGTAACTACAAATGCCACTGGAAACCTTCAGAGGTGTAACGCAACTAAAATTGAACATTTTGAGTCATATACTGATCGCTTTTGGTTTTTCCATATAACTGCAAGGAATGGGGACTGGAGGTTTAAAGCTTCAAAAATGCAAAAGTACCATCATGAAAACCTGTCCGTAGCACTCATGTGTTCTAGATTCTAGATATTCAAAAGTGAAATGACAGCTTTGTGTGAAATCACACTGAAATTTAAAGGGGTCATGAGAAATCAAATTTGTCTTGATCTTTGGCATATAAGAGGTCTTTGTACCATTAAAACACCCTGCAAGTTTCATAGCTTTAAAAGTCCTCCTCATTATAAACAAAGCATTTATTTAATCAAGCTTCAATAACGGCTTATTTTGGATCTGAGGCGCACAGTGACGTCACCGTGCACAAACATTTGCACTCTAGAGCTGCCTCTACAGCCAGACATCGTTGAATAGTCTAACAGCTTGATCACGCTGAATGCGAGTGTCGCGTCAAAAGCAAATGAAGAGTTCATCACTCTGTTTTTAACAATTTTCAGAAATCATGTTTTTTCATTGTGCATTCCAATTAATCTCAATCAAACTGCAGCTAAGTTATTTTGATTACTTTAAAAACCTAAACAGTTAACTCACACAATAAAACTAAATAAAAACATGATAGCATAATAAAATATATGATTTTTGAAAATAAAAAATAAAAATAAAAAAAACGCGGTTATCTGTTTTTGCAAATAAACTCTTCAAATACACTAAAAACAAATTTTTTTCAGCCTGTTGGGTAATTGTATTGGGTTATTTTTAATATTTTTAGGTAGGGGCTGGGTTATTGTTTTTTAACCCAAACACTGGGTTCAGCTTGTCGGGTCATTTTATTGGGTTATTTTTTTCTACCTAACCGCTGGGATGAGCTCGTCTCCATGGAAACTTCTCAACAACCCAGCTGCTAAGAGCACAGGCTTTTTAAGTTCACAGGAGAGAGCGGTTCTCAGCGCCGCCGCCGATTTGGTGCACTCTTTCAGAAAAATAAAGGTTAGTATACATTTTATTTGTAAAGTCTTTCATGTGGCGTAAATTATATTATTTTACGCAACACAAGAACGAGATGTCAGTCAGCTGCAGTCGTTTTGCCCTGGAAAAGCCTTTGCCTTGCAAAACAAAATTATTTTATTCGTTATAATACTGAGTGTAATTTAATTTGATGTTAAAATATGTTCTCTAATTTCAGTACTGTTTGTTTTTGGGCAGGTTTTGGAGTCCGTCACACCATCTCTCAGCTACGAGTGAAACGCGAGGCCGCGGTCTGAACGCAGTTCCCAAGCAAACAGCAGCCCTTCACCAGCTCAGATTTCAGCGACACACCTGCACTAGAATTAGCACTATTAAAGCAATTACAGAGAACAGTTGAATACACCTAAATTAAAATGCTACTTCTATATGCCTTTTTTATTTCTAAAATGCTTGTTAAACGAGATTAAATGTATGTAATATCCTATGGAAGTCACTGAGGACCAGCAACTGTTTGGTTTTCCACCTTCTTCAAAATAGCATTTATGTTCAGCAGAAGAAAGAAACTCATTCAGGTTTAAAACAACTTTTGAGTAAATGATGGTATAAAAATAAAACATTGACAGAATTGACAGACAGATGACAGAATATTTCTTTTTGGGGGAACTATTCATTTAACGTTAACAAAAAACGCAAAGAGAAAAATCACTCACTATTCTTGACTGAAAAACTTTA
This sequence comes from Barbus barbus, assembly GCF_936440315.1. NCBI lineage: Eukaryota > Metazoa > Chordata > Actinopteri > Cypriniformes > Cyprinidae > Barbus > Barbus barbus. The sequence continues at coordinate 13,466,603 of NC_136742.1, read as the reverse complement.
ATACAGTTGCTTTAGGAATCAGTCTATCTAGTGTTTTATTTTTATATTTGTTCATTCAATTTCATTGAATGCTCTTGCTAAATGCATCTATTGTACCTGAAAATAAAGCACTGTGTAAGAAAGATAAAATAATGACAAAGATTTTTTATCTTCGCCCACTTTGGCCTAAATATCTGCCATGTCTTTTTTTTTGTTACCTTGAAAGGCTTTGTCTTTCTATATTTGGATGTAATGCTCAGACAACTTGTAAAACCAAAATAGTAAAACCAACATGACAAAGAATCGTGATAAAATCGTGATAGTTCTAAAAAAAAAAAAAAAATATCCATATCGCCCACCCCTACTTCAAAGCAAAATAATTTTTGTGGTAAACTATTCCTTTCACCACAAACAACTCTTTAAAGTGTCTGAAAAGCACAGATGAGTGGCAGTTTAGTCTGCTGGTGCACACAAGGTTATGAAATCCTGCTGGAAGAAAGGTCACCGTTGAGATGGCAACGAATGTGACAGAACTCTGGCCAAACCAGATTAGCAATCACTGAGGCTTTTTCGGATCGACTTGCTAATCTGACAAGCAAAACGCTAATTGACTGCCTCATAAAACACCGTTCTAAACTGTTCAGTTGCAATTAAATGAACAAGGAAAAAGGATTTTCTGGAACAAGACATGAAGGTGACAAAAAAAAGATGAGGGGGTGTTCTTCTAACTGGCTGAGCAGGAAATAGTAATGATGAAAATATTATTAGCACTTGTTTGTTTCTGAAAAGAAATCAGGTCAATAATTAATGAAGGGGGTCCAAAATTGTTCCGTTCATCTGTGTAACAGCTTGACCCACTCAGCCACTCAGATGATGAAGTGCTTGGAGTTCAACTCGCATCAAGAAATACTGGATCAGTTGATAAATGGGCAGCCAATTAAATCTGGGTTACTGGTTTACACTGTTCATGTCTGAGATGGGCGCTGGAGACGCTGGTGCCTTTCTCCTGTTCTGAAAGCCATCAATCTTTGAAACAAGCAACCTTGCGGCTACCTCCAGTCCAAAACATCCTAATGACATTGAGAGAAATATATGAAGTTGCACCATCTTTATACCTTCCACTTGATTTTACTGACAAAAGATAATCAACAATGAGGATATTCAACACCAAGAGGGTCTTTATACACTACATTTAGAGTGGTTAACAGTCAAACGTTTTGACAACTACTAACTTTATTGCTGTTTTCAGAATAAAAATCATCCAAATCATGAAATAAAACTTTTTTGGTGTATAAAAAACAAACAAAAAACAAAAACAATACTTTTTATTTTAATTTTCTACAAAATAACAGATAAAGGGCAAATATAATTTTAATATAACAAATAATGTTAATATAATGCAAATTTTATAATTTTATAAATAATAATAATATATGAAAAACACAGTAAAATTAGAATTTAAATGATCGTTTTTTTGTTCTGAAAATATATTCTTACAAATGTGGGGACAGTATTTTTTTATTTGAAAAACAAAAACCCACCTATTTAGCAAGGATGCATTAATGTGTTCAAAAGTGACAAAATGCATAAATATTACAAAAATAAATGTTGTTCTTTTGAACTTAAAGCATCCTAAAAAAAAAAAAGTGTCACCATTTCGACAAAATCATTAAGCAGCACAACCATTTACAACATTAATAATTAGAATAATAAAAATAAGAAATGCTTCTTAAGCACCAAAACACCATATTAAAATGATTTCATGTGACACAGAAACCTGTAATGACTGTTGAAAACTCAGCTTTTTAAATCTCATGAATAAATTACACTTTAAATTATACTCAAAAATAAATATTGTTTTACATTATATTTGAAAAAATTATTGGTTTTTACTGTATTTTGAACTAATAAATGCAGCCTCGGTAAGCATAAGAGGCTTCTTTTAAAATCGTATAAATACCGAGCCCCAAATCTTTAAAACGTAGTATAGTCATAATTTAGTATTTCAAACATTTAAGCATCCAAACACTTTATGATGATGGTACACTGGTATATAAGAGAGTTTAATGGTCTCCATACTAATTGAAGTATTTACATTTCACTTTTACTTTAAAATGTGTAGCATGTTATTAAGCATTAGATATAACTAGTTTATCTGTTAAATCAATTAAAGGCCTTAACCTGGCAACAGCTTTTGTGACTCAGGAAATGTACAAAGGGTGAGGCCTTCTATGGGTTACAGAGCAACCAATATCAGCAAAAGGTGATCCAATCAACAAAGCCTCCACAGGGGAGATGGGTGGAACCCTGACGCTATGACACAACAGGCCAACTGCCATGACAACAAACTACAAATCCGTTAGCAATGGTAACAACAACCAGTGTCACGTTTTCAAAGACATCCTAGGTCCACTTTCAGACACAACAACATAAACCTTGAACAGACTGTTATAGATCAAATTATGAGAACACATTCTACTTCCAATAATTAATTTGTCATAACATAAACCATAATCAAAGAGGATTTTTTTCAGCAGAATTGCATGGCAAAAAGTATGAATACCTTTTATGTTAACCTCTAAATGGTTAAGGTTTTACAATGTGATGTCAATTATAACAAGAGTAGGAAAAAACCTTTTTCTAATGAGCTTGAGTGATGCTTTTTCACCCCAGGATGTCACAATATGTGACTTATGGAGGCAAAGGGCAGCCATAACCAATCGGACTTGAGCTGAGGTCATGGACATGAGGTTAGTGAGGTGGCCCAATTACTACAGGGGGTCGTGATGAGGTTGTGTGCTATCCAGTCCGTCTCATGAGACATCCACTAAGATTAAGGTCTTCTTTCTTATATTTAAACAAAGGCTATAAAAACAGAGACAACGACGAAAACAACAACATTAACATTGTTTTGGATGCTGTGTTATCTGTGGGACTCATCAGGTGCTGATTGAGGCCATTTTGAGAAGTAAGTGCGCTGGCCCTTGCTCCTCACAGGAAACAGGAAGTCAAGCTTTGGAGCGGTATGCTACGGTGTCCTCTCAGGTGATAAGAGATGACGAGTTTTTCCCCAACATTCCTGACATTTTCTATAAACATCCATCATGGAAAATGAGACAATGTCTAAAAATACCACCCTTAAAAATGTCAAAGCATCAAGAATGCAAAACCTGAGGGCAAATAAATTTCCCACTCATACAGACCACCAACAAACATCAGGCCGCTGTGCTTTCCATGCTGGGAAGGATGTAAGCCTCTCAGCAGAGGTCAACAGTACGTGACAAAACATGCAGGAAGATCATTTAACTGCCAGATCAAACTCAGGTTAACATCATAGTCAGAAAACTTGGAGCTTCATGAAGTGACATTCTGTACGAGGGGCAGCACGGCCTTCTGGTTATCCTGACCGCACAATTTGATCATGCTGATCTAGTGCAGCGATGACCCGTGAGCTTTTACTACATAAGCCAAAGCATATAAAGTTCAGCTACTGAACACAGGAAGTGATGGATAGGGGGGCTTAATTTATAAAGGAAATTGAAAAATAATAAAAAAAAAAAAACTGGCTTGGCTTCATGAATGTTTTTCAAATTAACACATCATGTAGGTTATTTAAAAAGAAAAGAAACAACCTTTTACCACCAGACTGAAATAGACAAATCTGACTAAACAGAGCAACTCAAGTGATTTCTTTGTGAAAAGGTCAATCACAGAATATAGGTGCACAAATAATAAATAAAATAAAATACATTCATTTTTGTTTATTTTCAATACACTTGTATGGAGAAAACTATTAACTTTACAGCAGTCGTTCTCAACCAGAGAGCCGGAGCCCACTAGCGAGCCTTGGCAAACTCCCAAGGTGCCTCAAGATGACAAATCAAGCATTAAAATAAGACAAAACAACTAAAATTCAAGATACTTTAACTTTTCACCCACTCAAAAACAGTTTTTTGTATTTCTTTGAAAAACCAGGATTCCCATTGCCATGAAAATCCTAAATATATTGGGAAGTCTAAATTTAAATGTATTATCAGTTACAAATTGTGAGAAAAAACAAAAAAAAATAAAAATAAAAAGTCATGGGGCCTATTGTATAAATATTGTTGTGGACAATGAGGCGCCTTGGAGTCAAAAAGAGAGCCACTGTTTTACAGCAAAGTTTCTTCAAAATAAAGTCATGCAGTATAATAGCTCATTTGCAAGATGTTCTGACATTGAATGACTCACCCTTAGTGAATTTCATGTAATGGACCCTTTTCTTGGATGTCTTTGACTTCTCCTCCAAACTAAAACCCTGTTCCTGTGTGGGGGCTAAAAGTATACAAAAACAAAAGAAATTAAAATAATACTAATTATTACCACAAAAAATGTCTAATCACACACAACTCTACACACACAAAATATAAGAGAAAGGAAAACCAGATTTTTCTTCTCAACATGACAATGACTATAGCACGTTTCATGTCATTTTAACATCACAATAGCACCACCTAGTGAACACTAGATAGAAATCAAACGTTTCAAAGCTCCAATGATAAACATCCCAAGGTTCAATTAGGCTGCTCTCACTTGTAATCAAAGTGACCCTTTTTTTGTGGTGGTGCTTTGCACTTCATGTTTAAAAATCAGCTTACTGTCAGTGTTGTTCTGTCCATGGCAACTGTTAAGCTCAGCAAGGAGCTGATTAAAATCATCCTGGTGGGCAATCCAGTTATCCTTATAACACAAAAAACACCATCAAGAATGACAGATTGTGACTGAAAAAGCAGAAAACAGAACAAAGAATCTCAAAGCCAAGAAAACAGGAGTGGTTCCTCACCTCGTTGTTTACTGCAGTGCCCAGACCCAGGCTGTTGTTCTTGACTTTAACCTTGATGTGTTCTGTAGCCCCCTGTTCACTCTTCCCAAGACCCTGCCACACAAACAAACCAGGAAAAACACATGGATATATTAGAACCATAACTTTTCCAGTTAAATATATCTGTATACATGATTTAACAAAGAGTATACATATTAAAATATTTCAGTTCTCAATAAACAAAGTTTTTATTTGCCAGACAACACTTTCACTGGCCCTATCACAAGGTTCTTATGTATGCATTTATTTATTTATTCATTCATTCTGATTTGCTTGGTACTTTCAAGAAGATTATCACAAATACTTTGCATTTTAAACAAATCCTCATCTATGCCAGCCAGTTATATAACGTTACGTTGGCGACATATTTATATGGGCAGAAGTTAAAATATCGGTGCTCAAGAATGTTATTTTAAAATCATAACCTATGCACGTGATGTGCCATGACAGCTGTCAAATGGGCCAAATGCTCCCCTTAATACGAACACCTTAAATTGAGATTTTTTGTGTTATAATGTATATTTGACATATTTTGTTGTTATGATGTGTTAAGCCTGCTACCTTTCCTTTGGACCAGCCCATGCGTTCCAGCATTTTCTGTCCAATTTTGGACTCATCGTTGCTCCATGCGCTGTTTCTAGGGTCCACAGACCACTTCTGCTTACGACGAGCTTATGAAATATCAAAACAATACGTTATGTTACAAACTCTCAATATTAAACCACTGCATTAACAAAACATCCACTTTCATGTTACTTTTGTTTCAGAAAACATTATCACAAAGTGCGTCTATGAGATACAGTATAAATCAGAATATATGTACAACTCATATGATTCGCCCTCATATTAATATTAATAATAACACAAATAATAATAATAATATTAAAGAGTCACGACGGCTAGCCTGCTAGCAAACATGTTAAACAACGTGGAGGAACGCAAGAATGACTTTAATATATCATATTCAACCAAATAAAATATACATTCCTTATACAATCTTACAAAAAAAATGGCAAATAATGTTTTCAAACTTATAAAACTAGCCTAAAATAAAACATTTCAAATTGTAAACTCACGTTCGGCAAGCATGGACATCTTGAGGGGTCCTTGAACACATGAAGGAGCGACTAGTCAGGCAGGTTGTCCAATTTGTGCCTGATTAAAATGAATGTATTGTATAAAAATAATCATGTCTGTCGTCTAAAACTTTACAGTATTATTATATAATATGCTATCATTTAAAACCCACAACAAACACGAATTTAGATTATTTACGCCATCAAATAACCTATATATGCACTGGTAGTCTATATTTTGTAACAGTAGATGGCGTAAGTGGGTTAACTATTTACAATTATGTGCCATTTAATTAAATAACTAATTATTGGCCGCTTAAGGATCTCATTTTAGCTTTTAGAGATTTGTTTTGATTTATTTAATGTAACTTAATTGAATTAGCTGTGTCTTAATTGAATCAGTAGTGGCTATCAAGCTTTAAAACAAACTGGTTTTCATGACACATCCTAATTTTGTAAGGCCTTGCTTAATTGACATATCGTTTTTAAAGCAATTAAAATGGCATTAATACCAAAGAGTAAGATTAAGTAAATACCTAAATTAAACTCCCCATACCTGCCCAGTGTTAATGTGGTCCATATGTACAGTTTCCAGATAAAATGGGTTTATTCTGAATCATGTGGAAAGTGTTTTTACTGAGCACTGTTACTCTCTCAGGTCTCTTAGCATTTTGCTGACTCTGAAGCGATTACCACAGCAACCCAGATATTGAGGACACTGTCTGAACAAATGGATCAGATGTCATCCCTTACTAAATTACACTGTGGACAGTCAGTCCCAAAGATCAGATTTGAAATCAGGTTTGTGTGCAAGATACCCTTATGAAAAATAAAACTGCAAATTAATAAAAGACCAAGAAATAAAAGGCCTAGAATACACTTTTAACAGTTCACCCAAAAATGACAATTCTGTCATCATTTCCTCACCCAATCCTGTATGAGTTTCTTTCTTCTGTTGAACACAAAAGAAGATATTTTAAAGACTGTTGGTAACCAAACAGTTGACAGTAGCCATTGAATTCTATAGTATGGGAAAAAATCCAATGGAAGTCAGTGGAGACCACATTCTTCAAAATGACTTATTTTGTGTTCTTTGTAATAATGCCAATTAAAAGCATTAAAGTACACTTTAAATCATTATGTTATAACTTATAATAATCTTTTACACATCAAAATATACTATTTTGATGTGTCTAACATACCAAAGCATGTAAAAACGCTAAATTTTTAACTTTGGTGTATCATTTCAATGCATGTAAAGTTCACATACTGTTTGATAAAATGTAATAAATTCTTCATCGAAACAAATGTGTAATTACAAATATATTTAAACACTTTATATAACTTTCAAAGAAGAAAATGCTTGTCACTACATTACACTTTAATTTAAATAGAAGTAATTATTAAATTACATATAAACATACTTAAAGGTACTTGTGTCCTAACTAAGTGTGTCAAAAAATAACTCTTTAAGTTCAAATAATTGCATTTGATATCAATTATAATACAATTTCATTTAATTGTAAATAACATGCAGTTAAGTATCTGAAAACATTACATTCAGTTCACTCTTATGTGTATTATTGTGATCATATCTTCATTTGTACACGTTTCTTGTTGTTGCATGAAAATCATAGTCAAAATACTGTTTCATAGGCAAGACTACAATTATTTGTGCTTTGCACAGCTGTATTTTCAATACATTTGTCTAAATTGCAGAGAAAAAATATATAATCAGCTATAAAAATCATCATGCGACTATAATTACTTCCAAATTTCTTGTCCTCTAATTATTGGGTGTATTTAAGTTTTAGAAACAAACTAACTACAATAATTACCTGAGAATCCTTTTACTGTGAACACAGTGAGGTGTGAGGAAAAGAAATAATAGTGGCAACTTATACAAGAATGACTGCAGACTCTGGGCTTCGTTTCTGACAATGAGCTGAATATATAAACTATGGATGATTTATTTCATAGTTGCTATCAGAGTTATTGCTACCGGTTAGCCGTACAAATATTTTGAATTAAATGGAAAATTTACATTTTTATCGACAGACAATATAGTTGGATTTAGTATGGAAATCTATCATATCCTGTCAAAACTCTTTACATGTGAATTTAGAAATCCATTCTCACAAGACTGAAATTTTATGATCCCAACTTGGACATAACGCATAATTTCTCTGCAATGGGAAGCATGTCATTACGGAGGTGAAGGCTGATCTTTAGCTCGAGGTTGAAGAGTTCATCTGCTGTCTGTGGTGATACACAGTGAAAGAAGAAGAGTCTGAGTGAGGAATGCTGCTGACGTCTTATTGAATTGCCATCTCACTGGTCATTGATACTACTGTACGTGGCACAACTGCCGAGGTGCAAATGTCACAGATTGCATTGCCTTTAGTAATCACTCAATTGACAAGAAAGGGATGTGCTGGAGCATGTATTTATCTGTTAATACCAGAGGCACTTAATACAGTACACTTCGGTGTCCCATGAATTTTTTAAAAAGCATTAGAGACACAAATCCCATGTGTGTTCATTTTGTTTGTTTGTTTTTTCTGTGACAACTACACAGTCATTTTTTCATGTAAAACAACTCTCTAGTAACTCTGAAAATAAAACTCCTGAAAAAATTTGCAGTTTATTAGATATGTTAAATAAAATATTATCTAGCATTCAACCAACCATGAAAAGTAACTTATTTTAAACACGTCAAATGGTTGTTTTTTAGCAAAAATGTATGATGAAATAATCAATAAGCTCTTCACTTTTTTACATTTGTACACAAATTGTAGTTATTGTACGTTTAAAAATAACAAATTTGAAATTACATTTAATTATTTTTTTATGTGAAATATTTTTCTTTAATCTACAGAAAATATATACCAATATTTTTTCCTAAACTATAGCCCCTTTATTTTATTTTATTTTTATTTAATGTGTATTGATGTAAAAATCACTCAAATCAGGTTTTTAAACTTTTGTATTAGACCAAGTTTAGCAACACTTTATTTCACCTTTTATTTTTTTATTTTTTTGTTTGTTTATTCATTCACTTGTTTGTTTGTTTTGTTCCCCAAGGAAGTTTTCAGTGAATAGTTCCAGTGAACAGAGGACCACTTTCTAAGTGTAAAGAAGATTTTAATAATATTAAATAACCTTTTGTGCAATAGAAAGGTTCCATGGATTTTAGAGGTTGTCCATGGAACCATAAATGCCAATATCTTCATTTTTAAGAGTGTATTCATGTGTTTGAGTTTTTAATTCAAAAAGACCATCAGTATGTAAGTCCTTATGGTTGTTGATGATGATTGCTATATGTAGCAACAGGCAACCATGAGACAGCTGCAACACAGCGTTTTTTGGCACTTCTCTCTTCAAGGAACTGACTGAACTTGTTTGTTTATATACCGACCTTCACTCAGACGGACAGACTGCCAGCTCTGATTTTCAATATTCACACAGCATGTTGACTCACTCCTGCTTCTGGTATTGGTGGAGAGGTGTGTTCACACAATGAATGCTTATACAACGTGACAAGCCTTAACAGGAAGTGCAGAAGAAAGAAGGCACTACATTAGAAATGTATTGCTCAGTTCTGGGAAACTCAACAGGAGTTTCGTGAATTGGGATAAGAGTATCACCTGAGAAGAACAAGTGGGAGGAGGTTATGCTGTCATATGAGTAGGCAAGCAAATGTGTTAGGTAATGTTTGCATTACATTTATATAGATTGTGCTAGGGGTAGATGTTTTTACAGTACAAAACCATCCCAACAAATTGTTTTCAGGTTTTTAAGAGCTAATTACTTGTTTTAATTGGTCATATTTCTCTATATTACTTGAATAAAACAGAAAAAAACGTATGTATATGTAATTGTACACAATTTAATAACTTTGTAAGCTTTTAACACAAATTAGTCAGTCTTAGCCATTAAAACTTGATGTAAGTTATTGTAAGAAATGAAGAAAATTTATTGAAGAAAAAAAGATCAAACTTTTTGAAACCCTGTTAAACCTTCTGCCATATATTTTGATATACAATATCAATATGATATTAGATATATATCTAAAAAAAATATTGTGAAAAAGTTAAGTTTTTGAGCTGCACCTATATGTGTGTGTTGCTGTCAAAACCACTCAAATGGTCATATTTTTTGTTTTACTTTTAATTATTTAATAATTATAATAATAAATAGATTTTATTTAATTCAGATTATCTGACTATAAGGTAACACCTAAACAGTAACTTTATCAGTTGTTAATGTCTAAACTAATGTTAAGTCTAATTTTGCTAACTGCATAGGCTATGTACAACTGCACATATTTCCATAGACTGGGCGTATCATTTCTTCACAGTTTGGTGTCATCTTTGGTGGTCAAGTAAAGGTCAATGTTTGTTTAAATGCATGCCTCATACCCAGGGGCATCATGCACTCATTATATATGAGGAGGCACGAGTGTGTGTGTGTGTGTTTTCCTTTTTATTCAAAACATTCCCAAATGCATTAACTATATTATGAAATATCTCAATTCTCACCTTTATAGATTATGTTAGTTGATCTATAGTGGGCGATGGTCAAAGTAGCATGATAATGTAGTCTATTAACTAGGCCTATGCATAAAAACCTGTCTGATAACTTAAGTAACAGATATGGGTGTCGTGCCATAACATTTTTAATACGACTGACTTTATATTTAATGTGAATATAACACTGAAATTTAATGTGAATAAAAACATTGTAAGTTAGGCTACTAATCATAACACTTACATCGTACAGAAAGAGAGCAAAGAACATTTACATAATCAAAGAACATTTTCACTGACAGTAGAGTTCGAGCACTCTCAAAGCACGCTCTTATTAAAATCACTGAAGCTGTTTACACTGTGAAATGAAATACTTACAGATTTGTACTGTTGGGGAATTACAGTTAAAACCCAAGGACCAGGTATGATGAACAAAGACCAGGAGTCAGAGATGCGATTAATTAAAGAAACATTTACTGAAGAAAATAGTTTGCAGTTTCATCAGCAGAAGTCAGCTTCAACAGTTCGTAGGCCGCTCTGCGTACATGTTCTAGACACCAATAGTTATACTCTAACCAAGGTCACTAATTACGTCAATACATAGGTAAGCAAGATTCTGGTTGGTAGATAAACTTAGAAAATCTCCACACATGGACGTAAAACTCAAAGCATATCTTCTAGTGATTATTTTGAAGACAATTGATCAGAGGTCAGATGCAAAGGTCTCTCCAGAGACGTATATCTGTTACCCTGGACATCAGGGTGATGGCAAATGATGATTTCCTCCTAGAGCTCTCTCTCTGCATCTAGCTGCAAAGATAGACATTCTCACACATACACAGACAACACTTATCTTTAATTGGTTGCCGAGCTCTGCCCTGAATGTTATCATGGTTAACTACACACACACACAATGAGATCAGCTTCTTAGAGAGTAACAAATCAGACTAAAGCCATATTCAACTTATTTTCTAGCATGAATAAATGTAACTGTGATAAATAATTATTAAATAAATATTATAATTAACATTATTATGAGGGTCATTGTAGATCTGCAATCCACTCCTTCAGTACACACATCTACACTTTGTTGTTTCTAACAAGAGAATTCGCCAGAAAGAGGTATTCAGTCAGTGAGCAAGTGAAGAAAACACCGGCGTTTCAGCTATAACTCATCTGAACACCTCTGATTGGGCATTGCATTCATAAACTCAACAGCATCGTGTGTGATTGGTTATAATGCGCAGTACTATAAAAACCGAACAGATTTGAATTTAGCAGCTGATGATATGACGCACGTTCTACTGTATCAAATATAGAAAATATAAATATATATAGTCTTTTGAAAGCTGCATTCAAAATCCACTTGGCTCAAAAAATCTGATGGGGCACGTGCCCCCCTCACTTTGAATGGGCATGACGCCTCTGCTCATACCAGTGAGGCTTCCAGACAATGTGATGTGCGACAGCCTCTACATTCTTCAAACACGTTATGCAATTAACTTATGAAATGATAGAGTGTTATGAAACGATGGAAATACAAACATCAGTGATTTTGCAACAGCGTTATTAAACAAGCTTCATGACAAGTATAACACAAAGACAGAAGAAGGAAAATAAACATGTTGCAACCACTTAAAATAATGCATTTAAATACTTTTATTAGGCTACGTGATTTATTTTTCTTTTTTTTAAGAAAATGAATCACTTCAACTGTAAACCTTGTCCTGGGACATTTTTGTGTCACACCACTAAACTACTTTAAGTCACACTTATCGCTCACATCGAGCAACAGTGCAGACGAACAACGCTATTTGTGTTCACAGATCACATCATCATACTTTACCTGGGCCTGGGGTACAATTTAATTTGGAAGAAGTGCTGACAGATAAAACTGTCCTCAACTGAAACTCGTCTGACTCTCATATTACAGGTGGCAAAAAGGCCAAGAGCCCCGCCACAAAACCCACTTTCTAATCTCTTTTTTCGGTTTTTGCAGTGTTCGAGCTAGAGACAAAAATAAAACGTCAAATAATCTTATGACAATGACCACAAAACTTTAAGAAGGCACATTATTCAAGGAAACCTGGTGAGTGTATCTCGTGGCGTAACACAACCTTTGCCAAGTCCTACTTACATAACCAATTTATCAGATAACTGCCGCCCATATTATTGCCCTACTTTATGAAAAAAATGACACATCTTTTGTTACTGGATATACTGTACAAACAGGTGTTATATAACCTGCTTTCAAAGTGTACATTTGTAATCTAAATAAAAGGGAAACTTGGTCGAATGCCACTGAAATGTCTGTGGCACGGCTCCAATAAAAACATGCCAAGACATTGCTGCGGATAAGGAAAACGACTCAGTCAGAAATGGTTCTGCGATAACTTAGGGAGATTATAGTCTTAAATCAATGCATTATGCACTAATCGCCTTGATCAAAAGTGACAAGACGGTGCAGTGTGAACGTGCATTAATGCACAGCTCTTGTACAGTCATTATGGCCGCGAGAGAGACTGCCTTCAAAACGATTATATTTCCCACAAGTTATAAATAAAAGTTTCAATGACTGGTACTGTAATCAAGTGGGTAACATTTAACAAGTGCATATAAACACCAATGAAAAAATGACAGCTCCATCCTACTTTACTTACAAATGTAAAGGTATTTTTTTAAATCTTGCTCTATTGCACTCAAATAACTAAATAATTATATTTCAAATGAAAGACCATGCAAAATTGTGAAGATAAAAAAAAAGCTTTATTGACAAGTTTTGTGATCAAAAGATGTGGAAGCAAAGCTTAACTAAAAATAATTTAATTTTGTTTCCCATTCTCCCCTTCATACCGGATAATATATTCCCAGAGGGAAAATGTTTATGGGCAAATGCAATATATGACAGAAGCTGCATTTAAAAAAGTGACCTTGTTAAAGTATACAGCAAACATGTGAAGCAAGACCAAATCTTGCATTTCATTTGTGAGCAGTCTGAATAAATAGATAGTGAACAAGAGAGGAAAAGCAACCAAAAGGGATATGATAACGTCATTCATCATGACCACCCTCACTCTCCCTGAGGACCTACATCTGAGTCCCACCCTGTTTAAACCAGAATCTTTGTCTCTTTATATTAGAATGGGTTGAAGCTGCTGTAACAATTCCTAGCTTTCATTTCTATTAAGTCTGAACTCGTTCATCAGTCTTTTCCTCATTTATTATGTTCTTCTGCAAAGGTACAGTAAAATTATTTCTCTTAAATAAAAAATAAAAAAACCTGAAGGATAGTATAATTTGGGAAGCTGCATTTTAGGATCTGCCATGTTAATTTTTGGACTTTCATGTTTGTTTGGTTTATTTTTCCTGGAGACAAAATGATCCTTTTTCACTAAATGCGAAGCACAAGAGGATCACGTCAGGTTTAAACCCATTCCTTTCATTTAGCTTCCAAAATACCTGTGCAACTCTGACTTGAAAAGAGACCTGACCTCTTTGTATAATTTGCAATTATACATATAGTATTTGATAGTCAAAAGGAATATACAGATGACACAAAAGAGAAAAGGAATATGACTATTTACAGACCACGGATCTCTCTTCTGCGTCACTATAAATCTTTATGAAATATACAAATTATTAGTGTTCATGAGCGGACTCAGTTGGCCTGGGCAATGCGGGAGTCATTGAAGTTGAGCATCGTCTGGACCAACTCTGGCAGATCATAGTCGTGCTTCCAGCCCCAGTCATTGCGTGCGTTGCTGTCATCAAAGTTCATGGGCCAACTGTCAGCTATACGGATGAAAAAACAAGCATTTTTGCACCATTTGCACTATTTATTTGTACCAAAATGTTTGATGAAAGTTTTTGGATCATACCTATAGCCTGTCGTACAGAGTCAATCTCATATGTGACCTGAACATCAGGCAGCTGTTTTTGAACCTCGTTTGCAAGTTCCTCTGGAGTGAAGCTCATGGCATTGATGTTGTAGGTGCGCATACTAAGCGATTCCGCCGGTGCCTCCATCACCTCCAGCGTGGCCCGCAAACAGTCATCAATGTACATCATGGGCAGCCGTGTGTCTGGTTTTAAGTTGCACTCAAACTTGCCGGTCTTGACGGCGTCATGGAAAATCTGCACGGCGTAGTCTGGATAAGTCAATAAAGACAGACTTCCATGAGTCATTGCTGTTTTTTTTGGTCAGCAGTCTCCTCTACCACATGCAACAGTATGACAGTAACAGGTTTTTACATGTGACTTCTGGCAGCTGGAGGTGTGGTTCATATGGCTGGTCGGCACTGGTGCTGGCTATCTCTTTATCTAAAAATACTCATAGCGAACAACACCCGCATTTCTGAGCAAGTGCCAGTTGCATAACCTCACTTACGTATTTGAGCAAGGTCATGTGCCAAAAAAACACAGATGTAGCAGAGTGCACCGTACCTGTCGTGCCACCGCCAGGCTGTGAGTCTGCAGAGATGATGCCAGGGTACCGTAGACAGCGGAAGTCAAGGCCATATCGGTGGTGGTAGTACTGCAGAAGAGGATCATGGGTAAAGAATAATATTCCATACGGCACAGAAAATATGTGCAATACTTCATATTTAATAAAATAAGGGTGACTGGTGTCCTACCTCCCCCATGAGCTCTGCGTGGACTTTAGAGACACCATATATAGTGCGTGGTCTCTGCACACAAAGGTCAGGAGTGGGGTTTCGAGGTGAAGTTGGTCCGAAGGCACCAATTGTACTGGGCACAAAAAGCCGAAGCCCGTGTTCTGCTGCAATGTCTAGGATGTTGTGTAGTCCTACAGAAAAAATTTCATAAAAATTGATTTAGAATTAATTTATATTTAGTGCCATATCAGAATCAAAAGCTAATTTTATCAAAGGCTATTTTTAAGGAAAGATATAACCAAATCAATGTTTTACAACATTACAGTTAGGGATGCAACGATACCATTTTTTCAGAACCGATCCGATCCTTAAAATTCTGAGTATCTGCCGATACCGATCCAATCCGATACCAGCGCAGTTTTTTTTTAATCGATGTAGAATTTCTATACTTCTGTGTGTCAGTGTGTTACTCTTTTGTGTGTTAAACACAATCTACTACATATAGATAACGTAATTTTAATGAAAAATAACAAATGAAAAAATATATAATCTATGACAAAAATACTATTATAAACTTGGTTTAAAATACAGCAAAAAATACTCTAGAAAAGTCATGGGTGCACAATAATTTTATAAAACCTAATGAAACATTTTTATTTACAATTAAAAGTGAATAAGTGTAGGACTAAATCTGGTGAAATTATACACATTGCTCTTTGAATTGTTGTAAAATACATTCATGAAAAAACGTTTGACCGATACCCGATCCGCAGAAAATGACCGTATCGGAGCCGATACCGATACTGAGTATCGGATCGGTGCATCCCTAATTACAGTAAACACTATATACAATCTTTCTACTTGATATTTAATCGAACTACTACATATTTTTCCTGGTAAAACTTTAGATGGAATTTATTTGAAAAAAATAAATTAACACAGAAGCAGATTATTATGATAAGTATAAAAATGTTACATTTAATGTACTGTCTAAATGCAATGCATTACATTAAAGTCTTACCTGTGATGTTGACTGCTCGTGCCAGTGACACATTAGCTTCCCCAACAGCACTTAGAAGAGCACTGTAATGCACTAACCAGGTGATCCTGTTATTTACTACAATCTCTCGCAAGTTCTTGTAGTCCAGAATGTCAGAGTAGATAAAGGGGCCTGTGTGAAAAAATGTAATCAAAACGTCAAGAATTTGTGGAATCAGTCTAGCTCTAAACATATTTCTCAATATTAAAAATGTTGAAATGAAGATAAAAATCCTTCATCTTTTAACATTAAGCTATATAAATAAATGCTATGATTGTGCATGTTCACCTGTTATAGACATGCAAACAAATGTTAAATCAATTATCCAAGCTAGTTATAATTTTACAAAACAGGTCATTAGCAACTATAATAAACATAATTAGCACTTCTTTACTCACCCAAGTTACCTCAACATGTATAAATTAACTTCCCAAACTACATCTGACAAACATCTGGTTTAAATGGATATATAATTATAATATAACAGATCCATTAATAGAGTGCTACTACCCCAATTATTTATCTCGTGAAATTATAGTAAGAATTTGTTTGAGATTAACAGAAGACATACCACTGTGAAAGACATTGCTTGGTGGTTTCCTGATATCTGAGAGGATCACATTGTTTTTTCCAAATCGCTTCCTATGAGACAGCAGGTATAATTTTATTATGTAACATGCGTTTTTATGTAAAACATTACATTTGCAAATGCATCTACTATGCAAAAATGGAACACATTTATATATGTACTATAATATGCATACCTTAACAGTTTAGCAAGCCCAACCCCTAGTTGCCCGAGGCCACCTGACAAGAGAGAGAAAGATGAAAAAACACCGTAGGGGAGTCAGGATCCACCCTTCTGAAAAATGTGCTAAAACCATTGTGATCAACTTGACAAATTACAGAAGTCCCAACTCTTAAATAAAAAAAAATGCCAAAGTACCAAGAACCTGACGTTTCCCATACCTGTGATGAGAACTTTGGGGTGGTCGGTTTCAGAAAAGGACACAGAATGAAAGCTGGCATCAGATCCAGAGGTGACCTGACGCGGGGAGAAGCTGATGTTGCGTATCGCCACCGTCAGAGGCTGGCATCCACATGCAGGGGCCAGCAGGGCCTGCTTTGCCACCTTACTGAGGGCTCTGACGACTGGCATATTCAATTACCTGCAAAAACAAGAGGCGTTGAGGTATCACACATTATCAGATCCTACAATTAAAGGAGTAGTTCACCTAATACGTGCACTGTCATATAAATCACCGTTTTGCCCTTCCAAACCTGTATGACTTTCTTCTGTGGAACAAAAGAAATGTCAGGCATAATGACAGCCTCAGTCACAATTCGCTTCCACAGCATATTTTTTTTCTATACATTGAAAGTGAAAGGTAGTTAACTAGCATTCTGTTTGTAATTCTGCCTAACATTTCTTGTTCCTCAGAAGCAAGTCATACAGTTTGGAAGATGCTGTACATCTAAATATAAAAGCTTGTGCTGTTTTCGGATTAACATTGAGTCAAACATTGAACATATGCTTCTTACATCAGTGCTATTTCAAACGTAGTCACATGAAGCTCAGTGCAGTAAATTACAATGGCAGGTTAACAAACTTTAATGAACTAAACCTGATGTAAGGCGCCTAAAAGTTCATCCTTCTGTTAAATTCGTACAGTAAACCGAAAAAAAAGTTATTTTCCAGGTTGTCATCGCCGAGCTTTCTTACCTTGCAAATGTAAAGGCACGAAAGGAACGAAGAATGTTAAGTAAGAGTATTTATACTGCCCTGCCTTCGCCGGCAGCCAATCAGCACGCGAGCACCGTGGCAAGATGCCGAACACATCCTTCAATACGACCTCCAAAGGCTTCATTGTGCCAAGTCTGTGCTGACTGTTCTGTTCGTGTCCCCTTTCTTTTTTTTTGCTTCACAATACCCTAACACACAATCCAATCCTGTTTGATCTCGAACGGAAAGGTCAGTCAGACTTCTGGGAATTTAGATCAGTTTAGACTAGTTTTCAAAGGCTTTTTTCGCAGTGCAAAGCCTGGGACGCAATGCTGGGTTGTCTTGTTCCACGTTCACACTTTTCATACGTTATCCCGGGTTAGTAAATAATTTTTGGTAGACGTGTTTCGAGATTTCACACTGCATATTTGTAAGCCCCGTATTAACCTTCTAACTTGTTGGATAATACGGTAACTTACATGCCCCGTTTTAAAAGTGGCCACGTAGACCCGCTCTGGTCTATTGAAATATTCACATAACATAAGGCAAATACAATATGGTCTCTTTATAACCCAGTTAACCCTTCTACATTTTTTATCCGTTTTCTACATGCTTGTAGACTTCGCGTCAAAGCTCATGAATATTTAATGAGATAACACCGAGGGAGCTCATGATTGGTTGTCTGTTGCTAAACAACTCGCTGTAACATTCTTGCACCTTTAGCATTGCAATTTCGGCTAAGTAGTTTCCAAGCCATTCAGAAGAAGTGATAACCGCGTTTTAAAATGACAAGTTGTCTAACCCAGGGTTAAAACTAGCGGTACGACTGAAGCGATGTGTAAGACTTCTGCTGGCTGACTAACATTAGCGGCTCTAGAAGGACGTGAGCAAACGTGCTCTCGACGACTACACCCTAAAAATACGAACACCTTAAAATAACGGTAACGTTATCAGGATTTTGACACGAACTACCGTCTTTTATGAAACACTAAAGGCAAGTAATGTTTTTTCTGGAAAGTGACAAAATGAGGAAGAGGTATATAAGATAACCACGTCTTGAGCTCCATTATAGGCCTAAAATCACATAACGTTAGATATTTAACGAAATGCTTTAGGACAAAGCAATTGGATTGAGAAGTAAAATGCGATAAGGTTGTGAAAGTGATAAATAAACTATCATGCATTTTTATCTTTCCAGTCAAGGCCATCAGAAGCCGGCGTTCAGATAAGGTTCTAATTGTAATCAATCTTAAAAGCAAAATGCAATCGATTTCAGTAAATGAATTCACTCACCTGTTGACTAGAATAAGATTCAGAGATTAGGCAGAAAACGTGTTTTTCTGGGCGACGTGAGCAGCTTTCTTTATCTGGTTTTCCGTCACTGAGGCTTTATTCAGTGTCTTCCAGTATTGCATCAGCCCGCCGCGGAGGTTATATATCCGCTGCCCAAGAGGCTTTCAAGAGAAGCCCGCTGCGCTCTGATTGGCCAACGCTGGAGGTGAGGCCCTGGCCACGCCTTCCTGAACTGAAACATGACGACTGAGGGGGTCTTTTCAGGCTTGCACATGTTCAACCCCCCTCTCACAACGAATGCAGTCAACGGGACGTTTGGGGTTAAAAGTGAGAGACAGAAAGTTCATAGTAAATGGTTTGAGAGAATATGTCTTGTTTCTATAAAATACCAAACCTACAAAAAAAAAAAAAAAAAAAAATACTTGAGGAAAATGTGCTTTTCGCCCCACTAAATTTAGTACCAAATTTATTTTTAAACATATAAATCCTATTTGAACTATTTTAAAAAGCACTGAATTACTTGTATCATTAAGAATACTGCTAATACTAATACTGCTTAGTAGTAGCATGATATTGAGATTTTTTTTTTCAATCATGTAGACATATTGAGAGAGAATACAAATTAAAACGTATTTTATTACGTTTAAATTATCCAGTGAAAGCACAAATGTGGTTAAAATGGTGAAACCCGAAGTTGTAGTTTCCCTTGTACAGTTGTAGTTACAATTTAACCTAAAATCTTCATTTTGATGGGAAAAATGTTAATGGACACATCACTTGTTGACTTTAATTTTTTCTTACTTTTAATTCTATATATTGTTTTAATGTATTAATTTCCTTTTTTTCTTGATGTTAAAAATATTTTTCATATTTTATATGGGTTTAAAAGCACATATATTTAAGAAACAGCTAAATCCACATCTCTTCCATCTTCATTTGACCCTCATTTGACTCTAGCACTCTCTTTCTAAATCTAATTCTATTTTATCTATTTTTTGACTTAATCCTCTAACACTTATTCGTTTTCTAACTGCTTGCTTTCTTAAAAAAGCCTTCTAACACTAGCCTTCTCTGTTCTTTATATATATATATATATATATAAACCTTGCTACGTGTACTGCGTTAGGCTAAATCGAGACATAGCACTTGTATTGCTCTTTTGTTGGTTTTGATTGCTCCTATTGTCATCATTTGAAAGTCGCTTTGGATAAAATCATATGTGGTTTTGCCTAATATGATTAAGCCTTCCTGTGATGCTCAATTGATCTTTACCCTGAAAATCTCTCAAAACCTCAGTCCCAACACTCCAGGTGTATTTATGAGGCTTTTCAATCTAATAGAACAATAGGACGGATACTGATGTGTGCAGGTCACAGAGGAAGGACAAATCTCCGACATATCAAAAGAGTTAATGAATAACTGAAAGTGACACACTTTTAAGGCTTGGGTGAAGTGTTTGCCCGGAGGTTACTTCAGGTCTGCTACCGTCTCTGTGAGCCTAACAAGTTGTTTTTGTGTCTATTAGACATTTTCCATGATTAAAAGCAGAAAACAGAGAATGTCAGCACACACATTATTTCCAGACATAGCAAAGAAATCAGTATCTGCACAGCACAAGAGGACCTGTATAGGGTGCATTTGAAACTTGAGCGCACATATACAGTGTACTGTATACGTGTGGCTGTATCAGGCCCATCCCCCAGGAAACACTGCATGTTCCTGATAATGAGCAGGGAACGCAACCATATGTTTATGCGACGAGAGATAAGGTGCTTTACACAGCCAGTGGTAGTATTTGCAAGCTTGTACAATATGAAACAGTGTTGCTGGTAACTAATTATTTGACAGTTCAGCAATAGGTTTTTAAAAAATAAATTATTCTGGCAATCCTTAATATATATATTATAATGAAAAATGGCATTCTATAATTTACATGAGCTTTACTGTATAATCAGTTAGAAGTTTACATACCATTGTTTCCTTTTTCTCAATGGTAATATCGGTCATTATTGTGATGCGCTGATAAGATTGACTACTGGTAATCCATATTTTATTACCATTTATTGCTTTGGAACTGAGATACTTACAGGTGGTCAAAAAAATAACAAATGCACACAGATGTACATTAAACAAATTTAATGCCCACAGAACATAACACACTTCAGTTATATATTTGATCAATATTTTGTAAAGCAAGTCATGACACTGTACAATTTTACAGTGAATCTTAATAATGCTTGTCAGTTGATGCTACTGAAGTGCCATAATGAAATAAAAAAAAATTGTGCATAAAAAAACAAAAACTGACTGTTTATCTATCCCCAGTATCAAAACCTACCTTAAACTAAAACACATTCATAAATGCAGCAGAGTCTAATTGATGGCAAGAACCCAGTGGAATATAAAAATTGCCTATATAGGCTACAGGAGTCACTGCACAATAGATTTAAATATTCAGATATTTATGAAACAAAATGGACCAAAAAAACATGTAACGGCACATTGAGCATATATATCTTGATTTATTTGCATAAATGATATGTGTAATGATTTGCATGAGATTTTGCTTCTGTCTACAGACCATGCTCATGTAGCTCGTGGAGAACTGGAGGGAATGAAATGCTTTTGTGCAGAACGGAAACCGTAATAATCCCAGTGGGCTTTATTTTTAGTTCCTAAACAACTGCTGTGCGTGTCCTAATAAAGATATTCATTAAAAAAAAAAACTTTTGTAACAAAGAATTTTAAGGGTTGTGGGTGGAAATTTATGACACATTATTCTCTATATCTCTAACAGAAATCTGGATTTTTAAACTATATACTAAACATCTTTATACAAATATGATTACCTGTCCACCAACAATCTTACATTTGTAAAGCAAAAAGTGCCGCTTTTGGCAATATCTTAAAGAAACAGTTCACCCAAAAATCCAAATCTGCTGAAAATGTACTCGCTTTCAGACCATCCAAAATGTAGTTTTTGTTCCTTCACACTTGCAAAACTTGCTCACAATACATCCTCTGTAGTGAATGGGTGCCATGAGATTGAGAGTTCAAAAAGCTGATAAAAAAAAAAAAATTGTGATGTTTTTATCGGCTGTTTGGACTCTCATTCTGTCAGCACCCATTCACTGAAGAGGATGTATTGGCGAGCAAGTGTTGTAATGTTAAATTTTTCCAAATCTGTTCTGATGAAGCAACCAATTCATCTACATCTTGGACAGCATTTTTGGGTGAACTATCTCTTTAATCATGTGGTCAGTGTCTCTTTGGAAGGAGTTAGGGAACACATTAGACTATGTAAACCAGCTGTGTTAGACTCAAATGATATTTCCAGCATCTAATAGTCAGTCCAATATTTTCCCTTTTATTTTATTTTAGAATTGTGTTTTCTATTGCACTTCATGGCACACGACTTAAAAAAAAAATTAAAATGGCACATCAGCAGTCCCTTTTCTTTGAGAACATGTAAACCAAAGCACCAATGTACAATCTCTAGTGAAATGACATCCATATCATAACCT
This sequence comes from Barbus barbus, assembly GCF_936440315.1. NCBI lineage: Eukaryota > Metazoa > Chordata > Actinopteri > Cypriniformes > Cyprinidae > Barbus > Barbus barbus. The sequence goes on along the minus strand of NC_136742.1, from coordinate 13,443,963 downwards.
GCTAATCAGTTTAAAATGTTTTACATGAACCACGTCCATAGTAAGGACAAGTGAGGCATAGTGTTTAAGTAAGAAAACTACAATGATATATTAATAGAGTAGCAGATCTAGTGGCCAGAGAGTAGAATCCATTGGAGTCCAATGGAGTCAGAAAGAAAGTATGATCAGAGGAGTGTAGATACATGTGCGTGAAGTTTAATTCAGTAAGACAGATATGGCAAATCAGAAGGATACCATTCTGTTGATGCCCTATGGTGTCTGCAGTGGGCTGTCCTCCGTCTCGAGCTGGGCCAGCTGTCTGCGCAGGCTGTTCACTTTGTTCTGCAGCTCCTTATTGTACTCTATAATATGGACCATCTCCTGATGGGCCTCGTCCAAACACTTTGTGGAGCGATTCCAGCGAAGGAATACCCCTACAGAGAAAAGAACAAGGTAGATAAGCAATATGTGATGATATCATTCTGTGTTGCTGATAAATGATCTTTTCTGGGATACACACACACACAAGAAAAAAAATGAGTTGTGAGATGGCCACATTGATCGCTCTGCTGTACCTTAAGGTTATACATAAGGAAAGCTTAAATATTCCCACACAAACACCAATCCCATGTTTCTTAACACACGCAAAGCTGACATTTTGTAATGGTGTTAAAGTGCACTACTCAATACTAACATTTGATTAGCTATTTCTCAAAGGACCTTGACACTTAAAGGAATAGTTAACCCAAAAATTAAAATGTACTCACCCCCAGGCCACCATAGATGTAGATGCGTTTGTTTCTGCAACACTGCATTGCATTGAATTTTATTTATTGCATTGCATCACTTGCTCCTCTGCAGTGAATGGGTGCCATCAGAATGAGAGTTAAAAAAAACATCACAATAATTACATAAGTAATCCACATGACTCCAGTACATTAGTTAATATCTTCTAAAGTGAAAAGCTGCGTGTTTGTAAGAAACAAATCCTTTTTTCTATAATAATACTGCTGTTTCCAGTGAAAGGTTTGTCTCATCTGAATCAGGAGAGAAATATGCACAGATAATCTAAGTGGAAAAAGTCCAAAATAGTTCTAAACAAATATATTAGTGAAATTTAATGTGAGAGGACAACAGGGGAAGGACATTTTCACTGGAGGAAGCCCTAAGAATTACAGACTCTTTTAGCCATGAGTGATGGTTTTAAAGTTCAAATGCTTTTTACAAATGCGCAGCTTTTCATGTCAAATCGTTAATTGATGGACTAGAGTTGTGAGGATTACTTGTTGATTATTGTGATGTTTTTATCAGATGTTTGGACTCTTATTCTGATAGCACCCATTCACTGCGGAGCAAGTAATGTAATGCTAATTTCCTCCAAATCTGTTCCGTTAAAGAAAAAAAGTCCTATATCTTGGACAGCCTGATACCATGTTAATATAGCCAACCAGTACTATAATAGCAATACATCTGCTTGCCAAAAATAAACTGGACACAGTTCTTTCACATATGGTTCTTTACAAAAGTGGAAGAAAGTGTGGGATTACGAATTTAAGAATCTGTTTAAAATATGCTGAACCTATGTTCTGACAAGGGATCACATGAAAAACAAAGGTGAAGTACATTGTATTTAGCATTTATAGTAAATATGACGACATCAGATGAACGATTCTGTTAAACAAATTTTGTAGCAAGAGGTTCCTGCTAGTTCCTGTTCTTATTGTAAATCAAATGAGCCAGATTACGGAGACTCTCACCTTTTGTTTGTAATGACTCTTGGTGCCCCTGCCCCAGTCTTTGAGTAGTTATGCTGATTGGATTAGGACTGGTTAAATGGGGCAGGTTGCTATACCTGAATACTTCATATGCATGATTTCTTTAAGGTCATCACCCAGGTGCTTTGTCTCCATTCCCAAGCACTGCCCCCTATATGTATATAAACTACAATGTATCACTGCCTTAGTTAGGCTTTTGATAGTCTCGCGTAGCTGAAGGTCTGGGAATTTTGGCCGCTTTCATTGGCCAAGGCCTGCCCAAGAGGCCATATGACTGACAGGTAAAGCAACCAATCATGTTTAGGGGCGTGGAAATCTAGCGTTTAGTTGATCCTGACAAGCGCTCATCATCAGTTGTAAAAACGACAGCTTTCTTCTTTCGTGAGGGAGTTTCGTGGCGTCACAGCATCTTTGTTTCCAGACGGAACGTTAAAGAACACGACACACACATCTCTTGGAAATCCTGTATAATCTAACCAATCTTCCATTCATCCCTGCATGCAGAATGCCTTTGTACACACAACCCTGACATTCACTGTGCAATGTACAAAAAATTGACACACTTAACTGATTTCTGTTACTTAACTGTGAAATGCTGAAACATTTAACGGTGTTTCTCATGATTTACCAATTAAATCCTTATTATTACACCCTTTAAATAACAAATTATTCTATAGTTAAATGAAATTTAGATTATTTCTAATTGCAATTATTATTATTATTGCATTTATCTTTACAGGGTTGGACAAGATAGTGAAGGAAAAGCAGCAAAAAATACCCAACAGACATGGGATTTTTTTATAAATATAGGTGAATGAACTATAATCTAGGCAAAGGCTTATATCTATACTATAAGACTGTTCAGTGTAGCTCTTTTGGTGAGTACACTAATATTCACACGTTTGACTGGTAATGTGTATGAAAGGTCTAAACATATCTGTGAGTTGTTTGAGAACTGCTCATGTGACTGAAAGTGAACCCCCATGGCATTAAACTCCATGTCTGCTTGGCTGCCTTTCCTGAAAGAGTCTCTTTCACTGCACCTCTAAAATAGAGGCATGACAGGCTCCAGAGATGAGGACTAAAAAATGAATGACACAGAGGTCATCAGGGTTAAATCATTGTCACACTTGTGAATTCCATGTGATGTTAATCTGTATCTGGTGCAAGGCTTAAAACAAATGAGCCTCAGAGTTGCTTCTTTAATGCTTAATAATATCTTAAACATGACAAGGAAGGTGAGTTTTCTTGATTAAAAATTCAACAGAGCTAAATGGATTATTATATTTTGAGTGATAGTAACTTTATTTTTTACATTTAGCCTGTTTCATCTTTGTTTAATATATGTCCAGAAAACCACACTCTGTCATATATACAAACTACAATAACTTTGCAGCGGACTATAGGAGTGTTCTTTATAAATGTAAATAATTCATTTACAGAATATTGTATTCTAATATTAAAATACGTCTTATATGTAATTAATATAAATATCATTTTAGATTTTAATATAAAGAAAATTGTAAAGAATATATGGTCCAGAAGGCTTTCATTTTCATTACACTAGGAGAATTGTAATTATTCAGATGGAAATCTGTCTCAGAATTTGTTAAACATGATGTTGACTGACGTGACTAATGCACAAGATACAGTATCTATAGGTGCATCTATAGTATGTCATGGAGGAATGGTGACATACCATTAATTTCAAAACACATACTGATTTATGATCCACACGTTCTTTAAGCATCTCACACATCCGAAGGTTCACTGCTAAAATATAGTTAAAGCACCAAACAACACATGACTGCCCCCTATAGTTTAACTGGGTAAACATGCTTTTCATGATCATCTTCATGATGATGTCACATTCACAGCCGGTGCTGGAAGAAATCAAAAAATGAGAGGAATGTGTGAGATTTGATGGTGCTCACCCTCCCACGGAAGCAGGCTCTGAGGAGCCACAGACGGCCAGATGACCAGGTTGTTGGGCTCATACAGTGGGTTGAGAAATCGCTCCAGCTCCTGAGGTCTGTTCACCCATGACCACAAAGAAACAGTTTTCTGAGACAGCTGCAGCTTCCCCCTGAAACATTACACAGTGCAAAGTACAAAGTTTACATTTAAACCTAACTTTACAGTAAAGTTTATGTTATGAAGAGTGAGACACATCCAGCCGTTGCCATCCATTATGTTACAATAGGCAACTATTCTGCACTTCAATCTGAACACTAACATTCATAAATATTCTAATCTTACAATTCTTCTGAGTTACAAGCTACACTCTTTAATATAAAGGTTGCAAAGAGGTTTTGCAGAAGAACCATTTTACATTCCCTAAAGAACCTTTCAGTGAACAGTTCTTAAAGTAACCAAATAAAGAATCTTTTACCACTATAAACCACCTTTTATACAAGGGAAAGTTTCTATAGATGTTAAAGGTTCTTCATGGAAACACGATGCCCATAAGGAACCTTTATTTTTTGAGTTCATTTAAAGAAAACGTATGTTACAATGTTAAACCAGAATGAAACCTCTCCTCCTGGGTCTAAAGATCAGATTTATGACGTCACAAACTACACACCATTCATTGTCGGTAAATGACTGTACCAAAACTGGACATTTTGAAATGTGGAAACTCATTTCACAACACATTTACCAAAACATCCTGTTCAGAATATGAAACAAACACAAAAGGGTCACGGCAAGTTGACCTTTACTGATGCAGGAGTGTTGACGGAATGGGTCGTGACTTGTGACCTTATGCTCTTGAACATATCTTTCCATATGGATAGAATTACAACATGCCATGTGTTTATGTACAAGTGTAAACTATGGCCCAATCTCAAATACCCTTGCGGTTTTCTTTCATACCCACCTTTGGTGACGTAACTGTCACACAGACACACAAGTTACCTTCAGAGTGAGAGAATAACTGTGGTGTTTGCGACAGGGCCTGTGTTGGCTACTTAGAGATTTATCTGATATGGTTAAAACAAACTGTTTTTACAAAGTTGTATGTGAGGAAATACAGGAAATGGCATGGCATGTGAGAATCTGTAAATGGACGTCATGACAGGAATGTGATGAAGGGGGACACTAACCTCTCAACCACGCAGTTTCCAAGGAAAGTGCCAAACTGTGAGGCATAGGCGTGCTCGAAGAGCATGATCAGGAAGCTCTCGTTGAACTGGAAGGAGCAAGGGAACTGCCGCAGGATCTGCCACACACAGTCCAGGAAAAGCAGGAACACGGGCGCTTCATTCCGGGGCTTCCAGTTTGAGTATGCAGACTGTGCACAGCGCTGCTGGAATGGGTGGCCGGCCTGGAGGTAAAGATTACAGGATAATAGGTTACCCCAGACTTCACAGAGAAACATCATTTTAAAACCAAGGCTGAGTCTCATTCCACTTCCTAGTTTCCTATGTTGTTAATCAGTGTATTATCAAATTGGACATTAGCAAGGGTCTTGATTTTCTACACATTACTTGTGACACATTTTATAGTCATTACAACTATGTAGTAGTATTTAATCAAAAATATGTCATTATATATACAGTAATGGCCAAAAATATCGGCACCCTTGGTAAATATGATCAAAGAAGGCTGTGAAAATTAATCTGCATTGTTAATTTTGATCTTTTATTTAAAAAATTGACAAAAATGTAACCTTTCATTGGAAAATAAGAATTTAAAATTGGGGGAAATATCATTATGAAATAAATGTTTTTCTCAAATACACGTTGGACACAATTATTGGCACCCCTAGAAATTCTTATGAGCAAAATATCTCTGAAGTATATTCCCATTCATATTCACAATTTTGAGCACTCCAGGGTGATTATGAACATGAAATTATCCAGCCATGGCTTCCTGTTTCACAGAAATATAAATAGGAGGAAAAAAACAAAGCCCAAATTCCCTTAATCATCCATCACAATGAGAAAAACCAAAGAATATATTTCTGATGTGCAGTAAAAGATAATTGACCTTTACAAATTAGTGAAGTGGCTTTAAGAAAAGAGCTAGAGCAGTGAAAATCCCCATTTCCACCATCAGGGCAATAATTAAGAATTTCCAATCAACAGAAAATGTTACGAAACTGCCTGGAAGAGGACGTGTGTCTATATCGTCCTAATGCACGGTGAGAAGGAGAGTTTGAGTGGCTAAAGACTCTTCAAGGATCACAGCTGGAGAATTGCAGAAAATAGTTGAGTCTCGGGGTCAGAAAACCTAAAAATAATGTCAAACAGCAACTACATCACAACATGTTGTTTGGGAGGGTTTCAAGAAAAATTCTCCTCACTCATCCAAAAACAAACTCCAGCATATTCAGTTATCAGACACGACTGGCACTTCAAATGGGACTGGCTTCAATGGTCAGATGAAACTAAAAAATTAGCTTTTAAGCAGCAAACACTCAAGATGGGTCTGGTGAACACAGGGATAAAAAGTACCCCATGTGTACAATGAAACATACTTTGATGTTGTGGGCCTATATTTCTGCTGGAGGTCCTGGACATCTTGTTTAGACACATGGCATCATGGATTCTATCACATACCAACAGATAAAAAATCAATAAGTGACTGCCTAAAAATCTTATAATGGGCCATGTTTGGATCTTCCAACCGTACAATAATCCAAACACAAACCTCAAAAACAACACAAAAATGGGTCACTGAGCACAAAACCAAGCTTCTGCTATGGCCATTCCAGTCCTCTGACCTGAACCCTGTAGAAAATGAGTGGGGTGAACTGAAGAGAAGCACCACCAACATGGAGCTGGGAATCTAAAGGGTCTGGACTCTGGAGTGATTCTGGATGAAGGAATGGTCTCTGATCTCTTGTCAGGTGTTCTCTAACCTCAACAGGCATTATAGGAGAAAATTTAGAGCTGTTAAACTGGCAAATGGAGGTTTCAAAAAGTATTGAATAAAAGGGTGCCGTTAATTGTGGCCAATGTGTATTAGAGAAAAACATTTATTTCATAATGATACCCCCCCCTCCCCCCCCCCATTTTAAATTCTTATTATCCAATGAAAGGTTAGATTTTTGTGAATTTTTTAAATAAAAGATCAAAAGGATTAACAATACAGATTAATTTTCACAGCCTTCTTTGGTCATATTTACCAAGGGTGCCGATATTTTTGGCCATGACTGTATATATTGATATGTTAAGTAGATACATAAAGGCATTTAGAAATAAAAAAAATATGATAAAAAGAAAAATACTGACCATACAACACTACTCCGACGTTTTACTGTTGAAAATATATTTTTTAATGTTTCTGAAGTGTCCTATGCTCACCACAGTGCTACATTTATTTGATAGAAAATACAGTAAAATCAGTAATATTATTACAATTTAAAATAATTTTCCAATTTAATACATCTATAACTCCAGTCCTCAATGTCACATTATTCTTCAGAAATCATTCTAATATGCTGATTTGGTACTCCAGAAACAATTATTATTTTTATCAATGTTGGAAATGTGTGTGTTGCTTAATATTTTTTTGTGGAAACGGGATTTTTTTTTTTTAGGAATATCTGACAAATAGAAAGCTCAAAAGAACAGCATTTGTTTGAAATAGAAAACTTTTGTAACATTATCAATGTCTTTACTGTCACTTTTGATTAATGTAATGCATCACTGCTAAATTAACCCAAACTTCTGCACACTGTACAAGTACATAAATAAATTAATAAAATAATAAAACAAGCTGTTTTTACATCTAACAACAACAATCACAATTAACTCCAGTAGAATATTGTCTATTTTTTGTGTGATGGAAAAAGTGTATTTTAAAATACTTTGTCTTTATACAGTAACACTTTTGCTCTTCTCTGATGCCCTATGATGATATTTCCGGTGTGCAAATATAGTGAGCAGCCAACTTTTTTACAGTACATTCAGAGAATTTCTAGGGAGGGTAACAGAATGATTTTGGCAATGGGACAGAAAGCAGAAATCAGACACAACCGTCAAGGTTTCTCACCTGTAACCACTCTCGCTCAATCAGCGTCTCAAAGCCACGGATGGTTCTGCATGCCGGATCGAGGATGATCTGGGCGAGAGACGTGACCTGCAGTGTTGAATCAGTGCCCTCTGTGCCATGAACCAGCACTGACGCCCCTTCCCTAGAGTACAACACAAATTAAAGTGGCCCCTCCAAGTTTGAAACTGCACTCTGTTTGAGATTATTTAGCACACACATAGTGCTACAAACCTGATAATGAACTGCATGCCAAAAGCAGCTTTTAATGCAGCAGTACCAGTGTGGTATGAACATAATGATGATTACCAAATAAACACACGCCACCCGATCTAAATATTCCCTCACATTTTAATAGTAATGACTTTATGAATTTCTTTACTGATAAAATAGATAACATCAGAAATACAATATCAAATGTATATTCTACGGCGTCTAGTATTTCAGCTTCATTCATCGCACCCAAAGAAAAACTGCAGTGCTTTACAACTATAGGACAGGAAGAGCTAAATAAACTTATCAGTGGATCTAAACCAACAATGTGTTTATTAGATCCTGTACCCACTAAACTACTGAAAGAGTTGTTACCTGTAGCAGAAGAACCGCTTCTCAATATTATTAACTCATCGTTATCTTTAGGTCACGTCCCAAAACCATTCAAGCTGGCGGTTATTAAGCCTCTTATTAAGAAACCACAACTAGATTCTAATGAACTGGCAAATTACAGACCCATTTCAAATCTTCCGTTTATGTCTAAAATTTTTGAAAATGTTGCGTCTGCTCAATTGTGTTCCTACTTGCAAAAAAATGATCTCTATGAAGAATTTCAGTCAGGTTTCAGGCCTCACCATAGCACAGAAACTGCACTTGTTAAAATTACAAATGACTTGCTTCTTGCTTCAGACCAAGGCTGCATCTCATTGCTAGTATTACTTGATCTTAGTGCTGCGTTCGACACTATAGACACACTCATAGATCGATTACAAAACTATACTGGTATTCAAGGGCAGGCTTTAAGATGGTTTAGATCCTACCTGTCCGATCGCTACCACTTTGTTCATTTAAATGGAGAGTCATCTCAATTATCACCAGTAAAGTATGGAGTACCACAAGGATCTGTCCTAGGCCCCTTGGTAATATTATTAGAAAATACGGGATTAGTTTTCATTGTTATGCTGATGATATTCAACTATATATCTCAGCAAGACCAGATTAAATTTATCAACTAAGCTAATAGATTGTGTAAAAAATGTAAAAGATTGGATGACCAATAATTTCCTCCTATTAAATTCAGATAAGACAAGAGATATTACTTACTGGACCAAAAAAAACAGTACACATAATCTCATGGATTATAATTTGCAACTAGACGGATGTACTGTTACGTCCTCTAAAGTCAAAAATCTGGGTGTTATATTAGACAGCAACTTGTCCTTTGAAAATCATATTTCCCATGTTACAAAAACAGCATTCTTCCATCTTAGAAACATTGCCAAGCTTCGAAACATGCTACCTGTTTCTGATGCAGAAAAGCTAGTTCATGCATTCATGACCTCTAGACTGGACTATTGTAATGCACTGCTAGGTGGTTGTCCTGCATCTTCAATAAACAAGCTACAGATAGTCCAAAATGCAGCAGCTAGAGTTCTTACCAGGTCAAGAAAATATGATCATATTACCCCAATTTTACAGTCTCTGCACTGGCTACCTATTAAGTTCCGTATCATTTACAAAATATTATTACTTGCCTATAAGGCCCTAAATGGTTTAGCTCCTGCGTACCTAGCTCGTTTTCTACCACGCTACAATCCAACCCGCTCCCTAAGGTCGCAGAACTCTGGACTTTTGGTAGTAGTAGCAAAGTCCACTAAAGGAGGTAGAGCTTTCTCACATTTGGCTCCCAAACTCTGGAATAGCCTTCCTGATAATGTTCGGGGTTCAGACACACTCTCTCTGTTTAAATCTAGATTAAAGACACATCTCTTTAGCCAAGCATTCACATAATGCATTTTATAATCTTGTACTGCAGTTATATCTGATCAAATGTACATTATTATTATTCTTTAGCTTGGGTTGAACAAATCATTTTTGCTTAGATGGAACAGCAGCTACGCTAATTATGTCTCTATTTGTTTCTCTGTTTCTGTCACTGGATTAACATCCCATGGTAACTAGGAATTACAGAAGCTTCAGTCTGGATCCAACCCTTAAATGATCTGAGATGACCGAACACCTGAGAAAAGATAATGCCAACCCCTCAGAGGACCTCAGAGGATGCCAATGCTCAGACAACATACAGAATTACCAATTTTTGCCATAAGTTAAATATATTAAGGTTCTGCAATATATAAATATACTGTGGAAACTTAATTTCCTGTAGAGCTTCTTTGCAACGATTTGTATCGTAAAAAGCACTATACAAATAAACTTGAATTTACAGCATGACAACAGCACTAATTATCACCACAACAAGCTTTGCAACAAATGTGGCGAGAAACAGGGCGACATCAGCTTTTGTAATTAACTTAGAATAGAGCTAAAACAGTAATTAACACAGCTGCACAATATGGCATGTACAGATCTGTCTGCAGTGTAATGGCTCTGTGTGTGTGTGTGGGACAGGAACAGATAGATATATCAACAGATGTACCTGTCAATGCACTGTGCAGCCAGGCAGGCCGTTGTGAGGATTTCCTTAACATTACTCTGCCAGTTGGAGGCTTCAAGTTTACTAAGCCAGCGGTCCATGCTGTGCGACTGATCGTTGCATGCCTCCACCAGCTTTATCAGACTCTCCTGCAGAACATTAGACCTGTGGGAGAACAGCTGTCAGATTATAGTCTCAGTTACAGGACTCATTTATGCAGCTGTGTTTGTTTGCTTGCATATGGTATGCTTCAGTTCCAAATGAGCATTTTAGCTGCAATTGACGTGCTTTCCAGTCTTGAACGAGTTTAAGCCCCCTAATAAAAGTACAGTGGGTACTAGTCTCAGTCTCAGATGGTACAAATCGCTCACAGTCCATTCACTGACCGACTGATGTATATTGATCACAAAATTGAAAAGAAAGTGATTTGATTCACTGACTTAAGCAACATTATCAGTTTGCCTGTAAACCAGGCTGAACACTTAAGAAATAGTCACTGGATTTGCCAAAGTTACAACTAAATGATATCACAGGAATAAATTACATTTTAAAATATTTAAATAGAAAACAGTTATTTTAAATTGTAATACTGTATTTTTACTATACTGTATACTGTACTGTGTTTTTACTGTATTCTTAATCAAATTAATGCAGCATTACAATGATGTAATGTTTAAATTGTAATTTTTATGTTTACTTAAAATTGTATCAAATTCTATGTTTGTTTGTTTTTTTTGTTATGTCTGGCCATAACATGAAAATGATTATCAGTCAGAATATTAATATTATCCATCTCTACTGTGTGAGAATAATTGGATACACACCTCTCAATGGCTTTATGGATCCTCCTCCACTGAGGGTAGTTGGCTTCCTGTTCAAATCCTCCTCCGCGAGCTTTAGCCTGCTGCGCCACAGCTATAGTCCGCGTGTCAATGATGTAACCTCGCTTCCCGGCGCAAAGCGTGGCATTGATCAGTTTCTCGTCCTCTTTGCAGCGGCGTCCATTGGTTCCTGTTAGTGGCTGTGCTGCTCGCATCATCACCTGTGGACAGTGTGATCAGAGTCTGTATTAAACAGGTCAACATTTGGAAACAAAATTTCCAAAGTGCACTTCTTCTAACCATGCCGTTTTTCTTGTGGTAGTAACTGAGCACAGGGAAACGGCCTCCGTGGCGGAAGCAAGCAGCTTTGCACAGACTTTCATCATCGATGTCTTTGGGCACAGTCAGTAGGGATGGGTACGAGGGGCACACGCTGAAGTCTTTATTTACCTCACTTAGTCTCCATTCATCTGTCTGAGAGAGGACAACAGAACTCAGTGTCACCTTTATTTAATTAGACACTTTATTTTTAATTGAAAATCAAAAGCAGAAAAAGCATTCATTAATGTTTAATTACTACAAAACTAATCCAAAAGAGGTTTAAAATAAACAGATATACACTACCACTCAAAAGCTGGAGTCAGTAATTTTTTTAAGAAATTAATTTTATTTAGCAAGGATGGATTCAATTGATCAACCGTGACAGTAAAGACATTTATAATGTTAGAAAAATAATCATTCATTCAAATAAATGCTGTTTAGAGCACTTAAGGTTTCCACAAAATATTACTATTATATTAACTGTTTTCAACATTGATAATGATAATAAACGCTCCTTGAGCTCCAAAACAGCATATTAGAATGATTTCTGAAAGATCACGTGATATTGAAGACTGGAGTAATGATGCTGAAATTTTAGCTTTGCCATCACAGGACTAAATGACATTTTTAAATAAATTATAATAGAGAACAGTTATTTTAAATTGTAATTGTATTTCAGAATATTATTAATGTGCTATTATATTTTAATCTAATAAACACAGCTTTGGTGTATAAATAACATTTTAAAAAACTTACTGACCCCAAGCTTTTGAACGGTGGTGTATGAAATGCTAACAGTATTTGGATTAAATTGAGTATCAGAGCATGCAGTCACGAATGTGTGCTCTTTGGCTTCCCATAGAGAATCATCTGAAAAAATGAGCAATGATACACTGAGAAACTGTATTGCAACTTTTTCTGATGACCTCAGTGTCAAGGCTTCCAGGGATAAAACAATACCATAGACTCCAGATCTTTGAAAGCCTCCTCTGGTACGAACAACTGCCATCCATCCTCAATGACCTCAAACAAAGGACGGTAGAAGAACGGATACTTCAGGGACACAGAGTCCAGCGTGGAGAGAGCCTGAGAAATGAACAATCAGAATCTGAATACTAACTACAAAAAACTGATTAGTAGAAATTAGGGTTATTATTTCATTATTATTGTGCTTTATGAGAGTGAGTACTAATGCAGTTTTACTTCAATTGAGCTGGCAATATTAAGACACTCCTCCATGCCAGGTATGTCCAGCTGAATCACCCGCAGGTCCTTACACTTTACAATAATAGCTCCCAGTGATCCGACAAACCTGTGCACATTAGGTCAGTACAATGTTTTTGATGCTGTTCTCACCAAGGCTGCATTTATTTGATCAAAAATGTATTAAAACCACTAATATTGTGAAATAGTATTACATTTTAAAATAACTGTTTTCTATACAGTTTTAAAATGTAATTTATTACATGTCAAAGCTGAATTTTCAGCAGACATTACTCCAGTCTTTAGTGCTATGATTCCTCAGAAATCCTTCTAATATGAGAATTCTTATTATTATCAGTGTTGAAAACAGTTGTGCTGCTTAATTTTTTAATTGTTTTGAAAACAGTGATACATTTTTCAGGATTCTTTGATGAATATGAAGTTCAAAAGAACATAATTTATTTGAATCATATCTTTTGTAACATTATAAATGTCTTTACTGTCGTGTTTGATCAATTACATGCATCCTTGATTAATAAAAATACATATGTGACCACAAAACCTTAAGTAGCACGGGGATATTTGTAGCAATAGTCAACAATACATACACAATATGGGTCAAAAAATTATTAGGATATTACGTATAGATCATGTTCTATGAACATTTTTTTATTTTATTTTTTTTGCACCCTCAGTTTACAGATTTTCAAATAGTTGTATCTTTCCCAAATATTGTCCTATCCTAACAAACCATACATCAATGGAAAGCTTATATATATATTCAGCTTTCAGATGATGTAGAAATCTAACTTTCAAAAAAATGACCCTTATGACTGGTTTTGTGGTTCAGGGTCACATATATTTTTATTTTATTGACCCTAAACTTATGAACAGTCGTAAAAATTACAAAAATTGTATTTAAAAATAATACGCCCTTTTTACTAGTTGTCTCAGACTTCCCTCTCTGTATATCAGCAGTACCTTTTCTCAATAGAGTCAATGTTAGCATGAAGCAGCCAGAGCTCCTCAGTGTTGTCCTGGCGAGAAGACAAGATGAGGTGATGTCCTGTCAGACACAGAGTTCCCTCCACAGTGGGCATGAAGGGTCGGTGGAGGACCACCCCATCCACACGAGGGGTTTTGATCAGCTCAGCAAACTCCATGATGTTTTGAGTGGTACAAGAAACCTGCGAGAGTCAATGGGAGAGGAAACACTGATGAATGCTGTAATACAAACCACGTCTTAGTCTCATTATATTAGGTTTCTTATTATTCTGTTATTTGCATTCATCTGACAACTAAACCGATATAATAGTATGATGATAACTGAGATACACTGTGGATTTCTCGTCTGGTGCAGGTTGCAAAAAACAAGAGACAACACTAAGAAAAATACCACATTCGTCTATTTTACTCGAAGGAGCATAACTAAACCAGACACGTGTATTTACAAACAGTTATTTTAGCGTATTCAAGGTATCTCGGCTCGCTGTGTCATCAGACTGAAATATGACAACAAACGGGATTTGCAGCTTTGTGTCTCATCAACGTGAAGACGCTCGGACTAAAACTAATCAAATTAATTCGACAAAGAACCGCAGGTGAAAATATGCATTTTAAACATGTAAGTTAGCCTACGTAGAGGAGACAACAACATTTCTCTCACCTGACAACTCCACTTCCCTGTTTCCACTCCTTTGTTGGATTTGCCAAGCTAATTTGAATCAATATCGCTACCTACTGGTTTGGGAGAGTGAGGAGTCCTGAGGACATAAAAGCAGAGTGTTGAATATTCTCACTCATCCTCTTCTCAATAAACATTCAAATAAAAAACATGGAAATATTAAAAATAAATATTATATATTCCAATATTCCAATTTATATATTCCATAAATTGGAATATTATTTAGTAATCAGGGTAATTAATTATTATTTAATGTAAGTAGTTTATTTTAAGGTGTCCTTGTTACAGTGTAATCATACATTTAAGATTCAAGATTTTTTCAAGATTTTTATTTGTCACATACACAATTATACAGGGTATAACCAGCAGTGAAACGTAGTACTGAGTAATATAAATTAACTACATGTATTTACTATACGGTTAGTTTTAAGGTTTGGCTTCAGGTTACTTGAATGTAATTATGCATATTTTATTGTTATTATAATAGTAACGTGTAAAGACACCTTAAAATAAAGTGTTAGCAAATATAATATAATCAGTGTTGGGGAGTAACTAGTTACATGTAACGGAATCACGTAATTTAATTACAAAATAAAATTCATTGTAATCAGTTACAGTTACGAAGAAAAAATGTGTAATTAAATTACAGTAACTTATGAAAATGTTAAGGATCACAAAGGGAGTTGCATCTGATTTTTTCACACACACAGATTTAATTGATTTATTTCATAAATTGCAGTGACTGCTCTTAAATATGAAACACCAATGTTTCAGAAGTTTATAACATGCTTGTCTGATAACTCTTATATTTCCTATATGGGTTTATGTATATGCTTGATTTTTTTAAGATTAACTATTTTTTTCTAAAGCATTGTTAGATTCCAATGTTTCCTGTTATAGTTATGCAAAGATTTGATTCCAAAAACAGTATCATAGCTATTAAACTATTTTTGGTTATGATTTTAAATCTGTATTTAACCTCAGAATGATTTTAAAGTAAGTCTGATTTTGTGGTGGCTGTGCTTCAAAGGGGACATCGGATGCTCATTTTCCATAAGTTGGTATGATTCTTTAGGGTATTTTTGAAATGGTCTGAGTGGTCGTGTAAAACAACACCCTTGTATACCTTGTCAAAAACAGCTCTATCACAGCGACTCGTTTCGGTGCATATCTCTTTACATGCTAATGAGCTCTGCTCACCCCGCTCCTCTCTAATGTGAAAGAGCAAATAATCATAAAAAATGCAAAGTGTGAGACTTACTTCTTCTGGAGGTGCAGCTGGATCATGAACACTGGGTACTGATCCATCCTTGAGTTTGAACTTTTTAACAAAACCTGCCTTGAATTGTCCCTCATTCAGAAAGCAGTCTGGAGTAAAATGATTTGCGCAGCCAGACATAAACAACAACAACAAATTAAAATTTAAACAAATTTAGTGAAAGTGAAGTGACGTGTGGTCAAGTATAGTGACCCATACTTGCAATTTGTGCTCTGCATTTAACCTATCCAATTGCACACACACAGCAGTGAATACACACACTGTGAACACACACTCGGAGCAGTGGGCAGCCCTATTGCTGCGGCGCCCGGGGAACAGTTGGGGGTTTGGTGCCTCGCTAAAGTGGTACTGAAGGTGGAAGAGAGCGCTGGTATTCACTCCAAAATCAAAATGGCTTGATAATTGAGACTGTTCAGGTTTTGGGGGGATTAAAAAAAAGGGAGTGAATTGGTGGTTGTGTCCACACACTGATAAGACACATCTATATGCAAATTAAGATATTTTGCATCCAATGTCTCCTTTAAAATTCAAATATTATAATTTTAATTCAAGTGATGAAGGATTTCGAAAGTCTGTAATCAGTAATCAGTGTTGAGTTCTACTGTAGGCTTAACCCTGCCTGGTTTATATGTTTGAAAATGATTAACAGTTGAAATTTAGAAAAGTAATCAAAAAGTAATCAAATGTAATCAGTTACATTACTTTAATAAAGTAATTGAAAAGTTACACTACTTATTACATTTTAAGTAGGGTAACTTGTAATCTGTAACTTATTACATTTCCAAAGGAACCTTCCCAACACTGAATATAATTACATAAACATAATTTAGTGTTCTCTACAGGTTTATAAAGTATATGATCATAAACCTTTCGTGAGGAACAGCATGGCTATATTAGCCAACTAGACCCACTTGCAATTGCTGTGGAAGTAGGATTGAGGGGTTAACAACACCAAATACAAAACAAAAAGATAAACAATGTTATACTCAAGAGATGTAGAACATGTTTGTAATGTCATGTAGTGTCAAAAATGGATTTACTGGATTGAATGGAACTCTTTTCTTGCAAATATATTAGTTGCACAACTGAAAAAAAAAACATCAATCTAAAAATATTTTTACTTCGCACATTTTTAGCTTGTTAGACCTATAGTAGGATTTATATCTGTGGAATATTTGGTCAATTTAAAATGATTGATAATGAAAAATGTATGTAATTTACACAATCAGGAATTATTTTCACTAGTTGAACTGTGGACTGTGCACTTGTGGAACTGAACAAACAGTTCTGGAACGTATTCCAGGGAATAGACAACGTTTGCTTCTTAATGTTATCCATTAAACCTGACTTAAGAACACTGCTGACATGACAATTTTTGCCAATTAGTATAAAAAAAGACTAATTTCATGGCAAAGCAATTTAATGGATCTGAGTCTTGCATCCTGAAATGATCTAATGGAGTAAAGCCAAAAAAAAATGTGGCTTAATGTTTTCAAGCTGTACTATTATGTCACAATAGTTTTATGTGGGAAATAAATTAAAAAAAGAATTCATTAATTTTTTTTTTTCTCATTATACTATTTATATTGTTTTTATTTCTGTGATAATCTTGGTTCCATTATTGTACTGCATTATAACATTTCAAGAACTTTATATTAAGATATTATATATAAGATGTTATATATTGAATATAATGCAAAGATTAAATTGTATGTGAAAGATTTTTGCAGTGTTTAATTTATATATCAGATATAGAATGCCGTATTTAGTGTAGACTTATATAAAGATCATTTTTCAGTGAAATGTGTGTGTGCGTACACGCGCATATGTGTACACCTGCATGAATTCACAAAACGGCTCCTGCTGTAGTCTTAGCAGAATCCTGCTGGGAGCAGAGTGGCCTCCTGTTGAGAAGGAAGATAAGTGTCTGGCGTCTCTTGAGCGCTGTGAGCGATTACAGTCACTGCATTATTTAGCTTGAGTTACATGTGTGCCATGAACCCCACACTCCCCAAAAAAATATGCGGCTCCATTTGCTCTTATTAAAAATGTATGCCATTTGTGGGAAAAAACACACTCCCCTGACTGAGAGCTGATTTTTTGCATATGTAACTTGAGCAGCGTGTATGAAGCCAGGCACTCATAAGCATACATTTTCATCTCATGTTATTGCATATCAGTCCTCAACATAGCTACATGGCAGAGCATTGGTTTAAAAAAAAATCTGTGAAGATCTGCTTTTGTCATATGGCATATGAACTATCTGTTTGTTAATATCACAGTGTAACACCAATTAAGATGACTAAGGACTTAAAGTAATATATCACCCAAAAATGAAAATGTGCTGAATCTGTATGGTCCCTCAGGCTATCCAAGATGTAGATGAGTTTGTTTCTTCATCTGAACAGATCTGGAGAAATTTACATCATTCACCCATGAATCATCTGCAGTGAAGGGTGCTGTTAGAATAAGAGTCCAAACAGCTGATAAAAACACATAATCCACAAGTAATCCACACCACTCTAGTCCAGTCCATCAATTAATGTCTTGTGAAGGGAAACACTGTAAGAAAGTAATTCATCATAAAGGCATATTAACACCGTTGCTTCAAGCCCTGAAGCCCTGTTTACAGTTCCAAAACAGTTCTAAACAAATGTGTATTTTGATGTGAGAGGGCAACAGGAGATGGACAAGGAAGCAGTATTATAGATTATGAAATGATTTGTTTCTTACCAACAAGCAGCTTTTCATTTCCCAAGACATGAACTGATGAACTGGAGTCATGAGGATTACTTGTGGATTAATGTGATGTTTTCCTCCGCTGTTTGAACTCTCATTCTGACGGCACCCATTCGCTGCAGAGGATTCATTGGTGAGCAAGTGATGTAATGCAAAATTTCTCCAAATCTGTTCTTTTGGCAGTTGTGGGGCAGTCGTGGCCTAATGGATAGAGAGGTGGACTTGTAATCTGAAGGTCGCAGGTTTGAGTCTCAGGTCCAACAGGGATTGTAGATGGGTGGAGTGAATAAACCTCTGTGTGTGTACACACACACACTTGAATGGGTTAAATGCAGAGTACAAATACTTGGCCACACTCACCTTCACTTCACTTTGACAGAACAAACTCATGTACATCTAGGATGACCTGAGGGTCAATTCAGCAAATTAAAAATGTTTTTTTGACGTGAAATAAAATAAAATGGCATTTTATTTAAAAAAACTTCTCATAATCCTGATGATATGGGATGTTTTTCTTTCTGTGATATCTTGGTTCCAATATTAATATACTGAATTGCAAGCATAGAATATCAATCCTTAACATGGATGCACAAAAGGTTTTAAAATGATCTGTGAAGACCTGTTTTTTTTTTGCATATGGCATTATATGCAATTACACACGCACGACACTGAATCTCAGACTGTCTCTCTTTGCTTCAGGCCACTTTGATAGTAGTTTTTTTTTTTTTACATTATTAGCTGAGAAGCGCTAGTTATTCCAGCTTATGTTGCTCATCAAACATTTCTGTGAAGTTTCCTCGGCTCTGAACCCCAGAAGAGACTCTGAGACTGTGTGGTAATTTGAAGAACTTCATAGCAGACCTGCAGCACTGTGCAAATTCAAAGTCACTGCATTTATGAATGATTTCCAAATATTTCCTTAGGTACGGGAACCATTTATGAATGCCAGATGAGGCACCAGTGCAAACATTCTCTGAACATCTTACTTTCATGTAATTCACATCAAATGAACGTTGCAATTGAAACCAAATGGGAAGGGTTGGCAGAGAAATGTCATTCTCTCATACATATTTTCATTAATTAACAAGGACTGCTGTAATAAAAATGATGATTATTGTAATGCCTGTGCCTTATGTTACGATCTAAGCCTGTTGGCAACCAGTGGGACTGTAGTGTGAGATCATCTTATTAATGTAACAGTGGCACTGTCTTAATGCTTCCCTGGCACTTCCACAGGTGTTGAGGATTTACGATGGCTTGTGGGAGGGTGAGACAGAGTCCTATAGAGGTGGCATTGGACGCCAGTACTGCATTGTGCACTGCTTTGCTGGCAGACAAAGCACACTTTGTTTTGTAATCAGAGCTCAAGTGTTATGTGGTAAGTTTTTTCTTAGGATAACAGCAATGATTTTCTTTCTCTATTGCTTGCAATTTTTTTTTTTTTTTAAGTTTTACTGATACCTGGAGGAAACCTGAGTCAAGAAACTGAGGAATAGATCAGAGTGCAGATTGAACACTAATGCCATGGATTTTCAAAGAATAAAAGCTGAATTTAGGAGTCCAACAAATATTATGTATCCCATGTGGATGTGGGCTATTGTGGAATACAGTTTGAGCCAGTAGGGAGATCAATGTACAGAAAAAAAAAGATGCAATTGAGAGAGAATTTATTGTAAATAATGAAATTCCATCCACAAAGAAAAAAAAATAAATAAATCTAATTCCTGCTGAAAAATAAGAAAAAAACATCTATAGCTTAAACTACTTTTCTGGTCTTATAGTTGGTCTTAACGTGGTCAGTAGTGTGGAGAGGTTTTGGGGACCAGTTTAAGATCAGCTTAAACTAGCAAACCATTGACTTTTTTTTTAAATAGCAGACTTGACCTAATTTAAATTAAATTATTTAAACAATTTAAAACACTGAAATGTTCTCAGCAGGTGCAAAATCAAAATAATAGTAAACTGCAGAGAATGAACATGAAAAAAATGTATGTCATTAATCAGAAATATTTCAATGCTGAAGATAGATTCAAGTATTTTTAACAGCAGAATAACCGACAAACAAAATCAATAAATCAATCCACCCACCCCTTTACAACACATGCACTCACAAAGGAATAAGGAAGAGTCAGTTGGGTACAAACAGTCCTGGGCTGCGCGCTTCATGGACAGCACACGCGCGTTCCCATAAGGGCAGTTTTCTTGTCACAACAATATTTTCCGCTCCTCATTTTACAGATGTACTCTACCTTTATTGCTACTTCAATCCAGGGTCCAGGGAGAGGCTGTTATGTTTACAAATGTGCGTAGCTTTCACAGTAGGGAGTTGTTTGTCACAAACAGGACAGCACAGATGCGCACCTGACCGCAAACACGTCGAGCTTGACGCTTCCATCTGTTACTTCGTGAGTGGATCTTGTTGAAATCTCATTTAAATGTGTTTATTGCATTATACTGGTCATCTTGATGACACAGTGGAGAGGAGGAGAACGTGAATGGCATCCTGCGTTTGTTGGCTATGTACGCGAAAGTGTTATTCCACCAGCAAATTTCCACGTGAGCAGCATATCTTCTGCTGTCCGAAAGGGTTAAAAGCGCGAGCGGCGTGCTCACTACAGCATTACATCACTCAGCGGTCCTGAGGTGCGAACCGAGCACTAGGTGGCATCCTAGATGAGTACGGATTCGCGTCTCTCTTCAGTCGAGACATCCAGTCAGCGGCGGCGGGTGTCTCAGGGAACAGTCCCAAACACAATGCGCAGGTGACAAGAACCGGCTTCCAGGAGTTCGTCTCTGATCCGTGCCGGCTCGAGGACTAAATCAGCACTGACTTCGCCGTCCGGAGCGCCGCAGGAGGATGCTCTGCCTCTCTGGCGTCACCGTCACCCCACAACTCCATGGCTACCTCATTAGGGGTACTCTGGAGAAACAGGTGTCGGGGAAGTGACGTCACGAGTCTCGGAAACCGGAGGTGTGCGCTTCGGAGAGCAAGATGGCAGCGAAATCCGACGGTCGGGGGGTCGTCACCGGTTTCGCCCAGCTGCACAACCTGGACGAGACGGTGGG
Organism: Barbus barbus; assembly: GCF_936440315.1. Classification (NCBI taxonomy): domain Eukaryota; kingdom Metazoa; phylum Chordata; class Actinopteri; order Cypriniformes; family Cyprinidae; genus Barbus; species Barbus barbus. Next base: position 13,422,452 of record NC_136742.1, on the reverse strand, counting down.
GAGCTGCGAGGACGACCCGCGGGAGGGCAGCTCCTTCCACATCTGCCACTGCTGCAACACCTCGTCGTGCTACTGGGGCTGCCGGAGCGCCTGTCTGCGTTACCTCCTGGGCAAGGGGAGAGACGTCAGGCGGCCACCTCACGAGGAGCGCCTATGGTTGGACTGCCTGTGGATCGTCCTCGCGCTCCTCGTCTTCTTCTGGGACGTGGGCACCGACTTGTGGCTCGCGCTCGACTACTACGTCAAGCAGGACTACCTCTGGTTCGGACTCACACTGTTCTTCGTGCTGGTGCCGTCGGTGCTGGTCCAGATCCTGAGCTTCAGGTGGTTCGTGCAGGATTACACGGGGGGCGGCTTGGGCTCCGTGGAGGGTCTCCGCTGCAGCCGGGGCCCAGGGGTGCATGGCAGGGCCAGATGTTGTCGCGTGTCGGTGTGGATCTGGCAGACGCTCATACACATCCTGCAGATGGGTCAAGTGTGGAGGTAAGCGTAACCCGTGCAGACCAGGGCAGAGCGGATGCGAGTCTCGCTCTGTGGCATCGGTGTGCGCTGAAAGAACAGTGTGTTACTGAGGTGAGTCTCACAGTGCATCTGAGGATTCATTCTGCTCAACTCTCTGAAACCGCTGGCGAGACGGGCATCGGGTTTCTCGGGCTCCCCGTGCGTCCCTCAGGAACAACATCCCTCCTTCCTACGCTCGATATCATCGACACAATTTGCGTTCTTTGATCCTTCGCTCTTTATCATCATAGGTGCAGTGCGTTTTAACGCCAGTCAGTACAGTGTGTGCTCTCTCAAGTGAGGAATAGTTCTGACGCGTGCGGGGAATATCGTCCGTGACATATTGTACTTAATGTCTGATTCACTAGAAATGATGCGACAGTTGTTGTTTTTTTTGTTGTTTTTTTCCTGCAGCAGACAGACGCAGTGGCCGCATTCACGTTTGTGTGGAGGCGTTCTGTTTAGCCGGACGATTTAGCTTGATTTCGATGCCATGTATTATTCATGTCTGCTTGTTTTCGTGTTTTCTCCTCTTTACACGATGTGATTATTTCTTAAAGATGAGGCTCTCTGTCATCAGTGGCTCACAGTTGTCATGATGTCATCGCTTTAAAGGTGCTACAGCATCTCACGCGAGCGCGCGCTCTCTCTCTCTTTTACATGTGTGTACAAAATAAATTCCTTCTCATCTTTCATACAGCCTAGTCACTATACGACCGTCTGGATGTATTTTCCAAGATAAATGTAGTTAAGTCTTTCTTAAAAGCCAAATGAAACGCTCATTTATATTACGATAAGTTAAATAATGCTCTGCATCGACTGTAAGATTTTAAGTGGATTTATAGTTGAGATATATATTGTAATATTTATTGCACAGTAGGCTACCGAGGTCTAGAACTGAACCCGTAGAATTCTGACACTTATTTTCTGCCGTTGCTATGCAACCAGATACTAGTTAAAAGCTTTTCTCCTCACGGGTCCATTTAGAATATTCAGAATATTAAGGCGAACAAATTCCTGAGTGACTGACTTTGCTTGAAGTGTGCAAAGACAGAGATTTGAGCTGTGTAGTTCTTTCTATCTCTCTCTCTCTCTCTTTTTTGAGTGTTAACAGTACCAAGACATCGTTCATTGCGATTAATTGCGATTAACGTGTACTTTTTTGGTTTATCATAGGTCAAAGTAGGAAGTATGGAAGCTATTACACTCTTTCACATGTCAAGAATTAAGATCTTCATTAAATTCAGTACAAATATTTGTATACAGCCAGGTTTTTGCTGTAAAAAGGATTACAGTATTGCTGTATTTTGGCTTTTTAAATATCTTTAGGCTCTTTAAAGATGTGACTCAAGCACTCCTGGTAACACAAAACAGTTCGGCCTACTGCTTCACTGTGCAATGAATGCAAAACCCAAATATAATGAAAAGGCAGTATTGAGGTAGAATGCTCAGCGGTGTATCATCTTAAAAAAAGAGCAGCCTAACTTAAAAGTGCTGGTGGAAATGGGTTAGAAGTTAACATCAAAGAAGTCTCTTTTAGCTCCTTTTATGACTGTGAATAAGATAGTCGTATTTAGATTTATACTTAGACATAAATTGAAGTACATGTGTGCATTTTCATATTTTAATGGCTCATATTATTGCATCCGCCAGTTCTTATTGCTTTCTACCCAGGAACTTCTGAGGCCACACTGACTTCACCTCTCAAACTGAAAGTCACTCCAAACATTAGCAAACAACTTAAACTAATTTCTACATAAAAGCAAAAAATCGATAGTGGAATTACACAAATATGTCTTTGCAGCAGCTCCTGACTGCTGGACCGAACCTTTTGCTTAAGACTTTAGAAACTGTGCATTTTAAGAAAGTGCATGAGACATTTCTCAATTAGATGTTTATTTATTCATGCTTGGCACGAGAGCCCGATGGTGTCTTTGTTGGCTTCGGTAAATAGTCTGATGTGGCAGCTCCACTGCCAAGACCTCGAGCCTTTCCCAATCGTCTTGACTTGAGAGTCAGTCAGTGCAAGCGTCTTGAAAGATAAATGGGAAATAATGGTCAATTAAGCAGCCTAGGGCACTGGTTGTGTACTTTGTTTAGCTCTTGGCATAAAAATTGCTGTTTAGTTAGGGCAACTTTGTGAAAACGAGTACAGCTCAGAATTCTTACTCCCAGCCATGTATCTAATTTGTAAAATTAAAAATTACTATAATTTTTTTTGAAGGTTCTTGGAATAAATATATCACAGTGTCCATAAAAGCTGATAATAATTATTATATAGAAGTATATAGAAATATATAGACATTTTTCAGCTTTGCCATCACAGGAATACATTACATTTGAAAATATATTAAAATATAAAAGAGTTTTTTAAAATGTTATAATATTTCATAGTATTACTGCATTTTTTTTTTAATCAAACAAATGCAGCCTTGGTGAGCATTAGAGACTTGTTTTAAAAACATACAAAAATCTTACTGACCCAAAACATTTAAACCGTGGTATAGGGTTTTTTATTTGATTTTGCAGCATGTTTGTAGGGTTTAATGATAGATTAAATTAATAAAATAAATGCAGAATGATTTTGATCATGTGAGATAAAAAATAATTACGATTTAGTGTTGATGACGATCTACTTGAGCTTTACAAAAATGCCTGGGAAATACTGTAATCCAATCCTTCCCTTCTGTTTTAAGGCACTTCCTCTGTCCCATTTCTTTATTGTGATGTCTGTGTAAAATCATTGCTTTGCTGCTCTGTCCTCCCCATCCACTAGTTAAAGTCATAATATGCACTTTCCTTTTTCTCTCCCTCGCTGCCTGTTTTCCCTTTTACATAAATCTCCACTTGACCTCCATTTCTGTCAAGGAAACTGGAGCATCTGTTGGCCTTCCCATTATTGGAGACTTCTCCCCCCTATGTGTGAGGTTTAGAGCAGCCCTCCCTCCATACTCCATCACCTCTAGGACACTCACCATCCCCATTCTCTCCTGTTTGCCCTCTCAGTGTCACACCTCTTACCGGGGCTCAGGTAGGATATATAGTTAGATATATATAGATATATACAGCTGCTATATATAGTGGATGTTTGAGAGTGTTACGTAGCGTTTGTGTGAGACTGAGTGCTTGGAATGGCAGTTTAAAGTGCGCCGACAACTTGTCTCTTAAGGAAATATCACGCAGTAAATGACTAGTTTCACTGAACGGAAAGCTATTCATTAAAACACAAGGGTCAAAGACATGACACAAATTTTTGTGTCTGCTTTTTAAATGAATAAAAAATACATTTAAAATGCAATCCATGGATAGTCTGACTTGAATACACCTCTTCTATAATGAGCGAGGTTTTATTTTCTGAATTAAAATTCATTTGAATACTTTTTAAGGTCCATAAACTCAAAAATGCCAGGGTATTACCACTCTCCTGATATCATAGCCAAAAAAAAGCCTAATTAAAAAAAAAAAAAAATCACTGAAAAGTCATATGGTCTCTAATGAAAATAATATTTAATGATAATCATAGAAAATACTTTTTATCTTAAACTATATTAAACGTTGTTCAAATGTCAAATGGTTAAACCATGACAGTTTTTATTCATTTTATTATAACTATTTTTGAAAATGCTCTAAAAGTTTTTTTTTTATTTTATTTTAGTTTTTTTATGACCATATGAAAAGAACACAAATCCAAGGAGTAGATTTCTAATACTTGAATTAAACTGGATTTCAAAGGGTTTTTTCCTCCTCTTTATCGTGGACAAGCACTCTGTCATTGACCCACAAACACTCAAACAGATACAAATAACCTGGTTTCTAGTGCTGGGTAGTAATAAGAGGTGCCTAGTCTTTTTAAGCACCTCTTAAGATGCCACTTTATTGTCCAACTGCCTCCTCAAGAGCTTTGTACGAGTAAACAGCCTTACAGTTTAGCGAGTACTGAAGACCCAGCAGCGAGTGGGCTAATCAATGAGTTACACTGCTGACATGTCCTCAGATGTGCTTACAGTAAACACTACTCGGCTGTTATTCACATCGACCTTGCAAGCATTGTAGAATGCTCACAGTGAGAGTCTGGGCCTCCTCAAAGACCATCCACACTCCATGAATTCATTTACACACACAAACACAGGCTCGCCAGAATATACGATCGTATCATAGAGATCTGCTGTGAAGTTTGCATGCGTATGTGTGTATAATATAAGTAAGCCAGTGAGTGTGATAAATTGTCACAGCTTGTGCGTTAAGGACATTGGGGTGGAGAGACTGACATGATGCAGTCATGCTGGAATCAGTGCAACTGACAAAAGCCAAATGCACAATGTAATGTTATGACTAATTGGTGAGTGTTTTCGCTTGTAGCGTGTTGGTGTGAAGACCATACTGGGTAATATATGTGTATTTCTGTCGTCTTGGCAGTAAATTGTAATGACTAATTTGTGAGTGTGTTTACAGATTGGACCACAGAACGCTATGAATAATCTGAATGTGTTTGATCACACCAGCTGGCTTTACGATCATGATTATGACCTACAGTATGTAGAATGGAGTATTTATTTATTTGTGTGTTTTTAAATGTATACTACTGCTCCTCATGTTTATTAACCAGTGCTTTCTGTCGTCTAGTGTTCTAGTGTGTTTAGTTTCTATAGGGATGTGCTCGATATATATCGATACGACAATGTATCGTCATATACAACTTCGTGCTACTAGTACAGATTCTAGGGCTGTGTATTGGCAAGAATCTGGCGATACGATACGTATCACGATACAGGGGTTGCGATACGATATATTGCGATACATTGCAATACTGTAAGCAAGGCGATATATTGGGATATTTCTTATTTTAGGAATAGGATATATATTTTTTAGGAAAGCGGTCATTAAGAACACACCACCATATGCAAGCCTTAGCAAAAAATAAATAAATAAAAATAGTTTAACCAGAACACACTGCAGAACACTCTGGGATCTGCATTTGCAATAATCAGTCCCTGTAACATTCAACATTACTGAACCACTTTTTGTGCAGTACGAGTAAAGGGGGACCGTGCTTAATTTAAATACAAGAACAGTGTTTAAACAGAGTAGAAAAGTGCAAGGTTTCTAAAAATAATGAATAGAGTTTAATATAGGCAACAACAAGGTTTAATCTGACTCTCAGAAGAACATAACTGGGGTTGCCTGATCCCCGTAATCCCCGAATCAGAGCTTCACATTTGCGCAATACGGAAGTATCTGCACTTGGCAACAATATGTATGCGTTCTCTCTCACAGAGGATAAAAGTGCTGGCTTTCTGAAAACACCGGTAAGCTTAAAGTTTAGCAATATACACTTCGATATTCTATTTTCAGAAAAGTGTAATTCATCAAGCATGTGTTCATTTATGGGCCTGAGAAGAATCGAGAAAGAAAGAGAGCTTGTGTATGTATGAACTACCTCAGTTTTTGCCGTGTTTCTCTATTAACTTTAATTGCTTCAAAACAGTGATGTTACCAACTCCTTGCTGATGAAGATAATGTAGCACTTTAGCGGTGAAGCGTTTTTATTGATAAAATTGCAGGCAGCGCTGGGAAGTTTCTGTTGCTGAACCTCTGTGTGTGCGCAGTGCAGCCTGTGTGACTGTCTGAATATGTGCGCGAACTACAGTGAAGACAGCACACTAGTTTAGATTAATACTTTAACCTAGAGAGTGCGTTGCAATGATAACCTACCAGCAATGTTAATATGATTTTTATTAAAGGTCATCGGATGCAAAATTCATTTTACATGTTGTTTGAACATAAATGTGTGTTGGAAGTGTGTGTGTACACCCATCCTGTAATGATAAAAATCACAGGTTGTTAAGACTGCACCAGACAGCCAGCTCCTTAACCTCCTGTCTGTAAGCAGACTCGTCACCGTCCTGAATGAGACCAATCAGTGTGGTGTCGTCTGCAAACTTCAGGAGCTTGACAGAGGGGTCTTTAGATGTGCAGTCATTGGTGTAGAGGGAGAAGAGCAGTGGGGAAAGTACGCAGCCCTGAGGAGTTCCAGTGCTGATGGTGCGGGTGTTGGATGTGAATTTTCCCAGCCTCACTGTTGATCCACTGACAGACGGAGGTGGGCACGGAAAGCTGAGTTAGTTTGGGCAGGAGGTCTGGAATGATAGTGTTAAAGGCCGACCTGAAGTCCCAGGATGAACAGGATTCTCACAAAAGTCCCTGGTCTGTCTAGGTGTTGCAGTGTGTAATGCAGTCCCATGTTGACTGCATCATCCACAGAGGGAGAGAGGGGGGTTGCAGGAGGTGTGAATGGTGTTTTTTCAAACCTACAATAGAGCTCATTAAGATCGTCTGCCAGTTGTTGATTCTCCACAGTGCTGGGGGATGGTGTCTTGTAATTGGTGATGTCTTTCAGACCTTTCCACACTGAAGCCGTGTCACTGGAAGAGAATTGGATCCTTAACTTATCGGAATAATTCCTCTTTGCCACTGATCTCCTTTTCCAGTGTGTATTTGGCTTGTTTATACAAGACTCTGTCCCCATTCCTGTAAGCATCTTCTTTGGCCTGATGGAGCTGTCTGAGTTTAGCAGTGAACCACGGTTTGATGAGTCCTGATAGGAATGCATATATCCTCACAGAAACTGATATATGATGTTTCAGTCTCTGTGAGCTCGTCCAGATCATCAGCAGCTTCAAAAACACTCCAATCAGTAAGGTCGAGACAGGCTTGTAAAACCCGCTCTGTCTCATTAGTCCATCTCTTTACAGTCCTTAATACAGGTTTAACTGATTTAAGTTTCTGCCTGTAGGTCGGAATAAGATGAACCAAACAGTGATCAGAGAGTCCTAAAGCTGCCCGTGGGACAGAGTGATATGCGTCCTTTATAGCTGTGTAACAGTGATCCAGTATATTACTGTTTCTGGTGGGACATGTAACATGCTGTCTGTATTTTGGCAGTTCGTGGGAGAGATTTTCTTTTTTAAAGTCCCCGAGAATGATTAAAACAGAGTCCGGGTGTTGTTGTTCTGTGTCTGTGATCTGATCAGCGAGTTTCTGTAAAGCTGTGCTAAAGGGCGCTTGCGGTGGAATGTAGACACTCACGAGAATGAACGAACAAATCTCCCGCGGCGAACCGAAAGGTTTACAGTTGATGAAAAGCTGAACAGCACATCTTCTTTTACACTATTACATCTGTACACCACCTCTCATTGATGTAGAAGCATGTCCCACCGCCGTGCGATTTTCCCCGTTGATTCTGCGTCACGATCTGCTCTGATCAGCGTGAAATTAGGCAGATGTAAGGCGCTGTCTGGAATGGTGTCGTCCAGCAAGGTTTCCATGAAACACAGAGCAGCAGAGTTTGAAAAGTCCTTGTTAAACCGGGAAAGCAGAAGGAGTTCGTCCGTTTTGTTGGGTAGAGAGCGGAGATTAGCCAGATGGATGCTAGGCAACAGCATTCGAAATCCACGCTGTCTTGAGCTTCATGAGCGCGCCGGCTCGCTTTCCCCGTCTGCGCGTCCTAAAGCATCTAAACAGCACTGCAGCTCCGCCAACAACTATGTTCAGCAAAACATCCGAATAATCGAAAACCGGTTGGAGATTTTATGGAGTGTTCTGTCGAATGTTGAGCAGTTCTTCCCTGGTGAAACTGATCGTGTTAGACAAACAAAAAAACTAACAAAAACACTAAAACAACTGGAGAGCCAAGCACAATGGCTGCCATGCGCGGCACCATCTTGTTTTTGACGTTATCTATATTGTGATACTGTAGTATAGTGCAGATGTAAACTGTATGCAGTGTTTAATAAACAGCTGTTATACTAAATTCTACTGAGGTGAAATTTAGTGCAGTCCCATTTCACATCGTGGCCTCTGTATGTATCGTATCGCCAATTTGAGTTGGTAAAGAGCTTTTGAAGTACATGAGCAAAATTTTCACATATCAAGATGAAAAGTTTAGCTTGACTCTTGTTAATTAAGTTGCACGATTAAACACTAGCGGAATTTTAAATGGACTCTTCACAGATCATGTGCTTGAAAGTTAAAATTCTGTCTTCATCTTGCTACTCTCATATCGCCTGAAATTTGTATGACTTTTTGAAAACAAAAATAGCTGTTTAAACTTTTTTTTTTTTTTTTTTTAAATAAAATGTACTGTATTTTAAATCAATGCAATATATATATATATATATATATATATATATATATATTTTTTTTTTTTTTTTTTTTTTTTTTAATATATATATAGGCTATAATGTTTTATATAAATGAACTTTCTTTCAAATAGTTTGTTACAGAAAGCCTTAAATGTTTTTTTTATTCTCTTTGTAACCAGCAGTCAGTTGTAGCATCTATGTCTGATCTTATCACTCAATGTGTATGTGATGACAGACTGATGAGTCCCCTGAGGCCTGAGAAAGAGAGAGACAACCATCAGCTTGTGCGCCCACAAGTCAGCCATTAACCATTAGCCATCACACGCTGACCCACACACAAACACACACACAGGTGTACATATACAGGTATGTAGACACAGTTTTGTTCACTGTACCACATTTTTGGGAATCCATGATCCAGAAATAAACCTTGAGGTTCCAATAGCCGAAAGATCATCAGAAATTCTGTTTCTTCAACACAGCTTTCATCCGCTTACATAACTATTTGTACTATGCTTAGAAGAGTCAGTGGGACAGAGGATGGTTTAGGACTGGTCACAGTCCTCCATCTCTATCCTCAGCTTATAAACAAATCTGCTCATTCGCTATGAGATTGTTAAAATTAGAACATGCAAAGCAAGATTGAACTGTGAGCAGCTTACAGAGTATTAAATCGTATATAGATGGCTGAGAGTGAGCAGTTTTACATGTTCTACAAGCATCTGGCATTAAATCAGAAAGGAAATCATATTGAATATTTTCATGGCAATCCTTTTATTTAGAGAATCATATCTATGACTGCTGGTATTTCCTCATTATGCAAAAAAACAAAGAAAGACCTCACTCTCTTTGTGACCTGACTGAGACGAGTGACTGTAAAATGCACTTGATGTAGTGTTAAGTACTGATTTATTTAGCCATGATGAAAGTGTGCTATTTATACAGCCAGGAAGAAAAAATCTCTGATTATAATTCAGATGATAAGGAGTTTGCTGCAGGCTGTCAGGATAAAATGAACAGCTGCATTGCTGTTGTGTTATTGCAGGATTTGTAACCGTTTTCTGTCTACATCTGAGCTTGATACCTGCTGTGGAGAGTGTGGAGATGTCTCAGGGCTGTGTGGATATGGACTGGTTGTGGTTGCATGTATCATGCAAAAAGTACAAAAATATCCACAGGCTGATGTGCTTTTTCATGTTTATCAAATCACTGAGTGTTTATTACAGTAATGACTTATAAAAAAAAAACAGACCCATACCATTATGCTTTCGCCACCAAACTTTACAGTTGGTGCAATAGTCACGCAACAGAACAGGTTTCCACTGCTCCAGAGTCCAGTGGTGGCATGTTTTACACCACTCCATACGGCATTTGGCTTTGTAATTGGTGATATGCGGACTGCATGCATCTGCTCATCCATGAAAACCGTTCCATATATAAATATAATTTTCATATAATTAATTTAATAATATTTAGTGATACTCAATATATTTAGCAAAAATGCTGCTGATCAGCAGGTGATCTGTAGGCACAACCCATCAAGACAGCGTGATTGTTATATTGCTTTTATTTAAAAGTTCAAACAATAAACAGTTAATATTGAGTAACTCATATTTTAAGCTCAGTACTGATGGCTGTTTTGTCTTTTTTTGCTCTACCAATGAATAATTTGTTATGCCGATAGGTGGTGACAAGTAATTGAGTCATTGAATTGTTCACTTAAACAATTTGTTTGACCTTGCAGAAAGATAATAGAAAGATACCACCAATAATGCACAGGCAATAATGATCACTGTATTATTACACTGTGTTATTCTACTTACTTACATTTATGTGCATGCGAATGCGGGAGACTGGAAACCCAAGCTCATGTGAACTTTGCTGTGTTCAAGTTCAGTTTGAATTTGTGCCACGTGAAAACAATATTGTAGAAGAACGATACGTCATGAACTCGTAGCTAAATTTAAAAGAACACAAACTTTAAATCTAGAGAAGACTGCATAATTTAACATTTTGGATATATTATATGATTAACTGTTTCTAAAAAAGACACTGCAGAGTGTGACGTCATATTACGCCATTGCAGTGACTATTTCACTTACTCAAAGTCTACTGTGACTGTGGCTTAAACAGTTTCTACAGTAGACACTGTTGAGACTAACATTATGACTACAAAAAAGGTGCCATCTTCCACTGGATCTTCCAGTGAATGTATCATGGTTCAACAACTGATGGACAGAACTTAGTTCCACCCTACATTTTTATTTTTTGTTAATCTGATAATCTGTACACCACTATATGGAAAAAAAAAAAGATCTCTAGCTGCTTCACTGCTCCAACTTAAAATTTTAAGGCAACCAGCTTCAGCAGATTTTTGAGTTTTCTCAGCTTGTTGTTTTAAGTTTATACAACAAAAAATTGAGAATCTCCTACAAAAATAAGTTGAGAGAACTCAAAAATCTGCTGAAGCTGGTTGCCTTAAAATTTTAAGTTGGCTTAACTTTTTTTTTTTTTTTTTGTTACAGTGTTCCTTACATTGCTACTTTAAGAGCTTGGATTTCTGAGTGGCCTCATCTCACTGAAAGCTACTGAATCAAGAGATTTGTGTTTGAAACGCTCTCCTTCCCCCTGAAGTGGGGTGGACTTACCCTTTTTTGAGTGCATTAAATCTGGACAGTTCCGAAGCAATGCCCCCCTGCTAAAACTGACCTAGTTTAAATGGAGAGTATTGCAGTGACCATTCAAGCATTGCTTAAATGCAATGCCCTATTACAACCATACTCACTGCTCTCCACTCATGTGTATTAACTCATGCCAGAAGCGTCCACTTCCTTTATTTCTTTTCTTACCCAGATCTCACTGGATCACACTATTTTTTTTTTCTAGTGCATCTCTTTTTTTTCCCACACTGTGCATGCGTGGGGGAGACATTTTGTTGTTGAATATAATCCCACATATTCCCAGATGTTGACATAATGCAGCAGCCAAGGCTGTCAGAGGAAGTCCTCACGCACCAATGTGTCAAGGCTGTCGAGCTTTAAAAATGGATAAATAAATAAATAAATCAAATAAAAGCATATTCTTAGTCGCATGAAGCCTTATGATGTATTTGTAGGGGAAACAGACTTAAAAATTAAGGAGATATTAATTTTATTGACCGATGACAGTCACTATTCACATGCAGCTTTAAAGTATTTTCTTTTTGTTCCAGTGAAGAAATAAAATTATACAGGTTCAGTGTGGATATTGTTAATTAAAACTAAAACTTAAAAAAATCACCTCATTCATTTAAAGGTGAAATAAAAAAATAAAGAAAATTAGAAAAGTTTAAGTAAAGGTGAAATAAAATTAAATTGAAGCTAAATATAAAGAATTTTAAAATATACACTAATAAAGATGAAAAAGCTCATAAGAAAAACTTAAAACTTTGAATGAAACTGAAATAATACTAAAATAACTCTGTACAGGTTTTGGACACAATACCAAATGAAAATCACCCATGAGTGTGAAGAGTACCGTCAGGAGACTATACTTAACCTTAATACTTGCTGCTATGACACCTCCATTCCCTCCAACTCCTCTTTGTTTCTCCTTTTTTGCTTTCCTGTCAAACGAGCATGCAGACGCTTACACCTACAAACTCTCATCCCGTGTTTTATTCTTCACTGCCTTCACTCTCCCCCTCCCTGTGCTTGTTTCTAGCGGGTGCTGTGAGGCGATGACAGTTGTATTAGCAGTCGATTGCGAGGTCACTCTCGCTCAGCTCCACTGAGACACAGCAGTACAGCAGAGGAGCAAAGCAGAAACAAGTGCAACGAACAGAGAGAAAGAGATATCCAACAACAGACAAAGTTTTCTTATTGCTAGTATTGTTTTTCATTACTTCTTGTTGACCAATTTTAGCACGCAGATCATTTAATTTGATAATTAGGTCAGTGAAAGTATAATTTTTTTTCCTACTGATAAATTTATTTAAAAATTCTATGACAAGCAGATTTTAAACTTTTGAAATAAAATTAATTTTGATATATTTTGGGGTCAAAAATGTCAGGACCCTGTTATCTTTATTCATTACCTGATACCCCATTAAAAGCATGAAATTTGTAAAATTAAATGTTAAAATATAGCCTAATATTTTATATATATACATAAAATATTATATTTCATTTTAAAAATGTAATTTACCTGAAAACTGTTGTGTAACAAACACAATTGCGCTTGTTTAAAAAAAACAAAAACAAAAAAAAAACGTATATGCTGTTTTTAAAAAATTAAGTACAGTAAGTGTGTGTATAATACAGAATATACCTCAATTATATATTAGTATTATTCAGGTTGTATTGTGATTTTATTTAGCTGTAAAATATAATAATAAAATAAAACACAAAAAAATTATTCAGCATATTATCAGTATTTATATATATATATATATATATATATATATATATACATATACATACATACACACACACACACACACACACACGCATGTTGGGTTTCCATGTTTTATGGGGACATCCCATAGGCATAATGGTTTTTATACTGTACAATCTGTATGTGCTATTGCCCTACACCAACCCTACACCTAAACTTAGCCCTCACAGGGAACATGCTGCATTTTTAGATTTTCAAAAAACTTTATGCTGTATGATTTATAAGCTTGTTTCCTCATGGGGACCAAAAAATGTCCCCACAAGATTAAGATTTACTGGTATTACTATCCTTGTGGGGACATTTGGTCCCCAGGACGTGATGAATACCAGGTGCACACACACACACACACACACACACACATATATATATATATATATTGTTATCTAGTACTGCTTTAATCCTCCTGGGCATGGAATTCACCAGAGCTGCACAGGTTGTTGCTGGAATCCTCTTCCACTCAGAGCTGCTGCATGTTAGACACATGGTGCTTCTCCACCTTCCGCTTGAGGATGGCCCACATGTGCTCAATAGGGTTCAGGTCTGGAGACATACTTGGCCACTCCATCACCTTCAGCTTCATCAGCAAGGCAGTTGTCGTCTTGGCGGTGTGTTTGGGGTCATTATTATGTTGGAAAACTGACGTTCGGCCAAGTTTCTGAAGGGAGGGCATCATGTTCTGCTTCAGAATGTCACAGTACATGTTGGAATCCATGTTTACGTCAATGAACCACAGTTCCCCAGTACCAGCAGCACTCATGCAGCCCCAGACCAAAATGCTACCACCACTATGCTTGACTGTAGGCAAGACACAGTTTTCTTGGTACTCCTCACCAGGGTGTCACAACACATGCTGGACACCATCTGAGCCAAACAAGTTTATCTTAGTCTCATCAGACCACAGGACATGGTTCCAGTAATTCATGCTCTTGGACAGGTTGTCTTCGCCAAACTGTTTGCAGGCTTTTTTGTGAGCCAGCTTCAGAAGAGGCTTCCCTCTGAGACTTCGGCCATGCAAATCAACTTGTTGCAGTGTGCGGTTTTGAAGCTAGCTTCTGCACCTGACGCACAGCATGAGGACTCAACTTCTTTGATCAACGCTTGCGAGGCCTGTTCCGAGTGGACCCCGTCTTGGAAAACCTCTGTATGACACTGGCCACTGTACTGTAACTCAGTTTCACGGTGTATCGGACACCTCGCAGATACAAACGGGGAGCAGTTAGGGGTTCGGTGCCTTGCTCAAGGGCACCTCAGTCGTGGTATTGAGGGTGGAGACAGCGCTGGACATTCACTCCCCCCACCTACAATCCCTGCCAGCCGGGGACTCGAACCCGCAACCTTTCGATTACGAGTCCGACTCTCTAACCATTAGGCCACGACTTCCCTGCACTAAATGCCCCGAAGGCACATGAACGTGTCTGTGCGGCTCTGAATGAACTCTTGTGGACGCGTTCTTCACACAACAACGTGCAGAAACACAGCAACTAAACTCTAAAAATTCACAGTGTTTCATTATAATAGTGTTCTCATTATAATTATGTATATGACAGTCCCAGTCATAGTTATTAATATTCTGCATTTTTGTTTGTCCTGCTGGCGCTGTGGGCTGAGAGAGAGGCTAATCACCGTAGTACTAAAATGAAGCGTTTTACTGCAGCGTAACTCAACCAAATGCATCTTACGAGATAAATAATATGTAGGCTACACGATATATATATGAACTGGCTGAAATGTTTTGAAATCACTTGTACCCTACCTGATCGTAAAAATCCAGTCTTTCACTCTGCCTGTGTCAGTTTGAGTCGTGTTAAAGATTTAAATGACACCAAAATCCTCTATCGGAAAATTTTATGGAAAGTGAAACTTGCATAGGGGTGGTTGGATGTATTCAAGCATGTTGAAATATTTATTTGAAGCTTCTTTCTTTTCAGATTGTTATTTATAGCATTATTTTAATAGGCTGTATATGAACTTATTGGGAGAAAACTGGTAGTTTTATATGAAATCAAACATTTGAGCACCCACATTTATCCAAAAAGACATGATCATAACAACCCGCGAATATGCGATTTGAGACTTCGAGATTGGGAGTCGAATCCTCCTATCGAAGCATCGAATCGTTGACTATTTGGAGGCACCCCTATTTGTATGGTCCTGTCAAGCAGACAAAAACACGAACATGATGAACAGGACATGTGACTTTGCATGGTCAAACAATGTATTGCTGTTATCACTTAAGGTGTACTCACTTTTGTTGCCAGCTTTTTTTTCCATAATGGCTGTAAATCTTTACTGCTATACAAGTTGCACATTGACTACTCTACATATATCCAAGTTTCATTTCTAAAGGACTGTCCCTTAAGAAGATATACTAAAATAGTTGCAGAAATGTGAGGGGTGTACTCACTTTTGTGAGAGGTGTGTGTGTGTGTGTGTATGTATGTGTGTATATATATATATATATATATACATACACGCACTCACAGTTGTGCTCATAACTTTACATAACCCTTGCAGAATGTGCAAAATGTCAATAATTGAAACAAAATAAGAGGGATCATGAAAATTGCATGTTATTTTTTATGTAGTACTGTCCTGAATAAGCATTTTCACATAGTTTAGCATAGCCAGACCTTCAGACTGATGGCTGAATGTCTGGAATGTATGGTAGCTTTCATTGGCCAATGCCCGCCCATGAGGCCATTTGAGCGAAAATATCGCCACAACAACAACTCTCGGACGTATTTTAAAGATACTATGCCGCGAACTTTAAATATTTCACATACTTTTGAAAATCCAGCGTTGAGTTGATCTTGATAAGCGCTCGTCGTCACAGTTGTAAACACGACGGCTTCGGTAAACACGAAGATCGCGACACACAGAAATCTTGTATAATCTAACCAATCCGACGACGACTTAGAAACTCCTGAAGTGTTTCCAGGCAAGTTTTTTTTTTTTTTTTTTATGTTTCCAGATAAGTGTGCCATATGCATCAGACATTTAGCCAACGGTCCGTGAGTTTCATATTGAATCTAGGGGGTAATCCATTAGACTGTGGCTGTCAAATGCGGCTTTAGTTCAGTGGCTCTGGCCCAAGTGGATATAAACAAAACGCTATTGGCTATTTTAAAAGGGGGCGGGTTGCTCGATATGTCCCGCCCTGTCTTCCTGTTTCAGTTGAAATTACGTCACCACATAGAATAACGCTGCTTGTTTCAAAGCACTTCAGGGAAAAATAAAGGTGCTTAAAAGGTTCTTCACAGCGATGCCATAGAAGAACCATTTTTGGTTCCACAAAGAAACCATTCAGTCAAAGGTTCTTTAAAGAACCATCTCTTTCTTACCTTTTTCTAATCAGAAGAACCTTCTTTCGCCACAAAGAACCTTTTGTGAAACAGAAAGGTTCTTCAGATGTTAAAGGTTCTTTTTGGAACATTTAGACAAAAAGGTTCTTCTATGGCATCGTGAAGCTGAAACTCCTTTATTTTTAAAAGTGTCAGTGAATAAAATCGTGGAGAAATACTATATAATATTTGTCAGTCCAATGTTGAGATTTTTAATTCAAGTACGAAAGGGATCCAGCTTCCGTCTGACCTGACCTGTCTGTGCTGCCCCGAGGAAAGCTATGTTAGGGATTCCCCTCATCACTAATGCAGGCCTCTGCTCAATGTGACTCACATCGAGGTGCCAATCAAGGCATCAGAGACAGCGAGGCACCCAGAGCTGGCTGTGCGTCTCCCGACAGAGGAGGACACAGTCTGTTATTCCTACACTATGAATAGACTGATGAGAAGCCTCCTTTGGGAAAACTGGATCCTTTGGGGAAAAAATTTGAGCCTGAGTTTATGGGCTGTTGAATGTTTGCAATACATATTGGACAGATGGTGCAGTTGGGTTGACAGTAGGGCACCTCGTCCTAGTTGAGAATTTAAATTCCCACAAGATCAGTAAAAACTGCTGTTCCAATTCACAATGCCTCTTTTACGGGTGCATTCACATCCATATAACCTTTATATGTATAGCTAACGTGATGTTTTCCTCCTTGACAGGTAGGACATCATCTTGCACACACGTGTTATACCAGAGGCATCGTGCACCGTTTTACTGAGGCAATTTTGGATCACTCGGTGCTCTAGTTCAGATAAGACATAAAGAAAAAAATACTTTTTTCAACACTAAAATAATATATACATTTTTGTTTAAATATTCATTCAACATAATATTGTATAATTAATATAATATTACAATATTTTAAATCCGATTTTATTTTTATATCTTTTCACATTTACTGTTTGTTTTTTTAGTGTGTGTATGTATATATATATATATATATATATATATATATATATATATATATATATATATATATATATATATTATATATAATATACACACACACACACGTTGGTTTTTGTGGTTTATGGGGACTCTCCATAGGCGTAATGGTTTTTATACTGAACAAACTGTGTGCTATTGCCCTACACCAACCCTACACCTAAACTTAGCCCTCACAGGAGACTTTGTGCATTTTTAGATTTTCAAAAAAACACCATTTAGTATGTTTTTTAAGCCTTTTGAATTACGGGGACATAGGCAGTGTCCTCATAAACCACCTTAATATTGTAATACCTCTGTCATACCCATGTCATTATACAAATTTGTGTCCTCATAAACCACATAAACATGCACACACACACACATACATGCATACATACATGCATACATACATATATGCAGTAGTCAACATTTGAAGTGGAAGAAAGTTCATCAAAGTTGTCCCAAGAACACATTTCGTATTTAGGTTTTAGGACAACTTTGAAAGGTTTTGTTCCACTTCAAATGTTGACTTGTGTGTGTGTTTATATATATATATATATATATATATATATATGTATGTGTATATATGTATGTATATTAATCAAGTGATTAAGTCAAGTGATTAATCGTATTCCAAATAAGTTTTTTTACAGAATATATATGCGTGTACTGTGCATATTTAGTGTGTATATATAAATACACACAGATGCATGTATATATTTAAGAAAAATGTTATGTTTATATATTAAATATATTTATAAATTATATGAATATACATATATGCACAGTACGCACACATATATTATGTAAACAAAGTAAACTAACTAACAGTAAACTAATAAAATTAGTATTTTTTTTTTTCATGGTTTTAGTTTCACCTACTATGCAAAATTCACTTTTACATGTTGTTTGAACATAATTGTGTGTTGGCAGTGTGTGTACACAGTCACCCTACAATGATAAAAATCCACAAATTCCTGCTTTTTAATCCCCATGAGCAGTGTATCAGAACAAGCCGTTCGCATAATCGGCCCCACCCACAACTGTTGACGGACACTGCCGTATTAGCAGAGACCACACTCTGAGTAAGCCGCACACAATCAACCATGTCTATCTTCACGCTAGAGCATTTAAAAGCAGCATTCAAGCAATAAGTGTCTTCTTTGTTAGAGTTACAGAAATTATTCATTCAAGAGCAGTGAGTGATTTTTTTTTATTTTATTTTATTGTTTGGGTCATATTAACAGCGTAGACAGCAGTAAAGGTACTGTATATTACGCTGCTGTCCCTTAACACAAATATCTAATATATTATATGTATATTATAATATACAGTCAGGTCCATATATTTCCACCAGAACAGGATTAAAAATAAAATTATCAAGATGAAACTGAATTGCAGACTTTAAGCTTTAATTCAAGGGGTTGAATAAAAATATAAAAAGCTTAGGAATTACAACCATTTTTATACACAGTCCCCTCATTTTCTGGGGCTCAAATGTAATTTGACAAATAAATATAATCATAAATAAAATGTTCATTTTTAATATCTTGTTTAGAAACCTTTGAAGGCAATGACTGCCTTAAGTCTGGAACTCATGGACATCATCAGAGCCTGGATTTCCTCCTTTGTGATGCTTTGCCAGGACTTTACTGCAGCTGACTTCAGTTGTTGTTTGTTTGTGGGTCTTTCTGCCTTTAGTTTTGTCTTCAGCAAGTGAAATGAATGCTCAATCGGGTTGAGATTAGGAGATTGACTTGACCAGAATATTCCACTTTTTTACCTTCAAAAACTCCTGGGTTACTTTTGCTGTATGTTTTGGGTCATCGTCCATTTGTACTATGAAGCGCTCTCCATTCAACTTTGCTCCATTCGACTGGATCGGGGCAGAGAGTATATCCCTATACACTTCAGAATTCAACCGGCTGTTTCTGTCCTCTGTCACATCATCACTAAACACCAGTAACCCAGTGCCACTGGAAGCCATGCACGCTCATGCCATCACACTGCTCCACCATGTTTCACAGATGGTAAAGATGTGCATTGGATCATGAGCTGTTCCAAGCCTTCACCATACTTTTTTCTTACCGTCATTCTGGTACAGGTTGATCTTAATTTCAGTCGTCCAAGGAATGCTCTTCCAGAAGTGGTCTGGATTTTGTAGATGTTTTTTTGGCAAAGTCTAATCTGGCCTTGTTTGGTGAATCTTCTGTATTTGCTCTCGTGAAATCTTCTCTTGATTGTAGACTTTGACAGTGACAGGCCTATTTCCTGGAGAGTGTTCTTCTCTTTTTTTCATTTTTTTTTTTACCATAGAGAGGATCCTCTGATCATCCACCACTGTTGTCCTCCATGGATGTCCATGCCTTTTTATGTTTCTGAGCTCACCAGTGCATTCTTTTTTTTTTCTCAGAATGTACCAAACTGTTGATTTGGCCACTCCGGATATTCCTGCTATCTCTCTGATGGATTTGTTTTGTTTTTGAAGCCTCACTTGTTTCACTTGTATGGAGAGCTCCTTTGACTGCATGATGTGGGTTCACAGCAACAGCTTCCAAATGCAAATGGCACACTTAGAATCAACTCCAGACCTTTTACCTGCTTAATTGATGTACAAATAATGAAAGAATTGCACACGCCCGTCCATAAAACCGCTTTTGAGTCAGTTGTGCAATTACTTGTGGTCTCTTGAAAAAGGGATCTTGTAAAAAGGAGCATAATAGGTGCCCTTTAACACTATCAATAGTAACATATCACCTATCAGACACTTACACATACAGTACAAATATTCACATAAAGGTTGGACCTGATTGGACTGATAAAATTCAGACATGTAAATGGATGGATTCTATCATACTTTATAAAGCATTTTTAACCTCAAATAATTGTGATATGTAAATTACTTAAACTCTCAGGAGACGCGTGCCCCCTCGGTCTGAATGGGCATGAGGTGTACTGTACGTGCTCCACCTCTGCACTGAGAAGAGAGAGAGAAAAAGGCATGAAATCACCATCTCCCACTGGGAATACTCTGGAACTGTGCTCATCACGGTTACTATACTTTGACACGAGGCCCCTGTGAGGATGTGGCAGGCTGTTTGTATGGCCCCAGGCTGTGTGGGGAGCTACTATATCTCTGAAAACATCACACTCTGCACTCTAATGGAGACATTCAGCGAGATTGAGAAGGAGAGGGAGAGAAAAAATGGGGAGAGGAGAGAAACAGGGAGTTGACTGTAATGGAACTGAATTAAATTGAGGGCAATACAAAATTAAGCTGAGTTACAGTAAACTGAATCAAGACAAATATGCACAAGCAACAAAGAGAAAATGAAGAAACTGTTTATTTTACTCTCTTATTCATCTTTTGTTGGATCCTCTCTCCACTGTTCCTCTGTCATCAAATGTTTGTTCAAAAGTTACTCACTAGAGTGGATTACAAAGCAACATCACGAAATGGCATAACTAACTGGCTACTAAAGCCAGCGTTGGCATTTGTTTACGTCCTTGATAAAACTAAAATATTACGTCTGAAATTATACATGCAAATACATTTAAAATTATTAAATCTTACTTACAGGTTGTGGACCAGCAACTGCTGCCTCTGGTTTTAAAGTTGGAACTGCTCCATGTTTTAGTAATAGTTTCTGGTTGAATCCGGCATTGAACTCGTGTAGATTCTGGAAGCTGTCTTCCGTAAAATGCTCAACACAGAGAGCTAAGTTATGATTGTAATTGTCAGGAACATAATCAAACATAAATTTTAACCATTGTTGACGAACTACAGCGTCCGTAGGAAGCCCGAACACAGAAGACCTGACAGCTGGGTGAAAATAACACCCTTTCGACGGCATGGCTACAGCTCTCCACTATAACTCTTCCTCTTCGACAAAGCCGCAGAACATGGCCTTGCCCCCTTTTTTGCATGTTCCGGAGGGAGGGTTGATGTAAATTTATGGGTTTGTTACGTATGAAACCCGGGAAGTATCTCGTTGTAGTCCCATTTGAGTCGTTTTTGTAGGCATTAAACTTCCTGATTTTTAAAAGACGATATCTCCGCTTACATTGAACTTTCAGCGCAGCAACTTTGCAGATACTGTTCATGCACCAACAGCAACATTACACACTATTTAAAATGAAAAAAAGTGAAATCGCAATCAACCACCCCTTTAAAAAAATTCTAAGTTCAATTCAAAAACATCACAATGATCCACAAGTAATCCACATGATCCAGCCAGTCCATCAATTAACATCAATGTGAAGAGAGTTCTGCATGTGTTTTTAAGAAACAAATCCATCAAGGCGTTTTAACTTTAAACTGTCTCTTCTGACCAAAATACCACTCCATAATCCATAATAACACTTCCTCTAATGATCCCCTGCTGCCCTCTCACATCAAAATCCACCAACATATTTGTTTAAAACAGTTTACGTTTGTAAACGGTGCTTGATATGTTCATATTTCTCTCCTGAGTCAGACCAGACAACTTTTTTTCACTGAAGAAAGCAATAATATGGATAGAAGACTCTGGTTTGAAGTTGAAAATATCTTAATGATGGATCTTTTTCTTACAAACACACAGTTTTCACTTCACAAGACATTAATTGATTTACTTTAGTTGTGTGTATTACTTGTGGATTATTGTGATGTTTTTATCAGCTGTTTTTACAACGGCACCCATTCACTACATTTGGATCCATTGTTGAGTAAGTGATGTAATGCTAAATTTCTCCAAATCTGTGCTAATGAAGAAACCAACTCATCTACATCTTGGATGGCCTGAGGTCTGATTCATTTTTGGGTGAACTATTTCTTTAAATGTAATCTTTAGCAAATCTCAGAATGAATATCCATCCAATATCATTGTTTCCTTTTCTAATCTAGACATGCTTCTGTACTTACAACTTGAGCAAGCAAGCGCCTCACACAAATGCACATAATTTGGGAATGGGTGCCGACAGATGTGCATGCAAATTTACTGATATACACATCAAATACAGACCAGGGACCAAAAAACAGACTACTGAGACTATGGCTACATCTACATTAAAGAGATAGTTCACTAAGAAAAAAGATAATTCTGTTATTAATTACTCACCCTCATGTCGTTCCAAACCTGTAAGACCTTCCTTCATCTTTGGAACACAAATTTTCGATTAATCATCCAGCCCTACTTCTGGGGCAGTCTCTGCCGCCATTCACGAGAGACTTTACAAAACAAAATTATTAATG
This sequence comes from Barbus barbus, assembly GCF_936440315.1. NCBI lineage: Eukaryota > Metazoa > Chordata > Actinopteri > Cypriniformes > Cyprinidae > Barbus > Barbus barbus. Next base: position 13,399,829 of record NC_136742.1, on the reverse strand, counting down.
GCTGCGCCTTGTTTACATGCGTCATGGTACTCTTGTGAATGGCGGCGGAGACTGACCCGGATGAAATTGTTGAATAAAGCTGTTATTTTTGTTTTATTTGCATATAAAAAGTATTCTTGTATCTTCATAAAATTAAGGTTGAACCACTGATGTCACATGAACTGTTTGTTACAATGTCCTTTACTACCTTTCTGGGCCTTGAATGTGGTAGTTGTGTTGCTGTCTATGGAGGGTCAAAAAGCTCTTGGATTTCATCAAAAATATCGTAATTTGTATTCCAAAGATGAACGGGTCTTACGGGTTTGGAACGACATGAGGGTGAGTATTAAATGACAATTTTCATTTTTGGGTGAACTATCCCTTTAATCTGAATCTGAGAGGTATATGAAAATGATGATGCATGCTTTTGTACACTCTATTATTACATTCCTGAAAAGATGTAGAATATTTACTTGAAATTATAGATATAAATAATAATAATAATATAAAATATTATTATTATAAAAGCTTGAAATAGATTTTTTAATTCAAAGATGTTCTTTTTACTTGCAACATTTGAATTAGAATTTTTAAGTTGGTTCTTAAACCCCACTGAATATTTGTATTCTTACACATTTTTGAGGATTTCATGATTTGTGAATGTGACTTACTATGTCCTTGTGCGTTATAAACAGTGAAATGAAAGCAGCTATAATCTGTTTACAAATAGACCATGTTTTTGATCATTTACAATTAGCACACTTATTAAAGCAGCTGTTCTGTACTGTTTTGTTCTGCATTCAAGAATCTGCTTCCATCAACGTTCTGTGTTCTGTTTCATTCACCCACCCACCCACCCACAATACATCCATCACCCCGCCAGCTGCCTGTGGTGGAGGTGACACCAAAACTTTGATCAGGGAAAAAAAATATTTTCTGTTTCTCACATGCACTGCATGCTCTGGAGCTCTGAGTTTCCCCCCTCTCCCCTGCTCCAGAAAGGTCTGCATCCAGGTGTCCAGCAGAGATACCCCTCAGCAAGTGATTGAGGGTGACTGTCAGGGATAAGTGCTTTAGCCTGTGTGGAGGAGGAGTACGTGGACTGTGTTTTCTGCCCACTGTTGGCGTCAGCGACTTATTCCTGCTCAAAGCAGAGGCGCTGGTTTTCCAGGACTTGTCTTCTTCAATTTGTTCTCAATGTGTCACTCTGACGTTTTTGTTTTTTTTCTGAAGTAGAATGCTTCAGGAACTCGCCTGTTCGCCGGAATGTGCAATGCTTCAAGCAAGTTAGAAACGATAGCAGTCTAACGTTTCCATCGAGGATCTCTTTATTTGAAGAAAGTGAGGAAAACCTCCCAGTCAAGGCTGTGACTCACTCAGTGTCTCTGGAGTGATAACACATCCCGATTTAATAATAATAAAAAAGAAAAACTTGGATAATTGTATTTTCTGATCAATCCAGGCTCACTGAGGGTGTGTGTGTGTGTGTGTGTGTGTGTATGAGGGGCAGTGTGCCTGCATAGACGCCTGATTTGATTGACATTTGAGGTTTTAGTTAATAATGTTCTTTCCCACACACATCTGCCCTAGTTTCTCTCTTTGTTCATCCATTCCTTCATTCTCTTCTCCACTCCACTGTTGTCTCTATAAAAAAAATAGGGCTGTCAATCGATTGAAGATTGTAATCAAATTAATTGTGATATTTCAGTTAATTATTCAAATTAACCACTCATAGGAATATTTGCTGAGAAAAGACCTCACACAAAGATCAAAATGTTCCATTATTCCGGCAGATCAGTAAAGCATTTAATAGAAAAAAAGTTGCTTTGTTTTATTTCCATTTCATTGAAAATTTATCACTTGCCTACAGCATACAGTATATAAATCCATTCATTGTGTTTAAGGTTGACTGAGAGGCCATTCACATGCATTCTTGGACATTTTTTCAGTCTAATGTTTCTCAGTGTCTCATGGTATGAGCACTGTGTTTTTATGAATACTGCTTGCCAAGTGAGTCAGTCTACTTCGGTTGCACTCTGTCTAGCTGTTTCTGAACATAAGAACACAGCACAAGTCCTGTTTATTGGCCAGGCGCATTGCCTGCAATAGCAGCTAGGGCTGCAAAAATCATGAAGGTGGCACTTCAAGCTAGAATTTATCCAATGGTAGAAAAATTCCTTATAAACAGAGAGCATATTTAATTTGATATAATGTTTTAATCATGTTACTTTTTAAAGAACAAGTCACAGAAAATGAATGCAGATTTGAAACAACCAAAAATTATTGCCAAGAGACTGCAAGAGTTAACACTATTATTAAAACATCTGCAATAATGAATAAAATACACAAAAAAGACATAGGCATATTTGATTTGGAGCCAGGAAGGATAATTAATTTATTCTTTTTTCTTTTACTTTGGAAAAGTGGATTTCTTTTTGCTGTTGCATTAATCCTTTCAGTAACAATGCAGAAAGTTCTTTCAAAATGACTCAAAATTCATTTTCTCCATAAATTAGCCTTGTTTGTACACTTCAGGCAAATGCAATTCAGTGTATTTATTACTACTTCTATTTATATACAGTCAGTAAATATAACTATCTATTTTAAGTTCAAAGCTACAGTTTGGGTTTGCTTGTGGATTTATTACAATTTGTATGTAAATCAGAATCAGAATGAGCTTTATTGGCCAAGTATGTTTACACATACAAGGAATTTGTTGTAGTGAGAGAAGCTCCACAGTGCAACAGAAAGACAGCAACAGGACAGGACACAGATAATAAAAGAATAACAACAAATAACCAAATAGGCAATGTACAAAGCAGCAAAAACACAATATATAATATAGACAACTATGTATGTACAGGTCAAGTATGTGCAAATTAGAAATGAGAAAATAAAAATAAAATTAGTGAGTGTAGTGAATGGATAATTTATTATAGTTGTGTGTTCCACGTTTATTGTTGAGTGTTCATAAGATGGATTGCCTGAGGGAAGAAACTGTTCCTGTGTCTGGTCGTTCTGGTGCTCAGAGCTCTGTAACGTCGACCAGACGGTAACAGTTCAAAGAGGGAGTGTGCTGGATGTGAGGGGTCCAGGGGACCAGCCCTTTTGCTCACTCTGGATAAGTACAGTTCTTGGAGAGTGGGGAGGGTTGTACCAATGATTCACTCAGCAGTCCGGACTACCCTCCGTAGTCTTCTGAGGTCAGATTTTCCTGACAATGGAGTCTATGTAAATATCCCACTTCAGGTCCTGGGAGATGATGGTGCCCAGGAATCTGAATGACTCCACTGCAGTCGCAGTGCTGTTCATGATGGTGAGTGGGGGGAGAGCAGGTGGGGTTTCTCCTGAAGTCCACGATCATCTCCACAGTTTTGAGCGTGTTAAGCTCCAGGTTGTTAAGACTGCATCAGACTGCCAGCTCCTTAACCTCCTGTCTGTAAGCAGACTCGTCACCGTCCTGGATGAGGCCGATCAGTGTGGTGTCATCTGCAAACTTCAGGAGCTTGACAGAGGGGTCTTTAGAGGTGCAGTCGTTGGTGTAGTGGGAGAAGAGCAGAGGGGAGAGAACGCAGCCCTGAGGAGCTCAGTGCTGATGGTACGAGTGCTGGATGCGAATTTGCCAAGCTTTACTAGCTGCTGTCTGTCTGTCAGGAAGCTGTTGATCCACTGGCAGACGGAGGTGGGGACGGAGAGCTGGGTTAGTTTATTTTGAAGGGTTTCCGTGATGATGGTGTTAAAAGCGGAGCTGAAGTCCACAAACAGGATCCTCACATAAGTCCCTGGTCTGTCCAGATGCTGCAGGGTGAAGTGCAGTCCCATGTTGACTGCATCATCCACAGACCTGTTTGCTCTGCATGAGGTGAAATGTGATTCACCTCATGTAAATTAGATTTTATAATGAGCAAGTTTGCAATAATTCAGTCACATACTCTCCCAGTAATCACTTTTATAATATATGGCTATGATTAAAAGAAATACTCAATGTATTAACTTCAAAACACTTTTTCTATAGAGCCACAGCCGTTACGCAGCAGAAATGCTGTCAGTGTCAAAGCACAAAGGGAACCTGCTACACTGCTGTTTTGCTGCAATGTGGGCTTATTGTGCAGTTAGTGCATTGTGTAACAGAAGGAAAGAAATCAATTGTGTTTTTAGAATGGAACATGGGCCAATATATATATATATATATATATATATATATATATATATATATATATTAATAGCCACCCACTTGAGTCTGTTTGACCCCAGCATGACCCAACTTATTTCCAAGCCAGACACACAATGGCGTAAACACCAGGCTGGTAAACAGACAAACTGTGCTAAACGGACCCAGACAGATATGTATTTGTTTGTGTAGTGAGGTGAAATTGGCTGTCAATGCACATTCGGATAGGCACACGCACACACCGACGCAAAGCTGCCGATGTGACTCATGGTGAATCATAGGCCACCATGTAGGTGGACAAGTCAGCAGGAAATTATAATGTAATCCACCTCAAAATAGTGGGAGGCGGCCTACTACCTGCAGTATATATACGATGTGATGGCCTGTTAAAGACCTTTTCCTGCTGCCGCTGGGATCCTTTCCCCGGGGAGCATGAGAAAATCCTCTGCGTATCTTTGTATGAACACCTGACCCGTAACGTCTGTGTTCCAGTATTAGTAAGTGTTGCTGATATAATACATCTGTCTGTGTGACTCACACAGCGAACACTAAGATGGTCAGTCTGTGTGAGTGGAATCATAATGTTTTGACAGGGAGCATGTTTGGCGCACGCTCGATTCTTTTATGCTGGAAGAGAACACGGTTGACTAACGGAATTGGGCGTGGGTGATTGATGATCCAGAAGGCTTTGTCACCGCTGTTTACTTGACCTTTTCCTCCTTCTCTCTTTACTTCATTTTCTGTTTCTCTCTTTCCTCCTATCTGTATTGATGTTCATTAAACTGTGTTTTCTAGTCACTATAGCCCTTCAGCCTGTAACCCCTATTTCTTCTTATTTTATGTCTTTTTCCTCTCTCTCATTGTTTGTTCCTTTCTACCTGTCTCACTTGCTTTATCTTTGTAACTCCAGGCTTTTTTTTTTACACCGGTATTAAATACCCCATTAAATCAATTTTTATGCCTTTCAAGTGTTTTAGCTTTAAGCTGATCTGTGTGCTAATGTACCTAACTATATTTACCAACATACTAATTAAAAATGTTCAAAAAATTACAGACTAACATTATTAATGGCTTATCCTGCACTACACAAATGACCAGTACCTGCACAACTGAGTAGCAGCTAGCAGGTAACAAATCATGTTCATGAATGTGCTAAAGGCATCTGAACGTCCTGTTTCAGTTGGGGAAAAAGTCACCACAGGAAAGAAAATTGCACTGGTATTGTCTTATAGGTGATGAAATATCTTGTTTTTTTTCTATTTTGGGTGATGCAATCACAAGTGGTCAGCGCTAAATAGACCTACAGGAGTAAAAGGGATCCAAATAGTTTTGTGATCTGATCATTCAAACTACATTTTAGGTAGATGAAAACAATGATTACACCGCATTTCACGAGCAAAGACCACACCACAACCAAATATGTAAATGAATAGTTTATTGTTCAGAAAGTTAGGGATGAGCTGGAAGAGGATGAAAAGGTAATTGTGATAGTATGATGGTCAGGTTGATCTGGGCATCTGGAATTAATGGCCTGGAGAGACTCAGAATGGGGGTATCATCTCGTTTGTATATTTAGGCCAGACGATTAGGACCCCCCCCCCCCCCCCCCCCCCCCCCCCCGATGCAACCTGAAAAGAATAGGATAGCTGATTTGATTAAATGGGAGGGAAGTGTGGGTTCGAGAGAAAGAGACAAACAGTGCGGTATGAGGCGGCCTGATATATGAAGGATTCGGGAAGTGAAGTGATTGGTAGAGGTGTGGCCTCGCTCCCGAACCTCAGTTAACCAGTTAACTCCCTTTATAGTCTCCAATTCATCCTCATGCGTCAACAACCATGACAAGGGACTGCCTACTCCCTTATCAATCATCCATTCACTAAAACAAAGTTTTTAAGCAAGCCAGACTCGTTGGACTCATTGAAAAAAATACAGTTGGGAAACTAAATGTCCGGTGAGTGGTGCTAAAAGGTTAATGATCTATCACATTTGAAAATAATGTATCACTTGCACTAACCTAATGATAGTTGTCAAACATGAGATAAAAACATATTTGCTAAAGCGACCATTTTAGCTGGCTTCTACAAGTCTTTGAGCTCTTCTTTCATGACGTGTGTTTTACAGGACTCATACACGAGTGCTCCACATCGCAAGTGCAGTGCTGTACCGGGTGAGCTTCTGAGCAAGTTTACCTCGTCAGAAAAGCCATAGATATGGAGCTGGTTATGTGATGCAAATACCTAAATGTGTCAGTTTATAAAACATGCACTATGGTAAAAGTCTCTTGAGGTCATTACAGATAGTGTGCAAGGAACCATGTAAAAAGAAGTCCTAAGAACAACAAAGGATCCTGCTAGTGCTCATAGATGTAGAGTAAAAGGGAATCCACGGTGTTCATGTCTCTTTCTGTCGGTATCCATCTCTGTCTCTGTGAGTGTCTATAAATATCTATTATAAGTATCTGTCTGTATGAGTGTTGAACACTGAAGGATCTTTTTGGGAATGAAATGAAAACTCCACAGTCCTTGAATCTCAGTAATTCAGAGGTGTGTGTGTGTGTGTGAGAGAGAGAGAGAGAGAGAGAGAGAGTCCGAGCACTTGTATGTGTGAATGTGTCACATTAGCAGCGAGATATTGTCAGAATATTAGTGAACCACAGGATACAACATTGCAAATTGCTCCAAATGGCTCAAAACACTAGGTTGCCCCACTCACTGTGAAATGTTCAGTTTTTTTTTAAACTTTATGAGTTTAGCTAGAAAATTATTTTAGTTAGACGTTATAACCCTTACATGTAAACGCAAACATAAGCACAATACAGGTGGCTTTTACCATTAACATTTTGAAAATTTGTTAGCAAATTTTGGCTCTTTATTTAAAATCTACAGAGTAGTTTGCAAGAGCGTGATAATAAAAACACTCAGGCTGTAAAAAGCGTACTAGTGAGTTGATGAGTTTTCCTGTTTGGTGAGATGAGGTTTAATGTTCCTGACAACCTCTATAGTTCAATTTAGCAACCGCCTTTTTCAAGATATGTAAAAGCTAAAAAAAGAAAGAAAATCACAAGTGGGGTATTACTAATGTATTTCATATCATATAATTAAACATGAAAACATCTTGAGCTTGTGTTACAGACTTTATTTAAAGAACTTGACCAAAAAAAACTTTGCCTTCAAAATACAAAAGTACAAAAAGGCGTATTTCTTGGGATTAGGGCTCTCTTATTTTCACACACTCTTTTCAAAATACTACATGATTTGGGATCCTAGTCTTTGATATATAAATTGTGAAGCAACCTTTAAGCACAGCTCTGAAAATGGCGTGACACAAGGTCCCAGTATCCAGCAGCACTGCAAGCTGATGACTTGTCTGTCACCGTCTGTCGTCATGGTCAGACTGACTCATAGCACATACGCTCTGTGTCAGGAGACGCCCTGCGGTTGGCGTGCCTCTCCTCAGCCACCTCTGAGCTCATGGTGTGACAGTACAAGTCCAGCAAAGTTAGAGCATCTGCCCCAGGCCAAACAACAGGGTCAGGAAGGTGTATTTTGATGGATGATTTGAGACACGGCGATGGCGGGAAACCCCTCTCAAAGGCATAAGAAATCAAACATCCACATGAAGAACTGCAGCGTCTTCATTTGTAAGCAATATTTTCGAGAGGCGTACATAGCTGATTCATGCTTTCCCAGGCTCACTCCCCATGGGAAGCAGTTCAAAACTGCACGTTTGTTCCCCTTATTATCTCCCAGCTAAGCATGTCGGAAATGGGACACGAGGCATTTCCATACTGATTTGTGTGTTTTTGACAGAATAAACCTTTGAACGTTTGCATGAAAGCACCGTGTAGATGTTCTTGACGCAATCATCTATCATCATCATAAAGGCAGCGCTAAGCTGCGAGGTGTCGAGGGAGAAGGGAACACGATCAACGCGCCCTCAAACGCTACAGATGCACTATCAAACACTCTTTAAGACACTCCTAAGAGACCGGAGTAGAGCAAAGCAGCTGCCATTCTTTTGCACAGCGTCTTTTTTTGCTGCTTAAATACAGCCTACAATTATCCCCAGAGCGCACAAATCTCCTCGCGTTCCTCGCAGCATCCTGTTCCCTTTCTGATTTACCTCTCCCATTTCTCCACTCCCAAACTCCCCTACGTGGGCAGGCGGAGTGGATGTGTCCGGTAGGGTTTGTCTGGGGGAGGGGGTGCTTGTGAAATGGTATAGTCTGATAGATGGAGTGGGCATGAGACCATATGTGTGAGCGGAATAGTAAAGGAGCCCTGGAGACGGAGAGGATGGAGGCACAGAGCCAGAAAATTGCATTGCATATTTGGTGATTAATTTACCTCATGGGTCTCTTTCCTCCCATCTCTCTCTTTAGTCTTCCTCTTCTTCTTTATCCTCATCTTCATCCTGGTCATTCCTCTATGGCGCATATCATCCTTGTTTCTCACATTGCCTGTATAACAAGTTGTTTCTGTATAGCCCATATAACCTTTTTCTGTTTCCTTTACTGGACATTGAGATTCTATGACTTTTGCAATAATTTTTTGGGGGCTTTTTGTTTATTTGACATTTAAGAAATTATTCACGTTCAAAGTTTAAATGATCTGAAATTCAGGCTGATTTGATAATGATTCTTTGGACACATTTGTGAACTAGTTTAATCAATTCATTAAAACTGATTCGTCATTTGCTCTCTAGTCTGACATCAATATGGCTTGAAAGTTTTATTATACACAAAATCAAAATTGATCAGATTAACTTATAGAACATAACTAGAAAATGTATGTAATTTAATATTCACTATAGAAATTACCATCCCTGGAGCACAAATCCAGAGATTATTTAATACAAAATTAATATGATTACATATTTCAAATTGTTGCCATCAGTGGATACAAAATTTCTTAAAGGGATAGTTCATCCAAAAATGAACATTCTGTCATCATTTACTCACTCACCCTCATGTTGTTCCAAACCTGTATGAGTTTCTTTCTTCTGTTTAACACAAAATAAGTTATTTTGAAGAATAAAGTTTTGATTCCTTTTGAATCCATACAATGGAGTTTTTATTTGTTATTTTATCCATACAATGGAGCTCAACAGGAGATAGAACTGTTTAGTTACCAACATTCTTAAATATCTTCTTTTGTGTTCCATAGAAGAAAGTCATACAGGTTTGAAACAACATGACAAAAACAAGTTTCTTACGATTTTTGAAGGCATCAATAATTTAATCTGCAGGTCTGCAGGGGTCCTCTCTATGATATAATTTCCTGTTTTGTTTACAGATTAATTGCATCACATGACTTTGTTGGTCGCACCACATGACCACATGACGTTTTCGAATATTAACCAGTCGGTTTTGTTCAAAGGTTTTAGAAATAATAATAAAGTAATCTTTTTCAGTTATCTTAAACTTTTCAAGAGTGATCACCCTGACATTTTTTACTTTTCATTGTTTTGCACCTGTCATTTTTATTATTTTGTCTTGTGGATGACATATAAATGTCTGTTATGTGAAATAGCTTACTCAGGGCAGTACTAAATAAAAACATCATGCAATTTTTATGAAGTCTATGAAAACTTATAACCACAACTATATATATATATTTTTAGGAAACACCTTGTTCAGTGTTCTTTTCACAAACACATGATTCTCAAAGCTCTGCTCAAGGTATAGGCAAATTTCAGTATCCTCACTGCTGAGTACAATCTTCAGAACTGCTCCCAAGTCAGCGGTTCTGTGAGGAAAAAATTTCCTTTTTGAGACTTTTTCGCTCAGCCTTTGTGCAAAGCAACACATTGAAACCATACTGTTTAGAATGACAAATTGCCTGCTTATAAATGCAGACACTAGCAAATGCATGTAAGTTAGCCTGCTCAGCTAGTGTGTGCTGCCACAGACTGCAAACTAGCAGGCTGAAATCTAAGACCTCCGGGAGATAGTATTGATAATTGATTTCAATTGCCATGCTGTCACGACGGTTCTCTGAAACTGTAAGCCACCTGCCGTAATTACAGTCTCAAATAGGATAAACCTGCACAACGTGCTTTCAATGACTGAAAGGGAAAGACAGGCAACCGCAGCATTCTCCTGAAAAGCAAGTAGGTCAAGCGCTTTCTTTTAATCCTGGCTTAGTCTGCGCCCATGTCTAGTTGATGGGAGTCTCCAAACGCGGCAGAGAAAATCCCTCTCTCATCCATACTGCCAAAAATTGTCCATATTCTCTTTGTTTGGAATCAAAGGACACTCGGCTGTCATTACATCACTCAACTTATGCATTCTCTTTGGACTCGGGTCTCTTTGAAACTCAGGCATTGTTTTCGTTGTATTTGAAGAATGATGTTTGTTTAGTTATGAAACTCCACGGAAAGCATCAGAGATGAAATCGATGAAAGTCTCAGCATGAAATAATTTACTGTTTACATAAAGCCTAATGATCATCCAATAAGCCAGCCAACAAAAATTTACTAAAAACCGCTTTGATTAGCTCACTGTTATTGCTTTTTCTCAGCGATGGAGATGCATCACCGTGGGCACGAATATACATTTATATCCGAGTGAAGAATCAGAACATCCCAGGCAAAGTCACGGTGGCCTCTGATTGGCTGGTGCGCTGACTCAAAAGGCCACACTTTCTACACAATTAGCTGCTCTCTGGGTCCCCAGGGCAGAAACAAGAAATGCTCTCTGACCGAGATGATGGACTTGTATGTAAGGCACTTTTGTAACAGAGGATTTCGGCTGTGGAAGTGGGACACAGTGGCACAGTGTACAAGGACAACAGGTATGAGATGTGTCAAACAGTAGTAGTGGATAAACGTTTGGAGTTTGCTGCTGCAGTGAATGTTATCTTGCACATTATCTTTCTGGAATATAATCAAATGATTTAAAACTTTGTGCTCTCATACTGTCAGAACGCCTCTTTTGGAGGGAATCAGATCTCATTGCTGGAAGGATCTTCTTTGTGTGCATTCATATCTATGCTTGATTCTGCTTGTTGGTTTACCATTATTTTCTCATTTGTCTTGTTTTCCAGTAAAAAATCTAAACAAATAAATAGACAAATAAATTTACTTGAGAAGCGAATAAAAAATATACATTTACACAAAATATACACAGATAAAATACACATTTTTTAAAAGAAATTAATACTTTCATTTAGCAGTGAAGCAATATTTTTTTTAAAGTGACAGTGAAGACATTTATGTTACAAAAGATCTCAAATTTTTGACCATTCTTATACATAAAAGAATGCTGAAAAATGTTTTCACAAAACAGTTTCCACAAACATATTAAGCAGCACAACTTTTTTCAGCATTGATAATAATAAGAAATGTTTTTTGAGCACCAAATCAGCATATTAGAATGATTTCTGAAGGACCATGTGACACTGAAGACTGGAGCAATGGCTGCTGAAAATTCAGCATTGCATCACAATGCTTACATGTACAACGACATAACATTTCGTTGTACATGTAAGCACACTCATTGACTTCTGCCCTCTTCAGATTTCATCAGACTCCCAGACATTGCAAGTAAATCTGACAAATTGACTGTTTTTACCACAGACAGAAGATGATTATTTCATCAGCTCCTGGTTTTTACAGACTGAGGTTCGAAGCTCTTTTTGCATTGACCACATCCTCTTTTTTTCCCTCCCTCTCCTCAACATGAACTCATATGATTCAGACTCTAGCTGTGATATGAGCGGCGGTTGCTAATAGTGACAAAAGACCGTGAAGAGAATCAGAGCGTGAGGGACTCACAGCTCCATTGACTATGAGCCGTGAGGCAGTGGGAGACATACATACACATATACACACTAAAACAAATGGACGAATGCTCTTTTTTGCTCTCTCTAAAAGGTAGTTTCTATTCATGAATGCTACTTAAGTTTTAATTTAGTGCCTAATGATTAGCATTGACTGCCAAATCATCATATTAGAATGATTTCTGAAGAATCATGTGACACTGAAGTCTGAAGTAATAATGCTGAAAATTCAGCTATATGCCACCACAGGAATTAATTTAATTTCAATATATAGCAAAAGACAAAACAGTTATTTGAAATTGTATAAAAGTAATATTTCACAATATTTCTATTTTACGGTATTTTTGATCAAATAAATGGAGCATTGGTGAGTGTAAAAGACTTTCAAAAACAAAACAAAAATCTTACTGACCTGAAATTTTAGATGTGTATATATAAATGAGTGTAGTAGTGTAGTTGTGCATGTCTTTTTTACTATTAAAGGTACAATTAGACATTTTTTGTTTATGTTGCGGTGACTGGCTATAATACAGAGCTAATTTTTTAAAGGGGTCATGACAAATGGATTTTTAAAATTATTTTAATATGTTCCTTGAGGTTTACTTAAATGTTAATAAAGTTTTTTGCACACACAAAAAACAAATAAATATGTGGAAAAATTATTATTTTCAACTCTCATTCTGAACCTCTCTCTAAAATGACCTGTTTTAAGGGGCGTGTCCTTTAAGGCTTCTCAGTAATCGGCTACTGTTATGATTGGCTAACATCATTGTATAGGAAACAGTATCAATGCCCCCTCGCTACTGCATGCGAGTGTTTTTACAAAACCATAATCAAAAAATAAAACGGTAATTTCTAGACAAAGCATTATGAAATCATTTACATTTACAGTCAGATCTAGTACCGCTACATCTTTCAACAAATGTTTCTTTGTGAACTCTCCATGACACTGTGCCTCATTTACAAAACAAAATGCTCCGAACAATCCTCAGACACGATCCAGAATGCCATTAAAAATAAACTATCCACTTGTTTGTTATGCTGGGATCCTTCTGACATCTGTACGAAAACGCGAACATGCTGTTTAAACCAAACACGTCAAAGCGAACATTCTTTGACTCCATTTGTCCTGACGACAGACTCGAATGCATGGACTGTCTCAAAAAGCAATTACACATCTGCATACTGTATTCAGTGAAAGATAGCGGCAGTGATTGTAATTACTATTTGCTTTTGACGCGACACTCGCATTCAGCGTGATCAAGTGTCAGCCGTTAGCGGCTGAACGCCTGTGGGCGGGGCCTATGTCGATGTCTTGCTCTGGAGGCAGTGTTTATGCAAACGACTGGGGCTAGCTGACATCAACTTGTCCCTTGGATCCAAAACGAGCCGTTTTCTGAGGGTTATTACATAAATGTTTTTTTATTGATGATGAGGACATTTTAGGTGTCAAACTCAGTTCCTGGAGGGCCGCAGCCCTGCAGAGTTTAGTTTCAACCCTGCTCCAACTCACATACCATGTAGTTTTAAAATAAGCCTTAATGACTTGATTAGCTGGATCAGGTGTGCTTAATTAGGGTTGCATTTATGGGCCTGTTTACACCTGGTCACTTCATGCATTTTCTCTGATCGGATATCCATCTGATTTATTCAAACGTTTCCATTTACACTTGGCCACATAATGTGTTTTTGCAAAACGGATATAAATCCGTTCTTCAATTCCCGCACTATATGCAAATTTAATGGAGTTCACGTCAATGAAAACAATATATGCGTCCAGCTTTTTATTCATTATCGGCTAATTTCAATATCAGAGGCCGCAACAGAAGAGAGCGTGGCATCAGCACTGGAAAGATAGGTTAGTCTCACTACTTTTAATGAAGATGATTGTGTGTTGAGTGTCTGCGACTTACTTTCGTTTAATTCGCGGCAGTTTACGTGTCGGCTTGCTGAAGAGATACTCAGCTGCTCATCCGCGGTGATGCTTTTCGCATTAGCGCTGTTATATCTGACTATAACATGCCATATAGCAGTGGTCGGCAACAGGCAGTCCGCGCGTCCGTAGCCAGATTATTTTGATAGCGGCTGGTTCTGAAATAGATCTGTCATGACAGCAACAGTTACTCACAATCAGAGTATGTGAGCGGAGTGGAACAGTGTGACCTTCCAGTTAGGCTCATCTACCATAACTCCTTCAAAAACAGCCAGAAACCTTGGAGTTGTAATTGATGATAAGCTGAATTTCTCAGACCACATTGCTAAAATTGCCCGGTCCTGCAGATTTGCATTATACAATATTAAGAAGATCAGGCCCTTTCTCTCGGAACATGCAACACAACTCCTTGTTCAGGCTCTTGTTCTGTCCAGACTTGACTATTGAAATGCTCTCTTGGCAGGTCTTCCAGCCAATTCTATTAAACCTCTACAATTAATCCAAAATGCTGCTGCAAGATTAATCTTTAATGAGCCGAAAAGAACGCACGTCACGTCTCTGTTCATCAATTTGCACAGGCTACCAATAGCTGCTCGCATTAAATTCAAGGCATTAATGTTTGCCTACAGGACCACCACTGGCTCTGCACCCCTTTACCTAAATTCATTACTTCAGATTTATATGCCCTCTAGAAGCTTGCGTTCTTCAAGTGAATGACGCATTATTGTACCATCCCAAAGACACACAAAAACACTTTCATTGACTTTTTCATTAACTGTTCCCATCTGGTGGAATGACCTGCCCAACTCAATCCGAGTAGCCGAATCCTTACCCATCTTCAAGAAACGGCTAAAACCTCATCTGTTCCTAACTCTAGCACTCTCTATTCTAATTTTATTTTATCTATATGTCTTTTTATAAAATATATATTTTTTTATAATAATAATAATTATCTGTACTGCGTTAGGCTAACCAAGACTTGTAATAGCACTTGCACGTTGTTGCTATTTTGTTGGTTTGATTGCTTCTTATGTCCTCATTTGTAAGTCACTTTGGATAAAAGCGTCTGCTAAATGACTAAATAAATAAATAATAAATATATATATATATCACATTAGTAAAATTAGTAGCCAAACGAATAACGATAGCCAAAGACTTGGTTTGGTTACCAGCATTCTTCAAAATATCTTCTTTTGTGTTCAGTAGAAGAAAGAAACTCATACAGGTTTGATGACGTAGTTTTAATTTTTGAGTGAACTCCCTTTAAGTACACTTAAGTTAACTTGTATTTCATTAACATTGTTATCTGCAAGTACAGTTTTTTGAAAATATACTTTGAAGGTTTGATGTACACTACAAGCGCACACTCGGTCCAGTTAAGCACTCTTCTTTTTATATTAGTGTGGGGAGTTTTATATTAGTGTTGTTACGTTATCGGGACAGATCCAACATGCTAAGCTAACTTCTCTCTCCATTGTTGTTTCTTAGGTCTTAGACACATGTACACTTGCACATTGATTTTTTTTTTTTTATGATCTCTATCAATTTTTGCTCTCAGGCTAATTCTGTTTTAAGCCTTTTAAGCTTTGCTTAGCATCAGCTTTAACACTTTGTTACATTAGTTCACTGTGTGCAGCCAACACAACGCTCTATTTTGTATACTAGCAGTGATTAAGTGTGGCTGTCCGTCATAAAGGCTTTACTATTGGTCCAGACGCATACTTTATAATCATGTGTATATTTGATTGTGTAATGCTGTAAACATATCTGTAAGTACTAGCAATTTAAGGCCTTCTCAGGGTTTGTGATTCATTGTATCGTCCATCATAAAAGACTTGTAGGCTACTGCTCTGATACATGGAAACTTTCTGTACCCCACTGGGAAGCATTTACTGTTGCCATCATAGTGATGTAATGGGAGGCACTTTCTGGCTTTCTCCAGAGACGAACGGTCGGCTCTAAATCTGGCCCTGTCACACTTTCATAAAAGCTCAAATTTAATTTGCAGCCATTTGTGTGTTTCTCCCTCACAGTGAATATTACTGTGGCTATAAATACCTGAAATGCACAGGGACAGAGACGCTGCGCATAATCAAAGAGAACCTCAGCAGAGACAAATAATCTGAAGAGAGGGAAAGAGCCAACAGAGAGCGGTAAATAATGATTAGAACCAGGAATAGAAGGAAAATGGAATCATAAATCAATAGGGAACAGATAGTAAAGGAAAGAAAGGGATGCTGAGAAACTGGAGGAGCGTTCAGCAGGTGGTGTGGAGGACCTGAAGAAAGTGTCCCCCTCACCTCTGCTCAATGACTCATTTAGTGACTCATCGGTGTCCTGTCATACACACACACACACACACACACACACACACACACACAGCTCACACATCTCTCCAACCAATTAGCTGTATGTACTTCAAAAATATGCAAAACACCCAACATGGAGGCCATTTTAGCATACAGTAATATTCAAAAGTGCCAACAGTGCTTTTGTTAATACATGAAAGGCATGAAATGTGTCATTTCCAAGAGGCCTATAATACCTTTAGTGAGTGTTTTGTGATGTGAAAGAGAAAAATGTAAGCCTATTTTATGCTTTTATTAAGAGCCTTCTAAAAATTGGTCACTGGTAAAACTACTACAATGAAATATTTGCTACTATTATAAAATTTTGGGTACTTTAGGCCAGTGGTTTTTAGTCTTTTTGACCCCAAGACAATAATCGAAGGCCATACTTGTGCTGTAATAAAAATAAACAAAATATATGATGTCAGTTTAATGCTGTACATTTTTATTTTAGTGTTTTTAAGCATTTTTATTAGGATGAGTTATGTTAATAACTAAATTTAAATAATTTTAAGACTTCCTCCTAGACGTTTGGTTAAGCACTACTGTTCTAGAGATTAATTTTTATTGAAACTATTGAAACTTCTTTTCTTTTTGTTATATGGACACATTAAAATATGGTTATGTGTGGGAAACTTTTTGCCATGCCTTTTATACGTATATGAATTTAATAGTTTTTTACTCTTGCCCCAGACTCAGACATGTGTGATAAAAATCAATGTAAATAACACTTAAATATTAGAGAAATCAATATGAATATCACTTATGTAAATATCAGAGAAATAAATGAAAATATCACTTTTTTCATATCTGAATATTTTATTATGCATCATTTCCAGCTAATTTGTAATTTTTTTAGATTATAAAGTGTGTGTGTTTATATATATATATATATATATATATATATATATATATATATATATATATATATACGTGTGTGTGTGTGGGTGTGTGTGTGTGTGTGTATATATATATATATATATGTGCGTGTGTGTGTGTGTGTGTGTGTGTGTGTGTGTATATTTGTGTGTATATGAGTGTGTATGTACATACGTATATACACACACACACACAGATAATCGCATCCAAAATAGAAGTTTTTGTTTGCATAATACATGTGTGGGTTCTGTGTATAGTTATTATGTATATATAAATGCACACACATGCAGTACATATTTTGAAAATATTTACATGTATTTACATGTCTATATTTATATTCATACAATTTATATTATAAATAAATATTTAAATAAAAATAAAAAAAATTCTGAAATATATACATGCATGCATATATACACACACATGATATATACACACACATTCTAGCATGGAACTCTAGATGAAACTCCGATAGGTCTAACTCACTCTTATCTAATGACATCATCATCACATTGCACAGCTAATTGGTTCTCTCATATATCGGTAGCCAATGAGCTCGCTGCTCAACATTCAAATATATGACTAGCACTTACTGTAGCAGTTTGCAGTGTGCTTCAGAAACCCTCCACCTTCCCCAGCTCCACCTGTATAGATCTGCTACGAGGTGATTCATGTATGCTATATGGGGGTTATTTCATGTATGTTATATTTACAGCAGCAGTATTTCTTACATGCTCACAGCAGCATGTTGTGGATGCATTGGCAGTAGCAAGTCTCGGTACTTGCTCTGCCACCGCAGCAGCAGCAGCTTAGCAGATCTATTCCACCAAGACCAAATACATTAACATTGTCATGTACATTACCATGCCAATCCCTCCGAGAGTATATTTATATATATATTTATATATGTTTCTGGGTGACTGTGTATGAACAAGGCATTTGGAATGTGGTGGTGGAAATAACACTGGTGGAAACATTCATGGCAACAAAACAAAAAAAAATTATATGTCCACTTTTGGATATTGTTAGTAGACTAAGTGTAGTTGTCTCTGCACATCAAACTGGGACATTTGAACTAGATGGGTAGAGTATAGACTGTTTAGCTGAAGGGTAGCTCATCAAACTTGCTTGGTGGGAACAACCCTGCATCTCTTGAAAACGCTTTCTTTCTCAAAACAATGTGTGTTCTTCAAGCACTAGTTAATTAAGTGTGACCTGATGCACCACATGCCCCACTGAACCATTAGTCGTTAGCACCTGCGCGTGCGCATCAGGAAATGGTCTGTATCTGTGGTGCAGATGGGCAGACCCGCAGAGCACTCGGACGTGACCTGGAACGGTTCAGGCCAAGTACAGTCTAGCTAACGAGGCGTGAGCGAACGCTATGATCTCAGGCCTGATAATTCAAGGGGAGCCAGGTTTCAGACAAAAGGTCGAAAATATCTCAACGTGAGGGTCTTCAAGTGTAGCACATGCTGAGATTGTGGAAATTGTGAGGAAAAGACTGTAATCGAATTAGGTTTTCTGTGTGAGTGAAAGTTAAGGTTTAGGTGCTCAAATATACCACTTGACAAGTGCAGCTTTCTTTCCTGAGTTTAAGTATTTCTTATAGAAACAGAAAGTTGGGGTGGGACATATCAAAGGGCCCCTTTTATCATTTAAAAAAAAAAACAGACATTTTGTTCACATCACAGTTGTGAATGATGTTCTACTTGAATCAGAATCAGAATTAGCTTTATTGCCAGGTATGTTTGCACATACGAGGAATTTGTTTTAGTGACAGTAGCTCCACAGTGCGACAGAATGACAGTGACAGGACAGGACAGGACACAGATAATAAAAAAATAATGGACAAATATGCAAAAATGGACAATATGCAAAATAGCACAAACACAATATACAAAATAGACAATTTAGTATGTACAGGTATGTTAGGTGCAAATTTGAAATGTAATAAGTATGTGTGTTAAATAATAAATAAAAAGTACGATAGTATTGTGTGTTTCATGTTTATTGTTAAGAGTTCAAATGTTCATGATATGGATTGCCTGAGGGAAGAAACTGTTCCTATGTCTGGCTGTTCTGGTGCTCAGAGCTCTGTAGCGTCGACCAGACGGTAACAGTTCAAAGAGGGAGTGTGCTGGGTGTGAGGGGTCCAGAGTGATTTTGCCAGCCCTTTTGCTCACTCTGGATGAGTACAGTTCTTGGAGAGCGGGGAGGGTTGTACCAGTGATTCGCTCAGCAGTCCGGACTAACTTCTGTAGTTTTCTAAGGTCAGATTTGGTAGCTGAGCTGAACCAGACAGTTATAGAAGTGCAGAGGATGGATTCAATGATGGCAGAGTAGAACTGTTTCAGCAGCTCCTGTGGCAGGTTGAACTTCCTCAGCTGGCGAAAGAAGTACAACCTCTGCTGGGCCTTTTTGACAATAGAGTCGATGTGATTGTCCCACTTCAGGTCTTGAGAAATTGTGGTGCCCAGAAATCTGAATGACTCCACTCCAGTCACAGTGCTGTTCATGGTGGTGAGTGGGGGGAGTGCAGAGGGGTTTCTCCTGAAGTCCACGATCATCTCCACTGTTTCGAGCATGTTGAGCTCCAGGTTGTTAAGACTGCACCAGACAGCGAGCTCCTTAACCTCCTGTCTGTAAGCAGACTCGTCACCGTCCTGGATGAGGCCGATCAGTGTGGTGTCGTCTGCAAACTTCAGGAGCTTGACAGAGGGGTCTTTAGATGTGCAGTCGTTGGTGTAGAGGGAGAAGAGCAGTGGGGATAACACAGCCCTGAGGAGCTCCTGTGCTGATCATACGGGTGCTGGATGTGTATTTTCCCAGTCTCACTAGCTGCTGCCTGTCTGACAGGAAGCTGTTGATCCACTGACAGATGGAGGTGGGCACGGAAAGCTGAGTTAGTTTGGGCAGGAGGTCTGGAATGATAGTGTTAAAAGCCAAGCTGATGTCCACAAACAGGATCCTCACATAAGAACCTGGTCTGTCCAGGTGTTGCAGTATGTAATGCAGTTCCATGTTGACTGCATCATCCACAGACCTGTTTACTATGTAGGCAAATTGCAGGGGGTCCATTAAGGGTCCAGAGATGTTCTTCAGATAAGCCAAAACCAGTTTTTCAAATGACTTCATGACCACAGATGTTAGAGCCACAGGTCTGTAGTCGTTAAGTCCTGTTATCTTGAGTTTCTTTGGGATGGGGATGATGGCGGAGCGTTTGAAGCATGAGGGGACTTCACACAGCTCCTGTGATCTGTTTAAGATCTGTGTGAAGATGGGGGGAGCTGTCTGAGTTTAGCAGTGAACCATGGTTTGTTGTTGTTATAAGTTAGATGAGTCCTGGTAGGAATGCACATATCCTCACAGAAACTGATATAAGATGTTACAGTCTCTGTGTGCTCGTCCAGATCGTTTGCAGCAGCTTCAAAAACACTCCAATCAGTAAGGTCGAGACAGGCTTGTAAAACCTAATCTGTCTCATTAGTCCATCTCTTTACAGTCCTTAATACAGGCTTAACTGATTTCAGTTTCTGCCTGTAGGTCGGAATAAGATGAACCAAACAGTGATCAGAGAGTCCTAAAGCTGCCCGTGGGACAGAGTGATATGCGTCCTTTATAGTTGTGTAACAGTGATCCAGTATATTACTGTCTCTGGTGGGACATGTAACATGCTGTCTGTATTTTGGCAGTTCACGGGAGAGATTTGCTTTATTAAAGTCCCCTAGAATGATTAAAACAGAGTCTGGAATGTAGAAGCTCATGAGAATGAACGAGCAGAACTCCCGCGGCGAGTAGAAAGGTTTACAGTTGATAAAGTGTTTCTAGATCTGAACAGCACATCTTCTTTAACACTGTTACATCTGTACACCATCTCTCATTGATGTAGAAGCATGTCCCCCCGCCGCACGATTTCCCCGTTGATTCTGCACCGCGATCTGCTCTGATCAGCATGAAGTTAGGCAGATGAAGTGCGCTGTCCGGGATGGGTCCTTTCAGCCAGGTTTCCATGAAACATAGAGCAGCAGAGTTTGAAAAGTCCTTGTTAAACCGGGAAAGAGTTCGTCCGTTTTGTTGGGTAGAGAGCGGAGATTAGCCAGATGGATGCTAGGCAACGGCATTCGAAATCCACGCTGTCTGAGCTTCACGAGCACGCCGGCTCGCTTTCCCCGTCTGCGCTTCCTAAAGCGTCTAAACAGCGCCGCAGCTCTGCCGACTGCTATGTTCAGGAAACATCCGAATAATCGAAAACCGGTTGGAGATTTTGTGGTGTGTTCTGTCGAATATTCAGCAGTTCTTCCCTGGTGAAACTGATCATGTTTCACAAACAAAAAACAGGAAAAACTAACAAAAACACTAAAACAACTGGAGAGCCAAGCACAATGGCTGCCATGCGCAGCGCCATCTTGTCAGCATATCTTGTCTTGCTATTGCTTGTCAAAAGTAGATGATATTTGAATGAGGGGATATTCTCATTCCAGAGAGCATTTTATTGCACAAGAGTGCAAGAAATATTAAGACATATACCGGTAAATATTTGGTTTATTCCCCCAGAAGAGAAGGATTTTACTTTTTAAAGGTGCTGTATGTAATTTTTTGACTGTATACTGCTAAATCATTAAAATACTATAATATATTTGTAGATATTTAGGAAACATGCAAGCTCACCTATTTGTTTCTCTGAAAAACAATGCTACAGTCAGTTATTCAACTTTGAAATGTGTGTTCCATATCAGAATGTCTGTTTTTGTTTTGGTCTGTGTGATTCCGCCCACTGTCAATTTACCCAGTAATATTCAACACCCCTGGTTGCCAGTTGGTGGAAAAGACAGCATACTGCAGCCATGGAAGCGAGCAAGTGAACTGGGTCAGATGTCACTGATTCTACCTGACCTAAAGAGCTCCGGCATCCATCTAAAAAGCTCAGTGACCAGAGGCATATTAAAACATGGATAAATCAGTAAAATACAGTATAAGACTCATTGCCTTCCATTATCACTTGCGCTCGTTCCAGTTGTGTGTCCTCAATCTGGGATTGCGAGTGTTGAATCTGAGGAGGAGGCGGGAGAAACAATATTTTGAATTTGGACTGCAGTATCCATTTCAACCACTAACTGCTACGTTTCCATTGCAGATTTGTGTAAAACTTTTGCGATATTTTATAAATGTTGCTAAAAACTATTGCAAAATTAACCAAAGTTATGCGTCTAAAATGTATTTTTATCCTTTTGCGATAAGTCATGGTAGTGGATATTGGTAGGGTTGCGTATATCACAGCCACCACACTAGCCATTATTTTTAACTGAAGGAGACACTGCTTCGTTAGCGAAGCAGTGTGGAGAGACGCTTCTGGGACGCTTCTGAAATATGTCGCAGCCACTGAACTTCGTGTTGCAGCGCAGCTGGTATGAACACAAGCATTGCATTGATTAGAGTGGTTGTGATAATCTCCAGTGGGCGTTTTGTATGCCAAGTGACATGTAAATGCAAAACAAACGGTCTCCTTGGAGTTTTGCAAAATATTCTTTTTTTGAATTGCCTGAAAAACCACCTAATTTGAGCGTAAAAATGGTTTTGTGATATATGGGAGTTTTTGCAAAATTTATGCGTTTGCATTGGGCGAATTTTCAATTCGCAATTTCAATTTGCACAATTTGAAGGGTAATGGAAACTAAGCTATTATTACAGCACCTTTAAATGTGTGTATTTGCTAAAAGGTAAATTCGTCAAATTTGGGAATTCACTCAGTGTCAAAATTAATTATTATCCTTTAAAATTAAGATTAATTATCCTTAAAAAATAGTGCAGTTTTAATTTTGTGTTATCTCTGAACGTGTGTACTGTATCCACCTTATTTTAATGAATTGGTGCTACTATTTGTAACTTGAATGTGTGAGGCTTACAGTGTCAGATAATTTAGATGTACAAAAACAGTGTTTTGCTGCTTGGTATCACAAACTGTTACTTGTTATCATATTATTTTAATTCATTATCATAATCATAAACAGTGGATTGTATTTACTGCACTTTATTTTTATACTGTAGTTATTTATCTACAGTGGCTAATGAATTGGAAGTCTTGCACATTCATAGAACATAGCTTACTTGCAAAATATTAGCATATAAATGAGCTCAAAGCTAATACACATGAACTAAAAGCCCCAAAATTCTCATGCTGTCATTAGAAGTGCTAAATTGCAGAGAAGGATGCTTACATGGCTGCCAGTGAACTGAACTCTTTATTTGCTCTTCCCATTCAAGCCATTCAAGGAATCAGGATACAGAGAGCAGGCCAACAGCACACAAGTGGGCTTTCATGGGTTCACACTGCTGCAACATTTGAGGGGCATGTAAGTGTGGGGTGCAAGGAGCATACTGGTGGGTTTGTTTGTTAGCACCCCTGACATTTACCAGGCTAACAGAAAATGTCAGTGAATGCCAGATGTTAGCTCTGGTTATGATGCAGCTCTTGAAAAGCTTGAGCTATTGATCCATAGCCTCCCTCCCCTCACCCAATTCACGTCTCCTCTCACCCTGCCCCTTCACTTGCCTTTTCTCTCTCTCCTCCTCCTCTCCCTCTCTTCTCCTGCCCTGTGCGGAACAACCGACACCTGTCAAAGATCAGAAGTCATAGGTCTGAATAATGGATCTTAAGCACATTCAGGCTGAAACAGTCAACATTTGCTCTCATTCCTGGGTTCTGCTGGTATCGCTCAAGCTGTGTTCGGGCATGAGAAGAGCAGCCCTGTCTTACATGAGTGGGCTACATATCATACAGTAATGCAAGATAAATTATGTATGTTAAGGGCAAATGCTTTGAGCCCCACCTGAATCAGACAAGCCTCTGATGGAAAATCGGAGTTGACCTTCCCAGCTTTGACACACCATCTCACATTTTTTCTCCCCCAGAGAGTTGCTCTTTTATAAGTTTAGGGGGCTTAATGGAGTTATGGAGTTTTGTGTTTTTATTGAAATCTGACGTGATTGCAAGCTTTTGTGTGTCAATGATGTGACACTGCTTTTTTGTGTTAATTTAAAGGAATAAATCACCCAAAATGAAACCTCAGGCCATCCAAGATGTAGAAAAGTTTATTTCTTCATCGGAACAGATTCAGATCAATTTAGTATTACATCACTTACTCACTAATGGATCCTCTACAGTGAATGGGTGCCGTCAGAATGAGAGTTCAAACAGCTGATAAAAAATCACAATAATCCACAAGTAATCCACATGACTCCAGTCCATCAATTAATGTCCTGTCGATCACCTGTTGTCTTTTCACATCAAAATTCACCAACATTTTTGTTCAGAACAGTTTTGGACTGTTTTCACTTGTAAATGGTGCTTGACCTGTGCATATTTCTCTCCTGATTCAGACGAGACAAAATTTTCACTGGAGAAAGCAATTTTATGGATAGACTCGTATTTACAAAACATTAATTGGTGGACGATTTCTTGTGGATTGTGATATTTTTATCAGCTGTTTGGACGCTCATTCTGACGGCACCCATTCACTGCAGAGGATCCATTAATGAACAGTTGATGTAATGCTAAATTTATCCAAATCTGTTCCTAAGAAGAAACAAACTGAACAACATCTTGGATGGCCTGAGGTGGAGTACGTTTCAGCAAGTTTTGATTTTTCATTTAAACTGTTATTTTAAGTACATTAAAAATGATGTTCATACAGTGACTTGAATACGCCTCCTTACACCACATATTTATGAATTAATAATAATAATAATAATTTGTTAAGATTTTTTAAATAATGTTCATTAATATGTGAGGAAAATTATATATATATGTGTATATATATAGTTTTATTATTATATTTGATATAATATTTTATTATTATATTTGATATATATATATATATTTTATATATTATAAAAAAATTATCTAATACAAACACACACACACACAAAACCAACATATATATATTTTTTTTAAAAAGGACTGCCCAAGATTTATGATAGATGGTGTAACACTTTATGATAAGGTACTTTTTGTTGCATTAACTAAGAATGAACAATACATGTTACATTATATTAATCTAGTTAATAAAAAACTATTTATTTTAGTTAGTGTTAGCTCAGATCCATTAAATAATATTAAACTTGATTTTAATATATTAGTAAATGTTAAAATTAACACTAAGATTAATAAATGCTTTACAGGTATTTTTTATTGTTTGCTATTGACAATGTTAACTAATGTAACCTTATTGTAAAGTGTTACTTTTATTTACACTCCTTTATGTCATATATTATGGTTTCTAAAGGGGACACATGAGAAGTCTTTTTATCAGTAGATCTGAGAATCAGGAGAAAAGTCTCCATTTGCTCAAGATGTGATCTAATAAGTGTGGAAACAATGGAGATCTCATTTGTGATTTTCTTTCCTGCAGACAGGCTCCTTCCCTGGAACATTTTGCGTCACCTTCAGTCAGCTGATTGAATGATTGAGCGGTGAAATGGAGCTGAAACACTAGCTGTACAGTTTGAGATCCTCTCCTTGTTGAGGAAAATCTCGGCAAGTTACACCGTTCATCCTGTTGGCATTGTGACAGGTGAAACTCTGGTGAAACATCCTGTTCACTTTGCATTTTTCAGATGCATGTGCAGTTTTGCCACTTGTCCCCAGAAATCTGATTCATGCAGTGAAGTGGTAAATGGCCTCTGTGCATGATACATTCAGACATACAATGACAGCAGAATGAAGGTCTTTTCAATAAATTGACAGCCTTTCACACATGCACATCAAGCAATCTCTCTCATGTGCAGACAACCTTTATCTGTAGGTCATTTTGCAAGATTTAAGATTCATTTCTGAACATCAAGTTATGTACTTTATTTTTTTATTATTATTTTGCTGTTTTACTGTCTTGTAAGATCCTGTTTATTGAATGCTCATCTTTAGACACCCATAACTGGTTGCTCTTCGTTTGTTTTGTTTAGTTTTTGGATGTTTGGTCATTTAGATATTGTTGGTTAGTCTTGTTTAGTCACTGAATGTTGTTGACAAGTCTTCATTGGACATTGTTGGTTAGTCTTGTTTAGTCGTTGATCAGTCTTGTGTAGTCATTGGTAAATGGCTAGTCTTGTTTACTCATTGGTTGTTGATGATCAGTCTTGTTTAATCATAGATTTTTGTTGGTTAGTCTTGTTTACTCATTGGTGGTTGTTGGTCAGTTTTTTTTCAGTAATGAATTGATATTGGTTAGTCTTGAATCGGCATTGGTTGTTGCTGGTCAGTCTTGTGTAGTCGTTGGTCGTTGTTGGTTAGTCTTTTTTACTTATTTGTTGTTGTTGGTCAGCCTTGTTTAACCACAGATTATTGTTTTTAGTCTTATAAAGTCATTGGTTATTGTCAGTCAGTCTTGTTTAGGCTAATTATAGAATTTTGTTTTGCTATTGTTTACTCACTGGTTGTTGTTATCAGTCATTCTTTTTTATTTATGGGTTGTTGGTTTTATTGTTTAGTAATTGGTTGTTGTTGGTCAGTCGTAGTCACTGGTTTTTGTTGTTCAGTCTTTACTCATTAGTTGTTGTTGGTCAGTCTTTTTATTCATGGATTGTTGGTTATTTTTGTTTAGTCATAGATTGTTGTTGGTTATTCTTCTTTAGTCATTTGTTGCTGTTCATTTAGTCTTCTTATCTTATACCCCTAGAATATATTTATATGGCGAATGCGATTTCACACGTTGAAAAAAGTGCAACATGTTCCTGGATCAACATCCTTTGTTTTCCTGGATCAGCATCCAATAAACTTTGTTTATTAAGTGTACATTTTATTCTTTGCTGACTGAGTTTTGGGAGTCTTTTTCATTTATGTCTAGAGTCCTTGGTCAAGCCTCATCTATCTAGTCGAGTTCTGCTTTTTTATGGTTTTTGTTTACTACTTTCACATTCTCAATAACACTGTACGTGGGTCTTCAGTTTCATCATAGCGTCCGTTTGTTATACAAACACTGACTGCGTGGACATATCTTGAGGGGATTTACAGGCATAAAATCCTCAGATAATGTTAAATAAAACCGAGAGAATAAACTTGTTTCTGTAACATTTTGTGCTGAGATATGTTGCAGCACAGGCTGTTTTGAGGAATTAACTTTCACAAAGAAGCATAATGTGCTTTGCCTGTGTGCACAAGAATGTCTTTTTGTTGCTGTTGTTAGTGATGTTTGCCACCAAACGTTACTCCTACTTTTACGTAATTACCGGCTCCTGTTGAAGCCATTAAGCTTTGCAACCAATGCAAAGATGATTATAGTTGTAATTAGCTTCATGAGAGCAGCAAGCAGCAGAGAGAGATTACGCTCCATTCAAAACACATTCCGGTGAACGATTCTAAAGGCACGCTTGCTTCAAAAAAGCATGTGATTCCCAAGAGTCATTGAGACAAGCTGTCATTTTCTGAAGAACCTGCAAATGTGCAAGAAACAATAGTTACAGTATACAGTCCTCATAAGACAATTAGGCCATTAGAGAAAAATTGATGGACAGTCTCGACGGGACGTTAAAATCAACAACAACAAACACAACAAAAAAAATCTAAATAGTTCTTTGTAGTTTCTCAATATGTATTCCTGTTTTTCTTCAGAATGATTTTTGATTAGCTGTATACAATATAACTTGAAGAACATGTCACCAAAAATTTCTAAAAAAAAAGAACTAATGAACTAATAGCTATTTAGGCTACTACGTAATGTTTACCATTAGCTAAATAGTTATTTGTAGTAAAACCGTGGTTAATTTTTGTAAGGGATGAGCCGGCTATTGTAGCTAGTTTATAATGTTCACTAATAGCCAAATAGATATTCAGGATAGTTAATATTGCTCACTAGCTATTGGCTAAATAGCTGTTGTTGCTAGTTCATGCTGACTTTCAATATATAAAATACCTGAAACCATCACTTGTCATGGTGTAACTACAGTACTTGTAAGGGGGTGAACATGAAAATGAGTTTCACACCAATTTTGGTTTTCTGGAGCAGACAGCATCTGTGAAACTATTGTGTGTGTGACTGTAGAGCAGCTGTAGCCATGTTCTGTACTTAATGTGTACATTAAACATGAGAGCAGATGTAGCAGTGTTCAGTTGGTGTGTAAACAGAGCGGGAGAACTCACCCGCTCTCAGTGTATAGGTAGCTCCAAGCAGATGGCACAGTTATGGCAGCTAGTGAAGTGAAGTCACAGCAACTTCAAGCAGCAGCTGCCCCTTTCATGCTGATATAGGACCTGCTGCTGAGTTTTTACATTCAAAATCCATACCTGAAACAGTAAAAATGAGATTTTGTAGATTTCAGTGTAATGTACGCAGCTTTCAGAGCTCGGTGGTACAGAGAGAGGTGGAGAGGAGGGAGACGGGGTGCACTTACAGACGTGTGGATGAGTAAACCATGAAGAACATATTGGGTGAACAGAATGGCTAAAGCAGACATGAAAGAAACATAGAGCTGAGATGGCAGGAGATTATGCTCGTCAACATTGTTATGGACTGGAGCCAAGGAGGTGGGACGGCATCTGTGAATAACTTTGAAGTTTGTGCATAAATGTGTGTGTTTCCCATCAGTCCTTTCACTGTACTGTGTATTACACTGCTTTCTGTGTAACAAAGATTTGAAGTGCACAAAAATGCATGTCATTTGGACCCATGATTTATACCTAAATGCTTATAATATTTTCAAACAAGTTTGAATAGATGATGTGTTTTGTAAAGAAGTCGTTGCAACCTCAGAATGAAAAAATACAAAGGTTGGCTTTATTTTTTTAATTGCTACATCTCACAATTTTTGCTTTATTTATTTTTTTATTTTGGATTTACTTCTTGTAAATGCAGCTTTATTTGCAACTTAATCTTAAGGGGAAATGTAACTATATTAGTTGGTAATTTTGTACGACTTTGTTCGAATATCTAAAAACAAAACTTTTTTTGAGAAAATGCATGAAAGACCACCCATAAATCTAAACCTCACAGGGATGAAAGCAGATCATATTACACACAAATGATATTGTAAAAATTCATAACAAGTCGGCACCAAATTGCCATAATGTAAAATAGTTATGAATTGACATAAGTGTGTGTTATTTCTTATAACTGCAGTTTTATATCTCTCAATTGCAGCTTTATTTTGTAACTTTGACTTTGTATCTCACAATTTACTTTGTATCTCACAAAGTTGCGTGGCCTAGTTGTTTTTTGGAATACAAAATATATAAACATATAATTCAAAAACAAGGATAAAACTACTATAATCAGATCAACAAACAATAGTATGACATTATTATTTTACATTAATCTGAATAATTACCTAGGCCTACATATAAAATATATAGCATGTATTTATGTATTTATTTGGTATCTGTAGAGTCTATCACAGAGACAGATGTGCTTTCTCAAAACAGCTATTTAATGATATCTGTCAGGTAGTAGGGACATTTTATGTGTATTGGGAAAAATAGCTTGAAGCACCTTTAAGTAACTGAATGTCTACGATTTTACAGATTGTGTTTTACAGCCTATTTTACATAACAGTAAAGTGAACCCTCTAGTGGTGTAGTCATATCAATACACTTTTTTTTAGGAGGCAGTTTCATTTTCTCAGATACTGGGCCTATGAGTCCCATTAACTTCCTGTTGGCCTCAAAGTCTCAGTCCTGTTATTAT
This sequence comes from Barbus barbus, assembly GCF_936440315.1. Taxonomy (NCBI): domain Eukaryota; kingdom Metazoa; phylum Chordata; class Actinopteri; order Cypriniformes; family Cyprinidae; genus Barbus; species Barbus barbus. The sequence goes on along the minus strand of NC_136742.1, from coordinate 13,370,064 downwards.
GGCAGAATGTAATTTTCTCCTCTCAGCTCCTAAGTTCTTAAAGTATCTCAGCTTCTCTCATGAAAGCATCGTAATTGAGCTTTTGGTAAGAAATGAGAGAGAAATGTGTGCCTTACAATAAATAAAGTGTGACTCCATGGTGTTGAGCTCTAGAAGATCATCCAAGCTCAAGATCACAGATAATCAATCCTTGACAGTCGCGCGCTGTCTCCATCCCTGCCTAGACAGGCGCCTGTCGGCCACTGTCCCCAATGGTATAGTGGTGTCTTTAACACAGGATGAGAAGAGATAGGGCAAGATTAGCAGTCTGTATGTTTGCTGGAATAACCATCCACTTCCAGTTATCACGCACTACTGATTACACAACAAAACCACATAGAATCAATCCTAATGAACATGTTATTTAATGTTGGATGTTTGGGAGCAAAAAGTATTTTTTGATTTTTGCTCCACCAGTGGAAATAATTTCAAACGAAGTCACAGCAGAATCAACTGTCGTGTCTCTGAGCAACACAGTAGTGGGATTTTGTTCTGGAATGAAGCGGTGTTGTTAAATGAATCAGTTGAGTGACTGATTCAAATGACTCACTAACAAAGACAGTGACTGTGCCTGAAAGCTTAGGCAGCTGACTTGTTACCTCATTGCCCTATCAGGCAATGACTTTGCAGGCAGCATTTGCGCATGACTGATTTCAGACAGACTTCTGAGCATAATGGTTTAATAATAAATGTGAATAAGTGTATATGTAATCACTACAATACTAATTTCTCCCTTAAATTATGAAAAAGGAAAAAGTTGGCCAAAAACATACATTTACACACAAACTGACCACCAACCACACTTTTACAATGCATTTAACTTTTTCACACAGTTGTCATGGAATAGAAAATCTTAGTAGAAAGGATGTGAGGTGATCATTGGATTCAGATGTGCCTTGTTGCCTACCTACCTCTGTATGCTGCCTGCAGAGGTGGCATTTTTCAGCTTTTTTTAAGTCCTTTTTTTTTTTTTTTTTCTTAAGGAATCAGTGTTGTTGAATGAATCGGTGAAGTGAATGATACAGATGACGAATAATTCAGTTACAGTTACCTGAGTGAATCGATTGAGTTAATAATTCAAATGACTCCCTAATAATGACAAGCACTTGTTGCCACCTACTAGTAATGATGTAACCTGTAGAATGAATAATTGAAAAATGCCCACCGATAATACACATACTCTGGTCTGGCACAAGCATAGACAAGTGAAGTTATAGAAAAAAGAGTGAGACATTCTAGCAGAGTGTGTCAGATTGTGTTTGAAAGTAGTTGTAGTTTGCCTTAGCTATCTCAGTCACAAAACTGCGTGCAAAAATGTGACAAAAACAGCAAAGTGCATTTTCACACCACACCATTAGAATGGTAGATTGTTACAAGAAAAGCTACACTACTAGGAAAGCAGCTGAGCTGCTGTCACACTTTTAAAAAAATTAAAAGTAGCAGCATTGCTACTTTTAGTTCCTCCCCAACACAACACTGGTTTGAAGAATACAAATATGCCACAAGGTCATAATCTCATAGAGAATGTATATCCATGATGGATATGTGATATCAATCTGGTTAACTGATCCCTCCCCTTGTTTTCTTCTTCTCTGTTTCCCTTTTTTGTTTACTGTAATTTTATATCTATATCTGAAATGTAATCTGTGTAATTCCTTCTCTGTATATTCCAGCTTTATACTATATCTCCTTTCCTTCTCTTCTGCATCTGCATCTCTGCAGGTACATCAGAACAATGTATCTTGGAATCCAGAGCCGCAGACAAAAGGAGAACCAGCGACGCTTCTACTGGGCCATGATGTACGAGTATGCCGATGTCAACATGCTCCGTCTATTGGAGACATTTCTGGAAAGTGCTCCACAACTGGTTCTCCAGCTCTGCATCATGATCCAGAAGAACCGGGCAGAAACGCTGCAGTGTAAGAAGTGCTTCTAGGCTCTGTACTGAGACCAATGACATTTCGAACAGTACTGCTTATGTGTGTCAATGATGAATGTTTTTGGATGTGTAAATTTCACTGGGATAACTCTGAAACCTTGGCAAGAAGAATGTGACACAATTTATACCTTTCAGAAGATATATTTACTCATGATTTCATATTTTGTAATTGTGGTATAGCATAGCATTATAGGTTAATAATTTCAGTTGTGAGAGTTGTTTCAAATTGATTGTTGGTGATTTGTCACATGAATTGCATGCTCTAGCAACATTTCCTGATTAGAAATGCTACTGGAAATGTACCTTTAATTTTTTATGAGTGCAACTCAAGGCTCTGTAACAACAAGATGCATGGCCAAAATTTGCAGTTAGGTTAGCTTTCAAGTATATAACAGTATATAACAGTATATGCCCAACTGGATCTCAAAGCTTTGTGTTGTATTAATTTATCTTTCAAAAAACTGGACACATCATGGCAAATCTATACTGTGCATCTGGAAAAAAGCTGACTTGTGGATGAATCTGAGAATAAGGCCCTCCCTGGCTGAGACTTTTTGAATGATCAACTGTGTTTGTGGGGAGCATGTTTTTTTTCTGCTGTGCAGCAGATAATCTGAGCCGTAAGACCATTTCTTACATTTGAGGTGACAGCACTGCCAGCAGTGCAGATGCCTTTATGAACATGAAGTCTGAGCTCAGCAGGATGAATGTTAAACGTCTTTGAAAAAAGATATATATAGAACAAGAAAAAGGTGTGTTTTGGAAAATGGCTCAGAAAAATGGTAGGCAGGTGTTGTGGAAATGATAAGACAATGATTGATGCTGTTTGTATGTGTTAGCGTGCTTTTCATTAGCATTACTGGATACAGACAGTTTATGTTATTCATCACAGTACATAATGCATTGTGATTTTGTTCTTTTTTGACACACAGAAAATTTCCAAAGATTGCAGTGTGTTAGAATAACAGACAGATTAGGACCTGGAATTTGAAACACGCTTTAATGTGTTCATTGTGGTACTGACACTTGTCCATTTATCATCTTAAAGGGATAGTTCACCCAAAAATAAAAATTACCCTATGATTTACTCACATTACAATTACAATACAATTAAAAAAAAAAAAAGATATTCATATTAATTCCAACTATAAACAAGCTACGACACTTTGCAAATTGAATAAGAATAATTGTATGTCTCTCTGTTGTCCAGGTGTGTCGGCGGTCGCGTCTCTCCTCTCTCTTTCCTGGGTTCTGGCCTCGTATCACAAGCTTCTGCGTGATTCCCGCGACGACCAAAAGAGCATGAGCTACCGGGGAGCGTTGGTGCATCTTCTGTGGCGTTTCTTCACCATTTCTTCTCGGGCGTTATCTTTCGCCCTCTTTGCCTCAGTTTTCCATATCTACTTTGGCATTTTTGTGGTGCTGCACTGGTGTGCCATGGCCTTCTGGGTAATCCACGGAGGCACCGACTTCTGTATGTCCAAGTGGGAGGAGGTGCTATTCAACATGGTGGTAGGTGTGGTCTACGTCTTCTGCTGGTTTAACGTCAAGGAGGGAAGGACCCGATTCCGCATGGTGGTTTATTATTCGCTGGTGCTGGTTGAAAATACCATCCTTACTGCTCTGTGGTACACCTACAGAGACCCGGTCACTACTGACTCCTACGCTGCATCCGCCCTTTGCGGCGTCTTCCTGTGCTTTGCCTCTGGAGTGGCCTGCATGGTCCTCTACTACGGGGTTCTGCATCCCATGGGGCCCCGGCTGAGGGTGCTAGCCAGTTCCTGCTGTGCTGAGCTGCTCTGGGGCCTCCCCTTACCACCCGAGGCTGAGCCCATGGCTCCCACTCCGGGGCCTCGGGGCTCCCAAGCCACCCCGACTAGGGGGATGGCTTCAGGAGACTACAGCGAGCCAGAGGAGGCCGCCACAGACACTTGTCTGCCAGTGTTCCAGGTGAGATCCACAGAGCCCACTGATGCAGCGGGTCGGCCCATTCCCCCCGAGGGGCCCCTCATCAAGATCGACATGCCCAGGAAGCGCTACCCAGCCTGGGATGCTCACTTTGTTGACCGACGTTTGCGGCGGACCATAAACATCCTCCAGTACATCAGCCCCAATGCAGTGGGCATCAGGTACAGGGATGGACCCCTCCTCTACGAGCTGCTCCAGTACGAGTCCTCCCTGTGAAGGTGCGCGATGCCGCTCTTTCTCTACTCTCATGCCCTCTCTGGTTCTCCACTTCCCTTGGTGCTTTTTCTTCAGAGTTTTTATTTAGTTGTGCTCTCAACTAAATATAAGAGTGCTATAAGAGTGCATCTAAAAGAGTCTAAACAGAGAATATTCAACATATATTTTGACTAACACAGTGTAGAGTTGGAGAACAAAAAGTCCGAAATACAACATTCCCTAGATTGGGTTACTATGGTGTGAATGTTCGGCTAATGTGTATGTTTGATGGTGTTTGTGGCCCTGTCGCCTCTGACATGTGCATGATGGGAATGATGGAGGAACATAGTCTTTAGCATCCTCATTCTGATTTTGCGTTTACCATTTTGTGCCTACGTTTTTTCCCAGACAGTTGTTGTGACAACTGATCTTAAAGATGGCAAATGAGTCAATATTAGCTAGACACTAAAAAGCACATTTAATTGTCAAAAAAAGCACACAATGCCCCTCTCCTTTTCTCCTTTGATAAAGGGGGAAGAGGCTTGAAATTGTTAGGAAAGTGCACCAAAAAGGTACAATCGTTTTTTTCAAATAAAATGCAATGATGTCATGTAGAAATTGGTGTTAAATTTTGGTGACGGCCTACCATATTACACTGCCACTACTATTTTGATCATCAAGGGCCTTAATATTTATCTTAACATGTCTTTTCCTACTGAATCTCACTAGTGATGTGATATCTTCAGCTCTATAATCTGAGGGAGTTGAATATTTGAATTTTTTACATATGGCCCACTATTTTTTTTAACCCATCTATAGTATGTGAGAGTGCATTTTATGACTGCTATGTCTAAATAAATGGGACATATATTCTTATATACTCTACCGTTCAAAAGTTTGCGCTTAGTAAGCAAAAAGGATGCATTAAATTAACAAAATAAAATAAACAGTACAACTTTTCTGTTCTGTTTAAAGAATAATGTAATTACTTTACTTTCTCAAATTTTATTCATCAAAGAATCCTAAAAAATGTACCATGGTTTCCACAAAAATATTAAGCAGCATGAATGCTTTCCATATTATTAATAAGAAATGTTTCTTGAGCACTAAAGTCATCATATTAGAATGATTTCTGAAGGATTATTTGACATTGAAAACTAGAGTAATGACTGCTATACTAACGTCTAAAATATACCCAAAACTTTTAAACGATAGTGCATATGATTATTATATTGTTTTTAATACGGCCCACTGATATATTTTTAACCCATTTATATTACATGTGAGTGCAACTGAGGAAAGCTAGAAAGAATAAATAGGACATATTTCCTTAAATAAGTCCTTCCATAAACACACACTCACAAAAACTAAATAATAATACTCTGTTAAACATATTTTGTCATATAATTTACAAAATGTGCTTTATGTAATTTAACATGTAAATTAATTGGTTTTAGTCTAGGAAAATATTAATATGACTAAACAAATCTTAATGAAATGGGTTACATCAAAGTTATTTTTGAGGGTTAAATGGGTGAGAAAACTGATCTTTAAAGTAACAACTGCTTGTTACCATTTTTACAGTGTAATAATGAACAGAAATATTTGTGGTGTGTGGTGCTCAACTCTAACCTTTAGTACTCCTCCATCATTCCCTGTACTAAATTGCATTTTTCTGTCCACTTAAACCTTTTCTTTAGAAAAAGGCTAATGGTTTCTCAAAAGGTGAAGAACCTTGACAAATTTACACGTGTAAATGGTATACCATTCACATTCAAAATGTACTATACTCATATTTGATAAGAGAAAAAGGTTCTTTATTTGAATTGTGCAATATTTTTTTGAAAATGTACTTTGAAATGATTGGAGAAAAAGGTGTTGCTTTTGCCTGAAATTAGCTAAGTTTATACACCACCATCGAATGCATGCCAAGGTTGCACATATTGAGGATTAACTGGGTTGCCAGGTGCCAACCAACGAATGAGGATTTCTAATGTGCAAAATGATTGAATTAAATGTCCCATTTTATGTTTTGTTTTTTTATATATATCAGGGGTCGGCAAGTAAGTTTGGCATTGGGCCAAAACCCATTTTCGCCACTAGATGGCGGGCCAGAACATAGTCAAAGGATAATTTAAGATATTAATTGATGAAAAATGCAACCAGAATTGCCTGTGACTGACTGTTACAGTGTATTTTGAAACCGGTAGTGAACTGTTACTCTGTGTAAAATCCTACGACAGTCATTAACAAAAAGCCACATATGTGTGGCGGTGTCCGAACAGATGATGTGAGCGGAGCGGAGCATCAACAATTTCCCCTCCGCGCTCCGAGCATTTAAATAATCAATCCGCTCCCGCTCCACTCCGAGCTCACTAGCTGGGTTTCCATCACCCTGTTTTAATACGCATTTTGAAATATCGCATGAGAAACGCGTGATGTAAAATGCCAAATTTCGAATACAAATCCCTTAATTGGCAAAAAAAAAAAATTACGCTCGCTTGAGGTGGTTTTCTCACTTGTGTGAAAAAGGGTTAATGCGATTAAAGGGAGATGGAAACGCATTTTGCGAACAACTTCCTCCAAGCGCATCAAAAAAGTCATGTGACTTTGCGCTATAAGACGGGATAACTTGACTAGCAGCGGACTGATCTCGTTCCACAGCATCTGAAATGTTGTTATGGTCGTTCTGAAATGCAGCAAAGTCTGTCATCAAAGTATTTCTGTATAATTGTCCTACACGACCGTATTCCCTCACAGCAGCATTCACCTCCGAAAGCAATGACAGCATTTATTGTGTTTCGTCTGCTCGCTCTGAAGCGCAATTAATTTTTCATATATGAAAATGATTATATTCAGTAGCTTAATCTAGTTTTCTATTGGCTATTTAGAGCCAGTTTACCAGGAAATTACGATTTTGTTCTCTTTGACTCGTTGGATGGAAACGGTGCTCGTTCGCAAATATTTTATGCGATATTCCAATTTTGCGCATAAGTTAAATTCGCAACTTTGGATGGAAACCCGGCTACTGATATCAGAAACACCGCTCTGCGTCTAAAGTATTTCAGTATGTTTGAAATATCACAGTTCTATACCCGTTTCCACCACTGAATAAAAAAAAAGGTTATTGCGACTTTTTATCTCACAATTCTGACTTTTTTTCGCAGAATTGTGAGATAAACTCGCAATTGCCAGTTATAAAGTCAGAATTGCGAGTTAGGCCTAAAGTCCAGTTTTGAGGGGGGAAAAGACTGATATGTTCCCAGAATTGCGAGTTTATATCTCAGAATTATGACTTTTTAACTCGCAATTGTGAGTTTATATCACGCAATTCTGAGAGAAAAAAAAGTCAGCTGTCAGCTGAAAATATTCAGAAATAAATTCCTTGAGAACTATAACTCCCGCTCATGTCCACTGCAGTCATAGCCTTCACATTCTTTCTGATTTGAGTGATCCTTTTCCTATCCTTTTCACTTTTGGCCCGCGGGCTGCCTGTTGCCGACCACTGCTATATATGGTGCACTTAAAACAAACCTGAGGGTTGCCTCTACAAAAAGCCACTTGTTTACCTCCAATCCTGAGGTTATTTCCCCCTGATTTTATCAATTCAATTGAGAATGAATGAATTGCTCTGTGAGGGCTGAGGTAATTGTGTTGTTCTGACACTTTGTTTAGCATCCAGGTGAGATAAGTGCAGACATTAACATGGGATGCCAAGTTTCACCGCATAGGCTGCTACAAACCTCATTTGTGCCTGCTGAAATTTTCCAAGCAGACTTCAGATCGGTTGTAGTTGATGAGGTGGAGGGTTTTATTTGCCAGGGATGGAAAAGAACATGGGGATAGACAATAGCTATCAGTGAATGTGTGTATTCATGTGTGTGTATGCTTGTGACTTTGGTTTGTAGGTCTTACCTCTTCAGCTCCATCCTTGGTTGCTGCTCTGACCCCTCCACCCCTCTCATGCGAGTGGTATCTGGGATATTCGGATGCAAAGACTATGTTTCAAGATAACAACTTGGATTTATAACCTGGCCAAAGGGAACGGGGGACGGGCAGGCGATTTCATGCAATTCTTATTCCAAAACATCAATATTCCGTAACCCTTGCAATATCAGGTTTTCAGTTTAAGCTACAAAACGAAACAGTTCCGTTTCCTGTTCCCTGTTCCCTTCCAGTGCCTAAAAAGTCACCGATATTCCACTTCTGTAGGTGCTTGGCACATTGATGCACTGTTGTTTGCTGGGATATCACCAACCCTGTTACGCTAAGACGTGTACGGCGACTACTCGTTTTTACGGTTGCGTGACTCGGCTGCCTGGCATCCCATGATACGTTCATAGTCCAATTACAGAATCGGTAACTGTTAACGCACTTGAGGTAAGACAGTCCAGTTGATATTTTCAACTACACTGTGATATTTTCTTCTATTATTCCACTAGCATGTGTAGTGACCAACATCGCCACGTTTGATCAGATATAGGGTGGGATTTGCAACAAATCCAACCCTGTACAACATGCATATAATTCCGAATTGGTTCATTTTAGATTACTGCCTTACTAGTCAAACAAGTTACACATCAGATTAGCTGAAATTGAAGTCATACCGCCATTTGTAGATGTGGAGGGTGGGATGGGTAAGTGGGACCAGTCTCTAATATATGATTCTTTGTGGTGCCTTGTCTTTTTGGGTGCTTCTGTGTAGCCATGGCAGCCAGTGCAGCAAACAACAATGCCAGTGTCTATATTCATTCATTCATATTTCGCTCAGTACTGTAACAAGCCAGTCAATTTTGTCCCGTATACCCACACTGGAAGTGCTCTCTGGGTAAATCTTTGCAAAACGAAATGATCTGCTTATTACAACTTAAAGGCAATACTTAACATCTACTTGAATGTTGGGTTCCACGCTTTTCCTGAAAATGAAATACACAGACCGGTTCCATTCGACTATTCTCGAGGGTTTCGTTTATGTCTGGATGCGAAAAAGGAATGAGATTTGGTTTGTTTGGGTACTAAATGACAGTTATGATGAAGTTAGCAATTTATTTAATGATTGTTAATGTACTTCTGTCTATGCCTTCCTCTGTCTTGCAAAACGAATGAGCTGTAGTGCCAACAAGTTAATCTTTACTCTCTGTCGTTTGTCTTGTGAACAAAAATGTCTAGCCAAATGGATTTATGCCTGCAAAAAAAAAAGAAGAAAAAAAAAAAGAAAAATTGTGTGTTGACCAATAAGAATAGAAGAAGTGGGGTACGTAAACATGGTGCTCACTGGGTCGAATATTTTAACTAAAACCTGAGATGGCATTGGACACATTTTTAAAGGCCTCTAGTGCTGAACCATCTTCAGACTGCTTCTACATCCTTTGGATTCTTAGCATGCCCGCAAAATGCATCCTATGGTGACCCCTCCAACACACGTGCATGTTTTCTTCAATGCAACGTCCCACCCATCGCTCCAGGGTTCTCTACACGCTCATCAAATCCAGTTCTGTACAGTGGTTCAGCAACTGATATAGAGCCAAAAGTTCTGATGATGAAACAACCACAAAACGGTGCATTTTTGTTTCTTGACCTGGTGCTTATCAACATATTCTAAAGGTGCTACCACAAATGTGGACCGCAGGATCCCTGTTGTGGCTCACTAAGCACGGTCTAATAGACCTGCCTCTTTAAGCTCACGGACACTTTCCTCTCTGGAAGAACAAGCACCTCAACACAGTTTACAGCCAAACATCTCTCTTTGAAATATGGTGCCATTTATTATGTTTCAAGCTGTACAAAGAAGCATTGGTGCAGCAAATATGTTTATTTTTTACTTCTTCCCCGAATTTCTGTTTATTTTTATGTATATTTGTTTTTAAAAAATATGTTTAGGTGTTTAGAATCTGCACTAGGATTTCTCGTAAGAGAAAAAAAAAAAGATGAAAATGCATCATTTTGACATTCATCTATACAGGCCTAAAAGTACTACTGGTAAAAAGGGATCGCTAAACATAATAAGGTGATTGCTGTGTTGTATATTCCTGTCATCTCTATGTCCTAAACCTATGTGTATTTCTTCTGTTATTGTAGATCTGGCTGTATATTTTGTTGGAAAATGATCTTATTAATGATTATGGTTGTCAGATGAATTGCTGCTGATTTTAGAGTTGTTATCCATGCTGTTGGACACGGGTAAATTACCTGTAAAACAGATTGTGTTAGATCGTCATTGTATTTCTCACATGGGGTGTTAAAGAAAGAAGGCACAAAGTTAAGCAAATTATTTGCTACTATCTGTAACATTTCTTTTTTCATAACTGACTGTACTTATTACTTATGTTGAGAAAAAAAAAGATTTATTTGATGTTGTCAAATACAAATGAAAGTAAATTGTTTTGTTTGATTGCCATTATTTGAGAACAAAACTGATGTCTAGTAATGCATTAGACCTTATTTTTGGGAAGATATACTAATACCGACAACATATGGTGCTACGGTTGATTTTGTAAACTTTGGTTTTTAGGTGAAAAAGGGAATATATTGACAAAAAAGAATATGTTGAGCCTTACTGTAGATCTATATATGAGACTGTTCATCACTGAAGACTGGAAAAATAAGTATAGTATTTGAAAGTGAGTACATATATACAACACTGTATGCTTTATGTTTATGCAGAATTTGCCCAATGACAGATCAAAGTGGTTATATACTAATGTATATGTTCAGATGTGTATGTGAATGTATACTGATATGATAGAGATAGATTTCCCAGAGTAACACATTGTTGTTTAATAAAGATATTACATTATTATTATAATTCATTTTTATCATCAAATTGCTTCGATCGAATTACCGTGAAGAAAATTTGCTGAATGTATTCAGAATTCATAAGCATGTAACCACATTCAGGACTGAGGGGATCTGATTAACAATAGTAACTATGTAAATCCATACATAAAGACAGATGTTGTTGAAGGAACAGATTTAAATTAGAAGTAGGCAATGTTACATTATATGTTCAAAATAAGCATTTTGAGATGTTTAGAAGGTAAAGTGTTGTAATTATATTATTTAAGTCTTCTTGTAGCCTTTTTAGGAGTTTGCTGAGGCCCCCTAGTGGGCCCCTCTTTAAAGAGCCACTGTACTAGAACTTATTACGATTACTTACTATTAAGATAGAGTAAAAAGGCACAATCTAAAACATACTAAACTGACACATCTTTAATTTTCAGGGTTTATGAATAAGACAATATGCATTTAGTTTAATATGCGCTTATGAGGTTTTCTGTTTGTCTCGCAAAGCACTGTGGGTAGACGCCCTACGCCCAAAATGGCGGCATGATTGAAAAGTTTGTTGCTGTGTTTGTTTGATCGGCCTCTGTCCCCTTCTGAATAAATCCCCATTTGTTTTTCACGATTCAGAAGGTTAGTCGTTTATTTCCGATCCACGAACACGTGATTTGGATCGGTGTTTAGTTTAGTTTAGCTCGGTAAAGCGCCTCCGTGGACAGATGGCTCTGAACTCGTGGACATCACTGCAGCTAATACAATTAAAATGAAGAGCATTTGTACATAGAGATGGAGGATGACCTAAAGAAAGTCAAAAAGGTAAGTCAACACTGTAATATTATGAGAGTTTACGCTCATGATCCACAAACTGGTTAGTAGCTGAAAAGTGTTGGCCTAACCACAGATAAAGAGCTTTATTAGCTCTCTTCAGCCTCATAAAAACACCCACATTTTATTCTTATCACTGGTGATATTTAGAGGAGTCTCTATGCTTGACTGGATTAGTAACGTTGCTGGTGGTGTTAGTCGCTTTACCCAAAATAACCTGAGAATCTCAGCATGTGACTTTACTGTGATTGTTACTTATCTGTCTCTTGTCATTTTCTAACGAGTTTCTTTTAGTATCTCACTCATACCTCGGGCAGAGATTTACAGAGCCCCCTATGGTCACGTAGAAACAATATTTGAGATACGACCTGCATTTTCTAATCTGTACTGTCTGTTTATCATTTTTTGTACTGATCTATACGATCAGTATCTACTCCAAGATTCATAAACCGCATCCATAGTATCGCAGCATGGTCCTCCAATTAAGAAATATGTCTACACTGATTTTCTTCTAATAGATATGATCCTAAAATATTGGAATTTTAGACTGTATTAAATAAACAATAAAGAGCCAAAACTGCAAAATAACACACAGCCTAGCTCTTGGCTTTTCTTAAAAACTGTCCAGATACATTTATTAACTTTTGCTATATGTATGTATGTGTGTATAGAATATTGTAAATATTATAAATATAATATTAACAAGATAAATTCTGTTTATAATTTTTAAACTAAATTGGTTTGGATATATTTAATATAATATAGATATAAAAATGTAAATTAATATTATTTTTAATGATGATAACATCTACATTTTAGCTACTCTGTGAGCAGAGATTTCTCAATTGTGCGAATGGCTATTTGTGAGTGCAGTTTCAAAATTAAGGGTACAGTTTACACATTTTTGAGCATTTTTGTTAAAATAAAATGATCAGACCTTAAAAGTCTCCTGTCTGTCCCTATTGAGTCTATGTAGAGAATAACTCATCTGTTCGATGAAGAAGTTAATAAGCCTGCAGGAACAGCATTATCTGATGTGAGGAACGGCAGGATCACAGAAGGGTTTCTTGTGATGTGACGTTTCCTATCAGATCAGCGTTTTTGTAGGGGAGGTGTTTCCATGCCGAGCTCAGACTTTCCTCCTCATACACAGGGGAGAATGCAGGGTTGGGTTCTCCAAAGATTCAGACAGGAAGTGACTCCCCCTGTGTCTGCGTCTAAATCCAGTAGCCCCTCACTGCAGAACAAAGATCCAATGGGTGGGGTTGGATCCACATCTAGGGGGTGGAGATGGTAGGTTTAGGGGTGGAGATGGTAGGTTTAGGGGTGGAGATGGTAGGTTTAGGGGTGGAGATGGTAGGTTTAGGGATGGAGATGGGTAGGTTTAGGGGTGGAGATGGTAGGTTTAGGGGTGGAGATGGGTAGGTGTAGGGGTGTAGATTTAGGGATCAGGGGGTGGAGACGGGTAGGTTTAAGTGTTTATAATGTGGGAGGAGTTGGATCTGCATCCAACCTCGCCCCCTGGGTCTTGTGTTCTGCAGTGAGGACCATCTCTCTAAATCACCACTGTGCAACGGATGCTTTTTTTTCCTCAGTCAAAGCAAATCAATTTTCATAGTTTTGTAAGATGTTGTGTAATATCTCAAAGGTTGGGCTTTCAGTCGATATTAATGCGTTAATGTGTTAATGAATGTTTTGGATGTATGATTTAGCATTGGGAATCAGTTCCCCCAAATGGCCACAGGGTGGAGGCATTGAGTAATTTACTCTCAAAATCAGTGTGAAATTTGTTTTATCATAATAATATTTTTGTGATGGCTTGGTAATGTAAACAGCAGCTTTTGTAAAACCTGAAATAAATAAACCTTGAACTTAAAGCAATAATATCTTTTTATATAATCTACCATTCAAAAGTTTGGTGTCGGTGAGATTTTTTTTAAAATGGCTTTGAAAAAAGTCTCTTGTGCTCAAAAAAATATAGTAAAACTGTCCATTTCTTAATATTATTATAATTTAAACTAACAGTTTTTTTATGGTTTTTGACCACTAAAAATGTGTACAATTTAAGAATTTACTTCTAGAGCCAAATTGAAATTACAGTATCTATGGGACTGAACTGTATAGGGCCTTAAAAATGAAGATGCCAAAAGGAATGTTTGTTAAGACCCAATGTGTAAAAGGTCATTAAGATATCTTTAATACTTCTTGAGTTACAGGCATGTAAACTTTGGAGAAAAAACTTAAAAAATGCCTTTTCCCTATATTTGAATGATCACCATTGCCACATAATGCAACAAAGATGGCTAAAGTCAACAGATTTCACTAATAAACCAGCCAATCCCTGTGTAAAATGATGCAGCTGCCGTCTTTCTAAAGTCATTTTTACCCCCCTGAAATTTGACTTTGAATCTCAGGTGAAAAACCTCCTCTACAAAATAGTGGATTACCCAATAAATATTGTCAACATTTAATAATTTGACTTTCATCACTCTACATGTTTATCTTTCTTCAGAAAAATGAAATTTAGTTGATTTGATATGCCATAACTCAAATGCCTTTACTGTCACCTTTGATCAATTTAATGTCCTTGCTGAATAAAAGCAATTTTTCTTTTTAAAAATCTTACTGGCAACCTTTGAAGGGAATGCCTGTTAAATCCAGGTGAGGATCGCCTGTTAAATCCAGGTGAGGATCTCCTGTACACCTTGTTTTCTGAAATTTCAGAAGGACACGTTCCTTTAGTGTCTCCTTTCTTGACTGTTCAATAATTTAGTATGTGAAAGAATTAGGCTTGTCTGAGACGGAATATATCATAGATTCGATGCTCACACGTGAAAACATCTAATGTTGAATGTAATCTATATGTAATTCATCTAATGTTATGAATTAGCTTTGATATACTAGGCTCCATGGGATGTTTTTGAATACTTTATATCAGGGCTCCTCCACCATGCTGTGGACAAAGACTCCTTGGTGGATATAAAATGGAGCAGGGGCCCTCTGTTAAATATTGTATAAAATTAGCATTTTAAGCCAGCCCTATAATAAAATGCTTATAGTACAATATTAATGTATTAATTGTTAAATTATATTATTACCAAGAGCCATATAGTTGTGCATTATAATTGTACTAAATTCATTATAATGAGGGATTGGGCTGATCTTCAACACCTTAACTGGAATAGACTTCTAGACTGTTTGTGTTGTTTTACTCTAAATGGTATAATTATTTTTGGTAGTTCCTCTTTATTAATTACTTCCTACCTAGCCCAGTATTTTGCACCAGAATGGCATTATTGGAGATCATCTTATAGAAGGACAGCAGTTTCTATAACCTTTTTACACTTTGTTTGGGTGTTTCATCACAGGAAATTGTGTTTTCTGTTCTTCCTGATTGCATGAACTATAGCTTAAGGCAGAACATTAGTGTTTGTGTGTGAGGACACGTGTGTGTCGTGGGGTGTGGTTTCTCTTGCTGCTTTGAGGGAGTTAGCACTCATTTGTCAAACCACATGCAACCTGTTTTGAGAGCAGCGTGCAACAGTAGTCGACAGTTGCATAGGACAGCTGTCGTGTGCTGCCAGTTTCCATTGTGCTGTTGAAGTGACTGATCATGGAGACAGAGGTAGGGCTCGCAGAACTCTTGCTTCTTTTCTTAAATGTAATTTTAGCATGCTGTTCACCATTACAAATCCACAGATTGTGAAATACAACGTGGTTGCCTAAACATTCAGTCCGCCTCCAGGTTTCAGCTTTAACTACTTCCAAGAGCTTAGAGACTTTTCTTTTGAATAGCAAGCTGACATTAGTGGTTAGGTTTACCACAGAGTAAGTAGCCGCCTTTTTCCATGAATGTCGATCTCATTATGCTTCGCAAAGGTATAGGGTTTCATAAAAGCCTTCAAGCCAATGTAGTGCTGAGACTAGTTGATTGTGTTGTTGTTTTAAGCCAGTAGTACATTTGAAGGGTAAGGACAGCATGTCAATGCATCTATTTTGCTCATTTATGTTGAATGTTTTAAAAGAAACTGCATATTGCTAAACTTGATTCAGCCTTCCATGGAGGCTGATTTATTTACAGGCTTGGGACTGTTGTAGTAACAGTTGCGCCATCAGTCCAGAACACAGACTTCAAAGATAGACATCAGCAAGACATCAGACATCAGCAAGAATCATTTTGGCGCAGCTAGCCACTGACCAAACTCATAAAATTATGGTCACACTGAAAAAAGTGTTTTTGACTTCCTCTGGTTGTGATGTGATTTCCTCTCTCTCTCTCTTTCTTCAGCCAGGTATTGTGTCTCCATTCAAGCGGGTGTTTCTGAAAGGAGAGAAGGGGAGAGATAAGAAGGCTCTGGAG
Source organism: Barbus barbus (assembly GCF_936440315.1). Lineage (NCBI taxonomy): Eukaryota > Metazoa > Chordata > Actinopteri > Cypriniformes > Cyprinidae > Barbus > Barbus barbus. The sequence continues at coordinate 13,353,958 of NC_136742.1, read as the reverse complement.
AAGTCCACTGAGCGCAGGGCCCTCCACACCTTCTCCCTCTCTCTCCCGGACCACCGTATCGACCCAGACATTCTGCTCAATGACTACATTGAGAAGGAAGTTAAGGTATTACTCGCTTTCAAATTTGTGCTATTGTATTATGTGCTCATTTTACCATTTTCTTGGGGGGAAAAAAGCAAAGGTAGAAAGGCCAAACTCTACTGGTTGGAATGCAGACTAGGCAGTGTGTCTAATTGACCGTTCGCAAAGAGCTCGATTGACAGGCGATCTGACCAATCAGAACGCGGATATTATGTGCTGCCGCTGCTATCCGCCATGTTGCCCGACAGCTATGACAGGTCTCCATAGAAACACATGTTAAAACGGGGTAAAAAAGATCGACTGAATTTAAACTTTTTCAATATAACTCAAAATGAAAATGTGCGGAGGGTTAAGCTGTGCCACGGTAACGGTTCCTTTAAAGTACTTGTTTTGCGTACCAGAAAATCTATCATCTCCGGCGCTGTATGCATGGCTTGCAGCGCTTAAGTTAAATACTGAGTGTTAAATAATAAAATGTGTGCTCTCACCATTCTGTGGACAAAATCCCGTGAACTTCGCCCCGAATGGGAGCTTTATATGCACCATGAAATGCATCTGTTGTCTCCTCACGTCCACATTAAACTATGACAGCTCCTTTACTGCAAAAAGACAGTCACTGCAACACTCTAAAGGATGAAACTATGGCGCCATTTGTGCTTTTTAAAACCATTTTCATAATCTGCACTTGCTATACTTTATACTTCATTGCGACAAAGTTCTAAATTTGTTAAAATATTTATTTTATAATAAATCAAAAGATGTGAAAAACTAAGTTGAAATGTCAGCTGCAGCCAATGATTGGTCCTATAGCCTACTGCCATCTCCTGGTTATAACGCCAATTATAATTTTCATCTTAAAAAGTCTATTTTTCAGCGAGACACATTTTTAGCATATTTCTTCATGTCGTCTTCATGAAAGAAAAGTGAACCTTTAATAATGGGAATTTTACCGCACAGAGTTAAGAAATAATAAATGCTTTAAAATTTTATAAGATTTAAAAAATGTGTTCATAGCTATGAAGGCAAGATATCGAGAATATCATTACATTGTCCTTTAAGAGATTTAGCCTAACTGCCTAAACAGTTACGATAGCGTTTATTTGTCAGCATTTAAATGTACAGTTATACTCACGTGGGTACTTTCCTGGGATTACCAGACTCCGCATATAAAATTATATGTTCTTTAATAACATGTAACTGTATGTTAATTCCGCGGTGTTGCAATTATTTTGTTTCTCAGTTTATGATAAGAATGAGGCAGGAGGTGTTTCTGTGAGAGTCTCTACCTATATATAGCACATATAAAATGAGCTTCACCGGAAGATTACGAGCTGGCTTATCTTTATCTGGAAGTTCTAAACAGCGCTCCGTGAATATGGTCAATTGAACTTCAGAGTGTGTAAAAGACTCAACCCTCATTTCCTGTAATATTCTTCTTTTGGATTCAAGCTCTGCATTTGTGTTTGCCACAAGCTCTTCACGGGATCCCATCTTGCAGCAAGTTATTTTTACCAAACCTTTCTTTACCTTATCGACCTATGGCATCCCCCAGGGTTCAATACTTGGTCCTCTTCTATTAGCAGTTTATGCCTCTATTTCGACAGATAATGTTTCCACTGTTATGCTGATGATACCAACATTTATATCAACTCCTGTGATTTCTCCCCTCCCTTCCTTAGTTTCCTAGCTAGCTAGTTAGGGAATTTCATGGGTGGCAGGTTATTTAACATTAACATTACTGCTTCTAGATTCTAGAACTCCTTAGACGAAAGAAAAAATAAAATAAAATAAAAACTCTGTAGTGCAGTCTCATGGTGTATCTCTTATTTTCTTTTGCCATTTTTTTAATATAAATAATTGTTTTTCATTATCTTCCTGTTTATCGTGCTCTGTAAAGCGATATTGTTTTCTAGAAAGGCTCTAAATCATTATTGTTGTTTTGTTATTACTATTGTAGTATCTGGGACAGCTGACCTCAGTTCCTGGATATCTGAATCCCTCCAGCCGCACAGAAGTTCTGCAGCTTATTGACAATGCCAGGGTAAGAGTAACAGTCAATGACATTGCCTTATTTTACAATATGAAGATAAATTCCCACATTGCTTCTCTAATGCGTTTTGCAGAAGTCTCATCGGTTGGCTGGGCAGCTGACATCAGAGCAGGATGCTGTTGTCAGTTTGTCGGCATACAATGTGAAGCTCGTGTGGCGTGACGGAGAAGACATCATTCTCCGCGTACCTATTCATGACATCGCAGCTGTGTCCTACATCAGAGACGACTCACTTCACCTCGTGGTGCTAAAAACAGGTATGCTGTAATGTGAAAGAGCATTACACAAAAAGCTAAACAGAACACAGTAATGGACATTTTTTTTCTAGGATAATGTGTGAAAATAATTTTGGGTTTTCTTACCATGGGGTGTGATTTGTGTTTGCAGCTCAGGAGCCCGGTGGTTCTCCATGTCATAGTACAGAGACGTCAAAATCTCCCACTCTGAGCTCTCTTTCGGAGAGTGGGGCTGTGCTTGTGGAGGTCTGCTGCCTGCTTGTTCTGGCCGTCGACAACAAGGTTGGCTTTGATCATTTAAAAGGACCATATTTTGTCTATGTTCAAATAAAGTGGCATATTCTGCGTTTTTTTTTTTTTTTTGTCTTGACAAACCATACAGGATTAAGTTTTTGTGTAAGTCATTTATTGCAAAAACTACTATTTTGTGCAGTGTACTGTTACTTTTGATGTTAATAAAAGCAGCACTGGTTTGATTATCGTGAGCTCAGGTTTTTTTTTATTATTGTGAGCTCTGTTTTTTTCAGGCTGCAGCAGAGGAGCTCTGTCTTCTACTCAGTCAAGTCTTCCAGATCGTCTACACAGAGTCCACCATTGACTTCCTGGACAGGGCCATCTTTGATGGAGCCACAACCCCCATCAGGCATCTCTCGATCTGTAGCGGTGAGTAGGCAACAGCTTCATCATTTCGGGATTTCCCAGTAAATTTGTGCTTGCCCAAAACCACTGACCACAGTCAGTTTCACATCACTTTTTCATCTGGGGTGGTTTATTGGAACCATATTTATGCTTCCTGAAGCTTAGTTTGTTCATATCACACTGACCTTGTAGCAAAATGAAAGATTTCGAAATACTTTCCTTATTTTTCCAATAACAGAGGACTCCTCGAGCAAAGATGCCAAAGAAGTGTTTGAGGCCGAGGCGAGCACATTGTGAGTATCGCTTCAACTGTCCTCTGCAGTAATGTGCTATTTTATTTCTTGAATTGAGCAATCATTGTGTTTTTGTCCAATCTCTTTTGTCTAATGCTTTCCAAAGTTCTCTAGAGGCAGGACATTCCTCTAGCCCCTCCTCCACCCCGGCCTCACCACAAACCATAACAACCAGTGAGAGTGAACTAAGCACAACAGCTGCTGAACTGCTACAAGACTACATGACCACAGTGAGTGTTTGTGTGTAGAGTGCAGTGTAAAAAAATACATTTGATTGTCTGTTGTTAGAGTCTGTAATTAGGTTTTGTATAATAAATGATACCATGATGCATTTCCGTTTTCCTGTCATCCTCTGCTATAGTTGAGGACAAAGCTGTCATCTCAGGAGATACAGCAGTTTGCCACACTGTTACGCGAGTACAGAAACGGAGCCTCCATCCATGAGTTCTGCATCAACCTGCGTCAGCTTTACGGAGACAGCAGGAAGTTCCTCCTCCTGGGTTAGTTACATATTAAGGTGTTAAATTTGTTTTAAACATAGTTTTCTATGGACTACTTGTTGCTCATTGACTTTATACGCAAATCTTTAACATTAATGCACGCAGAGTTGTTATTGTTAACTAAAACTATGAATTGCTTTCATTTAATTGAAAAAAAACCGCATATTAGATGGGGGAAAAAAATAAAAAACCAAAATGGAAATAAAAGTATCAAGCTAAATATCAAAAAACGAATTAAAAATAAAATTACTCAAATTAAAATAACTGAAAATAAACTTTTATTTTACTGATGTAGCTTTTTGTTTCTTTAAATGAAGTCATTCCATATACTGGAGTCCACTTAGTAGAATGTTTTTAAATAAATGATGAGATTTTTGATGAATTTCCACCGTCTCACTGACCCTTAGAATTAAATGTATAGATTTTTGCTACTGTATCTTTAAGACTTGTGATATGTGAATGTATAATTTGCATAGTAGAAGAGTAACTACCTGCAGTTTGAGAGTTTGCTGCCATGTCCAGTTTTGTTGTTGCTAATTCCATCCTTCAATAATAGACTCTGTTAAACCTGTGAGACATTTTGACAGGTTCAAATGATTTGTGCTGAAATGTGTCACAAATTGTGTTGGAGAATTTCTGCATTTATTGAATTCAGTTCCGCTTTCTCCTCTCCAGGACTGCGGCCTTTCATTCCTGAGAAGGACAGCCAGCACTTTGAGAACTTTTTGGAAACCATCGGTGTGAAGGACGGCCGCGGCATCATAACGGACAGTTTTGGGCGTTACAAACGTACGACAAGCTCTGCGTCAGACTCCACCACTAATGGAAACGGTGCTGCGGGCGCATCGGATGAAGGAATGGCCACCTCTGAGGGTGACGAATGGGACCGCATGATTTCAGACATAAGCAATGACATAGAAGCGTTAGGAAGCAGTATGGACCAGGACGGCGTGTCGTCTTGATGTCACACACTGGGTCAGTGACTCGCAGTGTGCTTTTAGCCAATCACCACTTTAGATAATCACATGGGCCATCGGTCCATATTGCTGTCCATCAAATCTGACAATGCTGGAGTTCGGATACTGTTTGGAGACCACTTCCTGACCATCATCCTTTTTTTAATATGTTGTGCCATATTAACACAACCGGATTTTTTTAGATTTGACAGTTGTGATTTTTAAGACCTATGATAGAAGGATCGTGTATTGCTGTGGACAGCAGTTGTGTTCTTTTGGGATGTTTATTGGCAGTATCTGCTACCACTAATGAGAAACCTTGTTGCTGGTAGATGTTGCTCTTTCACACTGATCTGTATGAAAGCTTATTTCCACCACAGAATAAAAAGGTATTTGCTACCTTTTATTTTATAATTCTGACTTTTTCTTCACAGTTCTGACAAAATCTCAGAATTGCGAGATATAAACTTAAGATGTTAATTTACAATTATGATTTTATTACTCAATTGAGAGAAAAGTCAGAAATGTGAGGTAAGAGATCGCAGTTAATTTATTAATAAAAAAAAAAGGTAAATATGACTTTTTATCTCACAGTTTAGACTTTTTAAGCAAATGCAATTTTAAGCTCTTGCTATTGACTTTGTCAGAATTGTGAAAACAAAAATATCTCAGTTCTGAGTTTCCTCAGAATTGCAAGAAAGTCAAATCTTAGAAAGAATTCAAGTGTGAGATGTTAACTAAAATTGCTTCAAAACTTGTTTGAACTCAGTTGTGAGAGCAGTCTAAATCATGAGAGAAAAGTCACAATTACCACTTTTATCAGTATATATATAAAAAAAGTTTTTTCAATTCAGACTTTTTTTTTAGAATTGCAAGTTTATGTCTTGCAATTGAGTTTATATCTTGAAATTAAGACTTCAGAATTTTGAGAAAATCTCAAAATTGGAGAAGGTCAGAATTTTGAGCAAAGAGTTGAATGATAACTCATTCTGAGAAAATTTTCGATTGAGAAAAATATTGTTATTAAGAGTATTTGGAATTTCCAATTAATGTAGGCCTGTTGCATTATGGCTATTATTATTAAGTTACTTTTATTATTAAATTAATATTACAATTAATTTGCGCCGCAATAATTTCATAGCGCATCACCGCATAACTGACGCACGCGTGAGGATAATAAAAGATTAGGCTATTAGCTTAGGCTACTCCTCATTGAAAATCAGGTCTATTAGCATATAGCCTACAATCAATTATAGGCCAATAGCCTAAATAAAATTAACACTTCAGTCATCAATGAAACTTAAGAGCAGCTTTATTTTAAGCACCGACTTTCAAAAACAACCTGTTCAACACAAAATACGTTTCTTCTCATTGTTTTCACTATGTTCGGGCCACAAGAGAAACATTAAGGAAATAAATTAAAACAGTTAACGTAATATACCGCATATTAAGTTGCATCTCCAGTTTACATTTTGCAATTCTGACTATTGTGAGTTTATAATGTTCAATTGTGAGATTTGTTTGTGAAATGATCATTTGAAGGTAACTTTTTCAACTTTAAGATTCTGTCACAGAAATAAGCTTCCGCAGATGATCAGTTTGCTTGTCTCATTTAATAGTAATGCGACTTTTGATCAGTGTGAAGGTGCAGTTTGGAGCATTGCCTAGTGGCCTTCCTAAAGCGTGATCTGCATTGCCTTATGTGTTTTGTAACCTGATGGAAGTGAGGTGCAGTATATTTCCTCCTGCACTGAAGTGCTAATCAAAACTTGACCCTTTTTACACCCTTATATTAACTGGTCATTGTTCTTGTTACACTTGTTTTTCCTCTAACATATATTTTTCACTTCTTTTATACTTGTTTCAGCCAGGATTGATTATAATTACCCAGTTATTATCATGTGGGTTTCTTCAGGTAGGAAATGTAGCATATATATTTTTTTGGTTTTGACTGAAAACCTGGAAAATTTGGATATTAGACAAAGTCAGTTTACTGGCTGATTGAGAATGCAATATTCAGTACACTGCATTACACTCATGTCCCGTCATTCATTGTATCTCCTCAAGAGTTTTCAGTTGTCTTAACATAGTGCCTTGCAGAATCACTGATTGTATCATCCAACATGGATGCAAGTAATATTCTGTAATCTGTACAGAACGTGACTGAAGTATGAGCTTATTAAAAAGTGCAGCTCTTACATCCTCATTTATTACTTTTGTAGCTTACTTTTTTTATTTTTATTTTTGGGCTTCTTTTGGATCCTTTGTATTCATATTTAGCCTTTTTTATACCAGAGATCATATACCATTGTTGCCAGCAGGGGGCACTTGACTAGCAATCCAGATTGACCATCATTAGCCCACATAAATCATTTGTATAGAAAGATAGATAAGAACAAGATGTTCTTGATCAGCAAATCAGCATATCAGAAGGATTGTGTGACACTGAAAACTGGAGTAATTATGCTGAAAATTCAGCTTTGCATCACAAGAATAATTTACATTTTAAAACGTTCACATTCGTATTTCACATATATTAAGTACATTTATTTTCCATTTACACAGCAGGGAATTTCTGTAACTGTGCTCCAAATTCCTCACACTTGTTTAAAAGACCTACACACAACTAATGACTAATAAAAACCTAGACAAAAATAGGCAAGTAAGAAGAGTCCCTAACATAGGCATAAGCCTGCTCAATTTATCCAAGCATGTAGCTATCATGCAACGATAAGTAGGATTAAACGTATCCCACAGTGCATTCCCTCTCTCATTAGCGGATGTTACCTCTGAAACAAGATGGCTTTGACCTGGCCTGACTTCTTTTTGAGGTTACCTAGAAGGTTAATTTTGGATAAGATAAACTTGTGCAATAAATCTGCCCTTTTAATTCTTTTGTTCTGGAGAGTCCTTGCCATCAAAGCAGGAGCTAGAGTCCTCAAAGACACCATCTGGCATTATCACATGGCTCCAGAACAAGCTTTGGCACCCGTACATATAAAACGACAGTGCCAAAAGTTTATTCGAGCAGAAGACATTAAGTCGTTCATTAATAATACGCCTCTTGAAGACGAACATGGCGCATAACTTCGCACACACAGCACATACCTTTAATTCCAGGGCGCATGCATGTGTAAAACCCTCATTCCACACTGGAGCCAAGAAGCATATCCTGACAAACTGAGCTGCTTTAGGGACACACAAAAGGTGTCAAAGGTTAGTACCCTGATCCTGAGCTAACAAGGAGCTGGGAGCTTATGTCACGTTAGATGTAATTTGACAAGACAGCTGCACTGGAGAAAATGATACAGAGAGACCTGGTCTCTCATTAGAGCTAAAGTTGACTGGGGAATGGTGGCAGACAATAGCTCCAAAACAGCATGTGTCTTGATGGTTTATAAAGACAGTAAAGAGTGCATTAGTGCCCACCCACTTTTTCAACACCATTGGTTCTGGAAGTGTTTATCCAATTAATTTTTTAAAAAGTCTTTGTTAAAAAGTTAAAAGCCGCCATGAGCCTTGTCAACCAGCTATGAGGTGAATCACAACTTTAAAAAGTATTTGGAAATCAGACAAAAGCACAAATGTTCAAGACTGTTCTGTAATGAGGGAAAGAACTACAATCCCACAAACCACTGTGAATTACAACATTAAATTAACAGAGAAATATTCAACTAATGACTTGGTATATATTGTGATAGTAAATCAAAATATGCATAACAGACATTAAAATATTTTCGTAGGGACACTGATTCTATTGCATCATTTGCAGTGCTTCATGGGGGTTGGTGAATGCTAAAGAGTTTATTTGGAACAACTGACTGGTGGAGATTTCTCTGCAGATTCATGGGTAATGTAGTTTTTCACCAGGAATTTTGCTGTTGAACACATATGTTTAAAACATAAATTGCAATAATGTGGACTGATGGCTTCAACAAAAGCATATGTCATTGATTAACAACCTTGTGGCTCACCAAAGGTCTCAAAAAACAGCTCACAACATCCTCCGCCATTATCAAGAGTACCACGATGCACGTGTATACATTCTTCTGCTTGTAAACAAGACTCAGCGCATGCTTGAGTGGTACTTTCGATAATGGCGGAGGACAGTGACGCGGGAAAGAAGAATTGCTGAATAAAGTCGTTATTTTGGTTTTCTTTGCCCCCAAAATTATTCTCGTAGCTTTGCAAAATTACAGTTGAACCACTGATTTCACATTTTTACAACATCTGGGAACATTTCAATTGCATTGCTGTCTATGGAGGGTCAGAAAGCTCTTGGATTTTATCAAAAATAACTTAATTTGTGTTCCGAAGATGAACGAATGTCTTATGGGTTTGGAACGACATGAGGGTGAGTATTAATGACATAATTTTCATTTTTGGGTGAACTAAGCCTTATATGCTATAATTAAAAATCAATTCCCCTACACTTTTAGAAAAAAAGGTACAAAGATGTCACTGGGGCGATAAGGTACGAAAGCTAAAAGGTAAATTTTTGTACTTACATATTTCTAAATATTGCATATTAGTACATACAAGTACTTCAAAAGTACATACTGTTATATTGGTATTTTTGAATGGGTACTGCCCCAGTGACAGTTTTGTACCTGAGAGCTTTTTCTGAGAGTGTGTGGAGAAAATAGAATGGGATTTTTACTTCCGGAGCCAGATTGTTGCATTCGGTGGCTTTACACAAAAGATTCAGTTTTGTAAAAAAAAACATTATTTGATTAAGCAATGTCACACGAGTAGATATTATGCCAACAACATGACTGTGAGTGTGATACTGCATTTTTAAGTTTAATAAACAAGAAATTAATATTGAGTAACTTTAATTTTGTAGACAATATCACTGAAAGTAGTTCCGATACAAAAAAACAGTGAAACGTCTCCACGCTATCAGCTGGTCGACCAATCAAATTCGATTGCTATAAGAAAGTGTTAAAACTGCTAATTGTGAGACAATATGTCAAGTCCCACATTGCTTTGGAAGTTTATCTTTGATCAAGGATGGTTTGGCTGTATACAAAAGCCAGTCATTGTGAAAGGATGTGAAACACTACCTTCCTGAAAAACACACCCGTTCAGTTTTTGTTCAGAGCTGGTTTCACTGCATCTTTTGAAGAAACGTGAATGAGAAAGCCAAGACATTTTCTCTGAGGTAGGCCTATTGTTCTGACTGAGTTATCAAGCACAATATTCACACTCATTAAAAAAGCACAGCAAATGTTTAAGATCAACATGAAAACCAAGTGAACCAAAATACTCCAGTGTTCAAACAAACAGGAAGTGCCTAAACATCCACAAATAAGGTAATTGAGTGTAGTAATAGCACTTATTATCGTAGCCTTTGCACACATGTTGGAGTTTTTGTTTACAAAAATGTCATTTGAATGATGGAGATCTGCTGAGATGCTCCTCCCAAATTGGGCAAAATGGAACCACTTAAGAGTAATTGGCTACATAGAGATTGACATCAGCTCAATGTACACAAAGCGGTAAAATGACGATTCTTGCTCCCTTTCATAGTAACATACTAACTCAGCAACAATGTACTGTAAAACATTTATTAGATGAATTATCAGAGGATTTTGTAAGCATGTTTCCACAGATGATCTGTAGACTGGGATGTTATTGTACTGTACATAGCAAACGCCATCTTTACTGTACATGCCAAGCATAATATTTTTTAATATATCTAACCACAACCGAGTTATGTTTATAAGATATTCTTCCATATAAAATACAAATGTGTGTAAAAAAAATCAAACATGCAAACTCATGTAACTACTTGAGACATTTTGTGTCATACATAAGCAAAACTGAATTAAGGCTGTGGCTCTGTTCCAAAACCTAGTGAGCTGCTTCACTACGGCCTACATAATCATAATCATAATCATGAACTTCACAAGAGACTGATTTGGAGTGCTCTACATAGGTAGCAAGTCTGTGTGGCACACAATTTGCATTACTCTTTGGAGATTTGATTCATTTTATCTCAACAGAGTGCAACATTCTGGTTCCAGAAGTGAAAAACCAATAATTTTCTCTTTTGGGGAATTGGTTTTTAATAATAACTTATAAACCATTAAAGAAAAGCCTTCTGTGAGCTTCAATGTTGTTAATCGATGCAATAGAAAGATTGATGCAATCAGAAATGTTTTTGCTTCAAATCAAAGTTTATGTTGTGATTTGTTTCATAGCTGGTTGGTTTGGTTTATGGCTTATAACTCTTTAATGAAAACGTTTTAAAATCCATAGGGGAAAAATGAATGGGGAAAAAAAAATTCTGGAGTGAAGGCAGCTGAAAAAATGGCTGTGTGCTGTTGGCATTAACATGTTGCTAAGCTAACGCACTAATAAGCATAAAAAAAACACATCTTCATCAATACTTTTCAATATTAATGGATATGTACCTTTATTAATAATCAACATTTCTAATGCCTTGTCTGCAATGCTCACAGAGCTTATCGCAATGTATTATGGGATTGCTTTCACCATGAATGCTGCCTTAGAATTTGGCAAGGTGTCTTGGAGGCACTATAATTAAGATGCCTATTTTGGAACACTCTTTACGCATTTGATAGTTTACAAGGTTTTGAAACAGAGTATGTGTGTGGTCAGCAACATCATTTGATATCTCATGACCACAACAAGGACTGTATCTAAGGCATAGAGCCATGGCTAGTGGATCAGACATTTTCTAGAAGTCATTGTCTATTGTTCATTTGATTAACTGTAAAGGTTTGACTGGCACAAGAACATAGAGCACACAGGATGTTCTGTGACAACAGTTCTCTTGGGTTCCAAAACATTTGTCCAAGATCATTCACTTCAAGATCATTCACTTTTTGAGTCACTAATTCTTGGGTCATGCGTTAAATGGCTAGCAAAGGGAAAAGCGTCTGGAGTTGATGTTCATCTTGGTGACACCAATGAGGCGCAATGGTGAAGAGAGTCCAAACCCTGGAGTGACGGGTCCATCACACAGAAGATCCGACAGCTCGTCACGCTCCTCCAGGCCAAAGGTGGCGTCGTTGAGCATCCGGCGATGCAGGTGACACGTCTGCTCCACTTTGAGTTTGTTGATGTCACCGCGTAGTCGCATAAGTTGGCGGGCCAACTGCTGGTCCTGGATGCGCATCTCCATCTATGAAAGAATAACAAGTGGGAGTAACTCAATAAACGGTGGGCTCACCCAAAAATGGAAATTCTATCATTAATTACACACCCTCATGTTGTTTCAAACTTGTAACACAAATTAAGATATTTCTGATGAAATCTGATAAAGCTTTCTGACCCAAGGCCCAGAAAGGACATCGTTAAAATAGTCCATGATGAAATAGTGTTCCGAAGATGAACGAAGGTCTTATGGGTTTGAAACGACATGAGGGTGAGTAATTAATGACAGAATTTTCATTTTTGGGTGAACTATTCCTTTAAGGCTTAATTATATCACTTTGTGCCTCCTCAAATTTCCTAGTGAAAATTATGAAGCGTTTACTTAGACATAATGAGACAATGTTTACTTATTTTACACAGATTAGATGAATAGATTCAGGGTTCTCAACTGGCCATCAAGATACACTTTCCTGCAGAGAAATACTCCCTTTAAAAGTTTAGAGAACATTTGAATACTTTTTACAATAAAACACCATTTCAGTTATTCAACCTCATAATTTCACATTTAATTCAATGTTACCTGACATTTCTTTGTAATTAAATGTAAAAAAATTACTAGCAATTTCTGAGTAAAATAGTTTCTACACTGTTTTCAGCATTATTACTCCAGTCTTCATGATCCTTCAGAAATCTTTCTAATATGCTGATTTGGTGCTCATAAAACATTTGTTATTATTATCAATGCTGAAAACTGTTGTGCTGCTTAATATTTTTGTGGAAACGGATGTATTAATATAAATCTTTTGTAACATTATAAATCTTTATTGTCACGTTTGATCAATTTAATGCATTCTTATTGAATAAATAGAAATCTTACTGACCCCGAAACTTGGAAAAGGTAGTGTAAGTCTCTCTACCTTTCAGGCTCATGGCAAAATGCCTGGCGTGAACCTACAGCTGCTTAATTGCTACTAACCATTTAAACAAACATGGGCATGTAGATCCATCTTTGTTAGAAAACATGCGTTTGCCAGTTTCACATAACAAGGGGCTCAAAATTAGGGAGGTGATATGGATCTTCAGAAGTCCTGCAACTTGCCCTATTTTTTGGTTATTGTGTCCAATTTTCTTTGTGTAAATGTTTATGGACACACACAGGGCAAAAGCGGTGGAAGAAAGGCTTCTGATGTGGCTAAAGGAGCCTCATTGCATGCCTTGGCTGTAATGGTCTGAATATAAAAGTATGCCTTGAACCACATGGCTGAGTGGAAGAGAAGTGATTACACTTAGAGGAACAGAGAGCGATCACCTCTCATGCTCATCTGCTCACCATCTTTTCCACTCACTTTAACATGAATGGCAATCTCTCACGCAGTGATGTGGTAATGTAGGCCTGCGCATTCACTCCATTGTTTCATTCAAATTAGCTAACTAATGGGGATGCTGTTTGTTTTCTTCCCTTACAGAAAGCTGATTGCAAAATAGCAGCAAGTATTTTGAAAAATGTAATTTTTGAGAACATGATAATGACAAATATGAGACAATCCATTTTAAAATGAATTGTGTTAAATAAAATCAAGAAAAACACCTTAAATGAGTGAATGTCCATAATCACTATTGAAATATATATCTATATATATATATATCTATATATATATATATATATATATATATATATATATATATATATATATTTTATTTTTTTATTTTTATTTTTTATCTATTTTTAAGGTATTTTTTATTTATACAAATAAATGATTAATTATATTTTTATATGATATTAATTATACCTTTTTTGGGAGTTGCACCACATGACATTTTACCTAAAACTTGTCACTTGTAATCTTGTCATAAAAAGTCAAGTTTTCTGATATTTTAAGAGACGCTGGCATGCATTATTCAGAAATAATGCCATTTAACTTCAGTCAACAAATGAAGATTTTGAACAGTTTTGACTTACCAGTTCTTTTCTAAGCCAAACCAGAGCTTCATCAATATTATCAAATCCTCCAAGGCTTCTAGAAATCTGGGCATTTCCTGCAGTCACTTGGGAATTCTGAGGTGTGACGTCAGGCTTCAGTCCAGCACCATTCTCCAGCTCTGATGAGCCCTCTGACACGGCTAAGCATCTGGAGCTCTGAGCTTCCACTCGTTCCTTCCACTCAAGATAAGACGGCCTTCTGGTCTCAAGCCTGAGCTTCTCTGTCAGTGCTTTCAGGTTTCTCAAATGATCATCTGGGGCAACCTCAAGGCCATCACAGTCCTCTATGTCAATTTGAGGTATTGGGCTGGCATCCATGGCCTTTTGAGGAAGTGGTTAGAGTTGCCAAAAATAAACAGTTAAAATCAATTTAAGTGGTCAGATGATCTCATTGCCTTGTTGGATCAATAAAGGTACAGTAGACCTTTGGATTTGCTTGCAGTAACCAGGATGGTGTGTCTTTGGGGTTATAAATTAAATCAACAATGCAGATATTGAGCTTCCATTTTTCCAACAGTATCGTCCCCGTAGCGTAGCAGTCCTAACATACCTTGCTTCTTGATCCTTTCCTTCAATTGAAACGAACGTGGTTACCTTTTCATCATTTAAATTGTATTTTAATAGCATATAAAATTTCCATACATTTCATGTTGACAGTTTTAACATAAACAAGTACACTTAATGTGATGCATATTTGTCACATAAATGAATCCATTTTTTGTTATTTATTAATATAAAATAAATTTATAAATAAAATGTATTTATTATTTTTAATAAAATGTATTTATTATTTTTTAATAATTATACGATTTATAATTACTATTTTAACTGTTTAATCAAACATTTTACCTAAATAAACTAATTGCTCATACTTTTTAAGGGATTCAGTATAATCGTTTTCACAATTAACATATTTAGGCTGATTCAAATAATATATTTTGAATATATGATTATTTAAATAAAATTAAATACAAAAGGATTTTTTCAAAGTTGTAAATAAAAGATTATTGGAATGAAAAATACTTTTTTTCAAACTTTCTTGCTTAATACAGTACATTACTTGCTGTTTCTTTGTAATTGTTTGTGAAATTTACTAGCAATTTTTGAGTGAAATGTTTCTGTTGTTTTTTTTAGTGTAGATGCCAATTAATAAACTATACAATGACTACATTATTTTAGTGTAAGTGAAAAACTATATAAAAGTATGAAGAAATTATGCATTTGATAGATTATTTGGTTTTAATTTGTAAAACCAGAAGCTATTCCTCTGAGCTAAATCATGGTTAAAATGGGAAGTTTACTGATCACATGGACACTTCCCATCCATGCCTTGTATCTCACTGTGGATCTTAGAAAGCTGGTGGTTGCCATAGCAACTAAACCCAGCCAATGAGTCAGCAGCACTGAAGACTGTCTGCTCTAAAAAAACTAAATGTCACTCCTCACTAGAGCAGCCAGACCTGTGACAATCACCAAAGAACATAATGGTGCTCAATTACAGCCTCTCATTACTCTAATACAGACAAGCAAAACTACTGCTGAGAACACAATCACATGAATTTCTGTTACACAGCAATGCATCAGCATTGTGCTTATAATCTAATTACTCTCAGGACCACCCACATTTTTAATGCTTTCCCGCAAAGCTGTCTGACCAATGTATTTGTGATATAGTGTTTGGCGCATTGCCTTGATGTCTTTCATCATCGCAGCTGCTTTAGGAATGCATTCTTCCCATAAGAGGAGTGTGCTGGTTGTTAATTGGCCTCACATTAACCTCCACACGGCTGCGGGACTAATCACACTCCTGAAGTCTTGGCTCATTTAGTGCTTTGCTCCACCTCCTGCACTGTGTGTGGCAGCACTATCGTGACTCATCTCACAGGGGGATCCGTTCATCCCAGACCACACTCACTTAAGTCTGAAAAAATGTGCTTTTTAAAATACTTACTGACTACAAACCAAGACTTTAACATATGAGGCAAACTAATGATAATTCATGTGAAATAAGGCTTGAGACTCTACAACGAGAATGAAAATACTGTATATTATATATAATATGTATATGTAATATAAATGCCTGTAGCATGAATATATCAAGACTAAAAAGACTTGAAGGTTTTACTTGATTTAATAAAACTTGGCACTTTATTTTACAGTCCTGTTCTGCATGCACATACTATTTAATTAGTAATTACAATAACTGGTTAATAACTGGGTATTGACCCTGAACCTACCCATAAACCTAACCTTAACCCATGTGGTTAGCTTATATTACCCAGTACTTTCTCAGGTAAGTACTCTATAAGTATATGTAAGGACACATACTGTAAAATAAAGTGCAACCTATAATATAATGACCTGGAAAATTTCAAACTTTTTTTATTCCCTTTTCATGAATAATATTGGTTTTGAGTGGTGTATCTTTCCACGCTCTCTAAAGTATTATGTTTAGAATGCAGATCTCAAGGGAAAATTGTTCCTTTTTCCAGACATATTAAATGTTCTTGAGGCCAAACACTAGGCATGACTGCGTTTATCCATGTCTAATTAGATGCGGTGAACCGTACTGTCGTATATCTGGAGTGCAAATCTTGGTTTCTCAGCATAACATGATTCTCCGATTTGGAGTGAAAATGAACTAGCCAAAGTCTCACTTCACAATCATGGTCATAAGTATTGCCTTAATGTCTAATAACTTTCCGTTGAAGCTGTTACTACATGTAACAACATTACTTTGATTATTACCAAATAGTTTATTTATTATACATGTCACATAGCAATGATTAACTGAGCCCTGGTAAATACAAACTAAATGAAAGCATGTCCAGGTGTTGAATAACTCATGTCTAGACAATTCATGAACATGAAATTTGTTTACTTTCCTTTTTTAAAGACAATAACTTAATGAAAGTTACTTTAAAATAGGCTACACCAGCTCACACAGTCAACCTATTAATTAATAAAACATCATAAAGCAGATACATCCTGCGTAGAAAATCATTTAGGCTGTTGAAATTCATCTAAAAAAAACTTACAGCACTCAGGGGGACCATTAGCCAGCTCAATAGTGACTCTTACAGAATATTTGAATATTTTATCTAGTTTATATGTGTTTGGACGCTCTCTTAATGCAGATAGTATTAAGGAAAAGATGATTCTTACCTTCATAGTAGTTTGTCAGGCACTTGTACTCCTCGCGTCCTGTTCTAGAGGAGAGCACTGCTCTTACTCCACACTTGTTTCTTGAATGAGATGAGAGGCTTGAATGGAGGAGGGGCGTAAGCTGCTCAGGATGTGGTTGTCCTGGAGACGGTCAAGAATCTGCACAAAGCCTGAGTACAGCAGCATCTCCCGGATCTCACAGAGAGAAGCCAACTCCTCTGAAACTCTTAGCTATACTCTTGCATCATATTAAAATATTATATAAGAAATATTCATTATCACTTCAAACTTTTAAAAGCCCCATTTTACATCTAATTCTGCATACATTTAATATTTGTAGGACTTAACAGAGACTTTCAGAGAATGCGTGTTAGTGTGTGTATTTACAGCAGAAAGACCAGAAAAGTAAGACCACATTTCGTCTACTTCCAAACACTTATTATTTAAGACTGAAATGCTTAATATTTAAACTGCTATTGTTGGCCATGTAAGGTTATGTTTGTGTGACCTCTGGTGGAGAATGTTGATAATAAAACATGCATTAGTCATATTCTTTTTACATAAGAAGGCAGTTATTAAAAGGCTAGTATGTTTCAGTAACGTTCAAAAAATAGATTAGCCAGAATTTCTGTTTTCACTTGACGCTCGCGGACAGAAATCACAAACCGCTCGCGTGAGGAGGCAAAGGTTGCTCGTGCGTTTTTGATCGTTTTCGGACAGACCATTGAAGTACAGAACATAAATACTTCATCATAAATCACAAACACAGCATATTTTAAGCAAAGAAAATCCTTCAGAAAAAACATTCTATAGGGCCTACCCACTGGTTAAAATATTGTAGGCTACACAAAAACAAAGTAATTATTTAGAGTAACAGTAGATGGATGACATTTACAACTATCATTTAGACTTCAGGAGCCGCAACAAATATTATTAGACACTAACATATTATTCAATAAAAATAATATTGATAGTGTTGTTAGCGTTTAGCGCTATTGATTTTTTCCAATGACGTTTCCTTCTCATAATGAGATTGTTTTTGGTGAGAGAGAAATAGGCGGGACTTCCTGTGTTCGACCCTCTGTTTATTTTTTTGCAGAGCCAAATATCGTTCACAGAGGTAAGCTGCACGTTTACTTGCATGCACACGGTTAGATTGGTTTAATTGCATGTGCACCGGTTAGATTCGTTTAATTGCATGTGCACCGGTTGTCACCGTGAGGGTGCTTGATATCATAATGCATCGCAACGACATAAAGCGTTGTCATAGATCAAGCATTGCGCTAACTTGAGCTATACGGGTTTCCGCTCGTTGACACCAGCTACTGTTAAACGGAGAAGCGCTCTGATTAGCTGGGGATAATGTTATAGAATATTATTTTAGACCCAACAGGGTAGATGTATTTAAAAAGCAGGACACCAGAAGCGAGCTTTTTATGTGTTGCAGAAATGCGCTGCGTTGTGTATGATGTCACCATCTTCCATTTTTACTGACGCACTGAACAATTATTTTGTTACATTTGACACCCGTTTCAACCTGTTAGAGCGTTTATAATTCGAAATGTATTCAGTTAGTTTGTTACATTATGTAAAAGAAAAATGCACCTGTTAACTGAGCTGGCGCGCTGAACGTAGGCTGCACTGCCATGACCGAATATGACATACATGACCGTACACGCATGCAATGATATTCATATATTAGCCTACAGAACAATGCGCGACCGACTGCATTTTGCAAGACAGATAGTAAGGGGATTTTTTAAAACGATGTATTAGTTGTTCGTTCTTATTTAATAAGGAGGTGAGTCATTGTTGTGTAATGTTTTTTTTTCTTCCCATATTTCTTTTCATTTTATTTTACTCTGAGAAAAAATCTTTTGCAGAGCTTCATTCCCCTGTTGATATCATTAACTGGTTTACAATATTATACTATATTATAATAAAATGAAAATAAAGTAACAATTAATATATATATATATATATATATATATATATATATATATATATATATAATATATATATTTATATTATATTAAAATATGACATTTTTACTTTTTAATTAATTTTAATTTATATTAAAAAATTCCATATTGATCTTTTACAGAGCTGCATTCCCCTGTGTGCAATTATTAACTGAATGTGTGTTTTAATATTAATTCATATGTTAAAGATAATTAAATATTAATCAGAAATTATTAACACATTAACTTAATCAGATTAATCCAACATTCTGGTTTCTAGTAATCTGAATATATACTGTATAAACACGTGCTCCCCGGGCACCTCAGCATTGGCTGCCCACTGCTCCAGGTGTGTGTTCACTACTTTGTGTGTGTGTGTGTGCACTTGGATGGGTTAAATGCAGAACACAAATTCCGAGTATGGGTTACCATACTTGGCCAAATGTCACGTCACTTCACATTCACTTTCTTTTTTTTATGGGATTGTGTTTTTATTAAATTTGAAATGAATGTGCATATCTTGCAATTTGCCTATTGTATGTATACAGGAATTCCAATAACTGATAAAGTTGTAACAACACTGATGATATTAATCACTAAAATATGTGCATGTAAATGTGGTCAGTCGTCAAAACTTTCTTTCGTTCCTCATTCATGCCTACAATGAATTTGCTCTTTTATAGGTCTCCCATTCACAGAACATCTTGCATCATGCCAGACCTCTTAGTGATTAAGAGCTGCTTCCTGAGTTGCTTATTAGTACTGCTTCAGACATCGAGCTCACAGCAGGACGAGCAAAGCCAGCTGCTACTGGTGTCCTTTGATGGCTTCCGCTGGGACTATGTGAATCGAGTACCCACACCCAATTTCCGTGCCCTGATGGATGAGGGAGTGCAGGTGGAACAAGTGGAGAGCACCTACATCACCAAGACCTACCCTAACCACTACACCTTAGTGACAGGATTACACGCCGAAACCCACGGCATTGTTGCTAACGAAATGTACGACCCCATTCACAACCGCTCCTTTTCCATGGAGGGACCTGAAGTGTACGATGCATGGTGGTGGGAGGAGGCCGTGCCGTTGTGGGTCACCAATCAAAAGGCTGGGCGGAAGAGCGGAGCTGCCATGTGGCCTGGATCAGATGTAGCAATTGGCGGAACGTATCCAACACATTATTTGAGTTATAATGCATCAATGCCATTTGAGACCCGAGTTGAGAAACTCATTGACTGGTTCTCAGGGCCAAAAGCCATCAATTTTGGTGTCTTGTATTGGGAGGAGCCAGACGAGAGCGGGCATAACTTGGGGCCGGAGAGCCCACTAATGGATGTAGTCATAGCAGACATCGATGAGAAGTTGGGATTCCTCAGGGGAAAGCTCAAAACCGCTGGCCTTTATGACAAAGTCAATCTCATTGTTACGAGTGATCATGGAATGACACAGTTGTCATATGATAAGATTATTGAGCTGGACACCTACGTCAGCCGCGATCTTTACACATGGATAGACAAGAGCCCTGTAGTTGGCATTCTGCCGAAAGAAGGTAAGAATGAATATAAAGCATTTGTTATCGCTTATTACACTAGTCATGTAATTAGGTGTTTCTTCCACTTCTTTATTTTATTTTGATTTAAGATCACATGGATCACAACGATCACCCATGGGGTGAGCGAAATGACCAAAATCACGATATGAGTCGTTTTATTTAGAGTATTTCAGTTATTTTTGCATGAGGTCATTATGATATCAAAATTTTTAAAACCATAGAAATTTAATTATTCAATATCATCATTATTCAGTGTCAATATCACAAAAACTAATACTAGCTTAATAAAAATGCAAGCTCACTGAAGACAAGTAAACTATCAGCAATTAAATAATAAGAAACTAATTACAAGCAAAGGGGCAAAACAAACTACAGCAGAACAAATAAATAAGAAATGCTATATACATTGTATAAAGTAATCAAATGTATGAAAACATTACATATTATTCACTGTGTAAATTAAATATGTATTTCTTCTTATTAAAGTTACAAAGTGATTTATTCTGGAGCAGCAAAATATTTTTTCTCTTTTGCTTTTTTGATTAACATGAATGACAGAAAGCAGGAATACTAACTAGACTGCTTTCTCTTTAAGAGCTGCCCAGGTCCAATACATGTGTTTTGCACTGTGCCTACGAGGATACTTGCAAAGACAGGCATTGGACACATACAAGTGTGTGTATTTAACCATTCAAGGCCTATGAAGCAGCAAAAATAACTGTTCAATACTCCCATGCCCTGAGCACCGTCTTCACGTGCCTCTCTGACAGTGCTCAGAAACACCGTCTCTCAGACAGTGTGCGCAAAATGCATTCTCTTATGCTGCTGACTGCGTTTCAACGGCTTAAAATCACTTGTTTTTAAATCACAATGCTTAAAAACGTGTGCAAACGTGTACGATATGTTTTTATTACCACATAGTCTAGCACAGCAATGTCACGATAGTCCAAAATATCTACCGATTGATAAATTTCTACCGGATAATCGTGTTTACCGGTATATCGCCCACCCCTAAATGAAGTATTGGAAAGTTTTACCATGCCTTAATCTTATATTTTTGGTATTATTTGGTATAGAGTTGATCATTTTACAAATTTCCAAATGTGTGAAAATCCATAATAAATTATGAATTAATAAAATTGTGATATTGTATTGTAGAAAGTAATTTAGATTACTGTTATCATCACTGAATACAACACAACAAAATATGCCTTTTTAAATGGGTGTTTCTTTAACTATAGGCATATTTTGCCATTTAAATGTTATCTCATCAATGTTATATGTTTGATGACACGTGCTTTATAGTTTTTGAGTGTTATTCTCTTCTTAACCCAGGCAAACTTGAAGAGGTCTACAATTCGTTGAAGAACGCCAACCCTAACATGTTTGTGTATAAAAAGGAAGAGATCCCAGATCATTACCACTACAGACACAATGTCAGGATCATGCCTCTGATCATAGAGGTCAAAGAGGGCTGGACGGTCATGCAGAACAGAAACGGATCTTTTATGTGTACGTATTAATATTTACACGTATTTTAAGCAGAACATAGTACGATAACCTATTAAAGGAATAGTTCACCCATAAATTTTAGCATTACATCATTAGCTCACTAAATGATCCTCTGTAGTGAATGGGTGCCGTCAGAATGTGAGTCCAAACAGCTGATAAAAACATCACAATAATCACCTCAAGTAATCCACAACACAACCCCAGTTCGTCAGTTAATGTTTTGTGAAGTGAAAAGCTTAATGATGGATTTGTTTATTACAAAAACGCAGCTTTTTGCTTCACAATTGATGGGCTGGAGTTGTGTTGTGGATTATTGTGATGTTTTTAAGACTAAATTTCTCCAAATCTGTTCCAATGTTATTTCTCCGCAAATTTTCATTTTTGGGTGAACTATTCCTTTAATGTCATTGATGTGCATACTAATCAGTATCAGAAATATCTTTGCAGTTGTCTAATGATTACATGCTTGATTTGCAGTCGGAAACCATGGTTATAACAACAGCCTTCCCAGCATGCACCCTGTGTTTGTCGCCCGTGGACCCGCTTTCCGCCGCGACTACACCAAGGCCTCCATGCGCTCCGTCGATCTCTATCCTCTCATGTGCAGCATTCTTGTTCTCAAGCCCTTACCTAACAATGGCTCTTTGTCAAGCGTGCAGGATCTCTTAGTGGAGACGTCAACCCCAAAGCCAGTGGTCCCACCCGAGCCCAGAGAGCCTTCCTGTGCATGGGCCGTGGGATCCGTCCTTGGCGCTGCCCTTGTGATCGGGTTCCTCTTCATCTTTGTGCAACAGGTGACACAGCGGCAGCATCTGCCACTGCATCTGTCCAACAGTGAGATAACACAGCCCTTACTGTAGGGTCAAACATAAGGGTTGTCGGCACTTTTCTCATTTGAGGTTCTCAAAGTATGTAGCACTGATTATTTCTCCAGTGCCACATCTCGATTCATTCTAAAATAATTCTGATAACACTTTTTAAGCAGCCAGCATGGTCACTTGAATTCAAAAGCGATCAATATTCAAGGTAACGTGCCAAAGCCGAATATACCAAAAGCAATATGGGGAAAGATGCTACAGTGGAAAAAGGTTGTGCAATCAAAATCATAGCTGACTAAGCCAATAGTGCCCTCTTCTGGTGAAGCTGGCAGTGATACCTTTATTCTAGTCATCTAAAATCTAGTATTTAAAAAAAAAAAAATAATAAAATGTTAGCATCCCCATGCTTTTCCTTTCAATTTGAATCTGATATTTATTTAATGAAAGAGATTTGCCCTATTCTCTTGAATTTGCATTAAATCAATGTTCCAGGTTCAAAATGATAGCATTTGTGGCATAATGTTAATTATCACAAAAAATAATTTCCTTGTCCCACCTTTTATTTAAAAAAAAAATTAAATCAAATCAAATATCATTTCTGGGATACAGTCAGTAAGGCACTTAAAATAGAAAACTGGGCCAATTCATAAACATTAAAATACTCAGTGTTTCAAGAGTATAGACACGGGTGGTAAATAGTATGAATGTTAACATGATTTTAGTGTGAAAAATTACTTTCTAACCTGTTCTGTGTATATTTATTTACAATTTTACAGTTTTTCCCATGACAATGCAAATGCTGTAAACCCTAAACCCCTAAAAAGACTGTAAAAATGATTTAAACAGCTTTATAGCCCAAATAATATGCAAACTGTGATAGTAAAAAACTAAATAAATAAAAGCATTTTAAATGATTTTATAAAATGGTAAGCTTCACATTTCTGCTTTTAAATCCTTAAATTGCATTTATTTGACATAGAAATCTTTTGTAACATAAATGTCTTTAATGTCATTTTAAGCTCAAATAATTTTAACATTATTTATAAAATGGTAAGCTTGGCCTCATTTACTTCAGTTATAAGTGCCTCATTGTAACCTCCATATTTCTTTTTTTAATAAGCAAATCAAAATATTTTTATGTTGATTAACACTATGCCACAAATGCTGTTGATTGTTTTACTTGTATTGAACCCAGAATATTCCTTTAACTGAATGTTATGGATATTTAAGATTCTGAACAAAAAATTTAAGGGACGTTAGTAGCAGTCGCTTTTTGAATTTGTTGTTATTCTCATACCCATAGTAGATTTGTTTGTTTGTTAGATGCAGTTGTTTAAGTTGGCAGATTAATGTTAATAAGCGTTAATGAAAAGAAGCTGGTAGTTGTCAAACTACCTCCGTGTTGCACTAAGATAAATGTAAGCTAATCAGGATAGCAAGTATTAGACTAGTGGGGTGTTTTACCTTATCTGCATTTTGCACAATGTAATACCATTCAAAATTTATATTTAAAAAAGTATGCGCCAAAATCCTCATAGATTGACATAGTAGTAGTAGTATAAATCCTGCATAAATGTATTTTGTACTTTTTGAAAATAGCATTTAACAAAAAGCCCTGTGTAGGGCAAAACACTGTGATCTGTCTTCTACTGGAGCAAAGACTAAATGGAAAATAATATTTATGATCTTTGATATAAATGTTGCTGAAGTAGTAGTAGTTAGCTGCTTGCAGAATGTTAGGATTGTAAAGAAAGAAAAATTGATGGTTGTATTTTTTATTTTTATTTTAAGCATTTCAATGATTTACTGGATTTGTCTTACATGTCTTGGATTTTATGGCCTCATGTCTGATTTTGATCTGTCAAAAGTCCCATAACTAAAACATTACTTTAAATGTGCTACATTAAAAGGTAAATAAATGCCTGATTTGGAAACATCTGAGTGCTTGATATCTACCTAGTGTAATTAGTAGTCACAACCTGTTTTCCCTACAGTGACTATCATTACGGAAAAGTTCAGGGTCGGTAAGATTTTTTTAGCAATGTTTTTGAAAGAATATTTTGCTCACCAATCTGCACTTGATTAAAAAATATGGTAAAAACAGTAATAGTAAAATATTGCAATTTAAAATGACTTGTATTTGAATATATTATAAGAGAACTTATTTCTGTGATGCAACGCTGAATTTTCAGCCTCATTACTCCAGTCTTCGGTGTCACACGATCCTTCAGAAAACTAATATGCTGATTTGGTGCTCAAGAAACATTTCTTAACAGCTGCGCTGCTTAATACTGTTGTGGAGGTACTGACTCCAGACTTTTGAACAGCCTTTAAAATTAAATATTAAGTGTTTAAACCAACTAGGCAGACACATGGTGGAACTCACAGGCAAATCTTTAATAGTTGCAAAAATACAAGGGGAACTCGTGGGCATTTATGCTCTATAATCTAAGAAACTCATGCATACAAACAGAAACAATTCATCAATAGAGCTGGTGAGAAAATACTAAAATAAGAGGCTTTGAGCAGAGCGCTAACCCAGGCCTAGAGCTGAAGAAAAAGGCCAAAGGAGGTGAAAGGCATGCATCTGACAAAAAGAAGCGGAGCAATATGTGAAGAGGCAACTGAAGCTTTTTGGTTTCATCTTTAAATGGCATCAATATCAATGTCCTCCTCCTCATGGTCTGACTTCTCAGGTTTTGTGGTCTCCATTTTCAACTCACGGGCAGAGGAGGAATATACCACCTAGAGAAGAGGAAGATAAGAGTAAATCCTAGGGGTGTGCTCAAAATATCGATTCTTAGATACATACCGATATAATAAAAAAAGAGACAGTATCGATATTCTAGCCCTAAGTATCGATACTCCGCCCAGCCATTAGGGGGCGCAGCGGCGCCCGCGAGTTTCAAAAAACTCATGGAAAATGTTAAAGCAAGATGTAGCATTTAAGTGATTTCATAGTGAAATATGTTATGGCAGTACATGGTGTCACAAAAAAGAATTATAAGAAGATTTAATAAGAAGTTAAGAATAATAATAAGAAGATTTTGTGCTTGTGTGAGCTCAGACTGTACCCTTGGAAAGTTAAATGTTGACTTGTGGTAATTTCCAGATTAATACAATTTGTGTACAATTAATCAGAGCACTTAAAGTTGCACATATTTAAGCAAAATGCACTATGTTATAATGCACTTCAGGGCTCGACAGAGCATTTCACTCGCATTTGCGACTAAAAATAGATGTGTGCGAAATGGAAAATGTATTTAGAAGCGCAAGTGCGAATACAAAACAAAATACAAAACAGCCTAACTTATACAGTAGCCTATAACAAACGTATTAATTTATTCTGTGTATTTATGGAAAAATTGCGATGCAGCCTCATATGATTACTTAAGAACTTTAAAAAGGCAACGGTTTAATTTAAATGAGCACAGATGAGAAGAAAAGCGGAGCGAGTTAAAGTGAAGACGCGCTGAATGACGCACATTCGCCACTAGAGGGCGCTGCCGTTACCCCGGTAACCCAGTAAACAAATCAGCTGCACTATTTTCCTAAAACTGTGTAAATAATGTTTCACACTCACAGTCATTTAGATATTTATATTCGCTTTAATCTTCACAATAGCCTCAAATAATTCTTACTTAAAGACTTAATGAGCTATTTATTTTCAAACATTGTTTCTAAGCTAAAGCATGGCCCATCCACTGATCTATAATAGAGAACAGTGGGCCTATCTATATATCAACGACTGATTGGTTATTATTGTTCAGTAACACAAGTTACATTAGTTAACATGAAAAAAACAATGACTGCATTTATTAATAATGCTATCTTAATTTCAACTTTTAATAATACATTATAAAATCAAAAGTTGTCTTAATATAATTCAATGGAGCTAACATTAACTAACATAGTTGTATTTTTTATTAATCAACATTAACAAAGAATATTAACTACTGCAACAATTAGCTATTGCACATTTTTAGTTAATGTTAACCTGCTTTAACTAATGTTAACAAATGGGACCTTACTTTGTTCTTTCGTTCATTTGAACAATCTTTTGGACTCTAATCTTGAAACACTTGTTTACTTTATATTTTTATGTATTTTTTATAAAAGTCTTTTAGTAAATTATCTTTAATAAAGTTATTTAACCTGTTAGGACGACAACACTTTTTTTCACTTAGAAATTATATATTGTGATTTAAAAACAAAAACATATACCGTGACAAAAGCTTCAATGATTATTGTGAAAATTTTATACCGACACAGTTTAATAGGATTATAACTAATTACATAATTAGCCTATTAAATAGTGTCTGAAGTAAAATTATTTAAAAACCTTGTGTACTTTCTGTATTCTGATAAATTAAATAATGGTGCTTGTAAATGTCTCTTTGTATCCCCTTATTAAGCTAAAACACCTAATTAGAAAAATTTGCATTGCGCCCCTAAATGTTTTTAATGCGCTCCTAAATTTTTTGACTTAGGAGCACATGTGCTCCTTGGGGAATAGGTAAGCGTCAAGCCCTGCACTTTTGTCTTCAATAAATTGAAGAAAAATGCAGAGTTGTGTTTGTTGAGTAAATGTGTTCAGCATTAACTAATTGGCTCTGGCCCATGTATTTTTATTGAATCGTATCGAATCGTGTCACATTGTATCAAATCGTATCGAGACAGCTCTGTATCGAGGTACGTATCGAATCGTGACCTGTGTATCGAGGTATGTATCGTATCGCCAGGTTCTCCAAGGTATACAGCCCTAGTAAATCCTGTGCCATCTAAAGGTTTATCAAATAACTAACTATGATCTTACAAATCTAAAAGTCCTGGTTATGAAAAGTGATGTAATGTGGCTTTTTTTTACCTCAACATTGTCATCGTCACCATCTTCCTCGCTGCCCTCACTCTCCTCCTCTGCCTCCTTGAGCCATTTAACAAAGGGCTCTGCCTTGGCATGAATCTCTTTAGCCAACTCTTTGGAGACATACTTCTTAGACACCTATAGCAGAAACATCACAAACAGGCTTAAACTCCAAAACACTAGACTACTCCAATGTGCTTGCTGCCATCAGACCCTTGGCTCTCCAGCAGCATGCAGGTCACAGACGTTACCATATTATAACCACCTCAGACACTCAGGCTAAAATGACAAGGGTTGCCTAGCAACAGGTAACTGACCGCATCATCCTTTCATCTGTTATTTCAGAGAGCTGCCAGAGATCAGAACTGGATTCATGCATCTAAACTACTTTTATCTGAGCCACGTTCAACTCAGAGCTACATCGTTTCATCTGAGATTCTAGAAGGTCAAGTCTAGAGGCTGTGTGCTGGCAGGTTACCTTTTCAGCCCATGCGAGTATGACATCCTCCTCCAGCAGATCCGCATCATACAGGGCTTTGAGTATAATGGGGACTCTGGGTAAGAGCCGAGTCTGATGCAGCTTCACCAGGCACTCAAAGCCACCCAGAAGATATTTCTGAGCTTTCTTATTGTTGTGGCAGAACTGTGGACAAAAATGTAAACTTCTTACACTTACTATAGTGCAATAAGCCAGTATGACACTGTCATTTGTAAAAGCAGCAACAAAAGGAATAAGGTTTGTATGCATGGGAAGTCTTTGCTGTTGTGCAGGTTTCCCAATCAGGGGTTTCTCAATTACAGTTGAACCACTGATGTCATATGGACTATTTTAACGATGTCCTTACTAACTTTCTGGCCCTTTGAATGTGTCAGCTGCGTTGCCATCTATGGCGGGTCAGAAAGTGCTCGAATTTCATCAAAGATATCTTAATATGTGTTCCAAAGATAAACAAAGGTCTAACGGGTTTGGAACGACACAAAGGGGAGTAATTAATTACAGAATTTTCATTTTTGGGAGTGTTCACCTTTTAAATTGTGAGTGCCGAATGACTAAAAAAAGTAATGTGGGCTCACTGGTCAAAGAGTGGGAACCTTGAAAAAAAAAAAAAAAAAATCCAGCCCTTAAAACTTTGCTTCAAATATTGTTGTAAACAGTTGGGATCTTTGGAATCAAAAAGGTTGAGAATCACCATTTTAAATGTTAAAAATGTTAACATATGAGGACGTACCCTGAGGAAGTGACGCTTGTACTTCATGATCTGTTCACGGATGTTCTCATCAAAAAGCAGCTCGCTCAGGATAAGAGGACCCATGGCCTTCACGTCCAGCCTTTCAGCCTCAGCCAAGATCTCTTTATCTGCCGAGTCAATCGCTCCACTGTCTCTCTTTTCCTGAAGGGCAGAAACAAAGAATGGAGCTGAATGAGGAAATTGTCTATAGAGAGAGAGCAATTTTCAGTACAATTTTAAGACAAACACCTTCACAAAGTTGTAAAATATGTTGACCCTCTCCTCTAGGGATTTCTCCAAGTCATCAGTGAGCGTGAGACCCTTGGCGTGCTCGCTGATCTCCTCCATCCTGCGACGCTGGGCCTCTTCTGTGGTCTCCTCAGCCCAGTCTTCATCGTCATCCCCATCCTGTCATAAGATCACATTAGTATTTCTCATCTCTTACACTGGTAAGTCTTTTTTCAGGAGATGATCTCAAAGCAGCACTTACCACAGCATCAGGGGCATCTATGTCATTATGGTTTCCAGCCTCTCCACCACTTGAGCCATTCTCTTTGTCCTTCTTTCGGTTCTTCTTTTCCTTTTCCTTTTTCACAGATCCACTCTCATTCTCTGCAGCAACAGGACAGGAGAGAAGTTAACAAAAGAGCAATAGAGTTTAGCTCATGAACATCAAATCTGCATGGCATAGGTCAGAAGATCAGTCTTTGACTACCATTACTGCAGATACATACTGCTTACAAGCACATACTAAATCCAAAATAGATTAGGGTTACCCAAATACCTGGGTCGTCCTTCAGTTTTATTTGAAATTAAAGGTTTGTGGAATATTAAAGTGAAGATAATCAAGTGTTTACCACTGGGGATTCAAAATATCAATTCACTGTCTCCTTAAAGCCTGTATTTACCAGGTGGATTCTTGAGAATGAAGGTGCAGAGTTTGTGTCTGGTGTCCAACATGCCTCGGTAACCACAAGCCTTGCAGGAGTTTCCAATGGTCTGCTTCTTGGGATTAATGTGCTACAATGAGGAGAACATTTGACTTTATTAAACTATATTGATAAACAGGCTGTGACAATAAATCCAGCTAGAAATCTGTGAAGCAAATTTCTCACAATTGCGTCATGTACCTAACTTGCAGAAATTATTTTATGAAAAAAGCGTATGCTTTGCTCTGTGTATAGGTATAGACCTATGTGTTATGTCTTATTTATAACCTTACAGAGAGGATATAAGGTTGACTGCAGCATGAAACAGAAACCAGGCCAGCTGAGACCATGCAAGAATCTCAGCAAGTCCTCAGTACCGCACTGCAGAGGAAAATCAGCAGGCGCAAACGAACATTACTCTCAAGTATAAAAAACTGTGCGCTCTTTGAAAGAATGTCTTATGGGTTTTGAATTGTAATTGAATGAGTAAATAATGACACAACTTTAATTTTTGGGTGACCAATCCCATTATGATGTAACCACTCCTTGCCATGGGCTGATTGATTTAGGCAATTGAAAACAAGAGACCGAATGTAACAATGAGAAACCGAAGATGGCTTGTATACAGTTAATGACACAGCTAATTTCCTCTGTACATCTGTAAAACAATCTTAACACATGGAAGCTACATGCGTGACACCATAGAGACCTGCATACTCAGCAACATGCATTCAAACATCAAGGGCACCCAGTTCAACATCCACCAGAATGCACCTGTTCATCAATAGTCTCACTTCAACCATGACCCTTCTATGCAAGTCGAAACGTACATGACAAAATGGAAATATTTACCAAATCAGTTTCAGGATTGTCACACTCAGGACACAGCACAAACTTGCGAATGAATCCATCTAGCATGTCTTGCAGTTTGTTTGCCTCGTGAGATCCATTGACGATGTAGCGGTCATTCTTGGAATCAAACTGGGTTTGGGCTCCCAACTCACAACCAAAGAATTTGGTGGGATCTTAACAGAGGTTACAGTATAATGTCAAATGGAAAAAATCCATATTTAAGGAAATTAAAGTGAAATAGCTTTTTAAAACAATGCTCACATGTCGGAGGCCTATTCAGAGCCTTAGCAACATCAACCATGTTGACTATGACGGTCTTAATTCCATTCCCCTTGCCTTCCACCTGTGAAAAACAAACATGGTTTATTTTGCATCTAATTATTACATATATAGTTGGACAATGGTCAAATTTCATCACAAACTTTGCAAAGGTAATAAAGATAAAGAAAACTACACATATATATATCTTCATTTTAATAATAATAATGATGATAGAGAGAGTGTATATCTTATTAATTTGTATTTAAGAAACTTCAACCATTTATTTACATATAACTTATTTCATCTATATTAATATTCATTATCAAGAAATAAATATTAACCCCGGCCATATACGTTTAAAACCCACCTTAGCAATGAGACGGGGCATTTTATAGCGGTAGAACTGGTCTGACACGCTGCGATTGACATTGATGGACATTTTGGCTTCCCGTATGGTTTATCAACAAGACGAGAAGATCTTGAATTGGCAATTATTAGTATCTTCTGTTTGAAGAGGAGGGGATGACATAAACGATTGCAAGAGTACTTTGTCTCTGACATGAAAAGGGTACGGCCACTGAGGCTCCAGGCTTCGGGCTCGTTGACTAAGTTCCCCCCAAACAGGTTCCGGCAGCTGCACTATAGCACTGCAAAAAGGACATGAAAATGAGGATTAAGAGCAGAAAACAACAAGGATCACCCAGTTTAGCATTATGACCACTGTGGTATCAACCACAGCAGACATCTAAATCGAGGTGTGTCCACTCTCTATAAGCCTGGCTAGTTATCTACTAGGACCACCTGTCATGGTGATATTGGGGTCTGCATGTCATGTCTGTTTGCATACAACTCAATACTGAAATAAATTGCCGTTATAGAAAACAATGGTATAGTCAGACCCAGACATTCTGTTGCAGCATTTATTTGCATGCAGATGGGATGAAACCCCAAACAGGCCTGTGTTGAGCAACCCCATGCTGCAGAGTGCGTCACACCATAGGAGGACGCCATTTTATTCGGTGCAGAATGCAACACATTTAAGATTGATGCGAACTCCTAGATCTGGTTTAACAAACCAACTATCGCGAGAGTACACGCGCAGTCACGAGAGAGAAAATACACTAGAAATATCAGAAATCAACGTACCTTTCCCATCCGTAGCTCCTGTCGTCCAGGTACTCACCGTTTTCGCAAAACAAAGACATAAACACACCGCTGGTCGCTCTGAGAAGAGGTGAACTACTGGTTAGAGTTGGTTTGGTTTGGTTTATCTAGTTAGGGGTCGGCACGGCGGTGCCTGCCTGACTGGGTTACACCTTGCGGAGCAGAGTGATAAACCCTGGAGAGAAAACTCACGACGCCCTCAATACAGGGGACCTGGAATAAAACAGCATTCATGAGCAAAACTTTACAAACAGCAACATAATGATGCTGTTGATTTGAAACAACAAGACTGACGCATAACGTTAGTCAGCTAACATATGTCAGCATTAGCAGAAACCTAACACGCAGTCTCTCCTCAAACCAGAGTGCGAATATATTTATCAAATTGTACTAAGACAGAATAATTAATTTTCCAAAATAATTCCCTAATGGACAGACCAACATGTTTCCCCTAAGTTTTACTCACCTCTCGCACGCTTCTATCTGCTCGTATGCTAAACCACAATGAGCACACAAGACCTCGTGACTTCCGATCTTAACTCGGCTACACACTAGCCCCGCCCACATGCCCTAAACGGATCTTTTGATTGGCTTGCGACTCAATGGATTCTATTTTATTTGTCAAATTTTGCCATCAATCATATTGGACACGCCGTTTTACTTGCTGATGGGGAAATATCTCTTTTGTGGTAAATAACTTATTACTTTTGATACATTTTTTATTTGTAAATTTGACATAGGCTTAATTTTTTTAGTGTGTATATGGAAGCGTTGAATATGATGGACAATATCCAAGCAAAAAATATGCCTTCTGTCAGACCATCCCCTACATTTTTCGTGAATATAGTTATTTCCTTTTTTATGTGATGTCAGTCTGTTTTTACCGATATTTCATAAGTGAACTGCCTATTTTGTTCTTTTGCAATAATGGTGCAAATATGGGGACAATTTCCTGATGGGGTCATTCCTGTTAGGGTATGCATTACATTATGATATCCCCATCATATATGTCTTTATATATTGGACAAATCACAATTTTATAAAAATGGAAGTCATTAGTTTGTTTTCTTTTATCAAGATATCACAAGTATGTGATATTTCTACTTAGAAATATCACATACTTGTGAATTGCCCCTTGTGGGATTAATAAAGTTGTTAACTTAATTTAGGGGTTGTAAAATGACTGTGCTTTGGCTTGAATATGTTGCCATCTTTTTACCATTTTTGCCAACTTTTCTTTTATCTAATACAAAATATTTCAGATCATATTTGTTTCCATTATTCATGTTTTTGTTATCTTTTTTCAGAATTTTAGCATGAAACAGATATAACTAGGCTATACAAACAAACAGATGCTATGAAAATTGTCCACCTTATGATGTTTGATTTTAAAATTTGCCTCTCCTTTTACATATTCTGGGTTAGGGTTAGGTTAGGTTAGCATCACAAATTCCACATATAGCCTGGGACAGTGGATGACACACAGAGTGAATTCTCTGGATGTGTTTACAAACCACTGGAACAAAAGATTCCTGGCTGAGCACATCATGATGTAGGCCAGTGGAGAGGAATGCAGAGGACAAACAGCCTGTATGGGTTCACTGGATTACCTGTGGCATTTTCAGGGTTCAGAGGGTTTACTGATGTAAGCTACAGTGACAAAATCCTTTATCTTTACTATACAAAGGAAAATATCCTGTAACATTACAGGAAACAAACAGATAAACAGATTTTCAGCAAGTAAATAAAGGTTTATAATATTGTGTGTTTTACAGCAACAAAACAGGCTAATATAGCTTAAGAGAACATTGCAACTCAGTCCACTTGTTCTGAAGTGAAAACATAAATGTGATTCCTCTGTTTGGTGAATTAAGGTGTCTGGGCCTCTTGTTGGCAGTAATTTATGCATTATCATTATAGATGCGATTATCCAGCATATACATATAAACATTTACACACTTACCAGCACAAGCATTTACTATCAATTAAACCATTGCCTTATTATAGTTGGAACTTGAAATACAGGAATAGAACAGTCCACCCCAAAATGAAAATCCTGACATCATTTACTCACCCTCATGTTGAAAGTACAAACATGTAAGACTTTCTCTCTTGTGAGGAAGACAAAATAAGAAATTTTGAAGAATGTTGAAAACAAAACCGTTTTGGTTCCTATTGACTTCCACGACTTCCAAGTGTCTGTACAATGGTGTCCAAAGGAAGAACAAACTGTTTAATTATCAACATTCTTCCAAATATGTTCTTTTGTCTTTCACAGAAGAAAGTCATTTGGAATGACATGAGGGTGAGTAAATGATGACAGAAGTTTCATTACTTAATGGACTATCCCTTTAATCTCATGTCAGTGTCAAAAGTGCCCCAGTTTACCAATAAGGGGACATTAAAAATGTATGGCTGTATAATTAATGTTAAAATAAAGTCAGTTATATATATATATATATATATATATAAAAGTTATATAAGAGTTATATATAAAATATATATATATATTTGTTTTAAAAAACTAAATGGTAAACATAAGGCAGATGGACTTTATCATATAAATTTGACCATTAATGTTTCACCACATTGATTTTTTCTTTCTTTAATAGCATTAAAAATTAAAATGTGAAAATAAGAGACACCTTCTTTTCCTTTACTCGATTCTGTTTATGATTTATCTGCACATTCTCCAGTGAATATTTGCTTCACCTCTGCAAAAACAGGTGGAGAGCACCTGTGGATATTCTTTAGCTCTTATTACAGATTTCCCAACTGGATTGAAGTCAGGGCTCTGGTGGAGGTGTTCCAGAATAACAACCATTTTCTTGCTATTCATAGTTTTTCCCTCGTGTGCTTATCCTTGCTGATGAAATGAATGTTGCCCCTGATTACAGATCTCTGGCTGGCTGAAATAGCGGGGATTTGCATGCATTTTGTTCTCATGTTGCTCTCCTGCTAAAAAGCAACCCCAGCTTCATGCATGACAATAGTGATTGTGTCACCTTTTGCCGTGTTTTGTTCACATTGCCCTTGTTTCTCATTCCTCAGTGTAGTAGGTCAGCCTGATATTAACAGTGCCTGGGATGTGCCGTATGTTTTTCCCTGCATTTCCGACACTAATCTGAGCTGTTGCTTTTTAGGTGTGAAACACCAGAAGGTTACATTATAATATGTAAGTAAGCAAATGAAAGAAGGAATGATTTTAAAGGTGTTTTATGAGATAAAATCAGTGGGGATTAATACTTTCTGTATAATGTGTACAACATAGTCAAGGTCAAAGGTGCATACAGTAGTTTGGTTCTAATTTAAAGCTGCAGTCCTTTAAAGCTTTTGCCTCTTTGTCGCCATCTCTGTTTGAAAACCTGGAATTGCAGCTGTTAGCGGAATTATTGTTATTGCATGGGTTGTACTCTGACACGGCTTCAGCGCGGATAAATCTAATGTTTTGAGGTGAATGTGTGGCAGTCAGTCACGGCACTGGTGTGGATATTTACTGTATTTTACAATCACAGATTCTTGCCTACGTCTTGGGATATATGACCCAAATAAGAATTTTCACGTATATTGTTATCTGAACAAGTAAGTAACAAGTCTGCCATGTTTGTTCTGACCAACTGAGGAAAAAAGCATTACAATACATTGCGTTGCCAATGGTGATTTAAAGGGGTCATTGGATGGCCATTTTACACAAGTTGATATGATTCTTTAGGGTCTTAATGAAAAGTCTATGTAAAGACCATAGATATGTGTAGATTCCCTATTCGACCGTTCCAGATACGTTGAGGAGTCAGCCATCTCGTATTCATCATAATAATCAATGCATATTCAAAGATATACAAGCGTATAACTTGCTGTTGTAGACGTACACAGTCAATGCGGTCAAAGATTCGCAGACCGTTCCAAAAATGGCGGATGGTTTACTTATCGTGGCCCATAGAAACAGGAGATAATGAGGCATCTATGTATATATATCTATGGAGCATACTAAACTTCAGTCGCAAAACTAGCTAACTAGCGCATTATTAGGAAAGGCGATTTGCAAAGATTCATAAAAACCCTTATACTCACTTCTTCTGTAGATAAAGTTGGATCACCAGTGATTCGCGTGAACATAGATGCATTTATGTAGATCGATGATCGGCGCATTCCCTTCAAAATTAAAGTAACGTTAATCCTCTGCCTCTTCAGCGGCTCAGATGTCAAGAGTAAATGACGACTGCTATATTCATTATTACATCCAACAACTAAACACTTCAATCACTTAATCGGAGACATCTTGTCTTCCCCTGCACAATGATGGACTGATGACAGCTCAATCAGGGTGGGTCTAAGGTAAGACGGTCTTGTCAATCAATTATCGTTGGAGCGGCCTGTACAGAACTATGTCATTCTCACAGGAACCTCAGAACAGCCTGATTTGAAAAAGGGGATTAAAAAATAGGGATTAAAAAAAAACACTGGGTGGATTTTTATCATCATAGGATGGATGTGTACACACTTCCAACACACATTTATGTTCAAACAACTTGTAAAGTGAATTTTGCATCCGATGACCCCTTTAAGATAAAGATTGGTTAGCTCATATCACATCAAACCGTGCAAATTATTATTATTGTTATACTTTATTCTCAAATTATTATCTATAAATTAATATAATGTTAACAACATCAGCATTGCGTGACTATGAGTAGGCTATAGTGTGTATTAGCATGTAGATTTCAACTTCTGTACTAATCTCTCTGTCTAATCTCTAATTGTCATACCATTCGAATTTCATATTAAAAAATTATTTTAACCCAAAAAGCAAATTATGCTTCCTTCAAACTAGTTGTCTTTAAAATGCAAATCCTGTGTAATCCCAGGCTATCTGTAATCAGAAGCACATTTAAAACTGGAATATAATTTAATTTCATTCACATGTGTTTCATAAACACATAATCCTTTCTGGATTACAATCCGCCATCAAAATGATACATTTAATTATTCTAGCTGCTGTGAGAAAATCCTCGCATGCGATAGCTATAGTAGTAGTTTACAGACGTGACGTAACGACGCAGCAGCATGGTCGAATTTCCCACGAAAACCTATCACAGTTGCCAAGTCCGCGTATTATACGCGACTTTGGGCTTCTTTTTTCGTAAAGTTGTGGAAAAAATCCCTGGTCGAGGGTTGCGGTTTTTGGGGGGGGTTATTTAAAAAAATATCATTGCTTGTTGGGGAAATCTGACAAGCAACTTTGTTTCTTTATTTATGTTCGCCGTATTCTCCAGTGCATTGATTTACACTCTGTCTGCTCGCAGTTAATAGCCAACCAGTGCAATAATATAAGTGCCTTAGCGTAATTACTGATCTGCTATTTAAGCTTCGTATTATTATTCTTATGAGACTAAAGTTTCTAAACGAACCACCAAACTCAGCCCAGCTCTTCAGACTGATCTGACTCCAGTTGCTATATCTCTTCAGACTGATCTGACTTATAGCTTTCATAAAAATGAAGATTAAAAATCATAAAACTCCCATAGATTTACATTGACTGAATGTTCAGATGAGCCAAGACTATTCAAACTCCAACTGTCAAAATTCAAATGTTAACATCCTGAAGCCCATTAAGCTTCCCTTCTATGTACTATTTCTAATCTATCTATCTATCTATCTATCTATCTATCTATCTATCTATCTATCTATCTATCTATCTATCTATCTATCTATCTATCTATCTATCTATCTATCTATCCTAGCGACATGCTAATCATGCTAGAAACAGACTAACAACATGGTAGTAACTTGCAAATCATGCTAGCAACATGCTAGTCACATGCTAATCATGCTAGTAACATGCTAGTCACATGCTAATCATGCTAGAAACATGCTAGCGGCATGCTAGTCACTTGCTAATAATGTTAACAACATGCTAATAACATGCAAATCATGCTAGAAACATGTTAGGCAAATGCTAATCACTTGCTAATCATGCTAGCAACATGCTAGTCATGCTAGCAAAAAATGCTAGTAACATTCTAATCATGCTAGCGACATGCTAGTCACTTGCTAGTCATGCTAGCAACATTCTAGTAACATGCTAATCATGCTATAAGCATGCTAGCAACATGCTTGTAACATGCTAATCATGCTAGAAACATGCTAGTAACATTCTAATCATGCTAGCGACATGCTAGTCACTTGATAGTCAGGCTAGCAACATTCTAGTAACATGCTAATCATGCTATAAACATGCTTGTAACATGCTAATCGTGCTAGAAACATGCTAGCGAAATGCTAGTCACTTGCTAATCGTGCTAGCAACATGCTAGTAACATGCTAATTATGCTAGAAACATGTTAGGGACATTCTAGTCACTTGCTAGTCATGCTAGCAACATGCTAGTAACATGATAATCATGTTAGAAACATGCTAGTAACAGGTTAATCATGCTAAAAACATGTTATCAACATCTATCTAAATGCTCAAACTTCAGGCTTTTACATCTGCTTTAAACTTCCAGGCTAGGCTTTCTCAAGCCAACCTAAAGTTTGTCTTGACAAACTTTTTTATCTAGTTTGCCAAATGCCCCCCCCCCCCCCCCCCTCATTGGAGAAAAATCACATTCAAAAAGAAGGCGCGTGACGATGTAATCCAAGCGATGATAGAAGTAGACGAGCGGGATGGCTTTCTTTTAGCCTAATTTTCTAAATGTATTTGTAATGTATTAATTCTGATGGGCTGTAATAAAAAAACAAGTAGTCATATCCTAATACTAAGAGTAAATACATTTGGTTCGAATAGCCTGGTATGGCAAGATGTCTTAAAATGTATTTCTTTTTTTTTTACATTTAAACTTTGACCACATTATTAGATTACCTTTTGACTTCATGAATACACATAAATGACAGCTTAATGATTTTAATGATTTTTTATAATATTTTTTAAATAATAGTATATAATATTTTCTTTTTTAATATAATATATTATTATTTTATATAATATGTTTATATTTTTCTATCATATTTATTTGGCATTTTGTTTGATGTTTAAATGTCATTTATTTGATAGTTATGTGTACATTATTTTATTTTAATTGGTAGAAAAACCTGTTTTTGACCTCAATATAAAGCACTTTCCCTCTGTACATGGCTGTGAGGACAAGCAGTTTTGTATTGCTTGGAATTCTTTATAATTAATTAAAAACAAATATTGCCACATTGATGGCTCAAGAAAGTGTAATTGTCCAAATAACACATTGTTTCATTTCAATATATATATATATATATAGTGTTTTTCAAGTGTAATATTTCTGTAAAGGCTAGGGATAGAAAAAATTCATAGAATGACCCCTATATATTTTAGGCCTACATATGTTACAGCTCCCCTTTTTCTCCTTTTCCATCTCTCCAATCCTCTTTTCAGATAAAAGAGTGGTTTCAGTTTAATATGTTGCAGGCTCATTTATTGGTAATAAATAATACTGATGATAATATATTTTCAAAAAAACATTGGGCTTGTTTTTGAAGCTGCGGTTGCTTATTTGTCTCGCGAGAGTTGGCAACAGTGAAACCTACTTACCACTCAAATTAGAAAACATTATTATAAGCTAACCGTTGTGGATGTAAGGCGATAGTTTTGAACACTGGCTGGTTATGTACTTGCTCAAATATTGATTTCGGGTTATTTTGAACTTTTTCAGCTTATTTCAGCTTGTCAAATGGACTGCAGGTGGCAGTATAACATCTGCTAAATTGAGATGATCTGGCCACTACACTAAGTGAACACTTCACCCCCTCACTGTGACGGAAATCCCCCAAAAGACCAGAATACGGTTAGAGCCCACTCTGAATGAAGGCTTTTATATCCAGCTGGTATCGAACTAAGAAAAAAGTGAAAGTGAAACTGAAACCGAATTTCCCCTTTTGTTCTGGGTGTTTCCACAAGCCTTTCCAGGAAATCATTTATATGCAAATCAGTGAAGCACGATGTCAAGGGAAAAAAGGCACTAACTAGCCTATACTAAAAAGTGAAAGGATTTTTATTTATTCTCCTCAGGCATTTCCATGTAGCATATAAATTGGATTACTGCCCATGCTTTACATTGTTTTAACATGATTTATTTTTTGTATAAATATAAATGCTTGTCATGCAACAGCACAAAATACACTGCAGTCAAAAGTCTGGGTGAGTTGAGGCTTCTCATGATCTTAAAAACAAACAATTTTAAATGAGCTAAACAGACAAATAAATAGAAGTCGTGCCTAGCAATAATCAGACCTAGGAAAAGCAGCAAACAAGTGCCCAGCATATATCAGAAATTCTTCAATACTATAAAGGCAGCCACTTTAAATATAAAATAAGTTTAAGGTACAATATAAAATAATATTGCATAATAATATTGTTTAAAATATATATTTTTTATCTCTGTATTTCCCTATTGCAATTGCATTGCAATTAACCACTCTTCCATTTGTGTTATTTCACATTTTTAATGAATTCATTATTATTATAAAATATGTGGTAATAGTAAGTAATGAGTATGCGTGTCTAGACTTTTGACTGTACTGTATATTTTATAATTTCAAAAAGTCTACTGTTGTATCTGTCTCAACGTCACAAAATATGAACTGGTGGCACTAAAGCCAGTCAACAGCACAGACTCCACGCTCACACTTCCCCATTATAATTAAACAAAGATTCCTTTCAGTGATACAGCCAGTGTTGAGGAAGGCTCTGTTGAGTCACAGTAAACAGGCGAGACAATGTTGTTTAGAACAACAGGAGTGGAATAACGTCATC
The DNA here is from genome assembly GCF_936440315.1 of Barbus barbus. Taxonomy (NCBI): domain Eukaryota; kingdom Metazoa; phylum Chordata; class Actinopteri; order Cypriniformes; family Cyprinidae; genus Barbus; species Barbus barbus. Next base: position 13,313,009 of record NC_136742.1, on the reverse strand, counting down.
AAGGCTGATGACACTAGTAATGAAGGGCTGATAGGGACAGTGAGGGTGAGACGACACTGACTCATTACATATCACAGCTTATCGAGTACAACCACCAAGATGATGTATTGCCATAATACATGACTGATACATCAGAGAAAGGAGGTTTTGTTTAGGTATTTTATTTAGATCTATTTGATCATACAATAGCTCTCAGTTTGACACCCTGTTGTGTGAATGAAAGAGTCATTAGTTTCACATTATGTATTTGTACATTATGTATATGCATTCATTTCCTGTAGCCTGCAGATAACCAGACAAATCTCTAGGATTTTTGATTAATACCAATTTAAAGGGATAATTCGCCCAAAAATGACAATTACCCTATGATTTACTCACCCTTAAGCAATTCTATGTACTGTAGGTGTATACGACGTTCTTTTTTCAGATGAATACAATCAAAGTTATATTTAAAAATGTCATGGCTCTTGTCATGTCATTAAAGTATAATGGCAGTGAATGGGGTTTAAGATTTTCATGTCCAATAAAAATGCCTCCATCCATCATAAAAAGTTCTCCACATGGCTCCGGTGGTTAATAATGGCCTTCTGAAGCGAATCGATATCCATATGTAAAACTTTATAAACCATAATCGGTCGTGTGTCTGGCAGCTCTTTCCGTGGAGGACATTGAAGACATCTACCTATTCGGAACCACGATAACGGGTTTTCTGCTGATTGGATTAGGCTTTGCTCTGTTATTTTTAGAATTCAGGAGACGGAACAGCTGTCCAAAGCCTCAAGGCTGCCCGTCATGAAGTAGTGGGCAGAGCGGTCAGCACTGTCTGAGACTATTAACCGCAATATGGATGCCATCACGGAGAAGCTCACGGTTAAAGGAAAATTGATGATTTGGAGACCAGAAATGGACTAAGAGAGTAGCTGTGAAATTGGAATGCGGCTACTCGCCCCAAGACCAAACAATCTTATCTTCTTTGGCTCTCCTAACCAGCGCAACCTCGGACAAGGTCGAAGCTGGAAAATTTCTCCGGGAAGAGCACTGCAGTTAGACTCTCTTGCGTTCCTCCCCACTTCCAGACACCTGCTGTTGTTGACTCAGTTGGGGTCCTGATCAAGGCTGTCTCCATGGCAACCTGCTGTGTCGCTTTCACAATCTGCGGACTGAGGCAACTTGATTCGAATGCCAGCGTGCCAACTTCCCAGGCCACACATACATACACACACACACATACAGATACGCACTCACCTCCCAAACCCCCATCCAACGCCTTCGCCACTTTGTACCGCCATTCTGATAGGCGGGTCTGACCGGCGCCGAGAATGGCTGCAGGACCGGATGGCTGCTTGTCGGAACTGGAACTGCATTCACGTACGACCTAAATCATCCGCTGGAATGCACTCTCTTGTGTACGCACATATGACAGTTAGTGGAAGCTAGAGACTAAAATATGGATATTTTTCTTACAAAATGCATAGATTCACTTCAGAAGGCCTGTATTAACCCTTCAGAGCCATGTGGAGCATTTTTTGTCATGGAATTATGCATTTTATTGGACTTCAGCCTTTAAACCCCATTCACTGCAATTATAAATCTTGGAAGAGCTAGGATATTTTTAAATATAACTCCAATTGTATTTGTCTGAAAGAAGAGCATCATATACACCTAGGATGGTTGAGGGTGAGTAAATAATAGGGTCATTTTCATTTTTGGGTGAACTATCCCTTTAAGAACAACATCAGTTATTTGAAAAAGAACATTGTGAATGCAAATGTCACTTTTGATTAATTAATGTCATATTGCTGAATAAAAGTATTATATCCTTCAAAAAAAAAAAAAAAAAGAAAAGATTGTAAGACTAATGCTTATGTTTAGGAAAAAATGTGTTCCGTTAAATGCTGTTAATATTTATATGCTACAGTTTGTTAAGTACAATAAAATCTATATAAAGTATATCAAATCACACAGGTGGTACTGTCCAATGAGTACTGTAGAGAAGAATGAAGTAGGGGACTCTGTGTCCAGTGTGCCACTGTTTTCACTCAAACACCCTTCGATCCTACACACATCTGAGCTGGAAAGGTTGGTCTTCAGGTTTAGGAGAGCAGCGTGCCGTTCACTAGTGCAGAATAACAACAAAGATGAATGACAACAAAGAACACTGATGATCAAATTCTAATCATTATTCATACTGCTAATGCTATCCATACCTGAATGTTTAAAATGGTATTTGTATACTATTATAATTTGTAGTACTTATGTGGAAAAGAAAACAAGACAATTGAGGTAATTCAAATAAAAATGTCCACTCTGGTCTATCAGGTCAAAGAGTAGTTTTGATTGTGGCCTGTATATGTCTCTTGGGTCAAACTACTGCATCTTGCCAGCTGCTATCTAATAGACTCGCCTAATGTCAGAATCGTCTCTACTAACACTCTAGCTGTACACTCTCAAGATCCTGTCTCAGAATCTCTGATAATTTGGGCAGCATTTGACCGAGCCATTCCTCTCTGGATCCCTAAGAGAAAAGAATGGTACTTGATTTAGAAAACTTGATTTTTTGTCTTTTTGAGAGTTGAATCTGTATATTTGCAGTGGTTCTTTGCAACTCTTGCATTCTGCATTCCCACAATTCATTATGCTATTATAAAAAGAATACATTGATAAAGTCCATATTTAGTCTGTGACTCAATATCACATTGTGTCTACAACAATAATTACAGACTACTGTATGTTATTGGCAGCATGTCAAGCAATGTTTTTGGCTTTCTAAACCACTGTAACCAATAAACCTTAAAATAAGCCTATAAAATAACTTTTAATTGTTATTTAAGTAAGGAGCTTCACCAATAGGGAAATTTGGGAACTGTGATTAAACGCATACACAAACATGATTCCGTTCTTTTTTTGTTTTTCTACATTAGATACTTTAAAAGTATGATTCAGAGAAACAGAAATGTAGAAGAGAGTAACTGGAGGTTTCTGAGATTCCAAAACATAATGATAACCATGTGTTACTATACGAGTCAGGAATTCCTGCGGTTTCCCAGAACGTTCCAGGAAGAAAGCTGGGAGAAAATATGATTTGTATTTGTACTCTATTCAAATCTGAATGAAAATCTGCATGTGGAGTATTTTGCATGTTTTGTTCACATGGGAGTGTTCAGTATGTTCATATGCATTAATGTGTGGGTCTGTATGTGATCTCACCACTTTGGCAAACACAGAACAGATTTTATTGCTGTCGTGGCAGATGAACTCAGCAGCTGCTTCTTGCCTTTCAGTTTCAGTTTTATCTTCATCATTCGCCTCACATACTCAACTATTATTTATACATGCAGCTCAGCCAGTAGCTCCTATAAACACACAGATACACGCTCTTCATAATCTATAATTGTATCTTAAAACAATAAAAAACACCATGTTAGAGACCAAAGTAAGATTAGACGTCTATAACATCACATAATAATTTGCTGCAAAATTGGTTCTGACCTCTCTGCAGACAGGCTTTAGCTCTTTGAAATTGTCTATGTTATTCTCAAGCGCCTTCACCAGCTCCTCCACAACCTCACAATGTCCAGCAAACCAAACTTGAGTCCACAGTTTATGGTACAGAGGCAGTGCAGATAAACAAGTCTGGTTATTTCTGTTTTTTTAATTTATGAAATTAATAGTAAAAGAAGCATCAAACATGAAAGTAAATTACATTATGTTATTTATCCAAGTACAATAGGACAGATGTGTTGGCCCTGGAACAATATTCCTATAATACAATCAAAAGCCAAGCACTTTTATTAACCCTAACACTAACGACTGAATGGTGATTCAGTAAATACTTGGATGAATCAAAGTTAAATTGCTGAAATTTTTCCAGAGGCAAATACCTGCAGCATTGTCTTGAGGCTACCAATCCATCACAGCTATGAACTCTTCAGAGAATGCATGGAAAGTGGCATTTTGCAATCCCCCACTTTTGGAGTGATGTAGAATTACTGATGAAATAGTTTTAAATGTCTTCATGTTTTTTTTTTTTTTGTTGTTAACAACATTTGATTGAATTTTCTTCATGAAACAGCAGTAACAAACAAAAAACAACTGTGCAAATTCAGAACCCAACCCACTATATAACTTTAAAACATGAAGAGCAAAGTTGGCACACCACAGCTCCAAAAGTAGTTGTATATTTATGTTCTCACCACAGGTGGCGTTTTGAGCCTACAAGCTCTTCATCAGACAATGATCCCATACAAAGTTCAGCCCTTAAATACAGCACAAACCTGAACCACATGATCCCAAAAACTACTTTTACTAATTTTGGAGCTGTGTTTTAAATATTTTTGTGGTTGAGCACCCACTTTTAGCCTTTCGGCCTGTTGGATGTGCGCACTTTGATTGTTATATAAAGTTATATTATGGACATTTTATTACATATTTTTACTACTGCTTTTTGATGTTTGCAGGTGTTGCTGAGTTTTGTCCTTTTCTCCAGTTCTGATCTGTCTTGTGTTATCTGATTAAAATGCACATCTGAAGGTATTCAGATTACACTACAAATGAATTAAATTTACATCATAATTAAAATAAACAGTTGTTTATTGATGTGATTTACAGTGTGATTTTTTTTTTTATTTCTTTTGTATACATGTTTTTGTACTGAGAAAAGCTCAGGAAGATGACTAGCCCAGGAATGAGACAGGAAAGCAGAGGGGGAGAAACCGATCAGAACATGACACATGCTAAGAGAAACATTATTAAATGTCAATTTACATTCTTAGGTTTTCCACAAAAGAAAGAACATCTTTAAGGACATGTATTCCTAGATTTTCCCAGGGACCTCCAAGTGGATCAATTTGTTCTGCGAGTTGCTGCAACTCATCATCACAGTCACAGTGAACTGGTTTGGTACCTCGTTCAAGCCAATGCACATGAGATACCGCTCCTGATACAGAATGACTGCCACCACCAATTAGCTCTGCTGGATTAATCTCTCCTCCAATGGAGTCTGAGGGTCTTGATGCAAATATCTCCTGCATTGCAGTACTTGACAGCCTCTGTTGTGCCAGGCAACCCTGGACAGATTTGTAGAAGTGACTGGTATCTCTCGGTTCGCAAACCATGATTGTTCCACTGATGTGTTAAATTTGTCAAGTCTTTGTTAATTCTTGGGATGTAGACATATAGCCCACATGTGCATGTCATTATCTACATCCACAATGCCCTCTCTCTCAAGAAAGTGGAAAAGGTCATAGTACACATTTGACACCCCACGCCACAGATCGACCCAAAGTCTTTCAATCCTCTGATTGTGTGTACTTCTTCCTCTAAGAGCACTCCCTCATTCGGTGCCTCTGAACAGGTTCATGAACAAGCACACTGCATTGTTCTCTCCACCATGGTCAGCCCGTACTCTGGAAGGGACTCCATATTCAGAAATAGCATCCAAGAAGCAGTTCATGACAGTGCTGCTGCGATTATTGTTAGATGCACGGAAAAAGGTGACGAGCTGACTGTATGAATGCCATCAATTCTCCATCTAAATCAACACAAATAAATAATTACTTAGTTGAGCATAACACTTGCATTAGACAACAACAACAAAATATCCGACGAAGGATGTGCTTTGATGTTCTACAACAGCACTGTGTTACATCCATCTTAACCTCTTTTTGCAGCCATATTGATTTATGTTAATGAACTGCTCAATTCTAAAATTTAGACTTTTAAAATCTTATTTACTTCAAATTTTAAATAAAAATTTAGTGACTTAGTGGCATTTTTTAAGTAACAGAAGAATAGAGTGGTTTAAGCATAATGTAATGTTTAAGATTTAAAAATAAAATTACCTTATTAGTTTGTGATTTCCATCAAGATGCCATAAAGAATTAGGTCCTGCGACACGGTAGGACCTTCTATGTTGTCGCTGAGACATTGCTCTGAGAGCTGCAGCCCTTGAGTTGACACGATGTTTACGGCTCCTCACTCTGCACCTCTGAACCCGAATTCCCTCTGACCTCAGTTGTGCTCGAACTGCCTCTGGTCCAAGTTGGTCATTTCCAGCCACTAGATCCCTAATCTTTTAATCTAAGTCTGCATTAGATATGTCGGAGTATGAGGCAGACTGCAACAGATTGATGCACCTGGGAAAAATAGATCCAAGTATTTTACCATTTAATAGGAGCGCTAAAATAAATCAATAGTTGCAATCAGCATTTTTCCCAACCCATTATGATCAAATGAGATGAGGACTCCAGTCATATTAGTGACCTTAAACAGGTGACATTTTATTCTAGGTAGTATTTTTTATCTTTTCTTTTTCTTAATATTTGTATTCTATATAATTGCACTGTCCTTGGAGCGGACCTGACCTACATTTCACTGCTGGTTATACTCTGTATAATTATATATGTGACAAATAAAATCTTGAATCTTGAATCTTGAATCTTGGTTTATGGTCAGTTTCATGTAATTATGTAACATGTAGCATATGTAACTTGTATACAATAAAATTAAATGTTACCATCATTCTATTAGTTTTCCATGACAAATACACCTGTGAACAGGGTATCGTGTGCAGTCAATGGATATATTTATTATATTATATAACTTACCTTAAACGTCAATTGACTGTAGATATGGAGGTGTGTAGAATATGTGCAATCTGTGTTACAGTGAAGCCACAAGACAACAGAAACGACAATTGATCCTGAGTAATAACATAAGATGGTGCGCCTCTGGATACACTACGAATCAGTGGAGGTCGATATCCAGTGCTGTCTGTAGAAAAATTACAATATACTGCTTTTATAAACACTTGGGAAACAAGCATTAACTATAACACGTTTCATAAAATACAACTACTGGTCAGATTTCCGAGAGGTAAACTAATGCGTTAAAATGGCAAAAAATGCTGTAATTTCCTTAACTTTCTGGCGACTGTGCTTGAGAAGCACTGAAATGAATGGGCTTCAATGCTGAAACTATCGGTTGTTTGGAACTATTGGCTGCTCCATGACACGCTTTACTTCCGCATTCTTAAGTTCCTATGGAAGCCTATGGAAGTGTCGCAACTCTGTTTCTCAACGGCTCTGGTCCTGACCAAGCTTCAATATGTGACGAGTTGGGAGTGAGAACGTGTTGTGACAAGCAGTGTTGTGCAAGTTACTTCCAAACTGTAATACATTACAGATTACTTGTTACTGTTATTTAAAAGTAATTCCTTACCTTACAATATTACTGTCTCAGAACTGTAATGCGTTACATGACTCCTGTATTACTTTTGAGTTACTTTCACCAAAATGTCTACAGAAGTAGAACTTAACATTCTAAAATGACTAAATGTACTAGAGCCCTGCCCTAATGGCAAAGTGTTTATATTTCGTTTTGGCTTTTTATTAAGTTCATTTAGAAAAAAAACGTTTGGAGCATTTTTTGTTCATTAAATACGTTTTTTATTTCTTAAAGTAATGACCAAGCGGCCAGCGGCAGACCTGTAGGCTGATCATAGCTTATGCTTGATCAATTTAGCCTTCTCAAATCATCATGACTTGCCTAAAATAAGATCTATAGATATACTAAAACAGTTCAAGCATATAACAATGTTTAAACGTTAAACCTAGATAAATGTTCGCTGCATCCAGTAGTTTGTGTGGAGAGTGGAAGCTAAAGCGCAGGACATGGAGGCACTAGCGCAATCAATTACAATTTTTTTTCAATGGAAACAACTTACGCCGTAATTTTTGCTCTTAAAAGTAAGAGTAATACATCATTCGTAACTGTAAAGGGTCTACTTTTATTTGTGTGCACTCACAATATCAACAAAACGTTGTGCTTTTATCTTGAACAGGAGCGCTTCACAAAAATGAATCTAAAGTCAGCGAATACATGCCTCGCAGACATGATAAATATATCTATAGAAAGCTTTAAATTACTACTTAACGAGATAAATAAAAACGAAAACAAAAACTATTTAATACAATCGTTATCTGTGAAGATGCACTTCTCTCTAAAGGTGCGTCTAACGAGGAGATGGCGAATCCTTACTATTTCCCCCGGACACATTCATGATACTTTTGCTGGGGCTTTTGCTTTATTGCATGTATTTTGCTCTTGACAGTCGCGGCAGCACAGACTCATGTTGTTTCCACCAGCGCGGCAATTTTTTTTCAACAATAATTGATGGATGTCTAAAATATAAAGATAAGGAGAAGCCTAAAACAGGCCCGAGGACCGGCCCGCGTCTGAACTATGACGTGAATATTGGCCCGAAGCCCAGGCCGTGGGACATAAAAAAGTCGGAGCCCGACTTTAAATTAAATTTTAAAAATAAATAAAAATTGGGGGCTAAAAGTGTGTTGTAACGCAAGCGTTACTGAACATGTACCGAGTAAAATATTACTGAAAATTGATTAGTAATGCCTTTCACTACTGCGTTACAGCAAAAAGTAATACGTTACTGTAATGCATTACTTTTGTAACGCGTTACTCCTAACACTGGTGACAAGATACGCGATACAGTACGAGACCAAACGCGATTTCAGCAAGTCTATATATATATATAGGGTGTGTCTCCACTTGCAAATAATGATCTGTTAAATAATCACACTGGAAAATGATTGGATGAGAAAGGGTTAACAGTTTCCTATTGGCTGGCTGGTTCTTTATGCTGTGTATGCCCCTGTTGCGTCAGTCAGTTCATGTGTGAAAGGCCAGCAGTAAGTTGTGTGTTTGGTAGCTCCGTAATTCCAGCTGTTATTATCTATGAAATGTGTGATATATCATGACAAACAGCATATATTCGATATCAAGAAAAGTGCTAGACATTGGCGAAAAGAGTGAAAGATGTGTGTTTTATTTTAGCGCTGCAGCACGAGGAGTGTCGAATATGCTGGAAGTTATCAACTCACTCTGTGTTATCCTGTTTTCTCAGTGAATGAAAAGGGCTGAGAGAAGAATGCTTGAATCACAAGCTTTATTGATCCACAACATAACCCAGAGAAGATAAAAGATCAGTTACACCTCCTTCTATTTTAAACTATAGGAAAAATTGTAACACCTTTCAACAGGGGCATCATGCACTCATTATTTCTGAGGGGGCACGAGGGGGGGGGGGGGGGCATGGGGGTTGTCATATGACACACAGCAGCCACAATAGCTTATGTTTTATTTATTTTTTCCTTTTTATTCAAAACACTCCCGAACACATTAACTATATCATGAAATATCTCGATTATCACCTAGATTATGATGGTCAAAGTAGCCTAATATAACTATTTATGCATAGTTAAGAGATATGTAGTCTAACTATGCATAAAACTTGTCTGTTTAGTAACAGATATGGGTGTCATGCCATACCATATTTTTAATACAGCTGACTTTATATTTAATGTGAATATTAAAAACATTGTAAGTTAGGCTACTTATCATAACACTTTCATTGTACAGAAAGAGAGCAAAGAACATACGTTATCAAAGAATATTTTCACTGACAGTCTAGAGTTCAAGCATTAAAATCACTGAAGCTGTTACACTGTGAAATTAATATCTTACTTACAGATTCATACACACATCTGCACCTTGTTGTTTCTGACGAGAGAATTCGCCAGAAAGAGGTATTCAGTGAGCAGTGTTGGGGAGTAACTAGTTACATGAAACAGAATTACATAAGTTAATTACAAAATAAATGTAATTGTAATTAGTTACAGTTACTGAGAAAAAATGTGTAATTACATTACAGTTACTTTTGAAAATGTTAATGATTACAAAGGGGGTTACATCTGAATATTTTCACACCCCCATACAGATTTAATTGACTTCTTTCATAAATTGCATTGACTGCTCTAAAATGAGACACCAATGTTTCAGGAGTTTAGGACAGAAAAGGACACACGCTTATGCGATAACTGTTTTATTTCCTATTTGGGTTTATGCATATGCTTTATTTTTTTAAGATTAATTGTTTTTTCCAAGGCATTGTTTGATGCCAGTGTTTCTTGTCAAAACTATGCAAACATTTGATTTCAAAACCAGTATCATAGCTATTCAACTATTTCTTGTTATGATCTTATATCTGTATTTAAGTAAATAAGAGGTGTTAAGTCTGATTTTGTGGTGGCTGTGCTTTAGATTAAATTATTACACGGCTTTGTGGAATGCTTGATTCTGATTGGTCTGTCGTGACTTTCCAAGGTATGTTATTCTCCGATAACAACTGGTAAAAGCTAATAACAGACTCATCCGGGTAACTTAAGTCGGTGCTATACACTTGCTAGGAACTGTTTTTTTTTTTTTTTTGGTGGAAGCTTTGCATTTGGTTAGCTAATAAAATATTAAAACTCAATTCAATATTATGTGTACAATTTCTTAATTCTGTCATCCTAGTATCGTGGACTCGCTCTCTTGTTTCATACAAACGCTGCTGCCATTTTGTTTTGTACACTGTAATGGATTACAAGATAACTAACAAACTAGTTCTGTAAGTACTAGTACTTAATTATTTATGTGTAATAAAAGTAGTATGACTGCACCGTATCCCTTAAATGTCCATCTAGTTTGGACTTGCCACTTGCTAGCAACTGTTTTCTTCATGAAAGCTTTGCGTTCAAATATTTCAACTCAGGTCAGTGTTTTGTTTCTAATTATTTAAGCAGGATAATGTACATCAAGCCAGTTGTTATCAAAATAAAGAAGTACATTATCTCTTAATTGAATGAAATCTTAATTCAAGTGATTTTGGCAGTAATCAGTGTTGAGCACTACTGTAAGATCAACCATGCCTGCTTTAAATGTTTCAAAATGATTAATTGAAAATGTTGAAAATGTTAGACATTTAGAAAAGTAATCAAATGTAATAAGTTACATTACCTTAATAAAGTAATTGAAAAGTTACACTACTTATTACATTTTAAACAGAGTAACTTGTAATCTGTAACCTATTACATTTCCAGAGTAACCTTCCCAACACTGTCAGTCAGCAAGAGAGTGAAGAAAATGCATTTCATGCATTTCAACTATAACTCATCTTAACGCCTCATTGGTCATTGCATTCATAAACTCAACAGCATCATGTGTGACTGGTTATAATGCAGCGCTGTACAAACGTGGCTGTATGCTGATGATATTACGCTAATCACGCCGGTGTGATTGTATCAAATAGAAAAAAATATTATTCAGCAATTTTTTTTTTTTGTCTTTTGGTAGCTGCATTCAAAATCCACTTGCCTCAAAAATCTGAGGGGTCACGTGCCCCCTCACTTTGATTGGGCATGACGCCTCTGCCTTTCAAAACATAAGCGAGGCATAAGCATATATGTCTAAACCACAATATAACACCTCGAGCAGGTGTGAATAACACTTTTCACAACGGTTAAGAAGTTCCATTTTGCACCCATGTTGCAAAATGCATCCCCTTGTTTTTACCCGTTCTTTTACAAAATAATCAAGGCAACTATAAAGCAGTTAAAACCATAAAGCAATCAACATCTGTGATCTCAAAATAAGGTACACTCCTATACAGCTTTTGACATTCATACTTTTATGACAGGAGTCTGGAGTTCCATTTTTCCTAAATCATTTGTCAACATTAGTAATTCAGCCGAAAAATCATGCAATTCAATAATTTCTTTCATTAATTTCATTATTCTCTTATTTGTTGATTCTTGCTTCCTCAGCAATCTCAGAATTGCCCTCATTTTGAAGATAATCCTTTGATCCTCCAGCTCTCTCCTGAACCCGTCTGCGACGTTCCTTCTTCTCCTGCTTCTTGACCTTCCTACTCCAATTTCCCTGTAGCCTATTCCTTGAACTAAAAAATCGTCAAAATCAATTTCTATCTTATCTGATCGTTTCTTATCGTTCCTATTAGAGGATTGATCAGGAAATTGCATATCAGTTAGGTTGGGGTCTAATTCGTCAAGTGCCATGCTCGAATCTCCCGCGAAAACCTACTCGTATCACTCAAATTAGAAAACATTATTATAAGCTAACCGTTGTGAATCGGGCTAAAGTAAGGCGATAGTTTTGAACACTGCCTGGTTATGTACTTGCTCAAATATTGATTTTGGATCATTTTTAACCAAAAAAAGTTACAGACTGCAGCAATGTTCATATCTGCAGCCAGACCCTTAGGGGGCGTCGAAAGGTGGGACTAAGGTATAGGATACACAACTGACTGACAGCATAGCATCATAAACAAATCCTTCCTAACATAAAATATTAAAGTAAATACCAGAAACAAAGAATTAGTTAAACTCTCCATCTCACTATACTCGCTTCATTACATTTTACTGGAACTTGAATTTATACTGCAGTCTGATGCAAAGAACATTTTTCCATTAACACTGAAAAACACAATAGCAAACTTTCGTTCGCCAAAATGTCAGGATGAGAATAATTTATAAAGAGAACTAAATGAGATTAAAATGTTGAGCCTTTTTTGTGTTAAAATGTAGTTTTGACTGCATAAATAAACCAGTTTTATGGTTTTGGTTAAAGTGATACAATTCAGTTTCTAGTTGCAAAAATGGATCTTTGTTTTTGACAAGTGTAAACATTTTATTCAGATACTATAGGTAAATGAAAGACACCTACATTGACAGCAAAGAAAAAAAAAGGCTATTTTCTGAGCAGCTCTCATTCTCTTCAATGTAAAATGACATTTACTATACTGTTTTGTGTATTGTGAAGCAAGGCATGCAGCATAATCATTAAGTGAAACATTAAGTGCATTATATCAGAATGTTTAAATATTTTTTTCACATTATTTTCAGAGCTGCGAACATGCATTCAAATAAAGCTAAAACACTTTATATTAGAACACATATATATATATATACACATACACCTTTTTACATTTGGTTTGACCATTTAGACTGTTCTGGCATTTCACAGGTTTTCTCAACTGGTTTTACACAAATTCAGTGCTCTAAAAAAACTTGTAATGTTCCATATTCAAAAATGTCATTGATTAAATACAACTTTCAAAATACATTGTTCTCAACCTTAATTTTGAAAAACTGTAACAATCATATGACTGAGTTTTTGTAATAATAAATATTACGTAAAATAATACTGATACTTGGCGTCCCCCACTGGGATAGATTCCAACCCCGACCATGCAGAGGATATGGAAAATGGATGGATAATACTGATTTTGTATCACAGTAAGCTTCATAGTTGTTTAACATTAGCAATTGATAGTAATGGAATTCAGATGACTTTCCATGTGGCGAGTACTTCTAGAGAAGAGTTAAGTAGAGGACTAAGTGTCCAGTAGACCTTAATTTTGGAGAACTGTAACAGAATAATATCACAAGTTTCCTTAATAATAAACATGATATTACATAACAATACTGATTATCGATTACAGTGTGAATCACAGGTGTTTCACATTAACTATAGATGTAACAGGGCATTCATATGATTTTCCGTTTGACGAGTACTTTAGAAAAGAAGGAAGTAGGGGACTCTGTGTCCAGTGTGCCTCTGTTTTCTCTCAAACACTCTATGATCCTGCGCAGATCTGACCTTGAAAGGTTGGTCTTCAGGTTTAGGAGAGCAAGAACCTGCTGTTCACTAGTGCAGAATGACAACAAAGAACACGCATGAAACAAGGCACACACACTGTAAGATTGATTATCAAATTCTAAACTCATTTTTCTAATGGCAAAACTGTTGATATTTTTTATAAAGAATGAGACTGAAAATAAGATATCTTACTATAGTTGCTTTCTCTACGGTAAAATAACTGCATCTTGCCAGCTGCTGTCTAACAGACTCACCTAATATCAGGATATTGTTTTGCCAGAGTAACTATCTCAAGTTGCAAACTCCCAGGATTCTGTAGTATCAGAATCTCTGATAATTCTGGCAGTATTTGACTGAGCCCTTCCTCTCTGGATCCCTATAGGGAAGAGAATGACACTCAGTTTTAATGTTATATAACAATCTCCCTCTGCTTTCCCAGAATTCATTATGCTGTTTCAAGCAAAGAATACACTCATTAGAACCATATTTTGTCTGTGACTCTAAGTAGACTGAAGTTCTAAGCGGCCATGCATTATTATAATTTTTCTGTCTTGTTTTCTCGTGATCATGACTTAATTTTCTCGTGATCTCGACATAACGAAAGTTGTTTTGTCGTTATCACGATTTAATTTTCTCTGTGTATTCGGCATGAGAAAATGCTATAGAAGCAGCATCATAGCAGCATCATGGATGATCGTATTCGCTTTTACTTTGATCAGGGACTCACTCAAACTGAAATAGCTCTGTGTCTGTCAGTGATTGATGACTTACACATAAGTGTTCGACACTTGAGAAGGAGGCTGTCAGGTCTGCAACTTTATCGTCGAAGACAATATAGCAACCCTGATTTTCTCACGATAGCTACAATTACGTCGTGAGAAAAAGTTTTTTACGTTCAGATCAACAACTTTCGTTATGTCGAGATAACGTCAAAACAACTTTCGTTATGTCGAGAAAATTAAGTCGTGATAACGACAAAACAACTTTCATTATGTTGAGATCACGAGAAAATTAAGTCGTGATAACGACAAAACAACTCGTTATGTCGAGATCACGAGAAAATTAAGTTGTGATAACGACAAAACAACTTTCGTTATGTCGAGATCACGAGAAAACAAGACAGAAAAATTATAACAATGCATGGCCGCTTAGAATTTCCGTAATATTGTGTTTAAAATAAGGAAAGGAAAAAACAGGAAAGGGAAGTGATGTGTGGCCAAGTATGGTGACCCATACTTGGAATTTGTGCTCTGCATTTAACCCATCCAAGTGTACACACAGTAGCGAACATACACCCAGAGCAGTGATGCATAATAGTACCACACTACTGTATTTTACTGTAAGTATATCAAACACACAAATGTTTTCAATTTTCCAAACCATTTTAACTCTTAATTAACCCTACAACACTTTAAGCCTCTGGGGCTTTAATTATTGTTTTAAGTTTCCCAATGTGAACAACTAGGATAAAAATACATGCAACATAAACATATTTACATTAAAACTTTGTTAAAATAAATAAATATATATAAAACAATGATCATGGGAATAGTTCACCCAAAGATGAAAATGGAATGAAAATTTGCTCACCAATGAATCCTCTGCAGTCAATGTAGGCCTAGTTTTAAATCATTGCTTCTGATCAAAATATGAGTCCATAATTCATCATAACACTTCCTCTAGTGAAAAGGTCGATCCCTTGTCATCCTCTCACATCAAAGTCCTCTGACATATTTGTTTAGAACTGCTTAGGACTGTTTTCACTTGTAAATGGTGCTTGATCCGTGCATACTTCTCTCCTGATTCAGACGAGACAGCTTTTTTACTGCAGTATTATGGATAGAGGACTCATATTTGAGTTTGAAGTTAAAACATCTTAATGAATTTGTTTATAACAAAAATGCTGCTTTTTGCTTTGCAAGACATTAATTGATACTACTGGAGTGGTGTGGATTACTTATGAATTACTGTGATTTTTTTATCAGCTGTTTGGACTCTCATTCTGACGGCACCCATCCACTGCAGAGGATCCATTGATGAATAATATATATATATATATATATGTAATGCTACATTTCTCAAATCTATATGAATGTATGTTTATATGCATGTGTGGATCTGGATGTGATCTCACCACTTTGGCAAATAGAGAGCAGATTGTATAGCTATTGTGGCACATGAACTCAGCAGCTGCTTCTTGCTGCTCTTTGTCTTTCAGTTTCAGTTTTCTCTTCATCATTCGCCTCACATACTCAACCATTACTTCTACATGCAGCTCAGCCAGTAGCTCCTATAAACACACAGATACACAATCTTCATAGATCTATAATTTTATTAAAAAAAACACATTAGTAATCAATGTAAGATTATGTCTGTTTACAACAGTGGTTCTCAACCTTTTCCAAGGGCCCCCATTGCCTACAACAATATTTTGTAGGCCCAGCAAGTTTTTTTTTTTCCCAGTTAAGACATTTTCCAGCATGTTTTAATGTTTTTCTTTTATCTTGAGGCTCACTTGGAAGTTTGCTTAGGCCCTCCAGTGAGCCCTTGGCCCCTTGGTTGAGAACCACAGATTTACAATATGTTAGTTCTGTCAGAAACAATATTTGCTGCAAAATTGGTTCTGACCTCTCTGCAGACAGGCTTTAGCTCTTTGAAATTGTCTATGTTATGCTCAAGCGCCTTCACCAGCTCCTCCACAACCTCACAATGTCCAGCAAACCAAACTTGAGTCCACAGTTTACAGTACTGCAGCTGTGTAAATAAACATTATGGTTATTTCCAAAATGTAAGATTTAATTTAAGAAGTTAATATTAAAAGAAGCATTGCAAACATGGAAGTAAAGCACATTATGAGATTTCTCTATAGTGAGAACTTCTGTGTTGGCCCTGGAACAACATTCCTATAATAAAATCAAAAGCCAAGCCATTCCTTAACCCTCTCCACAGCCTACCTCTAAAAATCTGAGATGTGAAATTTTAAGTTAAAGATTTAAAAAAAAAAAAAAAAAAAAAGGAACATGCCAAAACATGTCAGACCTTTCAGGCTAACATTCATCATAACCATTGATTGATATGCGGTCCAACAAGATATTGATACAGTAACTACTTGCCTAAATCCAAGTGTCACGGTGCACACAGCAGGGGGGGAACAAGGAACACGCAGACGTGGATGTAAACTCAAATATATGTCTTTAATGAAGACATGGCAGGACAAGGCAGACACAGACAGGAACACCGGGGAGTAACGAGTAGAACAGACGACATCCAACGGAACAGACAGGACTAATATACAAGGGATAATCATAGACAATTAGACAAACATGGATGGACAAGAATAAACTAATAATCACATCAGACAAGGACAGGAAACAAACCAAATATGGACACAAGAGGCAGGAACACATGACACACACGACAGAGGACTGACATAACTCCCCCCTCCCGAAAGGCTCGTCCTGAGCCTTAACAGTTCCATCGGGGAGGGGGGACCTCCAGAGCGGAACAGACAGATGGAGGCCAAGGCGGAGCTGAGAGCTCAGGAGGCCATGGCAGATGGTCTTCGGGGCCTTGGCCTCTGACCCCTCGGCCCGGCCCCTACAGCCAGATCCCTTTTACCCCCCAAAAAAAAAAATTCCCTGGGGAAGTTAGGAGGTATCAGGAGCCCTCCGGGGCTAGACACACAGAACAGTACACGACGGGACAGGAACAGGACAACCCACAGGAACAGGAAGCCCTCCTAGGCAAACTAGGAAGCTGAGGCTTCTTCTGGGCATGACATGACATCAGGGTCCCTCAGCAACCGCCTCCACTTCCACAACAAGAGGAGCCGCCTGCCCCAGACGAGTCTCCGTGGACAAGACAAGACTAGGTTAGATTAAAACTGCTCCTGTGGATACAACAAAACCGGCACTCCTGGCCGGAACTAGGAATCAGCGGCGGCCGGCGGGCATGACTCAGCGGCGATCCGGCGGGCTTGGGTGAACCGCGGACGGCGCCGTGACTTGAGGGAGCCGCCGACGTTGGGTTGGCTTTCCCCACGGACGGCGGAGTCGATCTCCCGCGAACGGCGGGCTGGAGTGAGCGGCTGGCTTGGGATAGCCGCGGGCAGCGGCTGATAACTCCCGCGATCGGCGGGCTCGCGGCACTCGCGAAGACCAGACCTTCATACATTTATTGTAATAAAGTCTTTGTTTTGGTATCTGTTCCTGTCTGTCCCGCGGCAAGGAAGTCGTCACTCGTGATCCCGCAGTCGGCGTGGGAGTTCGGCGGGATCACGAGTGACGACTTCCTTGCCGCGGGACAGACAGGAACAGATACCAAAACAAAGACTTTCTAAAAAACGGAAAAACAAAACGGGGTGAAGGGGCGCCGCTTACTGTATGAAGGTCTGGTCTTCTGTCACAGTGCACACAGCAGGGGGGGAACAAGGAACACGCAGACGTGGATGTAAACTCAAATATATGTCTTTAATGAAGACATGGCAGGACAAGGCAGACACAGACAGGAACACCGGGGAGTAACGAGTAGACCAGATGACATCCAACTGAACAGACAGGACTATACAAGGGATAATCATAGACAAATAGACAAACATGGCTGGACAAGAATAAACTAATTATCACATCAGAAAAGGACAGGAAACAAACCAAATATGGACACAAGAGGCAGGAACACATGACAGACAAGACAGAGGACTGACACCAAGTTTGTTAAATTGCTGTAGTATCTATCAAATGCTGACTTCTACATTCTGATTTCCATTGGTCATCTAACATAAAAAATTAGATGGAAAATGTTGATTGGGGCAGTACCTTTTGGTAAATAAATATAGTAACTGCACATTTTTTTGTTCTTTACCTTTAGTTCAGTGTGAATTCGACTGAGGAAGTATTTGTGACAAATGTTTTTGAGATTTGCTAATGTGGACAGGCAAGCTGCTCTGGTGTCCTCTGAGAAAGGATGTTCTGGTTTTTGTACATAATCCCTGAAGATATAGAGAAAGAATGGTTGGTACAATTTTATTGTAATAATGGCAGTAGATTTGTTAACAAGATAAGAAAGAGCTGTATTTTTTAAATATAAAATTATATTTGAATGATTTTAATTCAAGTATGATCAATATAATACACTATTGTAATAATATTTTTAAATAATTACATTATATTGTAACAGCATATTTAAACAATTAAAAAATGTATACTTAGAACTGCTGCAACAAGGTAGAAAACAGATTTCTCAGTCAATCATTCAAACTCTGTTTACCTAAACTGGTGAATATTAACCAAATTAGCACTGAGTGTTTTAGGGATGTTTTCTTGTTTTCCTTTGATAAGTTCCTCCAGACTTGTCTTATAGCTGCCATTGAAAAAAAAGAGAAAGCATGTCAATCTTATGATTTTACATATGTGAGAATGTGACAATGATAGTGACTAGTTAGCTACCTCAGAAGAAAGCTGTCCAGCTGGTTTAGAAGACTCCAGGCTTTACGTTCACCGCTCAAAAGTGTGTTGACATCTTTTACAGCCCCATCAACAAGCTATAAAAAAATGACTCGGTTTAAGGATCCCAAAATCACGTATAATTAAAGTAAGATGATGTTACAGAGTCAGTAGAGCTCACTGGTAAAACATCTACAGCAAAGTTACTGAAGTAGTATCCATCCATCAGCTCTGGTTCGATGCCATCACTCCATTTTTTCACTTCTTTCTCAAAAGCATTGGATAACCACTTTCTGACCTCATTCTGATGAGAGAAAATAAGCAACAGGAATTCTAAACTAAAACATGCAGTATTAACTGATATGAGAGAGAGGAACATTAATTAACACAACACTGTATCTATGGCAGATATGAGCAGCATGTCCAGTCAAATGCAAACTATCAAATTCTGCAAATGGGAGCCTCGTTTTAATCCCAACATACAACAGATGCTATAACGTCAGTCATGTTCTGAATCACCTCTTTGAAAGAGAGGTACTGTTCCTCTAATCTCTTAAGATCTTCTTCAGGTAACAGAGGTCCAAGTGATGAACTGTTGATGTGCTCCTCTAGTTCTTTATGTTTCAGTACATCTCTAAGAAAAATCATTAAAGAACATTAACATTTCTGAAACTGAAAATGTATGTAAAACAGCATGCGTTTGAAAGAGGAATGTTGTTTACTAGCCCTTACTTTGGGTAGTAATCCACAATCCAACTCAATATATAGAGGCATTCCTCATAACTGATATTGGATCTGGCAAGCTCTTGGAGTCTGGTGGAAAAGGCTCGATGGTAGAGCTGAGCATACGTTCTGCAGATGTCAAATTCTGGTGGGTAACACTCTCTCAGATTTCGGACCACTCTAAGCAGGTCTTTCTGCACTTGTTTGCCCATTCGACACACCTCTCTCTTCAAGGAGGTAGACAGGTTGTCTGCTTTATTCTCCTGTTCATCTGCATTCTTCATGCGTTGCTCCACGATAATCTGGAGTAAGGTGTCATGGATCTTTCTGCACCTTGTGGGCCTCCATATTGGTCGCTGATCCACAGCCACTTCCGCCCAGCGTCTGTCCTGTGCCTCCTCTTTAAGTATTGAAGTCAAAGCACTCTTGAGTGTCTCCTGGTTGTCCTCACTGAAAGAGTCATGGATGACAAATCTCAGTCGCAAAATAAAGATCTCATAGTCCGTATGCAGCTTGTCTTTCTCATCTTCTGCACTGGCCACTTCTTTTGACCTGAAGAGACATTCCTCAGCTTCCACCAGCTGCTGCTGTGCTTCAGTCAAATGGTTCTGCTCAAGATTCCCATTGAAATCTAGCTCCACTGCATTATGTGAGGGAACAATTACATTACATTAACTTCTGAAAATTAACCCTTAGCTTTTGCTAATTCTCATGTGTATGGTATAGAAGGAGTTTTAACTTTTGATGCCAACAATCCTCTAATATAGTGATCATATTGCGAGAGACCCATAAAATAGAATAAAATAATAAAATATATATAGCAGCTGCATTATACATTTGTATTACTGTGTAGATTGTCATGTAAACTTTGAATATCATGCCTGAAATAAAGACTAAATGAATGAATTGCATTTATATCGTCATTGTTCTAATGGTAAAACAAATGATTAAAATAATATCTAGGAAATATTTACTCTTTGTATTGTGTTTACAGTGCATTTTTTTCTAACTATACTATACCTGTTGGAGTTTCAGGGGATTTTGATTTCTTCTGCCGTTTCTTGAAGTCAAGAATTTTAAATTTTTCTGATATTTTCATTCTGATATTTTGTTTCTTACATTCCACTTGAGGATCACCAGGAGAATCTGCTATGCCTTCAGTGCTGTCAAGGTCCACTTCTAAAGAATAAATCAGAAATTAGAAGATGATAAGAAACTTGTTTTCTTTCATTTTGAAGCATTATAATTTACAACACATTGTGCTATATTACCGGGGGTGAGAGCAGTTTCAGGTTTTGATTTCTTTCTGTGTTTTATAATGCTTCTCAATTTCAGATTTTTTGGTATTTTCATTTTGTGTTTTTGTTTCTGACATTGTTCTTTGGGCTCTTCATCAGCTGTGCCTTCAATGGCAATGATTTCTTCACCGATTTCTTCTGATTTATTATTTTCTTTAAGGTCTTCTGAAAGCAGAATGTAATCAGAAACATATCAAATAAAATATGAATCTTATAAAATAAATAAATCCTCATATCTGAATATTGGGATGGGGGGGGGGGGGGGGCTGTGACAATTTAGCTAATTGTCACAGCTAAACAATTAGCTGTGACTGACATCACATGAATCGCCTGCAGGGTGTATGTTTTTTTAAGCCATTTGGTTTATGAGGACCAGTGTTGGGTGTAATGCATTACTAAGTAATGTTTTACTCTGATTTATTTACTTTTCCCTTGAAAAAGTTGGATGTGCTGTCTGTAGTTTTTTGTTGGGCTGCCTTTAGCTTCTATAACATTGTGAATTCGCTTTGGACTTGTTTCAACAATGTTATGCAACATCACATTTGTTTCACATTTATTTCCATCAAGAGTTGCACTGATTCTTTTTGCTGGGTATCTCCAGCACATCCAAAAAGCCTTTCATTAGGGTTGAGATCGGGATTTTATTGCAACCAATGCATGTGTGAAAATGATTCCTCATGCTCACTGAATCACTCTTTCACAATTTGAGCCCAATGAATCTTGGCTTTTTCGTCCTGGAATTTGGACATGGGTATGTCAATCACTGCAATTACGTATTTTGTATTTATTTAAATCCAAATAGTCTAGTTCCTTTTTTTGGCCAGTAACATTCTCCCTCCTATACTTTGCACAGTTCAAGAAGAATTTTACAATGTTATTTATTTGAAAGAATTAACAGAGCAGTTTCATGTCTATCCTTGTGCTACTTACCTGTTCAAGGTTTATACAGGATTTTAAAAGTAATTAGGTGGTAATAGCCTATAATGCCTTGGCCTACTTTTTAGAGAAAGTAATTAGTACAGTAATCTAATTATGCTGTTTAAAATGTAATTATTAGCTATCATTAATAGGACGAACAATACTTTTTAAGAGTAACATCCCTAACACTAATGAGGACACAGGAAGTGCCCCAGTAAATTATGTTTAGGTTGTAACTTGTTTATATAGGCCTACATTTGTTTCCTCATAAACCATGTAGGCTATTCAAGCACGTATACACACACACACACACACACACACACACACTAGTTGATTTTGCTCGACGGAATGGCCACACTGTTCCCTGCTCTTTAACCGAATCTTACATATGTCCTTTTATTTTTTCCGATCTGCCACCCATTACTGGTTTACTTTAAATAACTTGTAGTCGCATTGCACTGCACAGGCTGGTGCTTTTCGGGTAAAATTCCAACTGGATAACGTTATAGATATACAGAAATAGACAGAATAACAACGAAAGGTCAAAGTGGAATAAAAGAACGCAAGGTTGGGCAATCCACTGCAAAAACTATCAGTGTGAAAGTAAAAATCTTGCCTTTTATTGTTTTCCCAAAGACCCTGACAGGTAATTATTCACAAAAGTGTATAATTTGTGTTCTGAAGTGGGACGTCCTGTACAACAGAATCACAAGAATTTACCATTAGATGTCGTATGTGCTTTTTCTGTTGTTTTTGTGTGGCATTACCGAAGTATTTGAACAGAGCTAAATATGACAGGATAGCACTTTCTATATAGCATGAACTTACTACAGAAAATACAATGTGTGGTATTTGTATGGTATTTGTATTGTTTTTGTGTGATATTTCCAAAACAATGACATCTAGCTGGCAGAAATATAATGCAGGTGAGTGCAGTATGCCAAATAAAGTATTGTCTATAATAAGATACTATAAGATCTGAATATATGATAAAAATGCCAAGCTGTAATCGACTGCTAAAGTATTTTACAATATAAACAATTGTCTGACCTCAATTTTCATAATTGAAAATTTTATTAAACTACAAATGAATTCACTAGCACATAGTATCCTCACAAAAATGTTAGTTTTATGATTTAAATTGAATTAATGACAAATGTTATATTGTAACTATAACAGCTATAATGTAATGACAACATCAATAGTTCTAAAATATATGAAATATAATCCAGTATGTATTGTGTGTTTTATATATACAGTACACAAAATAATCAATTATTATAATTATACTCATTAACATAATAGCATTAATAATTATATTATCAGTGTTGGGGGTAACGCATTACAAGTAACGCGAGTTACATAATAATATTACATTTTTCAAGTAACTAGTAAAGTAACTGTTACGTGTAGTGCAGGACAAGGAGCACGACGAGGAGCAGGAACAGGTAAACAGTCTTTTAATATATACAATCCAGGAACAAATACAAGGAGTCTCAGGAAACCAACAGCACCAACACAAGAACATGAAATAATAACCGACAAACTAAAACTCACACATAGGAACTTATAAAGGGGCAGATAACGAGGACCGACAGGTGAACACAATGACACGGGGAAAACTAGGTCACAAGGGAAGACAGACATGTTACAGTAACGCATTACTTTTTAATTTACAAGAAAATATCTGAGTTACAACGCCAGTTACTTTTTCCCCATTTATTGACTGACAGTGCGCTGTGAACATGCTGTTACTGTAGTTCTTGACTAAATATGAATGTGCATTAATTCATCTCACTCGCAAAAAACAGATTTAGTATTCATCAAAATGAATTAAAACAGTAAAAAATGCAAACTCAGACTATGACGCAAACCTGCAATAATTAAATATGTTAAACAACACAAATGTATCTAATCCCATTTTATAAACCAATGTCTTTGCTGCTGACCTTTGATGATCCAGTTCAACCATACTAAGCAAAAATGACTTTAGATAAACTAACAATTGTCCTTCATTGTTTTTTTATTGCTGAAGAGTGTTGAACCTTCTTCTCCTGCATTCTACTTTACAGACGCGAATTTCCTTTTCCTTCAGTCTGAGGTTTATTCATTACACTTTTTGCTGTGAAAGGGCTTTTACATTTGCTATAATTAGAACTTCTTGTATTAAAAACAATCAAGCCTTGCTCATATTTAAAAAGTAACGCAAAAGTAACGTAACATTACTTTCCATAAAAAGTAACTAAGTAAATTAGTTACTTTTTTAGGGAGTAACGCAATATCGTAAGGCATTACTTTAAAAAGTAACTTTCCCCAACACTGTATATTATGCGCACAGGCATTTACACTTGCGTTGCTTGTTGCCCGTTTCCATTGCAATGGCGACTCAGACTTTGGCGCACTTTTGGATTTTGAACCTTGACGTCAAGCCTTTCTCAACCGCCAACCGCCAACCAGTTTGAAAAATGTTGCATTTCTGATTATTTTATTTTTCCGAAGAAAACACAGTCGAAACAGGTCTGAGTTACACTGAAGACACGCACATTCACGACAAACATTAAGGAAGAATGGTATTTCTCCGAAGTAATCGTCAGGTGGCCCGCTGAGAGAAACCAGATGTCTCAGTTCATCGCCAGAATCGTGTATTTTGCTGGAGAGTAAATGAAGTGCTTCTGCTGTACTTTTATGTGCATATGTTAAGCTAATTGTGTTGTATTTGTCCGTTTAATTTACCACACGAGCACATATCACACTATTTAGATGAGATAACAAGTATACACAAAACTTGATTTAGACTGACAGGAAATAGCAGCTCTTCATTAAAAGAACAGGTTCATAAGAGTTATTGGTTCATAAAGTGGACACTGAAATTGTCCAAAAAGACCCAGCTCAATAGTGTCATGTTCGTAAACTGAACTACATTGGTGGATCAGTACATAGTATAGCCAGTTTTCATGATTTAATAGATTAATAAGATTCATACTGAGTTCGGTATAATACATCAATCATGTGTTTTCTGTGTGAGTTAAACAAGTAAAGAGTGCTGCTGCAGAAACCTACATTTGTTCCGTATTGTACTATACACGTATTTAGGTAAAAATTGTCATTCACATAGATTGTCTATCCTATCTTTTAATTGACATATTGGTTTTACATTTAAAAAGATATTAATGAGTAAAACAAAAGTCTCAGCTACTAAGTTCAATCAGCGGACAGCCCTATTGTTGACATGTGTTTTTATATTACAGTCAGGCCTGGATGAAAACCTGCTTAAAGAGAGAGAGAGAGATTAAGATAAAGCCTGGTGCTGATGTACCCTTTATAAGCTAAATGAAGAACTGTAAAACCAAAAAAACTCAATGACGCTGAAAAGACTGTCAGCTCAGCCTCAGTAAGTATGCTCTTTTTGCCAATCTTTTATATAGACCATTTCAACGGCTATTCGGATGTTTTCGGTTAGTGTTTGAGGGCATTCAAAACAATGGCGGCAGGCGCTTGATGCACAGTGGGATTGCAATTAATTTATTTAATCCTGCTGTTTAAAATGTCAAAATTAAAATGAGATCCTTGTTGCTCGGTGGTTGGGTGCTCCCTCTTGCCTGGAACTAACATTAATTTAAAAATAATCGGAAATTAAAGGGTTTACAGGATATACAGCGTAAGGAAAAGTTCTTGTTTTTTTTCCATTTGATTCTTTGTATTTCTTTACGTTAACTCTTCAAGTATGATGCAGCATTGTGTTTTCTTCATTGCTGACATATGCGCCTAGCGTTTTGATTCTTGTTTCGTGAAAAAGGCCAAGCTTTTATTTCCGTTTTATTGCAAGCGTTATGTGGGCTATAATTAAATATGAGTTCACATTAGTTATCTAGCTATCTTGACAGCAGATAAATGTAGTGAGTAACACATTATAGAAATGCATTCTGTAAACTTGAATGTTGTATAGTGAAACAGTGAACTGCAGTATAGTTTACAAAAGCTGACGGTGAACATTTTTCATCACTTATTAAGCTTCTCTAATGTTAATTCCAACATGTACTGATGTATTAAAACAATAATACTATTATTTGTAAATATTGTGCATTAAATTACTACTTTTGTCTTTAGGAAAGCCATCATCTGTAATGAAAGACACCTAAGTGAGTGCTACAGGGAGACAGGACAGTGCCAAACCACATGTGACCATATGAACACCCAGATGTGTTTGAGAACTTGATGAAATGCAATGTAGTGCTTAAAGCTGCTCATGGTCAGCCTGCTGCTTTTGATATTGATCACATATGAATAAACTTGCTGGAAACAGTCTCTGTTTTTTGTTTATGCAGTACTGGTCAAATGTCTGGACACATTACTACTTTTTATGTTTTTGAAAGAAGTATCTTATAATGTTCGTCAAGCCTCCATTTATTTGATAAATAATACAGACAAAATCTGTAATATTGTGAAATATTATGGTTTTCTGTTTTAATATTCTTTATATCTGTGATGCAAAGCTGGACTTTGATCAGCCTTTACTCCAGTCTTAAGTGTCACATGACCCTTCAGAGATCATTCTAATTTGCTGATTTGATATTTGGTTATTGTCAGTGTTGGAAACAATTGTGCTGCTTAATATTTTTTTCTGGAACTTGTGGTAATTTATACAGGATTGGCAGGGATTTTCAAAATATAGAAATATGTCTTAACAGTATGTCTTTACTATCACTTAAAAAAAAAAAAATCAATTTAACATCCTTGCTGAATAAATGTATTCATATTCTTAAAAAATAAAATAAAATAAAACATATTTACCCCAAACTTTTTAACAGTAGTGCATGTTGTTACAAAACATTTATATTATAAATAAATGCTATTCTTTTATTCAAAGAATACTAAAATGATCTCAGTATATAAAGAAATATTAAGCAGTACAACTTTTTCCAACACTGATAATAAATCAGCATATTAAAATGATTTCTGAAGGATCGTGTGACACTGAAGACTAGAGTAATTATGCTGAAAATTCAGCTTTGATCACAGAAATAAATTATATTTTAAAGCATATTAAAATAGAAAACCATTATTTTAAATTGTAATATTTCAAAATATTACTGTTTTTGTCTAAATTTTTGATCAATTAAATGCAGGCTTGATGAGCATTGGAGACTAAAAATAGTAATAGTGCCCACACTTTTAACCTGTATGTGTGTTTACAGTAAATGTGCATAAAAAACATACATACACACATATATACTGTATGTAGTATGGGTGCATTTATTAATGTAGGCTGTAATTTTATCTAAAAAAAAACAACTAATAAAGGTTTATGCAAAACACGGTAGCCAGCAGTGAATTGCATTCATCTTGTTTATTTGTGACCACATGATGGCTCAGATAGAGCATTCAAATGCTTTCTAGCACTGTTCCACAGCAACAAACCTGACCAAACTAAGCACACATTATAAAACGAATGAAATCAGTAATAATGACATGAAGTGCAAGTGAAATGTCCACCTCCCCGGACATCTTAGCACAAACCATCGTAAGTAACACTGTTTGTCTTGCTTCAGTTTAAACGAGCATACAACTGATGTCAAGCATTGTACAAACAAATGATCCCAAACCTCTCCGCGAAGGAGTTAATTGTAAGCATCCATACTGCGATACGTCTTGTGTACACGCACGCAGCATCAATCAGAGCCGCTTTGAGCCGTCCGGAAGACTACTTTAATGGTATAAGTTTGTAAGTTTAAAGGGTAATTCTATTTTTTTTTTTTTTAATACCTAACTTGCGCTTCCTCTAGACTTAAAAAGTATGTGCTGTAGGTTTTGATAGATCTGAGATTTAAAAATGGTGCTACCGGAAATGCTTCAGGACCAGACATGTGCAGTAGCGTTCCAACGCCTTTGTTATTGTTTACGTCCTTGAAATGGTCTATATATAAAAAAAGAAAAACAGAAATAAAGACTGGACAGCATTTAATGCAGCAACTAATTAAACATAAGTCCACAAGATAGTAGGCTCAATACTATAAAACCGTCAATTCCAGTTTTTCAAAACACAATACCACAAAAGGCAGTAATGTTTATGCTGCTTCTCAAGGCCCCTGTAAATGAATCAGTTCAAGAAATGTGTGTGTCGCGTTCTTTTACGTTCTGCCTGGAAACAAAGATGCCAAACCCCCTCACAAAAGAAGAAAGCCGTCATGTTTACAACAAATTATCAAGCGAGCGAAAGCTTAATTGTGATATGTTAATGTTTGAATTCTGTGAATTTGCATTTTCATGCTTTGTTTAATTGTGCCTTATATTGTTTTATTGTGTCATATACCCTAGTTTGTAGGGTACACAGATGATGTTGTTACACATGGTGAATAAATGTTGAAATGTAATATGGCAGATGTAGTATGGTGTGTCACATTTTTCTATTTGTAACATTTTTAAGATTATGACAAGTATGCCAGTAATACCACAGGTTTATGACAGAAAAACTATGGTTTTCTTGCAAATTAAGCAATTTAAGTGTTACCATAAAAAACCCTGCAAAATTCTTACAGGAATACCACAAGAATATAACAAAAGGACCACAGGACTATTAATTATCACAGATTAATTTGCACAGCCTTCTTTGATCATATTTACCAAGGGTGCCGATATCTTTCCCTTACGAAACAAAAATATATTGCAATATACTAGAATTTATATTGCAATACATTAGAAAATATATTTCAATGTATCAGAAACTTCCTCATATATTTGAAAATATATAGCAATATATGGATGGACAACCTATTGCTATATATTGATTCATATATTAAAATACATTGATATACAGACAAAACTGTATTACATTATTGCATGTATGTTTATTGAAACAAAGTATTTTTTTTATGAGTTAATCAAGCTCATGCATAGGTTTACAGAGAGGTATTCTGAACCAGGGGCGGTGTATTTTCTTCTCCTTCCGTCCATGCCTCTCTTCTTCTGGAACGGAACACTCGTCAATGTCGGTACCATAGACATAAAGAGATAGACGCCCCATTGGCTGCTGGAAACGAGAAATGCGGCCGCCATCTTGGACCGGGCATACTCTGGAATTGATTACATCGCGTAGCAGCAGCAGAAGTGAGAGAACATGTCTGAACACTGTGTAATATATTCCTGCTCCAATCGGCGGACCATCGAAAGCAGGGCTCGGGGGATTACTTTTCACAAGTATGATTTAACATTACTATACTATTGGTTGTATTTTGTGAATAGAATATTACCAGAGTTGAGAAGTACCAAGGATCTTTGATGTTACCGTAACGTTAATGAAACGATACTAAGCTAAGTTAACAATGCTATGTTTACTGTTCACCCGGCTATGAAGTGAGACAAGATAGCACTGTGTCCCTGTCTGCTGTGGAGATGTCCTCTGCTGAAATTGCTGAAGAGCACCCATCTCCATTCACCAACATTTCAGCCCTTGTGTATGACCACAGTTATCTCCCCACTCGGTTTGGTGGTCTGGTGGAAAATGCTCTGGTCTACATAGCAGGGTTTGTAGTCCGGCAGGTTCTACGAAAGCTGTCCTGTGATGTGTGTCGTGTAAGCTTGGTCAGTGATGCTGTACCATCTTCATTTGACAAGAGCTACCACCTTCTAACCCTGAAAAATAACGGCGGCCTAGTGATTCCATCACAAGGCACAGTGAAGGTTTGATTTTATCATCTTGTTTTTTTTCATCTTTGTTAAGGTTGATTTGTTATTATTTCCTCTATTATGTTTATGGTCGGTACCACTTTGCTGCTTGCACGATCCGTTATGCGCATGCGCAGATGATAATCCTGTTTACGACACTGCACGATCCCACGCTTGCGCACCTTTGCGCCGCGCGAACATATTGCGCATGCGCATAACCGATCGTGCCGCCGGCAGCACGGGATACAAGCCACCGCTACTCTGAGTCTGTGCGTACGTGCCTCAGCGGTGAGAGGAGAAAAAAAAAGAAAGATGAAGTTTGCGCTAATGAGCTGGTCAAAGGGGAAGGATAAAGATGCTCTCAGTATAGAATCCTAACTGTCATATTTTGATTTACAAATATTTGAATGCTCATAGAACTACAAATGCACTACTATGTCCCCTATTCACTCACATATGATGCTATGAAAACAAAACACATCAGCATCTGTATAATCTGGTAAAATTGACCCACTACATTGAGAGGGAGGGAAGTATCCTCCATTTTCACAAAAAAATGAATAGATAAGCAACCACTTTCAAACCATCGTTTATTTAACAACACTTATTCCCAATCGAAATGTATGGAATTGATAGAGCTATCACAGAAGACAAGGCAATCACGTTATTAGTCCAACACAAACAATTTGAAATCTGCCAGTTATCCCTCCACAACAATTTACAGCATTTTCATAAAGCTGGCACCTCAAGGAAAAAATAAAAAATAAAATGCAGTATAACTATTTGATCATAAACATTTTGATCCTAAGCTCATTTAACTTGTTTTAAAATAGAACAACAACATGTTATAGCACAATTAACCAGTTAAACATTTTAGTGCTACATAAATACACTACACCATGCTAAATACACAAAACAATTTCTCTGAAGAAGACAAGATAAAATAAATGCTATATAATCTGGCAAAACACACAACTTTAGTCCTAAATAATGAGGAAGTGCATGTTTGAATTTGAAATGCCTTCATTTGGCAAACACATCTTACAATGGAAAGTCGTGGCCTAATGGTTAGAGAGTCGGACTTGTAATCCAAAGGTTGTGGGTTCGATTCTCGGGCCGGCAGGGATTGTAGGTGGGGGGGAGTGAATGTCCAGCGCTCTCTCCACCCTCAATACCACGACTGAGGTGCCCTTGAGCAAGGCACCGAACCCCCAACTGCTCCCCGGGCGCTGCAGCATAAATGGCTGCCCACTGCTCCGGGTGTGTGTTCACGGTGTGTGTGTGTTCACTGCTGTGTGTGTGTGCACGTTGGATGGGTTAAATGCAGAGCACGAATTCCGAGTATGGGTCACCATACTTGGCTGAATGTCACTTCACTTCACTTCACTTCACAATGGCTTTTTTCTGGACTTTGACTGTGCAAACTGGTGTATAACATCTTCAAAATCAAGGCCACTAACAAGTTCATGTTCAATGGCTAAGAGAGAAAGTGCAGAGAGCCGGTGTAGGCAGGCGGTGTAGAAAAGTCCTGGCTAGCTGAGTTATCCTCGTCGTTGACGGAAGCTGACTTAACAGAACTGTCGGCAACATTAACAGGAGTGAAGAAATTACCTATTTTAGGTATATACTTTAAATTTTCAGCGTTTCTGATGTCCTTTTCCTTTTTTAATTTTCACTTCGCGCTCCCACTTAGCTTCTCCATTGTGTCTGATTTTTTTTTTTCTGTTGTAGCAACGCCTGACGTCACGTAACGCGCTCGGCGTAACCTTTGACCCACCTCATGCGGACTGACCAATGGGGAGAGGGTCTTTCACTTGAGGCCCTCTCTTCATTGGTCAGTCCGCATGAGACTGACTCTCAACCGCTCTCACCTCAAGTTCAAAGTCATAGGCAGCGCAGCATATCTCTGTGCAGCGCAAAAGCCCGGGTGGACAGTTTGTTAAATATAAAGCGGGAGATTACAGATACAGTATTTTGCTCGTGCCCTTGCTGTCCTGGGCCCTTTAGATGTCGTGGGCCCCTGGGCAATTGCCCAGTTGCCCGTATGGTTAATCCGGGCTTGCCACTAGGGAATGATGACTCCTCCAGAGTGTCTGCCCATTGTTGGGAGACTGCAAAAGCACAACCTACAGCGAAAGGAATGGCCCGCACCCTCCTGCTGGGCCTGTACAGTATTGATGTCCTACTGAAGTCCAACCTGACGGGAGGGGTCAACAAGGTCGATCCATCTGCAGAGAGACGCCAGCCTCTGGACCCCAAGAATCTTACAGCTTTACTCAGTAAGACAATAAGAATTTATTTTTAATGGATTAATATATTTTGCAAAGTTATTGTAAATGGTAAAGGGTAACAAACACTTTAGGACTGAAATGTACACAACTAATAGCGAAACAGATGGACAAATAAAAAGCTTTAACAGCTTTGATATTCTTTTAGATATAAAGCGATTTCTCTATCTAGTCAGAATACATAAAACATTTTTTAGCATTAAAATAGATCCCCTGTAGCAGCTTTAAAATCCCAGCACCAGCACCAATTCACCTCCCACAGGCATGCTTGGCTACGGCAAAGTACAGTTGCTTTCACTGACCACAATACTTCCTGGAAAACAAAGTGGATACAGTAGTATAACCTCCTTGCTCTAAAAGCCCCTTGGAGAACCTTCCTAACTCCTTCCTTGGTTCCTTGAGAAGCCAATTCTGATTTCAGACTGAACTATTTACAGGTAACTCACTGAAGAGCGAGGACTAGGCATATAAGAAAAATATTACCAGTATTAGGATCCACCTCATCTTTTGCAACAATCAGAGGCTAACATTATGGATGTCTTTCTTATTTTCTTTTCTTTTACAGATGCAGTTGTTCAGCAACACCCAGGGGCGAAGATTCCACACATACGAACGGCCATAAACAAAAGGATCTGTGAGTTAAGACACCAGGAGAAGAAAAAGTCCATAGACAACTGAAGGGCTGGCCAAGGCTGGCCAATCAGAGTGGGTCTTGATAAGTTAGCATGCGGGATCCATAACACTGCACTAAAGGATTGTTATGTTTTTTTTTTCCACTGAGGGATTGTTCTGTTTTTGTTGCACTGAAGACTGTTTTATTTTATTACAATGAAGAACAGTTGTCCTTTAGGAAATGTTTTATTAATTATTTTAAGTATTTTTGTTCATTTATAGTTGTTGTTGCCATCTATTGGATCACATAAAAATATAACATGTTTAAAAGAAGAAGAAAAAAAGATTTTATAGCCTGGAACTAATTATGATATGGCATATATGGCACATCCCTACCAGCAAACCAGCTTGCCGTTTGCCGAGCACATTATGTACATTATGTGTACATAAGCTTCAGATGGAACCATGGTGACATGCCTTTCATTCCGTTTGTTCTCAGGTCACTGTCTCTTCAGCTGCTGCTTTTGAAATAAACCTCATTCAGTTAATGTCAACTATATTGATGTCTTATTCAATCTATTATATTTTAAAATATATGACAGACATTGTACATTAGATTATTTTATATTTACCATGTATACAATATATAATATATTATGTAATATAAATCAATATATTTTTCAACATATTTAAGACATATGTTCCCATATAAATCTGATTATATTATCTTGTACATTGAGGTATATTATCTCATATAATTTTATATATATATTTACATATATATATATATATACAATGCCTCTTCCAATATATAATTTCATATAATGTGGGCTATATTTCAATATACATAACAATATATTAAATAGTATAATGATATGTATTTATTCAATATATGATGAAAACGGCAATAATTGCAGTATTTTTCCCATATATTGCAATATATAACTTACATATATATAATATATCATATGATATATTACTATGTAAATTTCACAATATATGGAGACACATGAAATATA
Organism: Barbus barbus; assembly: GCF_936440315.1. Taxonomy (NCBI): domain Eukaryota; kingdom Metazoa; phylum Chordata; class Actinopteri; order Cypriniformes; family Cyprinidae; genus Barbus; species Barbus barbus. The sequence goes on along the minus strand of NC_136742.1, from coordinate 13,279,530 downwards.
TTGTCACGTAATATATTGAGAAATATATTTTTGTTGCGTAAGGGTTGGCCATGACAGTAGGCCTACATATTGTACGTTTTAATCCCCTGGAACACACTACAAACATGATGATCTCTAGAACATGATGCATTGCTGTGTCTGTTATAATTAAATAATAATAATAATAAAAAAAAAATTTACATAAGCCTCTATACCAGTGGTTCCCAGCGGGAGCAGATATACTTTGAGGTAGGGCTGGGCGATAAAACGATAACTATAATTATATTCCTCGAAAAACCAAGTTCGATAAATATTCAATTTAATGTTTATGCGGCAAAAGCGGAACAAAACAGCGCTACTCATTTGAACCGCGCCAAAGCGTAGCATTCAAGCTTTATTAATATTCATATCGAGTTCTTGATGACATGAGTCCAAACCTGTGAAATATGATTTTCAAACCCATGCTGAAGATCGTGCTGACTGACATTTGCCTAGCATTAGTGCATAAGTGCATCGATCTCCCTTATAAAGTACATTATTACGAAATATGTATTGGCGAGATTCACATCATAATCTGTTATGACTGACATGAACGTTTAGTTAATAGTTGGGGAAAATCTGATGTGTAACATTATATTTGATCCATGCATTACAGTAGGTCTTAATATCTGTCTCAATGTTACGTTAAAAGAAAAGATGGAATCACTCGCTGCTCTTGATTAAATACTGTTTATTTGCATCTTTGTTCTTGTTTTTAATGAAAGAGATAAAATAAAAATTGCTATATTGTGATTAACAATATAGTAATTATTATTAAGAAAAGAATTGGAGGAAAAATGAAAAAATTGTTGGGAACCACTGTTCTGTACTCTTTGGTACCAAATTTTTCTGGTTGCTATGGTAATGAAAATGACTTGGCACTTTGGAGAGCAAGGTGCTGGCTGCTCTTTAATAGGCTTTGTGAAAGATTTCAGACCACTACAAATAAATTCGTAAATACATGGAATTTAAGCCTTTGTAGTTTATGTTGTCTCGTGTGCCACATTTCATATCTGGGCAAAATGACATGTTAACTATCTGTTGTTCATATTTGCAGCTTTAGAAAACTTGTAGACATTGTGCTGACGCCTATGTGTATAGCAATAGGTGAATTCTTTAATACAGGGCTGTGGCATATAGGCTACATTAAGCTATGTTTAGCTAACATTAATAGGGCAGACAACAACACCTCAAGAACACCACAAATGTTTTAATTCATGTCTACTTACATTTAAAATCAAAAGCTTTTCATCTCAGTCTTTAAACAGCAGGTTATAAAAGTGTGGTCAACAATTGCAGAACAAGACAATGTATGTCATGCTATAGATTGTCTTACCTTTTCTCACTTTGCTAAAGGGCATCATCCAGAATTGAAGGCAGCCCTGGTATGTCCCAAGTACTCTCATTTAGCTTTGAGCTGTGTGAGAGTCTACTCCCTCACAGCTTCTTTTATAGGCTGATGATGTGGTCCAGAGGCACGCTGCTGCATCATGTGATCTAGTGGAGTGGTTTGCAAACATCGCAGCATTATTTTTTGATCTTGATTGCTAGATCTAACCTACTTCCTGAGTGTTAACTAGGCTATAATGAACACTGATAATGATGATGACTCTTCTGACATGACTCATGTCTGATTTGTGGAGAACAGCGGTCCAGTATGAGTCTAACGATGCCATTTCCATATTCTTGTTTAAGCATCATTTTAAAGAAAGCATAAGCATTGATAACAAGCCTCCCTTTTTGAATCAACACTGGGTTGGCTAAATTGCGCAAACTGCGTTGTTTTTAACTCAGGCGTTTAGTGTGTGTGCAATGGATTTTAGTCAGACTTTGGAGCCTGTGGGTTGTTCCATTGTAAGTAGCATTACAATTATACTGCAAATGTAGGCTGTTGTGAGTTTGTGTTGCAATCTAATGTAGAAATCATTTTGTTGACAATGGAAAACATAATAGCAAACTTTCAATAGAGGAGAAGGACAATTGAATGAGATCACATTTTTTGCATATAATTTTAGCTTTATGACTGAATCTATATAGTAAGTTTACTTGTATGGATACAATGCAATCTTTAGTTGCAATAAGTTTCTCTTTGATAAATTGGACATTGTCAGCAAAGGCTAGATTCTCAGCCCTTATTTTCTTTGGTTTAAAATGACATTTACAAGGCAAACAGATATGCTCTTACTATGGGATTTCTTTATAAATGTTTAGTATTTATGGCTTACAGTGACAGTTTGTTATTGTGAAGCAAGGCCTGCCGCATAGTGAAGCATAAGTGGTTTATGTCAGAACATTTGAACAATCGTCTTGACTTATGCAGCTATCTTCGGCCACTGTGTTTTCTTTTAAACCATGTGGTTTCTCTCTTGCTCGCTGAGTGTCTTCTTACAGACGCTTCCAAATAGATCAGCTGCTCCCCCAGCGTCAGACCAAATAATAAAATGAAGCGTGTCCTGGTTTCCCCCATTTCTGTGACATTGCCTATGCCTGCAGCATCACAGTTTCTCGGAAACCTCATGGTTTCTCCAGAAATCCTCTCAATGCTGCCTCCAGACGTTCTCCAAGTGGATGTACATTCAAATGTGGGTAAAACTTTATGTTCTGTAGTATAATTGGGGATTATGATTATGAAATTAATGTATACATCCAAGAGGGGAGAATATAAAGAGCAGCTAAAAACTGTTATTTTTGTACTTTTAAAAAACAAACATTTTGGCATTGCATTAATTGACCATCCAAATCGTCATTTATCCTGAATATGTCAGGTTCAGTTATTTCTTGGCAGCTCTGGACTGTATTTAGAAAAGTAAATAAATGTGATGAGAAATAATGGCCAGTTGGTAATGAATGCACTCTACTACAGATACATCAAAAAAAATTAGAATATCGTGAAAAAGTTCATTTTTTCTTGTAACATTTCAAAAAGTGAAACTTTCATATATTTTAGATTCATTACATGTAAAGTAAAACATTTCAAATGTTTTTTGGTTTTAATTTTGATGATTAGAGCTTACAGCTCATGAAAGTTAAAAATCAGTATCTCAAAATATTAGGATATTTACATTTGAGTTTCAATTAATGACCATCCATACAGTATAAATTCCGGGTATCTCTTGTTCTTTGAAACCACAATAATGGGGAAGACTGCTGACTTGGCAATGATCCAGAAGGCGAACATTGACGTCCTCCACAAAGAGGGTAAGTCACAGAGGGTCATTACTGAAAGGTGTGGCTGTTCACAGAGTGCTGTATCAAAGCATATTAAATGCAAAGTTGACTGGAAGGAAGAATTTAGGTAGGAAAAGGTGCACAAGCAACAGGGATGACCGTAAGCTTGAGAATACTGTCAAGCAAAGCTGATTCAAACACTTGGGAGAGCTTCACAAGAAGTGGACTGAAGCTGGAGTCAGTGCATCAAGAGTCACCACGCTCAGACGTCTTCAGGAAAAGGGCTACCAAACCACTTCTGAACCAGAGACAACGTCAGAAGCATCTTACCTGGGCTGTGGAGAAAAAGAACTGGACTGTTGCTCAGTGGTCCAAAGTCCTCTTTTCAGATGAAAGTAAATTTTACATTTCATTTGGAAATCAAGGTCCCAGAGTCTGGAGGAAGAGTGGAGAGGCACAGAATCCATGTTGTTTGAAGTCTAGTGTGAAGTTTCCACAGTCAGTGATGATTTGGGCTGCCATGTCATCTGCTGGTGTTGGTCCACTGTGTTTTCTGAAGTCCACAGTCAACGCCAGCATCTACCAGGAAATTTTAGAGCACTTCATGCTTCCTTCTGCTGACAAGCTTTAAGGAGATGCTGATTTCATTTTCCAGCAGGACTTGGCACCTGCCCACACTGCCAAAGGTACCAAAAGCTGGTTCAATGACCATGGTGTTACTGTGCTTGATTGGCCAGCAAACTCGCCTGACCTGAACCCCATAGAGAATCAAGAGGAAGATGAGACACACCAGACCCAACAATGCAGATGAGCTGAAGGCCACTGTCAGAGAAACCTGGGCTTCCATACCACCTCAGCAGTGCCACAGGCTGATCACCTCCATGCCACGCCGCATTGATGCAGTAATTCATGCAAAAGGAGGCCCAACCAAGTATTGAGTGCATAGAGATGAACATACTTTTCAGAAGCCTGACATTTCTGTTTAAAATATCCTTTTTTTATTGATCTTATGTAATATTAAAATTTTCTGAGACACTGAATTTTGGGTTTTCTTTATCTGTAAGCCATAATCATCAAAATTTCAAGAAATATTTCACTCTATGTGTAATGAATCTATATAATATAAGGGTTTCACTTTCTGAAATGAATGACAAAAAATATTGACCTTTTTCATGATAATCTATTTTTTTAGATATTGCATCAGTTGGACAGTGACATCTAGTGGAATTATCGTGTTGTGTTTTTTTACGATTTATTTTTTATTTATGGTATTTGTAGTAAAACTGTGGTTATAGAAATGTTAAACAATATGCCAAAAAAAAAACATCGTTACTACACTTTAACTACAATAAAACCATTGTTGATTTTCATAATGTTACAGTATTTTCTGACTCCTCCATGTCACAACATGACAAATATATCCTGTAAAATAGAATAATGATGAAAGACAATGGTTTCCTGACCCATTTTTTTAACAGCTAAACTGTAAATATAAAGCATGCTTGTGTAGTGGGAAACGATGCAATGTTACACTTCATGAATGATGTCATTGAAATTTAGCTCAAGATGAATGACAAAAATTAGTCTTTGAAATCTTTTCTTTTAGTGACCATTTTCTTTTGATCTGTCACTTTAGAAGAGGGAATGCAGAATACAAGTTTATTAGGATCTCAGCAGTCCCGTCTGACCATTACCATAATGTTTTTTTGGCCCTCTAAGACTTATAGACGACTCAAACAAAAATCACAAAGTCTCTTGAAATAAATCTGACCTGAAAAATGCACGTTGAGTGATTGTAAAACTGTGTTTAGTTCAATTTTTTTTAAATAATACTTTTACTCAGGCTGCAAGACTGCATCAAATAAATCAAAAGTGACAGTAAAGACATGTATGATTTTATAAAATATTTCTTTTGATTTTTTTGAATGTTGTTCTTTCTATTCCTTAAACGAGTATTAACATCACGGTTTCCACAAAAATATAAATAGCGATAGTTTTCAACACTGATAATAAATCATATTATCAGTGATAATTTCTTAAGCACCAAATCAGTATATTAAAATGATTTCTGCAGAATTGTGTGACACTGACTGGGGTAATGGCTGCTGAAAATTCAGCTTGGCCATTACAGAAATAGCTTATCAAATTTAATTAACTTTATAAGATAGCTTTATAAAATACATTACAGTACAAAACAATTATTTTAAACTGTAATAATTTTTTACAACAATATCAATGTCTTTAATGTATTTTTTGTGAAAAAGAAGAAATATCTTACACACCCCAAACTTTGGAATAGTAGTGTACAAGCCGATTTAATAATATCCCGTTGTTGCCGAATCTCCACAGTGTCAATTAAACAGTGACATCTAGTGGATAGGAAGTGTATTTTTATTTTATTTTGTCATACCACATGAGGTCACTAGTTCACTTCAAAATAACATTGAATGTAATTCTGATCAAAACAAGTTTGCATGAACTGATGAAGTGCTTTAGTAAAACAAGTCATGTGTTTGTAATTTTCGTATTTGTCACTTGCATAGTTATAGTTATACACTATCCATAATGTATAACATAGTGTAAATATTCCATAATGTAAGATTTGAAAGACTGCTTTCAGGCGGTTACCACATGACAAAAAGACACTGTACACTGTTAATCAGTCACAATAAATGTGCAGTAAATTCTTTTGCTCTTTCATATGCCATGAATTGAGGTGTCTATGGAGTCTGTCGTGAGCAAACATGACACGTGCATGTCACCTTCATGTGGATCACCCTGCTCACAGTCATCCAAAGACCTCGTTCACAAGCAGTGACGAATCGTTTTGGCCGCTTGAAGGCTGCTGCGCATGTTAGCTAGCGGGGGCTAAACTGCATTTGTTCTCATCATCTGCTCATTCACGTTCACCAGCAAACACGCCAACAACAGTAGCAGCTTACAGAATAAAACAGTGATATTCAATGGCACCTGCCACAATACAGTGGGTGCTTGATGAATAAAATGAATGTACAGTGACTTCACATTGTTTGGAGGATGATGATGATCTAGTCATATTCAACACATTAATTGTTTTGCAAATCTTTGTAAAAACAGAAATAATATATTTTAAAAGAATATTGTTGAAAGGTGCTTTACACATGCTTTAGTGTGTAAAGTACATATGTATTTAAGCCTTTTATTTTATTAAAATTGTATTATCTGCAAGTACAGCTTTTAAAAAATAGAATATTTGAAGCGCACTACAAGTGCACATTCAATAAAACTAAGCACAGGGCAGTTCAAACTTTACAGCAGTGAACTGTAGTTAATCAGCACATAATAAACAATGATCTGTAATACCCGCATGATAAAAACCCCTCATGAGAGGTCACGATGTTTACGATGCATCATGCTCTTTGATAATGGCTGGGCACAATGCCTCTCTTTCTCTCAGAGTGGAGGATGGTGGTTTCACTGTCAGCTCAGAGCTGCTGACACAGAGAAAGTTAGAGAGAGAGATGTGTTGGATCTGGTTACTTGCTTTACACAAGGCTCATCCCAGTCTTTCTTTATGCTGCAGTGGAAAATTAGGGCAGTTTTAATGCAGTATTAGCAGTTAGAACTATTACATATGGAACCCCAAAAATGAGTAAGAAAAAAAATATAAGATAGAAATTCTGAATTCTGAAGTAAAACGTTTACATTATTAGATACCAAGTCATATGAGATTAAAAAGTCAAAAGTTTGACAAAAAGTCAAAATTATTAGATGCTAACTCGTGAATATGAACTAAAATGCAAAATTATGGCATACGTTGTCATAATTATGACGTAAAAAGTCAAAATTGACTAAGTTCAAAATTATGACATAATTCATAATTTATCCATAATGATGGTTAATCATAGTTAGGGTTAATGTTTAATTATGAATATGAGATCAAATAAAATCTAAATTATGAAATTCTAAGTCATAATTACTGTATGAGGTAAAACAAAAACTAAATTATGACATTTCTATTATGACAACTCTCTAAAGATTTTAGCATGGTAATGGATATGACAATGTTAATGTATGTGTTCTTGGCAGAATAGACCTATTATGCTGCTGAATTGATGCTGTTGGTTATTGCTGTTGTTGTAGATTATTGCTGCTGCTGCGAAGCAAGTACAGGAACTTGCTACTGCTAATACATACAGTATACACAAATTTAGTGCTGTGAGTATTAAGACATACTGCTGCTGCACAAGGAGCATATATAATAACCCATAGCAGATCTATACAGGTGGAGCAGGGGAAGGTGGAGGGTTTTAGAGGAACTCTGAAAGTGTGCTGCGAAATGCTCTAGTGAATGCTAACCAGCCATTTAAATGTAAAGTAGCAAACTCATTATCTGTGTATGCAACATGAACCAATCAGCTTGTGCCAAGTAGTTTAACGCTGTGAAGATCATGAGTTTGCATTAAGGACACATCAGCCTGTGCCATCTAGAGTTTCTTGACAGAACTTGCCATTTTTATGTCATTTGACTTTTATGTCATAATTACGATTTTCCATATCATGATTTTTTTCTTCTGTGACAATAATGGGCTTCCATAATTATAGGCTATTCAGGCTATTATTGCTTTCTTGCCAAACTAGATACTAAGGTGATTGAAGTAACTAACAATAAAATGCAGGCACTTAGCAAGACAGGTAAGAGTGAAAACACAATGATTACTTTTAGGCTAGTAGATTGAGATTTCAAGAAAAGTCCCTAACAATTATATTGATTATCTAATGTTGTCATTAAATGCAAGTCTATTCTGTGAAGTAATTTGTCCAATTGATCCAAAGTCCAGAAAGCTTAATCACTAAGAAAAGACTATTTTATTCTACACTTATCTCTTGGAGACCACCATGCTGCCATCACACAAATGATACTGAGACAGAACTCCACATCAGAACTCCAAATCAAAGATTTGCTTTCTTTTAAAAAAATATTTTAAAATATAATTTATTCCTGTGATCGCAAAGCTACATTTTTAGCATTGGCATTATAGTCCAGTCTGAGCACGGTCTCATGAAAATGCGTATCGATAGCACAATTTGTTTTTGTATTTCACGTGCTATTTATACGCAGAAAAAGACTTTGGCATTCATACGATATACACGTGTTTGACATGCATATAATACGCAGTTTTTGCGTGCATATAATAATATAATATAATATAATCTGTATTTTGGTGTACATATGATACACAGCTACCTCACACCGCTAAACCTACCAATTGCATATGCATGCCAATGTCAATTTTTGCGTGTTAATAGTACGCCAAAAAGTAGCAGAAAATTGAACATATTTTGGTTCAAAAATTTTAATGTTTGTGTAAAACAGCACCCTTTTTACCCTGTCAAAATCAGCTGTTTTCAGCAAGCTGTTTCAGTCCATGTTCATGTTCTCGAATGCTAATGAGCTCTGCTCACCCCGCCCCTCTCTTCCATGGGGCGATGAGCCATTCTCATGATACTGTTTTACTTCAGCCACGGAACTTGCTAACTAGCAGGTTATTAGGAAAAGCGATTTGCAAAGATTCATAAAAGAACCTTATACTCACTTCTTCTGTAGGTGAAGCGGGATCACGAATGATTCACGCGAACATAAACGCATTTAGGTAGATCGGAGGATGCATTCCCTTCAAAAACAAAGGTAATCCACTGCGTCTTCAGCGGCTCAGATGTCAGGAGTAAATGACGACTGCTATGTTCATTATTACATCCAACAACAAAACCGCCTCAGTCACTTAAGGCAAAAGAAGGTACCTTCGATTTTGGTCAAAAATTAGTTATTGATATTTTCTGGACATTCAAGACATCCTTTATCATATGCATAAATATCTTGAGTCAATTTAGTTGTCTTTCCAAGAAAATAATGGGTCATCTTAACTGTAACTTCGGAAAGCCCTGAAGCCAAGGCAGAACACCGTATAACACCAGTAACAGCTCTTTCACTTTGTTTGGAATGCTCAAAAGGAGTTATGGCATTCTGCCTTTGTTTAGCCGTGCATCAATATGAAGTTACGGTGCCGGCTTGGAGTTATACAGTGGTCTGCCTTTGTTTTACTGACCATTAAAGTCTGCAGCGTTTTAATTACGGTGTAACTTGAAAACTTTCATACATCTGATCTGTCACTGAAGCACTTAATTAGACAAACAAATTAGATAGATTGCGATACCAAACAGCTCCATATGACAAAGCAATGTAGATACCTTGGCAGCAATACATAATTGTGAATAACCTTTAAAAAAAAATTTTTTTTATTATTCTTTTTTTCCTTTTTGTAATGCAGACTATTCACCAGGCGGTCACTTCTATTTGGACACGTGTGGACTCGAATTGCGTGACAGCGTGCTTGTGTAGCATTATCAGTCATAAAATCAGTAGGCCTACTAACAGTTCGCAATTAAATCCATATCCTACCTTTTCTTGTAACCCGATAAAATCAATCCATGGCGATGAACATCATAGGAGATGTTTAATCGACAAGCATTCTGAGCATTCCTGCTTGCTGGCGTTCACATAAATCCACAAGTCATACTTTTAGGTTAGGCTATATTCATTCAAGTCAATATAAAAGCATTACGCTATGTCTAGCATTCTTTTACGTTACTGAGCATAGCAAATAAATTGGTTGCAAAACTGTATCCACTCACTTTTAACTTTTAGTCCGCTTGTTACGGTCACAAAAACAATACAGTCACATTTCTGTAGCAATAGCCTATTTGAGCCCATGATCACTCAATTTTATACAGGTTTTACTGTAATGATTTTGTAAATGGTGATCAGCAACCAAATATTGATAATGTGGAAGTTACTGTCTTTTGCCTTGGTGTGACTTCCAAAAATAGGGGTAAAAATTTCTGAGTTTCCAAGTTTCAGCTCACAATTTTTTTAACATAGATAATTTTCATTACTAAAACATCATAGGCTAAGTGCCAAATTTTCAGTGCCTTACCTATAATTATTTTGGCTGGACAAATAAAAAACTTTAATGTCATTTTTCTCAGTTTCACACTCTAGCGAGTTAAGGTCGTTTGACTTTGTAGGGCAGATCTGCTCCAGCGTCGAAACAATGGAGGACTGATTATTGCTCACTCAGGGCGGGTCTAAGGTAAGACGGCAGTGTCAATCAACAAGCGTGGGAGGGGCCTGTCAGTGTGACGTCATACAGACAGGAGAGAGAGATGGTAGGGCACCATGTCTCTAAAAAATTATTTATTGCCAATAAAAATACCACCCCCCACCCATAAGTGGACACCTGTTTGGACACCTGTTTTGTACACCCCCACCCGTCTAAGTGGCCATATGTTTCAACCACCCATAAAGACATAAAGGGAAGTTTTTATTAAAGTGTTTTCACATACGTATCAAGAAAAAAGATCAAACATATACGTAAAACGGACAACGACTGTTTTTCCCTACAAGTCAAGACGTGCTAGTGTTGTTAAAACAGTTTTAGGAAAAACAAGAAAAAAAAAGCATTGACATGTTAGTTAAACAATACGTCAGTTTTTTTTCTATCATTAGAATTTAAAACTAGTTAGTTTGACAAAGTTAAAAAGAAGAATAGGCGATCACGTTCCTTCATCTATAACAAAAAAGTTTGTTTTAAAAATATCAGACCGTTAAAACAATAGTATAAGATACTTGTAAAAAATCTTGTAACATTACAATTTAAAACTAGTTGTCACAACGGTAGAAAAGTTAAACATATGTGTATCTTACGGTGATCGTTAAAACACCAGCATAAGATTCTTGTCGTAATCTATCTTGTAGTCTATCATTAGCTACACTGACAGAAAGTTAAACAAAAAGAAAAAGCCCTGACCATCCGTCAGATAACATCTCACTTCTGTGTCAAACTGAGAATGAGGTTACGAGCGCTGCGGTCAGGCCCAACACGGTCTCACCCCTATTCGTCACCTACATCACCGCCCCTAACGCTGTAAGGAGAGACCGGCGTGAAGATTTAAAAGAATTAAACAAAGTAACATTTTTAAGTTATTTTTAATACATCTTTAGCGTTTCTTAATGAAACCATGCAGTATTCAACCTAAATCTTTTCACTTTAAAGGTTACACAAGTTTTCTTCTAAACAAACGCCCGCAGGAAAAATGTTGTTTGTTTTGTCTTATTTTAAGTGCATAAGTCCTTTATATACCCTTTGATTTTTGTCAAGCTTAAGACTTCTGCCGTGCTATATACCCCAGACTTTTTTCACTTTAAAAATTAGCTTACACAAGTTTTCTTTTAAACATTCACCTCTAACCTAACTTTGTCTTCTTATTACTATTTAAGTCAACAACATACTGACCTGTACTGACCTGCACATTTATATTTATATTTTTTTATCTTTTACTTTATTTTATTCTCTTATTTTTTCTACTTTTCTTTTTCTTAATCTTTGTATACATTATAATTGCACTGTCCTTGGAGCGGACCTGACCTACATTTCACTGCTGGTTATACCCTGTATAATTGTGTATGTGACAAATAAAAAATCTTGAATCTTGAATCTTAACCCACAGGAAAATGTTGTTTTATTTTATTTTAGTTATTCACACTTATGACCTTTTATTTACTCTTTGATTTTGTCAATCTTAAACTTCTAGTGTGCTATGTCAGTTAAAATACACATATGTGAGAACAAACTGAAATGAAAGCAAATGTTTTGGCGGGTTCTCACAAATCCACAAATCAAAATGGCTTTATTAATGCCAAAAAATTTAATAAACAACAAAAACTACCCCGTAGGGGAAACCAGACTGGCAAGGCAGGACAAGGCAAGGCAGGACTTCAAACAGGGTAACATTGACGACGAACTGGCCCAGGACTGTAAACACAAGGAGATTATAAAGGGAGCAAATGAGGAGGGTAACGAGATAACAGGTGGGGCAAATTAACCAATAATCAGGAAACAAGGTGGGTGGGGTCAAGACAATTGACATGAGAGCACATGGCACATAGAACCAAACAAGACAAGCCATGTGCTCACACAAAACAAAAACACAAGCACATGGCCAGCAAAACAAAATCACTAGCCATGTGCAAAACAGGACACGAACACGCAGCTAATGAGGAGACTCATAAGCTGCATTTTCACAAAACATGACAAACATGAAAGCACGCAGCCAGTGAAAAAAACAAGCTGCGTGCAACACAGAACAAGACAAAACAAGAGAAAGCACGCGGCCGAAACTGAACCGCGTGCTGAACAAAACACACACACTCACAGAGGAGAGCACAGCCCGAGCGAGACCGCACACTCCTACAGCAAGAACAAACCTGGAGCGTGAGTGTCCGAACCCCGACACAAAACCAGAACTGAGTCTGAACAAGACAGGAGTGCCGGGATCCGAACACCACACCCCACACACCCCAACATGAAACAGAGCACCAGACGAGAGAGCGCGCAGCTCGAACACACTCGAAGCCGCACGCTCACCAGAAAACAAGACAGAAGGGAGTGTCAGGGCTCCGTCACAGAACCATGAATAAACTAGACCAACGTGACAGAACCCTGACAGTATGTCTTTTTGTTTTAGGAGGGCTCTTAAAAGTACTGAACTGGGAATGCTAACGGTTATCTAACGGCTAGTTTTTCCCCAAGTATTATAGAGCTCCTTGTTTGAATAAGCACTGGCCCTTACTAATGGCTGGGTCTCTTGGGACTTTTAGATGCATTCAGGACGCTCTGTGCCTCGTTAGCTGTTATTGCCCCGTGGACTCTATCTCTCCACAGACTGCACGACTCTTCCAAGAGAACCCAGGAGTCTGTATTTGGAAATCCTTCAACTCAATAAGAATAATAATCACCTCGGTAACCAGCGGGCAATTCCTAATCAGGCTCCCCTAGGCTCATCTGCAAGCCTGTAATGTAAATGTGCTCATTATCCCTCCTCTGTCACCTCAAGTCACTCCCTCTCGCCAAATGACACAATAATATTAGGCAAGCAAAGTTTTTTCCCTCAGGATCCTTTTAAACTAGTTTACTTAGTATGTTTGTATAGCATGTGCTACTTGCAGTCACATGATAGTAAATTGGTTGAAGTATGATTTTTCTTAACAAAAAATAATCAGTTGGAAAAACTGAAAAGAAAGAGAAAGCGAGACAAGTCCACTGCAATTAAACCAGGGTTCCATATGTAGTCATTGTGATGATAGTAAAAGGAATGTCCAGTACAGGTTATTTGGAAGAAGAAATTGAGGTCAGCATGACTTCTTAGTAATTTCATCAAAAGGAAATTAAAGTTAACAGAAAGCGACCCCTATGGAAATTAGCTACTCGCAATTTGGATTATTTGAATGAACATCAAGATCTATTATCATTTAGAGAAAATTATTCAGGGACTCTTGGCCTCTGACATGTTGTAATTGCAAATGACATGAAATGCTTTTGATAAAAGAAGAAAGAGTCATCTTTCTGACAGAAAAACTCTTGTGCTTCATATAACTTTTAAGGCAATAAGAGGTAACTTTTGAGAGGAGCGAAAGAGGCAGAAAATGAGAGTTCAACTTTACCATATAATTAGTTTCCATATAATAATGTTTCAAGCCAATTAGATGTTTAGCAGTGTGCATGTTTTTAAAATGTATTGTTTGTATTTTGTTGTCAGAATATTTTATGTAAAGAAACAAATAATACTAAACCCCTCTTCTCCCCATCCCTGTTTTGGCATTTGAACAAATGTTTACATGTTAATTACATAATTACATGTTATATATTCTATGTTACTCTCCACAAATCATATACAAAGCCACCTGAGATTTTTTACTGAAATCAATGGCCACTTTCAAGATATGTAAATAATTTACAGCTAAACAAATGTTACATGCGAACAAAAGTTCAATACACAACAAAATTAAGCTACAACCCTACATAAATGCCACTGATCATTAGTAATACAGTGTAGCGGCTTACGAGTTTTAGAATTCTTCCACGTTGACCCTGCCCTCTTGTGGTTTGGAGTATTTCTGTAGCGTGGTAGGTAAATTTTTTGTTGTTTTAAAGGGGTCATGAACAGCCTTTTTTATTATTTACCAAAAATAAAATAAAAATCTTAATTTAGAAGTAATAGGCTATTTTCTGTCCTGTTTTAACCCCCCTCATCAGAACACTCTGTTTAATAGGCCTGGCGGATTGTAGACTTGAAAGCAAACGCCCACTGCTATAATTGGCTAACAGTTGTGTATGTTTGACAGGCTAAATCCTTCATAGGTCCCATTCCCAAAAGGCACACTTCATGTGCATTTGCGGTCTTGTGGGCTTACAATGGCCTCCGCATGTGTGTCTGTTATGTCCTCGAGAACATAGGGTGTCCCATTCATCATTTTAGCTTTCAGAAGGTTGCTTGTGAGCACCCCCTTTGCAGGCTGCTATGCACCCTCAATGCGCACTTCTGCCGAGCCTAAGGCGAGCTCTGCGGCAGACTTCTACCTGACAGTCAAAGCATTCTTCCACACTTTCGTGAAGTAATGCCGCTTTGACTGCAAGTGCACATAAAGTGTGCCATTTGGGACAGGGCCATAGATGTTGTGATTTAGGTTAAAATGCATAAATACATAAGTACAATTTTCAATTTTTACAATTTTTGTAATAGCATACAAAGCAATAGTGACCATGTAATAAAAACACTTACTCACACTTGTGTGGTGCCACATTACTGTTGGATGCAATATAGTCGGCACAGCATCATCTTTCAGCTTCAATCTTTCTGAAAATCCTGTGTCAAATTGTAGGGCTAAACAGGCAGTGATGTAGAATCAGGTGTTGATCTTCTTCTGGGGAGGCTGTGTTTAGCCACGCTATTACAACATAATGGCATAGTCGTTTTGGCAGATTGGCTTCAATGTAAGCAGCTTTTAGACTAATGAGAAAGTGTTGAGTCCTGAAACTTACAGGATGTTTCATAAGGCACAATGAACTCTTATATTATATTCTCAGTTCTCACCCCTTTAAACTTTTATTTTCATTTGTAAATGTTGTTGCCTTGTGCTACCGCAATGGACAGCTTTGTTTTGAAGAAAATATTTATTTTACAGTACGGTTTAACTCATTCATACCAACCACATATTCATACACTCTTAAAATAATGATTCCAAAAGTTCTTTTTGCAGTAATGCAAAAGAAAAAAAATTTTTGGTTCTCCAAAGAACCCTTTAGTGAACAGTCCAAACAGTCAATTTTTTCTTAGTCTGAATGACATTTTAATGATCTAAAGAACATTGTTTTTCCACTATAAAGAACCTTTTGCGTAATGAAAAGCTTCCATGGATGTTAAAGGTTCTTTATGGAACCATAGATGCCAATAAATAACCTTTATTTTCAAGAGTGTATTTCTATCAAATGCTTTCAGTTTCGTCAATTCTATATTACGTCTCAGGTAAAAAAAAAAAAATCTGTGTGAGGTGGAGGAATAAAGGAACAGCATATAGTAGTCTGCAGTGCACATGTGATATGAATTTAATCAGCCGTGGTCAAGACATACGAATACCTAATATTATTTCTGTGAGGTCTCGCTCATAGGTGGGGCACTGCTGAATTCACTCTTTGCTGTGAACGATAGCAGAGCAAGGTGGTAGAGTGTGTGTGTGTGTGAGGGAACAGAATAGGGGTCTGGCTGACAAGGTTAAATTTAGCGGCTGATTAGACTGTATGAATTTTAATCTGCCTCTGACAAAGGCTCAACAGCACCCCTCTGCTCACCAAATCTCATTCTTCCTGGTCCTGTCTTTTTCCCCCTCTCGGTCCCTCTCTCTACCACTCTCCATCTATCTCTCTCACTCCCCTCCACTTACCAGGCTGCTCTTTCTCCTGGTCTCTCTCTATCTGTCTGTACATATGTGCCTGGGGTTATAATGATAAGAGGGGATAGAGCTGATTTGAATGTGACTCAGGTGGGGGCCTCATCTCTCTCCATCTCTCTCTTCCTTGATGAGATTGTAATGGATGAGGATGATTGTGAATGCATATTCATCGAGCATATATGGTGGCTCAGAAGCATGACCCAGAGGTTGCGATGAGTTTATTTTCCTCCTCGGTTAACAGGTGGGCTTCTCTGGAAACTCATATTGAATCACTGCTCACCTCCACAAGATTTAAGTTGTCACCTAAAAGATTTAAACTGTCACAAATTGTTTCACTGGCAGCGAGAAGGACATCCGTGGGTTTTGGGTATCCTCATCTGCACCATGTTACATCATGGAGGATAAATACTAATTAATTAAATCAGAGAATACCGTGGAAATCAAAGGTGAAGTGTTTAATTTGAGTGCTACTAGCGGCAGTGATGTAGTGCTGACTTAAATTGTGGGTATGTGGGATCCACCTGCATGAAATGTACAGAATGTTATTATAATTTAAAGGGGACCTGTTATGCTCCTTTTTACAAGATGTAAAATACGTTTCTGATATCCCCAGAGTGGGTCATGCTTCTGATAAAATAACCGACAGATCATTTTTTATAGCTTGTTAAAATTGCCACTTTTAGGGTATGAGCCAAAACGAGCTGTATTTGAGTATGTTGCTTTAATTCAAATGAGCTGGTGGTCCCGGAGAAGAGGGCAGAGCTTCAAGAGCTCGAGCTCCCGCATTAGCAATGCTAACCTTTGCAAATAAACATTTCACTATTAGTACAATCCTGTTATCTTTACAGAAAACATACTCTGCTTAAAAGCCAGTCATCTGATTGTACTGTGCATAATAAATTCACGTTTATGAATAACACAGACAGGGAGCACAGCACAATAAAAATAACAACATAGCTGGTCTCATGGTGCATGGCATGCTATCACAAACTTTATAAGTCCCACTCGTGATTATGAGCTCAATAAACTCAAGCGATCGACTCACGTTGCTTTCATATGCAACTATTAACTACCACATTCCTATTCACGATCATTCATGGGCAGCACCAGTGAAAACAAACAGAGACAATGGTAAAATGCATCATTAGCCTTACAGAGTGGCAAGAAGCTCTTTCAGAAGGGCAATTTGGAAAACAAACGCATGGTACGTACTTTGTCTGGAGCTGACGCTCGCACACGAAGTGTTGGTACTGATCCCTGCACGTATTGGGGACTTTACCGATTTTTTCCGGGACATTTCCTTAGACAATAAAACTTAACCACAGTGTCCTCAGCGGCTCTAGTCTATGGAGACTCCTATGTTCGTTAGTGCATCCCAAAACACAACACTTGAAATGCCTCTTTGGCGCTGACATTGTATATCTCCAGCAGCTACAGCAAGTAATCAGTAATGGCGGAGTCGGACTGCTGCTTCTCACTCAGGCCTGGGTCTATGCTTATAGGGCAGCGTCACAAATGGGCGGGACTTTTTCCCCTCTGTGACGTGAACAGAGGGATAATCTGAAACTGCTCGTTCTGAGAGACTGTTTATGATTTTTTAAGATTATAAAAAAATGAGTGGGTGGATTTTTGCCATTATAGGCTGGTTGTTTTCACACACTGCGGCCACACAATCGTGTTCAAACACCTTATAAAAGGGATTTTTGCATAATAGGTCCCCTTTAATATAATAAAAATATTTGTTATTATATTATATTATATTATATTATATTATATTATATTATATTATACCATAATTTGGTAATGTGAATAATTCAGTATTTATATATTCAGTATTATTCACAGGTATTTCTTATAACTTTATAAAGTTCAAGTACACTCGTACAATAAAATAAATATCCGTAATATACATTTTTTTTTGTTAAAATTTTACATTAAATTACATTAAAATGTGATCACACATCATATTTTCTTTTATTTGTATCTTATGTATTTTTTATTTTCAGTCAATATTTTCAAGTATGTAAAATATGCATGAATTATGTATTGAAGAATATTTTTATATATTAATATTGGATATATGTTCATAATTTAATTTAATTGTATGCTTACATTTTCATTAATTTAATGTACCACACAGTTATAATATATTATTATTCAGGGTTCAATGCATATTAAAACTGTGTTATACTAAACAGGTTTTTATAACCCTGAAAATATAATATAATATAATGTCTATACAGTACTACTTCTTCTTCTTCTTTTTATCCACAATTCATAGTCAAAATCCTTAGGGAAAATAGATGGACATACGTCATTTACATGTAAATGCAAGACCTCCACTAAACTTCTGATTAGCGGCACCAAGCGGAATTGCAAAAATAATGAGTATTTCCAAGCAGCTTTCTAATGCGCTCGCTCCAGCAGTAGATGTGTGATTTTTGGATAAATGTGTCTGTCTGCTCACACCGGCTGACTGGTCGCTGAATATGTCCATCAGAGATGATGCCTGCAGACAGCCACTAATTGAGGCCAGACTATCTATTCACTCCATTTCATGGGTCAGACACCCAGGATGAAATTGTGTGAGGAGACAGACATCCTGAGAGAAGGGAGTGAATATTTAACCATGTCCAACCATTCATCCATATGAGGGTCCTCTCACTGAACTAATGATATAAAGAATATATTTGACAATGCTGAAAACTGTCTTGTATGGTTCATATGATATACCCATGATTTGAGAATCCAAAGAGCATCTCAAGCTTCAACAGAAGCAGGAACATCTGAAAAATAGGACAGTTTAGCAAAAAAACAGCTTACAAAAATAAAGAATATACTTAAGTGACAACTAAATGTACAAATCCGATTCCAAAAAAGTTGGGACACTGTACAAATTGGGAATAAAAACAGAATGCAATGATGTGGAAGTTTCAAATTTCAATATTTTATTCAGAATACAACATAGATGACATATCAAATGTTTAAACTGAGAAAATGTATAATTTTAAGGGAAAAATAAGTTTATTTTAGATTTCATGGCATCAACACATCTCAAAAAAGTTGGGACAAGGCCATGTTTACCACTGTGTGGCATCCCCTCTTCTTTTTATAACAGTCTGCAAACGTCTGGGGACTGAGGAGACAAGTTGCTCAAGTTTAGGAATAGGAATGTTGTCCCATTCTTGACTAATACAGGCTTCTAGTTGTTCAACTGTCTTAGGTCTTCTTTGTCGCATCTTCCTCTTTATGATGCACCAAATGTTTTCTATGTTTATTGTCTTCAGAAACATTTTTTGTTTGATTAGGAAAGCCACACACCTGTCTATATAAGACCTTGCAGCTCACAGTGCATGTCAGAGCAAATGAGAATCATGAGGTCAAAGGAACTGCCTGAAGAGCTCAGAGACAGAATTGTGGCAAGGCACAGATCTGGCCAAGGTTACAAAAACATTTCTGCTGTACTTAAGGTTCCTAAGAGCACAGTGGCCTCCATAATCCTTAAATGGATGACGTTTGGGACGACCAGAACCCTTCTTAGAGTGGTGGCAGCATCATGCTGTGGGGGTGTTTTTCAGCTGCAGGGACACAACTGGTTGCAATCGAGGGAAAGATGAATGCGGCCAAGTACAGGGATATCCTGGACGAAAACCTTCTCCAGAGTGCTCAGGCCGAAGGTTTACCTTCCAACAAGACAATGACCCTAAGCACACAGCTAAAATAACGAAGGAGTGGCTTCACAACAACTCCGTGACTGTTCTTGAATGGCCCAGCCAGAGCCCTGACTTAAACCCAATTGAGCATCTCTGGAGAGACCTAAAAATGGCTGTCCACCAACGTTTACCATCCAACCTGACAGAACTGGAGAGGATCTGCAAGGAGGAATGGCAGAGGATCCCCAAATCCAGGTGTGAAAAACTTGTTGCAACTTTCCCAAAAAGACTCATGGCTGTATTAGATCAAAAGGGTGCTTCTACTAAATACTGAGCAAAGGGTCTGAATACTTAGGACCATGTGATATTTCAGTTTTTCTTTTTTAATAAATCTGCAAAAATGTCAACAATTCTGTGTTTTTCTGTCAATATGGGGTGCTGTGTGTACATTAATGAGGGAAAAAAATTAACTTAAATGATTTTAGCAAATGGCTGCAATATAACAAAGAGTGAAAAATTTAAGGGGGTCTGAATACTTTCCGTACCCACTGTATATCCATACACAATGAGGGGGAAAAAAATATTTGATCCCCTGCTGATTTTGTACGTTTGCCCACTGACAAAGAAATGATCAGTCTATAATTTTAATGGTAGGTTTTTATTTTAACAGTGAGAGACAGAATAACAACAAAAAATCCAGAAAAACTCATTTCAAAAAAGTTCTAAATTGATTTGCATTTTAATGAGTGAAATAAGTATTTGATCCCCTATCAATCAGCAAGATTTCTGGCTCCCAGGTGTCTTTTATACAGGTAAGGAGCTGAGATTAGGAGCACTCTCTTAAAGGGAGTGCTCCTAATCTCAGTTTGTTTCCTGTATAAAAGACACCTGTCCACAGAAGCAATCAATCAATCAGATTCCAAACTCTCCGCCATGGCCAAGACCAAAGAGCTGTCTGAGGATGTCAGGGACAAGATTGTAGACCTACAGCCAAGTAGCTTGGTGAGAAGGTGACAACAGTTGGTGCGATTATTCACAAATGGAAGAAACACAAAATACAACCCGAAATCCAGAAAAGTTTTTCAAATTTGAATAAAAACAAAACTAAAAGACTTTCAAATCACATGAGCCATTATTTTATTCACAATAGAACACAGAGAACATCACGAAGGTTTAAACTGAGAAATTTTACACTTTTATCCACTAAATGAGCTCATTTCAAATTTGATGCCTGCTACAGGTCTCAAAAAAGTATTTCAGCATGACAATGACCCAAAACACACGGCCAAGGCAGCAAAGGAGTGGCTCAAGAAGAAGAACATTAAGGTCCTGGAGTGGCCTAGCCAGTCTCCAGACCTTAATCCCATAGAAAATCTGTGGAGGGAGCTGAAGGTTCGAGTAGCCAAACATCAGCCTCGAAACCTTAATGACTTGGAGAGGATCTGCAAAGAGGAGTGGGACAAAATCCCACAAGATGTGTGCAAACCTAGTGGCCAACTACAAAAAACGTCCGATCTCTGTGATTGCCAACAAGGGTTTTGCCACCAAGTACTAATGGTGCGTTCACACCAGACGCGAAAGAAGCGTTAAGCGCGAGTGATTTACATGTAAAGTCAATGCAAAGACGCGAATAGACCCCCTGCGGCGCGAATTGAGTGTTTCGGGCGTTTGACGCGCGTATTGAGTGTTTCGGGCGTTTGACGCGCGTATTGAGTGTTTCGGGCGTTTGACGCGCGTAACGCGTGATTCGCGCGAATCGCGCAAATTGAAACATCTGAATTTTGGCAGATATTCGCGCCGTGTTAACCAATCAGGAGCTTGCGCTAGTAGTGACGTGATTACGACGTAGCAAGCGGAGGGAGAAATCCGAAACAACAATGGAGGACAAAATAATCGTCGCTGTATGTGGACACCCGGAGATATTATATCCTATTGCAAATACAGCCACAATAGTAAAAGTAGTTATTTATATGTCAGCCATTTCGCAACGAGACTGGAGCCGCCTGGTAGAAGCCCCTCCCTGACGCGAATTCATGATCTGAGGCAAGATACTTTTGCTTTTCAGATTTTATTGCTGATTTGTAATATATGTTGTAAATTGTAGTCCCACATTAGTATGCTTAGTGCTTCACAGAAAGTTAATATCTTCCCAATATGGCACCCAAGTGAACAGGCTTGGCTTGAGTGGACTTTCAATATGCTGCACAGTGGAAACAATGGCACTTCATAAATAAACACACACAAACATGTCAGTGCAAGTGACTATAAGCATGTTCTGGCCTTTACTTGAATCCACTCTGAACCGCCTCTTTATTTTCATCTCCTAAAAATGGCAGGCAGTTTTATCGTGAGAGGCAGGAAGCACAGGCTATAACCACTATTGGCACGAGGAGGTCTAGTCCAGGAGAGAGCTGCTGAGCAGAGAATAAATGAAAGACAGAGCGAGACAGACAGGAAGTGAGAGCAGAATGATTGTGACTAAAGGAGTGCTGCTGTTCAGTGGTAATTGGATTTGTAATACTCAGAGGAAAAATTGCTCAGCACTGGACATCAATGTTTATTCATGGAAAGAGGTTTCATATCCTGCTGAGACGCAGTTGACCACTCAGGTGTGAAGGATTGGGAAGTGATGAGAGTTTGTGTGTGTGTCCTCTTGTTTCTGAAATCTCCTTTGAGCATTCATCCAGATTTGACTCCAGCCACGCGTATCGCCAGTTTGATGTAATGATAATTGAACCCATTAAGTTCTGGTGAATGTAATCATCCAGATGACAATGCAGTGATTTAATCCACATGTTGCTCTGTAACAAAAGATATTATAATGATTTTTATTTATTTTTTTTGGATGGAGTGGACCATAGTAGTATAATGAATTTATTCAGCCACATGCACCATATAATGTTGCCTGAAATGACCTCTTTATGACCAATACTGATGTAGATTATTTAATTTTTCCTTTTTAATACAATATCTTAATTTATCAGTAGATTATACTTTAATAATAACAATAATAATAGCCTAATAATAATGAAATATGATATTCAGTATCTTTTATTGTAGTAATCCCAATAATAATAATTATAATCATATTTATTATGTTTCATTGTAGTAGTCCAATGATTATTTGCTTATAATATCAAATAGCAGAAAGAAAACAATCATTAAAAATAGGTTCTGCATTTTTCTATTGAACTCTAAACATTAAGATAATCTGAATCAGTTTATAATCACAATCTTCATCATCATCAATATTTTATTTTATTGTAGTAGTTCAATAACAGCAACAAGGTCATCATGAATATTATGTTTGTACAGAGATTATTTACTTAATGGATCAAAAAGCAGAAATAAAACAATAATTAAAATTTGATTCTGCCAAATAGTTTGTAAAATAAATTTAAAAAATAATGTTTATGATGATTATTATTATTATTATTACCATTATTATTATAATTATTATTTTCCTTTTTATTATTATTATGCAACAATTTTGTAACTCAATGTTTGCAGATTTATTTTCCTCCTTGTTTTGGGTTCTGCTTAATTGTTAACCTACACATTTGTCACTTGACAATAAATAATAATCATCATCATCAATATTATATTTTATTTATAATAGTCCAATAACAGCAACAAGGTGTTCAATCATGAATACTATGTTTTATTTTTGTCCAGTGATTATTTACTTATTGTAACAAAAAGCAGAGATAAAACAATAATACAAATTTTGATTCTGCCAAAAAATAGAGTCGGGAACAACTGTTGAATGAAACAACAGGATTATTTATTGACAGATTGGTAGCAATTGCTATCGTGAGGAGTGAATGGCAGGTGAGAGTCTTGGAGATTGGAACAGTTCAATAGGTCTTGGCTGTCAACTGATAACTGAGAGTTATCTTGTTATAGGATCGAAGGAGAGCGGGAACCAGGAACAACGGGATTCTTCGAAGAAGTATCGCAGGAGGATTGTAGGAGGTCTGCAAGGTAAGTATACACAGGTAAGTGCGCACTGGTTTCAGTTCGGGGTAGTGAACGGTAGACCGGACGATGAGTGTTTGAGTGGAGCGTGTATTTAAAGGAGTGATGATTAATGGCTGCAGGTGCGGGTGATCAGTATTCAGGTGATTGTGATCTGGTGATTGTTGTGGCAGCTGACTGAAGACACAAACTGGCTTTTGTAATAAAATAAAAAATGAAATACTACTACTAGTACTACTATTAATAATATTGTTATTATTATATAATCAATATAATAATAATTAATATGATATTTTATTGTAGTAGTACAACAATACATTATTATTATTTTGTTACTCATAATGTTGGCAAATTTATTTTCCTCTTTGATTTGGGCTCTGCTTAATTGTTAACCTACACATTTGTCACTTGACAATAAACGACTATTATTTAAAAAGTAAAAACAAAATGTATCTAAACAATAATTTACCTGTGCTAATTGTGTTTTGTCATTTCTTTGCATTTTCTTGTACACACTTGATGTCCTCTGAGCTGCTGAACTGCTCAATAGATGTTCCTTTGACTTTTAAAGAAATCAGTCGAATCACTGCGGCAAAGAAACACTTAGATGCTCATGTTTCAAGAATATATCACACTGTGTGTACTTTCATCTTATTTATATATACCCTATAATTTAACAAATGGGACGGTGCCATAATGTACTTCAATAAGCATAAAATCAAGTTACATAATTCTAATTGTGCGCATGTTTGTAAGGAAGCCAGCCAGTGCTCAGCTCAGCTGGAAGAAACAACTGGGTTTGACATTTCCACCGTAAATATCAGCTGTTATTTTAGTGTGGCATCTGGGTGGCTGGCAGGTAGCAGGGTGAACTTTGACTCAGTGTGAGTGCTCTGATCCCAGCTGGGCTGCTCACCACGGAGGAGAGGAACTGCCTGAGAACCTCCGCCCCGAACCAGGCTCACAAATACCTGATGTCAAGATGCTTCTCACGGCTCTATCCACTTTGTGTGCGTGGGTGTGAATATGGAACTCATTTCAGATTCATTGGCACCTGAATTGCTCTGACATCTTCTCTCATTTTCTAATTGTTCATCCACCGCCTGACCTCAGCAACCAGTCAAGGAGCACAGCACAATAGCAGCTCACTGCATTTACAATAGAAGACAGAACCACATGCATAAGGAGCAAAAATTGTAAAGTAATTTCACATGCTGACATTTCACCTCCGGCTATTTATTTCTGCAGCTCAGGAGACAGAACAAAGAACATCATCAGTTCTCTTTTGATGTTTTTGAACTTTCTCTCATCCAATCTCACCTCTCTCTTTCTCTCTCTCTCTAATGAAGCTGGTTGACCAAGAGAGGTTTGGTTTAGCATCCAAAAACCAACATATGATGGTCTTAACAAGGTAGAAAGAGGAGTATGAGCAGAGATGGGCGCAAATAGTATTCTAAGTATTCTAAGTATACATGCGGTTGTGTCATCTGTCACTTTACATGCTCAAGCTCTTTGAAGCAGACATGATTATCATTCATCATTTTTTGTGCTGTTATGGTTTTAGTTGTGGTGTGCTTTCTGCTATTCATTTAGATTTAGGCAGTGGTGGAAAGAGTACTGAAAAAATACACTCAAGTAAAAGTACCATTACCTTCCAAAAAATGTAGTGCGAGTAGAGTAAAAGTACTTGTCCAAAAAACTACTCGAGTAAGAGTAAAAGAGTAGCCTATTTAAAACTACTCATGAGTATTGAGTAGTGCGTGAGTACTGAGCTGTGGATATACCCCGTCATAAACGCTTTACACTGCAATTTATACATTTAAAAAACGTTGTACATTCTGCAATTCACATTATCTTGTTTGTCATAAAGAATGAAGAATCATCCAGCAGTTTTAATTCTGACTGCCAACTCTTTAAAACACATCAAAATAGCACGGAAACAGTATTCAGTTGAAGAAAAGATGAAAGTTATTTTCAGTACAATCATCCCCATTTAAATCATAAAGTTTGAAAAATAGATTTAAAATCATGTGTAAGGCCACTGAGAGCATGCTGCTGTTGCACATAAAATATTAATGTTTAGAACAGTGCAAATACAAACCCCGTTAGAAATTCATAGTTCAGCATCACACACCATGATATGGGTTCAAATGAGAGCCCATTTCTCTCCAAAATGGTGCCAGTTTTAGCCTTTTTTAATAAAGAAATAAGAATAACTAAACTTGATCATTTATGTTACAATTTTAACATAAATGCACATTGTTCTAGAAGGATGGCATCATGCCATACCTTTTACGCATTTACTCGAATTATGTTGAAAAAACAATTTGTAAGGAAAAATGTATTTCTGGGGAAACTTTTTCAAAAGAAAACACAAAAACACGTCTCTCTGCTGAATCAGCAGCATCCACAACTGAATGGAACAAAAAGTGTTGAACTTGAAAATTGTTTATGCGCGAGTGCACTTGCTAAATGATGGCGGATTGTATAAAATGGATAAAAACCCCCCGAAAAACAGTTTATTAATGAGCTGCAGTTTTATTACATCACGCGCTGACACAGATGCAGTGTATTAACGCCACAGGTCATCAATAAGGTGCAGATTGGTCCTCAATTTAAGTAGATTATTTCAAATCGTTTTACAGTGTTTCCAACACACTTTTTCACAAACTCATCAAAAGTCAAGTTCAACAATCAACAATGCACATCTTATTTTTAGTTATTATCTTTCTCCTTTTTTGCATGATCTGAGGCAAGATACTTTTGCTTTTATAGTCCCACAGTTAGGGTTAGTATGCTTAGTGCTTCACAGAAAGTTAATATCTTCCCAATATGGCACCCAAGTGAACAGGCTTGGCTTGAGTGGAGGTCGTGTAGAGAGGCAAGCATATATACGAATCATTTAGTAAGCAGAAATATGAAATTTATCTTAACATATTAGAGGAAGATGTGACTGAATTGATGCTTGAAGAATGCACTTCCAGCAGCCATGATAAACAGCAGTTGGCTGTTAAAGTTTTCTATGCACAATTTGATTTGACGAAAGTCACGAGACCGATTACTATCTCTCTATCCAATCACATTAATGGATAAAAATACAATTCATAAATAAATAAGCATGTAACGACCACAAATGGAGGAAAATAGTGGTGTAAAAGTGCCGATACATCACTTAAAATGTACTCAAGTAAAAGTATGCTTGAAGTGAGTGAAGTGAAGTGAAGTGACATTCAGCCAAGTATGGTGACCCATACTCGGAATTCGTGCTCTGCATTTAACCCATCCAACGTGCACACACACAGCAGTGAACACACACACACCGTGAACACACACCCGGAGCAGTGGGCAGCCATTTATGCTGCGGCGCCCGGGGAGCAGTTGGGGGTTCGGTGCCTTGCTCAAGGGCACCTCAGTCGTGGTATTGAGGGTGGAGAGAGCGCTGGACATTCACTCCCCCCACCTACAATCCCTGCCGGCCAGAGACTCGAACCCACAACCTTCGGATTACAAGTCCGACTCTCTAACCATTAGGCCACGACTTCCCCACGTGATTGAGCGTGATTGACCCCCAAAGTCCAGTTCATTTCACAAGTGTGACTGCTCTGTACCGTGTCCAGTGTGGTTCATGGGGAAGTCGTGGCCTAATGGTTAGAGAGTTGGACTTGTGATCCAAAGGTTGCGGGTTCGAGTCTCGGGCCGGCAGGGATTGTAGGTGGGGGGAGTGAAGGTCCAGCGCTCTCTCCACCCTCAATACCACGACTGAGGTGCCCTTGAGCAAGGCACCGAACCCCCAACTGCTCCCCGGGCGCCGCAGCATAAAATGGCTGCCCACTGCTCCGGGTGTATGTTCACTGCTGTGTGTGTGCACGTTGGATGGGTTAAATGCAGAGCACGAATTCCGAGTATGGGTCACCATACTTGGCTGAATGTCACTTCACTTCACTTCACTTTAACCATGCCCTGGGCCGCTTGAAGAGGTGGCTCCGGTGCGGTATGCATTTAGTGTGATCGCTAACCACACCGGAGCATGCTCTATTGTTATTATGACAGCAAAAATCTTTATTACTTGAATATCACACTTTTCAATTAATTTAATTTCGAGTACATTTAAACTTATAATGGGTCTGGTTCTCATCTTATTTATGAACAGGTTTGTGAGTAAAGCTGCAAATTCCACCATTATCCTCAGCTGCCTCTGTGATATCTGTCTGTTAGGGAAAGGACAATCGCGCTTGGGCTTTAGTACAAGGCAACTGTGCCTAGTGTGAGTATACGCTTAGAACAATTTCTTGGGGTACACACACACAGAAAGCTGCTTATTACTCATTTATCCATGTTTCTTTATCGCTTTGATGTGTCAATAGCTCCTGCCCACTAAAAGCTCCACAGATATATTTGCCACGATGATATAGAAAAAGTTCAATCGATTTACACTTTATAACATTGCCGAAAAATATATTGTCATATCACCATAGCAAGCAGTAATGATTAGAGTCTAATGAACATATTTGACTTGCTAGTTGAAAAAAACAAAATTTAACCAAAAAACCAAACAAGACTGACTAGTGCTTATGCTATGTTCCCCTTGCTAGTGCTGGGACAGGTATGCTTTTTTCCCACAAAGGCTAGATCACCTTTTTTTAATGTTAAAGTCACGCACATAGTAGTGCAATAACCATTTCAAGAATTTTGTATGGTTTATACACAGCAAAACAGCATGTATTTGACTGAAAATCCAGAATCATCTACAAGCTAACTATAAAGATAGCACTGTGAATGATGATATAGTTGTCAACAAATGGGATGCTACATTTTATTCCAAATGAAATATCTTAAATATCTACGATTTTGGCTTTAATAAGATTTTCCCAGGAAACCTGGCGTCCTCCACGATTCCTGTTCTTTCCAACTGCAAAGCACTTGAATGTGACATGCTTGTAATCACGACTTCTGAAATAGGAAATTTTGATAGCACACGAAGGCAGTATTATTCCTTATTTCCTTACAGGAATCCAGAAAATGTCATTACCCAATTAGATGGAGTCATAGAGCTGCAGCTCACATGCATGAAAGTGGCATGTCTGAACTAGTTGATACAGGAAATCAGAAGTCTAATAAAGAGGTTGATTGGCAAAAAGTATTTTATGTATTTTGAAAATACAAAAATACTAAGATTAAATGTATTTCAATACAAAATATATTTGATTTTTTCAAAGGTATTTAAATACAAAATAGTATTTTGTATTTCAAATACATATTTGAAATACATGTATTTGAAATACTGCCCATCCCTGAGTATGAGTGACATGAAGTGGCCAGGAATATGTATGAATGCACGCGCACTCATATGAAAGGTGTTTCTGCATAACTTGATGCATCTGTCTGTCTGTGTGCGCCCAGGAGGCATGTTTAAGTAAACACATTTCAGTGCGCGCCACAAAAGTCTTCCCACACTGAACCAAACAAAAAAGCCATCACAGAAACATGCTATTTTTCGCCTTACCTTTGATTATTATCAGTACTAATATAGCACAATGTGTTATGATAAAGTCAAACGATGTGAGTGGGTCAGTGGGGAGGAGCGCACAGCGGCGCGCTGCCGCTGGAGAAAGACATGACTCTGATGCCTGCTTGACAAGGTGGTTGCTATAGTAACACCACAGCTCAAAGTCCCAAAGGATAAGCACATCAGAAGAGCTCTCCAGCAGACGAGAGACAGAGAACGAGAGAGGAAGAGAGGGAGGGATGAAATGATAAATAAAAGAAGGTTGGAAATGGAGGTGGGCGGTGTGGGAGTGAGTAATGGGGCAGGTGTGCAGCACTCACTTTATAATGGGTAGATGTCGTGCGTCTCGCTGCCGCCGATACGTGCTTCACGTCCCGCTGTCGGCGTCGATTGACATATTATGAAGCGGAGCCACGGACCGCAGCGGCGTGTGCTTGAAACTCCTTTTTTAACACCGAGTCAAAGGGGCTCTATCAATCTGAAAGCCCGAGACTGTGAAATACTAGGCTAATTTAAGAACTTAATTTAAGAGGCTAGAGGTAGCTACACATATTTTAAACACTGCAAGAACTCTCTGAGAAGTGCGCCAGAAAGCTTTAGTCTTCAAAATAACACAACGTGCTTGGTCCACCTACGGTTCCAACCTTCATTATTCACAGAGAGGACTGGGGGGGAAATCTTTAAGATTGTTCAAGTGTGTTGGCTGCACTGTAGTTGTGTATTTCTGCGTGTGTGGGTGCATGAGCACGCGTAGGAACACTTATAAATCAGAGCCGACTCATACCAGCAGCTTCCGTGACGGGGAACTGTAATATCTCTGCACTCGAGCAAGCTTTGGTATCTTCGAGATCCTTTGAGTGAGAGTGACATGTTTATTTTCGGAAACCTGTGGCTCCAAACAAGGTCACTCTGCCAGCAGCATTCAGTGGAAGAAAATGAGTGAAAATCATCTCCGGCCTGTCAGGACGCAGCTCTCTCCGGGGGTGACTGAACTTGACAGTGGGTTCATTTCCCAGGAGTCACCTGACGATGTGCTTTTAGTGCTCCGTCCGGGGAGAGTCTCCACTGGAGAGCACAAATGCGACGTGACAGCTCTCTCTACCTGAACATACGTGGTCCTAGGCTTCATTTAGAAAGGAGGTAGCAAACTTGAGGTTCGGAAAGGGCAAGATTGTGCATATTTTTTATACCAGTAGTGTCCACACATTTTCTCAGCGGCCTTGGTTCCAGAAGGATTTTTTTTTTTTCAATTAATTTTTCCAAAAGGGGTTTTCAAAAAGATTTTTAAGCCATGAAACAACCAACAATCTACAAGGTGAATCACAATATTGCATACTTCAATTCAAAGCAAAAAAAGTGTTTGATCAAACAGAAGAACAAAACGTACAGTTCTGTGAACTTAAAGGGACAGTTCACCCAATAGTGAAAATTCTGTCATCATTTTACACTGGCATTTTAGGGGATTTTCAAAGGGCCAGCACTCAGAAATGTCCCAACCTGTATGTTAAACACAGAAGAAGATATTTTGAAGAATGTTTGCAACCAAACTATAGTATGGATTCAGTGGTGTGTAAATAATGGCAGAATTTTCACTTTTGGGTAACTTAAGGCCCGTTAACACCAAGGACAATAACTATAAACATAACAATAAAGATATAGTTCTAAAAATTGTTCTCAACAGCAAAGTCCACACCACAGCTTTAACGATAAATGCATAGAGAAACGATATCACTGGAATCACTTCCAGAATGATTTTTTCCCAGCTGATTACAATACAATAATACAAACATTGACACCCAATCAGAATCAATCCTGCTATAACGAGCACGAGAATTTAAAGCGGCTTAGAATGAATTGATGATATCGTCTGGTGTGAACGCTAATATCCTTATCTTTATAGTTATCGTTCTTGGTGTGAACGGGGCTTTATCCCTTTAAAAGTTTAGTTCACCCAAAAATGAAAATTCTGTTATTAATTACTCACCCTCATGTTGTTCATGTTCGTTCATCTGATTACGTTGATTATATTCTGGGGTACTTTCTAAAATGGCTGAAGACGGTAACTCGGGTAGAAGAATTGTTGAATAAATTATGATATTATTGTTTTCTTTGCGCACAAAAAGTATTCTCATAGCTTCATAAAATTACGGTTGAACCACTGATGTCACATGGACTATTTTACCGATGTCCTTGCTACGTTTCTGAACCTGGGAACATTGCAGTTGCATTGCTGTCTATGGAGGGTCAGAGAGCTCTCAGATTTGATCAAAAGTATCTTAATTTGTGTTCTGAAGATGAATGAAGGTGTTATGGGTTTGGAATGACATGAGGGTGAGTAATTAATGACACAATTTTCATTTTTCGGTGAACTAACCCTTTAACAGTTTTAATGGGGGAAAGAACAACAATCATCGCAAATGACAATGGTAATTGATAAATATAAAACTATTGATTTAATGAGGTTGATAAATAGCCTATAAAAACATATTTTCAGCAAACCATATACCATCCATTAGCAACCTCACAGCTCAGGTACATCTTAGAGGTTTATCAATTCCCCCTATAAAAATGAATGGGATTTTTTACTTTCGCAACTGTTGCACTCTATGGGGCGCAATATTAGTTTGGACCCCATTTACATTCATGTATGGAACTAATAGTTTTGTATTCCACAGAAGTAAGACCTATAGAATTGATTGTAATGAACTGAAACTCAAATTCAAATACCCCCAATAAATGTCATTTTTAACAATAAAAAGGAAAGTTTATATAGACAAACACTGAATATGAATTTGACATCGTTGTGTGGAAGTTAAAAAAAAAAGTTTTTAAGGCCTTACTTAACCTCAGATTGCTTACTGCAGTCGCTGTTCAGCAAACATGCTAAAGATTCTAACAGCATTTTAAAGAGATCCGACATTTGAGTTAATCTGAAAAGTTTTAGGAGGGTTGAGATGAAAGACAAGGGGGCTGAAGCCCCCCTAAAACTGCTCTAGTAATGCCTGTGGCTGGAAAACATCAACCGCCCAGAGCTGCTGGGCTAGAATAACTACTGCTCGTGTCAACGCAGTATTCAACTAGAAGCGCCTTTGGCTAGTACTTGACATCTACCCACAAGAAATCAGTGATGTGTCACGGCTGGATCCTACATACAACAGTGCACGGATGTAGAAATAACTGCCTTTAATTCTAAGTGATACTGTGCTGCATTCATTCCCATTCCCAGACAGATTATTCATATTTTAAGACTAATACTCAAACATCAAAAGAGCATTAGATTTTTAACAGAATACAGTGATATTCAACAAACTCTGAAGCACCAAAGAGTTTTGCCTTGGAAAGGTGACAGATACATGTGATGGGTAAAATAACGACCGTCTGAACATATATACAGACAGTAATTTCATTAAAATTATGACGTACATATAACTACAAATAAATGTCTAAGGCAAAGAAAGCTACATTTACAGCAGCTCTGACGAACATTAGTAAATAAGCAGCATCAATGTGAATAACAGAGAATTAATGCAAGCGGCAAAGAATATGTGCATTTCTGGAAAGCGTGTTAAAAAGAAACCCCTATTAGTAGTGTGCGAGCATGAAAACAAACTGAGATCTACTGTACATAGCGTAGAGTTTGAAATCTACACTGGCGAAGAGCCATTATGCACTGTAGTTCATATACATATTATCTGAAATCCATTTTCACTTAATGTGTGTTTATATAATACATCAAATTAACATTCTGAAGCTATGTTCTTTTGATAGAATGACTTTGGTCCAAAGCAAATAAATACATAAATGAATGCCAATTTATAATTTAGCAGGCATAGGTGACTTCTAATGGGTATCATGGTGTTATTGGAGATCATTTACAATTCAATCACAGCAGCTGACTACCACTAGAGTTTGGCACATGAGCTAGTTCAGTTAAGACAGTCTCTCAGGCCTCGGCTCCACCTAGGGGAGTGGAGGTCAGCAGGTGGGCGGCTCTAGTGTGGATGATAGGCAGACCTAACTGGTGGAGTCTCCCGTTCACTCCTGTCCATAATGAAGACATTCACAGTGATTGGCTGGATTGGTGCCAACCATCGCCCATTAGTTTTCTGTCCCTGTTGCGGCCTCTTGGCTGTCTTCTGTGGGCTTGTCAACTAAAATACAAACACAATATAATCAAACATCTCAGAAATTAAGAGATGTTTGATTATAACATCTGATGCTACAAGACTGAAATCGACTAAGGGGTAAAAGAACCACCATATAAGCAATCTGAATTTCAAAATGGGTTAAACTGCATTTGAAATGCAATAATAAAATATACAACATTTTTTATGGACGCTACCATTCAAAAGTTTCAGGTCAATAAGATTTTTTTAAATATTTTTTTTCTTTGAAAGAAATTAATACATTTAGTCAGCACGAATACATTACACTGATCAAAATGACAGTAAAGACAGTAAAAATCCTGTTTCAAATAAATGCTGTTCTTTAGAGCTTTCTATTTATCAAAGACTCCTGAAAAATTTAACACTGTTTCCACAAAAATAATAAGCAGCACAACTGTCTTTAACACTGATAAAGAAGTGTTTCTTGAGCATCAAATCAGTATATTAGAATGATTTCTGAAGGATCATGTGACACTGAAGACTGGAGTAATGATGCTGAAATTTCAGCTTTGCCATCACAGGGATAAATTATATTTTAAGATATATTATAACAGCAAGGAGTTATATTATATTGTAATAATATTCATTTTTGTTATTGTATTTTTTATCAAAAAATGCAATCTTGAGCATAAGAGACTTCTTTTAAAAACCTGAACTGTAAAGTAACTTGCATCTGTTACCATAAAGAACTATTTCTACCTGATTTATCCCCCTCAAAAATAGTTTTGTTTTTAAGTATTAAGGTGGATTTAGTGATGTTAAACAATACTTTTGACTTAAATAAAACCAGTTAATTTAGATGTTAACATTTTTAGGTTACCATTTTTTCAGTTTTGTGCATAAATTAATTTAAATGTTTTAAGTATTTCATATAGTATGACAAAGTTGTGTCATTTAAAATGAAATAAATCTAAATCTAATTTAAATTTAAAAGATCAGCACTGCAAACATAAAGTCATGATGTTTCAAGACAGTAAGCCAGTGTTTTGAGAATAATATCACAAAGTAGTAGCTATAGTAAAATGTATAAATGTTGAGAAAAAATAAATGATCAGATTAAAGAGAATAACAGTAAACTTAAATGGGATATTCTTATACTGGTTAACATGAACTTACTTGCAGCCTGGGCCTGTTTGTCTCTGGGGTCATCTGTAGGGCTCAGATCATCAGGAGGCCAGCGCAGTTCCCCGCTCTCCACCTCCCCGCTCTCAGTGGGTTCAACCACGATGGATGGCAAGCGTTTGGAAAGCTTTGGGAACCGTTCATGGGAGTCTGGGAAGATCTGTAACACAGGGGTCACAAGAAGCCACAGTACGTGACAGTTCAGTGAGCTAAAATGCATCGAAGTCTGAAAGTTCTCAAAATGCCCTGACAGCTTTCAAGAAACAGCATGGTTTGACCTTTACTTCCTCCATTAAAGATCTAAGGACCTCATTAAACCATACATTTGGAAGCAGTAGTTTTAATTGTAGCATTTTACCTCAGAATGTTGTTTGATTTGTGCTTAACACAAAAAAAGGAAAGAAAAATTTAAAATATTTCATGATACATTCATGATATGTTTTATCTATGCTTAGAAATATTTACTGGAAAACAAAACAAAAATGTAAATGAAAAATAATTTTTTGAAGGCAGGCTGTTATTAGGTCAATCTGTTTTAACATTGGAAGCATTCAGCACTAAATCCTACTTGAAAAGTGTTGTGCATACACCTTATAAGCAATCAGAGAGAAGAATTATTATTAATTATTTATTTTTTTATTTTGTGGGCAATCACTTATGAGTAAATA
Organism: Barbus barbus; assembly: GCF_936440315.1. Taxonomy (NCBI): domain Eukaryota; kingdom Metazoa; phylum Chordata; class Actinopteri; order Cypriniformes; family Cyprinidae; genus Barbus; species Barbus barbus. Next base: position 13,244,425 of record NC_136742.1, on the reverse strand, counting down.
TATGTTTACAAAAGCTCCCCTCCAGCGGTTCCATCAAAAACTCCTTGATGGATTTTTATTAATGATGTGTTTGGCATTCACCTCATGTCTTGTGTGAGTCCTAATGCCTTGTTTAGAGTTCATGAGAGCAGGATGTGACTAACGTGTATGATTATTTCTCCACAATTGCATTGAAGTGTGAACAAGAGTGTCTTGAGTGTGTGTCCGTGTGTTTGCAACATGTGGGCTATCAAGTGAGACATGAATTTTCTAAAAGCATCTGTTCCACCAACAGTAGAAAAGGGTGTGCATTGCATGTTGGTTTACAAAGCACAGAAAGAGCTTACATGACAGAGTGAATGACAGATTCAGACAGGGTTCATTCAGCCAGCATATAATGGCACTGCTCATCCTGTGGTAAAGAAAGGGTAATGATGATCGTTCCTTGAAAAGATTGTGACCTTTCGAGTCTCTCTCGAGTGTCTGAGAGGAATCTGAATTCATCCAGCAGGCTGTATGAACGAGCAAGCAACTGATTGGCTTTTCGTAGCGATGCGAGCAAAATGAAAGGGACTCCAATCAGACTGAAATGACGGAGGAAAAGCTCCAAATAGATCCACGGAGATCCATCGCAGTCATCCATCAGGTAAGCAGAAAAACACTCAGCATATGTGTGTGTGTGATTTTCACTTAAAATGTCATCTATTCCTACCCTGCTCTCTGGAATAATCGATTTTGACTGTTCAGTCGTGGCACTGAGTGCTCAAATATTTTTGTAAAATGCCTCTTATGGACAGTCCACAAGAAGGATGATAAAATAGCCTTCATACTACAACTATAATGGACACAAAGGAAAGATACTGTTAGGGTGTCCATTGCATTGCTTTTCTACATAAAACATGAGCTGGAAGGACGTGATTGACTGTTGCATACATGTCATGTGTCTTTTGCATCATGGTGCATGACGCAGCGTTCTAATAACACTGCAAGCAAGTTAAAAGTTTTACAAAACGCATTTCTCGACCTTGCATTTTTTCATTCCACTTCCCTGCATCTCACGTTATTAAACACAAAAATACATTCTGTGTGAATGGCCCTTAAGAGTCACTTTCAGAAGCTTTAAAGCAGGGATCCTCAAATCTGGCCCACATGATCCACTTTCCTGCAGAGCTTAACTCTAACCCTAATCAAACACACCTGAGCATGCCTATCAATGTGTTCAGGATCATTAGAAAATCACAGGTAGGGGAGTTTGATCAGGGTTGGAGTTAAACTCTGCAGCGCATTGGCCCTCCAGGGCAAAATTTGAGGAACCCTATATATGCGTCTAAAATTGCATACTTCCCTACTATACAGTAGGTGAAAGATACATGAAAAGTCAGAGCAAACAAAAATATGTTCTAATAATATTTTGCTAAAGTTCCCATTAAGTTGAATGTTCAAAACATCAGTTTTTAAATGTTTTAAAGACTTTTTTTTGGTTACGTGAACGTTAAGGGAGCATTCTTTATCATTTTGCAAATATCGTGGGCATGTTAGTTTTGAATATTCTCTGAATGTTTTGAAACAAGTATTGGTTGGATGTTCAAGTAAGATGAACATCCAACCAATAAAATGTTTCAAAAATTTTCTATTAGTAATGTATAAATGAGTAATGTATAAATACAGTTTTTGTGGTACATTTTTGAGAACATTATAACTCTGAACTAACGCTCTATTAACGTTTTTAGTAGATGTTTGTTTGAAACTTGTAAGAGAACTTTACCAGAACATTTGCCAAAGTTCTGATTCACAGTATTCCAGATGACCTACTACTTCTTTATGCTTTACTATCCCATGAGGCCAAGGGAGAGGATTTGTGAATGGCAGTGAAGTGATGCAACTGACACTGGTAGATCACATGACAATGCCAATGCGATGAATGTGCCAATGCGACCCCTAATTCAGTGTTAGGGGTATTGCAGTACAAGTAACGCAAGATACGTAATCAGATTACTTTTTTGCAAGTAACTAGTAAAGTAATGCATTGCTTTTAAATTTACAAGAAAATATCTGAGTTACTTTTTCAAATATGTAACGAAAGTTACTTTGTTTTCCCATTTATTCACTGACAGCTCTTCTGTCCCTGTGTTGAGAGATATCAGGAGTGAGGTGCAGAGGCACTTCCTTCAGGCTGAGGCTTAAAAATGTCACTTTTGGTGTGAAAAAGCCTTTCCAGTTGCCATAAATATAACTTTTTGTTTTTTGTTATTAAAAATAAATAAGCAAGCCTGGCCCAGGTGACAAAATGTAAAATAAAAGTAACGTAATCCATTACTTTCCATAAAAAGTAACACAAGTAGTTACTTTTTTATGGAGTAACGCAATATTGTAACATTACTTTTAAAAGTAATTTTCCCCAACACTGTCTTTATTTTTAGTGCATAAACCTTCTGGTAGAAGACTAGAATCCCCTAGAAAATGAAAACATTGCCAAGAACACTGAACCGGAAATGTATAGACATGAATGAGCGAGAAGTTAAAATAGAGGAAGGCATGCTACTTTGTAGCTTTAAATATGTTAGCTAACAATTCGACAAAAAAGTAACATGGATTTCAGATTAAATTGCTACAATTAATTTAAAATTTACATTGTAGATTGTTTGTTCTGCTGTTGTTTCTATAATATTTTAAATAAATTATTAAATTAGATAGCATACATGTAAATAATAAAAAAAATCATTTAAAATAAGTCAAACCAATATTTTATGTCCATGCATTCCCTTTGTCTTTCTATTTATTTTTTTAGCAAATAGCAATTTCATGTATTCAGAGGATCATTATCTGTCTTTGTAGTCAAAATGACCAGCAACTGTATATATTATCTTTTACTTGTTTTTGTGTTTCATTAGCCTTGTTCCTCTTGAATAAATCACTAATATGAATTTCAAGAGAGCATCCAGCCAGCTGACCGAGAGAAGCACAACCAACCTGAAAAGAGATGTTCTCCTCCTCAGACGCGCCGCTCACACTGTAGTCTCCCACCGCAGAGTCACAGCTGTTCATCACCTCTGTCATGCTGCCCAGTGACACACTTAAACCTACAACAAGTCAGGAGGAAGTGCATTTACACTCTGATAGTCACAGCGTCGCTCGGTCCACTCATTTGCCTATGAATGTGGGAGAGACTGATTCAGATAAGCCACCTGCATTAACCACAGCTGGGTTATTTTCTCATCTATGAAAGGATCCTGCCAAAACCATCCAGCTAATCCATGCGCATCCACCATGATTTTATGCAGAGCAAGTCTATACATAGTTTGTTGTTTGTTGTCTCTTCCACCATTTTCGAAGGAAATTACTTTCACACTCATCAGCTAAAATCAAGAGCGAGGATACATTCAGTGGGTCGCAATAATACCAAGGCTGCTCTCCAATTCATTCTAAATGCAAAACTCATCTAGGAGATGAAAATTGAATGGTGCTGAGCATCCGGTTGTGTGAAGTATATGAAATTATTCAAATTTGTTCCCATATTAAAAACTCAGATAAACAGCTTTGCTTAAGTTTAAAGAACCAATAAATATGGTAAACCAAACCAATGTCACTTTTCAAAACTTACACTGTAACAACATAATATCTCATGCATAATATCAATCTTTTTTGTTTGGTGTAACCTAAAGTAGTTAAAGTTGGTTCAGACATATTAAATAATATCTCTGACTTCAGTAAAATCAGTTAATGATTTGGTTGGTCGAGCAGCATTCCAGACAGTGTTATTTACTATTACTAGTATTTATTCATTTTATGAATTAGCTTTTTTTCATATTTTTTTATGCTTTAATTCTAAATTTAATTGACATTTTAGTAATTTTGTTGTGTCCTTATGCCATTTTTATTAGTTTGTGTTTATTTAATGTTATTTATTAAAATGTTTAAAAATGTATAATATATTTATTATTTTAGCTTTAATTAAGTTTTTTTTCAGTTTCAATTTTAAACATTTTATTTATTTATTTAAGCTTTATTTAATAGTTTTGTTTTGTTTTTTAACTGACACTTTATGGACAGACTAGTGGGGATTTTTCATTGACTCTTTCTGCAGGTTACATCAATATGCCAGTAGATGGCGACAAGTCACTGTATATTTACGAGTAATTTATCATTCAGTCAAATGATTTGTTCAGAAACACTTTCATTCAGGAGCAAAAAATCACTGTCTTGCTCAAAGAAGCTTTGTTTGAAAAGAATTAACTGGCGAAGCGAAAATAGCTAAAGTAACTGTCAATATTGCGTCTAAGGGGATGTTTACATGGCAGCTTTTGAAAATGGGTTTTAAAGTGCAACTGTGCCAGTGATTGAAAACGACACAGTTATTATCGGTTTAAACTACAAAAAGGCAAATTTATGAAAACGGTGATGTCATGCACAAGCGTATTCGTGTTCAGTCGAACAGGTGCATAGTATTTCTTCACCAACTACTAGCCTGGCATGCATAATACAGCACTTTAAGTAGTTTTCGCAGATCCGTGTGAACGGGGATCATTTTGACAACATTGTTAACTGTCCACTAACCTTTTCAAAAACTGTAAAAACGATTTTAGTACATCGTTGTCAGGTAAATGTACCCTAAAATGTAAGATACTGAGTATTAACTTTATTGAGAAGTATTATGCCAACACTCTCACTCGTGTGATACTGCTTAAATAATACAAAGGACAGACTGGATACATTTACATGAAGCTCACATGAGTACGGTTGGCTTGCATAATCTATCTGCAGCATGATCTTTCTAATGCGACGTGGAGCAGCTGGTGGTCCTGAAGGCTGATTCCTCAGCCCTCCGTGTGCCACAAATGCACACCGTCCTGTGTGAATGACAAAGGCTGGGTGACTAGCACGGCCCTTTACCATGAAAACGTGCATTAGCACACATGGTGTTTATTTCATAAAGAACCAGATTTTGTTATTTAGTTGTAGCATTATTATTAAATACTGTAAAAAAGATGCATACAATGCTGCTCGTTCACTACATTGCACATTCACACAACAAACCTGCTTTTTTAATCTGATGACACGCATACTATCACCTGATCATTTGCATGGATAAAAGCAGTATCCAGGCTTAGCTGATCTGAGATAAGGCTGTGAAGAGACCACAATGATGCTTCTTATGCTTTGATGTAATGAGAAACAGCAAAGCTCTAAAGGTGACAGATGAAATGAGAGAGTCCTTCACTACAGATAAGCCACTTTAAAGATATTTTTGTTTTATCTGAGAAACCAAAGGTCTCGGTAGAGAGGATATTATACTGTCATTATCATTGTAGTTGTTTACCCTTGATTCCATTTGGGAACTGGGTAGCTCAACTAAATCAAAGGACGAGGGATACAGCGGAAAAACTGGGGGGTGAGCAGATGAAAGAAAGTAGAAATAAGAAGTACTATAAAAGGATTAAAGGACAGTGACAATGAAACAATGAAGAAATAAACCATTAGGACCAAAGAACGACACCTATACGCCTAATAAAACAGACTCACAAGCTACAGTCTTACACACTGCCATCAAAGAGCAGTTCAAAGACAGACCATGAAAAATCATCCTCAAATAAATAAATAAATGAATTTTTTTTTTTTTTACTAAAAGCGCCATTCTGATTAATTAGCAGCACACAGATGCTGGATGGCAGACAGATAAAGAAACTAAGCCGTTTATGTTCTCTGCCTTTAATGTTGGTTGAAAATGGACTGATTATTCATGCTTGCTATTATGTTGATGGTGACCAGCACAAACGCAGCTCACTCCCCAGACCCTTTTTAGCATACAGGCTTTTTCATTGCTGAAAGTGAGCAGCAAAGACAAAAGGGACTTGAGTGAGGGATCAAAGGGCTGTGCGTGTGCTTGGTGCCATTTATAGTGAGACAAAGCGCTGTGGAAGACTGGCTTTGTAGGCGGCCACACAAAGACTTCATTTGCTCATCAAAATATTTTCAGACGGGCAACCCTGAAAAACAGTGCAGGTGTTATTGTTGGCCATTGCACTGAGTATCTGTTGTTTTAAAGAAAACCCATGCTCAGTAAACTCCTGGGGGAGTGCATGGTGGTTAATTACAAATGCTATTTTCTACTTTTCTACCATTTAAAGGTGTCTAGCTGTGCATGGCTCTGTGTTTCTGTGAAAAATAGAGATGGTATCTGAATAATTTAATATGACTGGGTGCAACGACAGACCTCACCCCCTTCCTGGTGACATGGAAAATCTTACTCAAATCTAAGCAAATGACTGATCCTGAACTGACTGGAGCTATAGTCAGCTTGGAGCAATAGCAAAACTATCTTAACTAAATGGTACCATCACAAACCACGTGCAAAACACACTTTAAAACATGCTATCTTTATAATAATTGACTGTTGAGAACAATACAACAGCAAAAGCCGGAGCTTGATTGCAAAACAAGTCATTTTATGGAACAAAAACACACCATCACATGCGAAATTGGAAAAATAGATCAATGAATGAAATTATGGACATTTTTACCTTTATAAAGTCTTTTTTCTAGAAATGTGCATTATATTTTGCTCAAATTCTTTTAATCAATAAAGTCAAATACAATAATAAGGTATTTGGGGCTGTTAAATAAAATCATTATCAACAAAATTCATCTTTGTAATGCAGAGGAAACACAGAAGCTGCATTTGAAGAGGCATTTAGATGCATTTACAAACTGTTTAATGCAGGACATGAATGCATTTAACCTGCAGTTACAAATGCAGAAATAATGTTTTGATATTTTAATCCTCAAACGTTGAGTACTGATATTTGAAATTATTAAAAAAAAAATTAAAAGGTACTTTAAATGTGAAATTAAAGCCGCCAGTATAGGTGTCATTGCGATGAATCATTTAAACGGTTGATTCATTCAGGAACAAAACACCATCATATGTTGCTCAGAGACGCAAAACAGTGCTGTGGCTTTGTTTGGAACCATTTTTTGTCTGCGAAATAGAGCAAAAATATTCAATGTAATGCCTAAAACGTAAGTCTATTAATATCAACTTCTTGTTTATTGAACTGTTGAATAAAATCAATATCACATTTGTGATTTTTGTGGAACAAATGGCACTCTTCGTGTGATATTGATATGAAATTATATAAATATACACATTTTCTGCCCCCATGTCTTGATTTCTGGGAGCATTCTAAATGCATTTTTTCAGAGTGAATCATAGTGAAAGAACTATAAATGAGCACAGTCAGTCTAGCTAGTGTTTAAGCACTCATAACTCCTCCATCTGTATGATAAATGAATCTCTTACTTTTATCGTAGGTACATCTGCAATTTTGTTGCTTATGATGAGGGAATTCGCAAGTTCAAAATTCAGCGATGACTAATCTGACCGCCTCTGATTGGCCACTGCATTCCTAAACTCAACAGAATCATGTGTAATTGGTTATGACGAGCAACCCTGTACATACGCATAAAAATAAAATACAGTGTAACATGAGCGGGTCTAAATTTAATACAGCAATCAAATCTTTTTTTATTTTCATTTTCACTAGTTTCATGTTTCAAGTATTATAGTTTTATTTATGGGGGGGTCCCTTAATGCTTATAGGAGGTCCGGGATGTTATGCATAAATTAGGCTATAGCAAGGTCAGAGTGTATTTTAATATTATTAATATATTAATAACACCATTAAAATGTATTTTATTATTTTTATTTGTATTACCTTTTCTATGAGTCCAATTTCTCCGCCAGAATATAGTCCCTCCTGTAACAGAAGGTTATGCAACAAAATAACGATCCACTATCTGTGCTGCGCAGTGATATCCTGCAAAGGTATTGACCAATCAGCATCCAGACCGGAACTATTCGTTGTTGTTATTATCACTTTTTCCAACAAATAATTCGATAAGATTGGCCTACCTAAAAAAGTGTAAACTAAAAAAAAAAAAAAAAAGTGTCAGGTAAAAAGATTATGTTACTAATTTCAGTGATACTCCTGTAACTTGTAGCCTAATCACTGCCAGTTACATTTCTGAAATAATTTACATAGATCGGGAGAAAGAATGAGTTTAGAAAGGCGTGAGTAAATAACAGAACTAAGTTATTCCTTTAATAGCCTATCCAAATGATGGTAATATCTACTAAAATAAGAATTCAAATCTGAATGCATACAAATGGTAATGGTAAGTTATTTTAATTAGCGCACATCATTTGTCACAGCATAGGGTTGAAATGAGTTACATGCATCAAAAAGCTGACCAATCCTGCATTTCCGTTTCGTTCTCTAAAATCTTGCCAGAAACTTCAGGCTAATTTACATGCGAAAACCGATTCGAACTTACTTAATCAGTCGCACAATGCAATGCATCTTTCTCAAAAGCATGAAAATATCTGACACATTGTGCACTAAATGCTGGTGAATCCTTTGAGTGTGCCTCAGGCAGTTTGAGTTCAAGCTCAAGCGCGCATTGTGCACGGCATTTGTACGGCTGGTGTGTAAAGTGCCCATACCTGTAGCCTTCCGAAGTGTTGGCTCTCCGCGTAAAGCCCGTGACTGCTGCTCTTTCCAGAAGATGTGCGTGCTAGACTCAAGTCAGATTCTCCCCGACTGAAGCGGTGCTACTGTTACCTCAGATAGCGACTGTAATTTCATGCGCACTCACCCGAGTCACAAGAGCACGACTGAGTGTGTGCGAGTGCGTGAGAGAGAGAGAGAGACACACACACCTCTGGCTCTTCACGATGGTTTTAAGATGCAGATAGTTTTGTGTATCTTACTATTTTTGTACATTTGCAATAATTCCGGTAGTAGATACGTAGATACCCCAGTTTAAATATAAATAGATGCAGGGATCATAATATGAGATTGTGAAATGTTGAATGTCCTCTGCAACAACAAGTCATGTCCAACAATCTCTTTGAAAGTAAATGGTCACCTTTTCACATATAATCTCTCCAATTCAAGAATTCTCAACCATGCATTTTTTATTAAAAAGAATGAAACTCGTTAATATATTGTGTTGTGTTACCAGGGGTGTAAACTATACTTAGGGCAACATTAAAATATAGCCTATAAATGTGCTTACATTAAATTAACTGTTTCTATGAACAAAATTATTAACAAAAATGTTAAGGGCCATAGATCTAGTAAAAGATATTCTTATATAATACACTTTAGTATTTTTTTATTGATTCAGAAATCTAACATCTAATTATCTGTTGATTAATTTAATGTTTAACAGTTTCAGTGTAAAATTCAAAATACATGTAAAACATTAATATAGTACCTTCTTATTCATATAGTACCTTATTACTAAATTGTGCCATTTTTTTACAGTGTTGTATTATGTTGTCTGCATAATTGTTCCCTGTTATTATTTATCATGTGAAACTGTATTTACAAGTTATGGAGAATGACATATTGTATAGAAATACTTAAAAAGGATAAGAATTGATTTAACTGACCTTAATAACAGCTGTCAAGCCATTAAACAACCCAAATCCAATGCATACACATGCTGTTTTATCATAAATGAGATTATGTGAGAATTGACTGAGAGAGATGCATTGTCTGGGGTATTTAAAGTAATTTGCAAGTGATTGTGTTTGTGATGTAAAAAGTCATGACCTGTGGAGTTCACACACTCTCTTAACTATTAGGCTGGTATCTTATGCTGACATTTCTGTGTCAAATTACACAGTGTGATGGAATGCACAGCATGATGGAAAACAGGGCGAGAAGTCGAATGTCAGAGGTTACAGGATCTCACCTTCCTATTGGCTCAACCTTGATTCTGATGATGATGTCGTCACTGCAAGTAACGAGTGAAAGGAGACACTGCCGTTCATATAGAGATCATCTCACAACCGGATCCAGAAAAACCTAGACCTCAGTGTCTTGGCAGGCAGATTTTTCCAGTGGCTCTGTAACTTGACAAGGAAAGGTATCCATTTTGACACATATACCTCTGTGCATGTTAATTTTTAAACACAGAGTCAGTGTCAGTTCAGTGCAATGATCGTGTATTATTGCAAAGATAAGAAAATATTTGTATTTTTTTTTTTTTTGTGATGATCACCAAAAATGTTGTGTTTTAAAAATATATCCACACATTTTCAACTGAAAACAAAATGATGCATTTTCTCAGAAGTAATTTCACTTTTCACTTTAATTTTTGCAATAAGTTTTAAGTGACTGGAGTTACTATGATTTTTAGTCACTGTATAAAGTCAGTTGACCCTATAGGAATAGTTCATCCAAAAATGGAAATTTTGTGAAATTTCACACACCTTCATTCCATCCAAGGCGTAGATGAGTGCTTCATCCAAACAGATTTGGAGAAATGTAGCATTACATCACTTGCTCACAAATGGATCCTCTGCAGTGAATGGGTGCCATCAGAATGAGAGTCCAAACATTAAACATTACAATAATCCACAAGTAATCCATACTGATAAAAACATTACAATAATCCACACATTAGTCAATTAAACATATAGTGAAAAACTGTATATTTGTAAGAAACAAATCCATCATTAAGGCATTTTGACTTTAAACCGTGACCTCTAAGAAAGCAATATTTGTTCTGTAGTTTAAACTTAAAATACCTTGAAGGATTTGTTTCTTACAATCATACAGCTTTTCACTTTATAACATGTTCATTGATGGACTGGAGTCATGTGGATTACTTGTGGATTATTGTGTGCAGTTGCTTGAACTCTAATTCTGACGGCACCCATTCACTGCAGAGGATCCATTGGTTAGCAAGTGATGTAATGCTAAAATTCTCCTAATCTGTTCTTCAGATGAAGAAACAAACCCATCTTGGCCTGAGGGTGAGTATATTTTCAGCAAATCTTAATTTTTGGGTGAACTATTTCTTTAATACTGCGATTAACAATGAACAAATGTTGACCTGAACCAGAAAACTTTTGCTTTTTGCTTTAAAATCGTGCTTTATCTCTCTAAAATAAATGACACTTGTTTGAAATTTTGTTATACAAGAATCAAGACATTCCTACAGTTTGAAGTATTCAGATACTTGGGCCACTGTATGTGCTGACATTTATTTCTCATTAAAAAGACCAGACCAGTTTCTTTAGTCTCACATCAAATGCAAACTGAAATGCAATTTCCACAGAGAGTTCAAGAGGTTCAGGCTCAGGACCGAGAAACTGACTTGCAGACTTTGCCGACTAGCAGAGTAATTGAAATGTAGAGCTCCTCCTCTCCTCTTCTTACCTCTTCACTCTTCACTTTATACGACTGCTGTGTCTCTTTGAATGAAGAGCTCTGAACTCTGCGTGTGTGGAGGAGTGTAATAGACTGACCTTTCAGTAATTTTGCCATCTCGTATAAATTCACTTCAGGCCTGTTTTCTGACATTCTCTATTCATTCAGTCTCAGATTGAAAGCTTCTCTGAGGAAAATAAGTAATTAACTGAAATTTCTTTCAATATCCTGATGTCCTCTGGCTGAAGAGGAATCTCTAACATCAGGCCTCAAATGTTAAGTTTGATTGAAGTATGAATACAAATCTCACTGATAGTGTGCTGAGTGGCTTTTCAACATTTTATAAAATTGGAATAATTATTCACTCTATATCATCTTCATATAGCACTACATACATTATACCAGTCAAATGTCTGAAAGCACTTTACTGAATTTACTGTATTTTGTGTGGTGATCTAAAGACTAGAAACTAATTTCAAGCATTTAAGCTTAAATTTATATAGATCAATTGTGCCATATGAATTTAAAAAAAATTTGAATGCTAGTGTATGTTGAATGCGTGGCATGTCAAGCAAGGAAGATTGTAACAATAATCATGCACTTATGTTTACAAATGCAGTGTTTGCAATACACTGTTAAATGGAAAAAGTGATGGTAAACATCTTCACTAAAGCATTAAATCAGCTCATGATCTTACAAGCAGTTAAGCTTTTATGTGCATTAATGTTTCCCAGATAGACTGGGAATCCCACAACATGAATGAATAAGTCAGTCACACTGTTTTTGCAGCAGCAGATTTCGAAGGCCTAGTGCTCCCTCTGCTGCACAATACATGTAATAAAGATAAAAAAGAATGTATGCATGTCTTATGTCAAATGCAATAGGACAGGGTTTAATGTGATATTCTAAACATGAACAGGCCTTTTTTACATAACCCTCAGACATACAGAGTTCCAGTGTGACACAAAAACAACTGGAACTTACTTTGGCTGTCTGATGCTTTTATATATTAGAAGGGCTTTCCTCTGTGAATCTTTATCGCTTGGCGACAGAAGCTGTTAGGCTTGAGGGTGATTGGAGGAGAGGAATGCAAGGTAAAGCATGACATTCAAGAAGCAGTGAATGAGTCCGTTCCCCCCACCTTCCATCAGTCAGAAAGTGTTCGAATAAACTCTACAGGGTATCCTTTTCTTCTAGCTCATGTGTCCCCAAAAACACCCTAGGGCACCAAAATGTAGGTAAAAGGCAGAAATTACTGTTGAGGCGGTAAAAATAATCCGTCCTGACACTTACAAGCTCCCACAGAGATTTGAAGCTCTCTGCTTATAAAATATTGAACAGCTACTAACACAGTTCTGTCTTCCAGAGCTGTCTGCAATTCATCTCAGAGAAAAAAGCTCAATAGGAGGTGCAAAGAAAGCCTGCAGGGAATGATAAAATGTCTACTTGTTGTTCTCACCAGCAGAGGTCAATATTTTCAAAGCATTCACATGTGATGGATCTGCAGCAGCTGGGTTTGAATGGAAATATGAATGTTATTTGCATAAACCAATCAAACACTTTTTGTATCATTTGAGGCCAGTTGACTTTTACAGTGCTTTGACTTGGGAATGATGAATTTTGGCATATATTTCTATGAGAGGACACCATAAAACTGATGTTAAAGTGATTCTATTTGGATAAGATATTTGAATAAATGAGTGTGTAAGTGCATTAGGTATTTTCATTAAGTATGTTTTTAAAAAGGTATTTTCACGCTTCAGATTATCATTTTTAGATTTTCATTATATCAGATTATCATTAAAATACAAAACATATAGCAAAGTATCACATAGCACATAAAACTTTCAATTTTCTCAAGGATTGTAACCTGTACATCGGAAACCTGTACTGTGGGTGAAAAAAAAACACACTTGATCTTAAGAAGTTAGGCATCTAGAATCTAGCATCTCTCAGACCTAATTGTGAATTTATTTATAAATCCAGATGAGACATTGAGTTATTTGCATTCTCTATAGTATATCCAGATACAAGCACATGTGTGAAAATATAAAGTTGTTTGCACATGAGATCATGAGCCGCACTCACAAAAATAATCTTCTTTTTAACATTTATTTATCATTTATCACCAATGTAAAAATTATAATTTGACATTGGCGATGCATGTAAAATAAATGTTAATAAGAAGATTAAGTAAGTTATTTAAGTATTATAAGTAATTTAATAGATTGTTTAATAGATTGATGCACCAAAACATAATATTAGTGAAGGAAGAGCATGATGCAAATGACTTTGTGGAAATAATAAAGTTGTGAAATTATTTAGATTTTTTTAAATTATTAATATTATTTAATATACAACTGCATATTAAAATATTATATATATATAATATAAATTAATAACATTGATCATATTACACATTATTAATAAATATAATATTATTATCATTTGAAAACACATAGTGTTCCATTAAAAAAAAAAAAAAAAACCTGAAAAAATCGCAACAAAGAGCTGCAATTACAATACAAAAGAAAACTACATGAGAACAGCATTACATTTGTGGAACAATCAAATATAACAAAATATTAAATATTTCAATTTGTAACAATGTTAAAATATTATCAAATATAAACCATGTTATATTAAATATTATTCAATATATGTATATATATATATTTAAAAAAAAACAAATATATATATATATATATATATATATATATATATATATATATATGATAAACAGGTGTCAGTATATCCATACCATGACATTTAATATTATCATCTGAAAACAATTATTGCCCTGAAAAAAAACTAAATTGTAATTATTATTATTATTGCTAAAGTTTGTAATCTCTCATTTTTGTTGCTTAACTGAGTTTGAGTCTGGTGAGTGAGAGGCTCCTGATGAGGTCAGTGCTAGCTGCCTCCCGGTGTCAATCAAACAATGGCGTCATATATCCCCAGCGCTTCCGGTCTGGGTAGGTGGGCGGGGCTCCGCTATCCCGGTCTGGATTCTTCACTCGGGAGCGCGAGACGAGCTGAACGCGAATGCAGCCATATTCGGCTTCACCGAGAAGCACACCGGTAGCTCAGGCTTACATGCAAGGATTCGCCTACTTAGAAAAAGCACCCAGTCCCGGTTTTCGCAGGGCGTATTTATGTAGGTTAAAAGCGTGTGTGGTTGTTTATTATTGAAGATTTCCAGTTGAGCGGAATGAGCGTCCAGTCATCCTGAGATTCGACGGGAGAAAAAGCCCGACACATCCCGCAAAGTGGAAAGTACAGATTTGTCCGGATTAAGGCAAATGGAGCCGACAGGGCCTCGGGAGTGAGGAGGGGGTGGAGACGCTGGAAACCAGCGGACAACAACGGGGTTAGGCGCATTAGGTCTTCGTTTATCTGAGCACAATGTTGGGCACATTTTGCTAGCTGGCTAGCTGGATGGCTGGCTAGCAGTTGGAGTCTGGGACTTCCGAGCTCCACACATATCAGCCAAATAAATACTATTTGTATATATTTATAACGCTAATCCCCGTTATATTAATTTCGACAAGAGTTGTTTTATCCTTTCTGGCTCTGGGAGTGGTAGCCAGGCCGCTAAATTGGTAGAAAATGTCTGCGAAGGTGCGCCTGAAGAAGTTGGAGCAGTTGCTGCTGGATGGCCATCAGAAAAACGACAAGTCATTGAGTGTGGAGACACTGCTGGATATTCTCATATGTTTATACAACGAGTGCAGCAACTCGCCCTTAAAACGGGAGAAACACGTGACGGACTTTTTGGAATGGGGTAAGTTGATGTATTTGAGTGTACTGACTGCATTAGGGAATATAAATCAGTGCGTGTCCCTTTAAGACCGGTTTATCTGTTATTACATTTGCCTTAATCACCCAGCTGACTTCAGGCTATTGTCAAAATTGCTGCCGTGACATTTGCTCTTGGGATTCCTGGCCTCGTTGTTTGGACAATACTTCTTGACATGTAGTTGTTCCAGCTTTAATATTTATTTATACGTGTTTATGGCTAGTATAGGCGAAATGGTGCAAAGTAGATACTGCTATTGAAGTTGCTGCTATTCAGCTCTAACTTTATAGATATACCCCCGGTTTCACAGACAAGGTTTAAGCCTAGCTTAATGTAGCCCAGACTAAAATGTAATTCTGAGCCGTTTCAATTTAGAGAAACTTACTCTGACTGATTTTTTTAAATATCAGTGCCTTTGTTTTGTCTCAAGATGCACACCAGTAATGCTTTTTGGTACATATTTAATCATGGCTGACATAGTATGATATAGCTTAGTGAGAGAGCACAGAGGTCATCCTTGAAGTGGAAAAAGGTGCATAAGTTTTATTAAATTTTAGGACCAAACTGAGCATAAATATGGAGGTTTGTGCAGATATAATTTTTTTTGTAGCCAAAAAGTAAGATGAAATTCTGATAGCTTGTAATGTAGGCTACTTGTAGTGACTACTTACATAAAATGCACATTTCAGTTGTTACTCTATATCTTTAAAAAAATGTATTAATAAGATGATATGTAAATGCTCAGTTTCATTATCAAAAGTCCGAGGCATAATCTTGATGCAGAACATATAACGCAATGCAATACAATGGTGATTGAGAGATGTAAAAGTCAATGTTCCTCAAATTATCATCAAATTATCACATTTGATAGATACATACATTTTACCATGACTTTTCTGGGGACAAAACATGACGTACGGATAATCCTAGTAAACCTAAATTGATTCAGTCCAGTAAATGTTCATCTTAAAATGTGTTTGTGTCAATATAGGCTATTCTTATGTTTACTTCATAAAAAATCTTAAAGGATTCACAGTAGAAAGACGTGAAGCACAACCTGAAGGTGGATGTTTTTACAATTATACTAAAAGACCTTTTACTTGATGGAAAAAAAAAGCATGTAGTAGATTATGTACAAGAAGTTTTGGTCATGTTGATAATGTAGAGACCTTAGAAATTCATCAAGTATGACACAGTAGGCTTTATAGGGTTAATCAGATATTGCTGATAAATGCCAAACAAGTTGGACTTTGTTTTCAAGGGTAGTGTAAATGTTTCCCTTTATAAAGTCTGGGGATGTTGATTCCTGTTGATGTTCTTGCATTTATGCTACATCAGCTGTTGCTATTGCCATTACCATTTGCATGAGGGTGATGCTCATTAATCAGTCTGACAGGATTGTCTTTCAGTCATTGTGATCTTTAAGAGTCTGTTGCTTTCTAGTAGAGTTCAGATTAAAATGTAAACAGGACTGCAGTAGGTGGGAGGCCCCTTTTTGGGCTCTTCCTGGTCCTGTTGATTAAGGTTGGCCTTCACAGTGAGTGGATTCTCTGTTCTGGGTGTTGGGTTGACGTCAGTAATGAGATTACTCCCCAGCGTGCCTGCTCCTCTAAAGACCGCCACTGTCCTCGTGCAACCCGTCACTAGCAGGTGCCACCTCACATCCCATCACTGTGAGTGAGCCATAGTATGACCCAATTTCCAGGAGTCATAAACTCCTCTGTTCTTGTTTTTCTATAACACTGGTAGGCCACTCACTTTCTTATGGCGCCCTTGATTGTGGAGGTTAATGATTTACGTGACGGATGTTATGCTGGCGCCGGTTAAACACCAGCAGTGCACTAACGTCATTGTAAAGTGCAGTATTGGCAGAGTGGTAGCTCTCAAAACGTGCTTTCCATTTAATAAAGTGCTGCTCAAGTGAAGATCTTAGCATAGCCACTTTTAAATGTGGAATTGCTGTAAAATTTACAGTATACCTTTTCCGATAAATGCACCATATCTGCTATTCGCACATGGTTTTCTGTCCTTTAACTTTAATAGGATTGTATTTCTGCTGCAGACGTGTCAACTCCAAACTGGTGTTAAATCTCTGTGATGTTGTTTGCTGGGAGTGAATGATAAACCGCTTTGGTGGAAATATAGTAAGATAAGAGAAGCTTTAGCTGTAGTCTGTTGACTGAATTCTTCATCCGCTGATAGAGAGAAGCTTCGTTTCAGCATCTGAAACATTTCTTTCGGTGTTATTAGCGCAAAGACAATATTTGATCAATTTGAGAATATTGGCCATTGACCATGTAATCAGAACATTGCAGTGTTTATTATAAACGATTCATCCATGCACATCACTATTTTTCTCTTGCACCCAATTAGCAAACCACAACATGCAATCAATTCCCGCTGGAATAAATAAAGTCCTGCGCTACATTTTTTTTTTCTCATCTAAGAAGTTGTTTCACTCAGAAATAGTTACACATGGAAAGAAAAGATGATGACAGTTTGCGCTTTATGCCAGCTTGAAGTCATGGCACACCTAACCAACAACAAAAAATTAGAGGCATCGGAATCTGATTATGAATATGAATATTATTCATCACTTCATTCCAGAGAGCCATGTTGTTATGAAAGTATACGTTTATTGGAATGCTCAAGATGTGCACTTGATTGCTAAGCTGAACACCCAGTCTGAGTGATCTGTCTCACTGAATGACCAACACCAAATGCTTCAATTGGCCAAAAAGCTAAAAACTAGTGCCAACAATACACCACAAAAACTGAACTGACATCAGTGCCGATAGCTTTCTTGGGTAGTGCGCCAACATAAAGCGCCATTGCACTTTGGGCGTCCCAAGTTTGAATCCTGGCTTGTGGACCTTTCCTGATCCTTCCCCCCTCTCTCTCCCCCATTTTGCTTCCTATCTATCAACTGTCCTATTAAAATACAGGCAAAAAACACCAAAAATAAATCTTATAAAATAAAAAAACTGAACTGACAGACTCAACGACATCCTGACATTCGACAATGGCTGACCATTCGCTTGGTATGTCACAGCCTTAAAAAGTCCAATTGATGGATATTTAAACAATTTATTGGTCACACTTTATTTTAAGGTGATGTTATTACAGTGCTATTACACTAATAAGGACTGAGTTATATTAATCAACAACACTGGCCACACTCCTTTATAGTTACTGGTATCTGCCACTGAAAAACTCATATCGGTGGACTACTAGTCTCAACTTAAGTGAGCTGATTGATCGTCATTTTAACAATGAATGCTGTTAATACACGACCTTTAAATTAAAAAAGGTATTAAATGTACAGAAAAGTATTCCAAAGGTTTCAGATGTGTAAAACACACTTTTTATTAAAATTTTTTCCAGAATAAGTAACATGCTTAAAACTTTTGCCGTTCACAAAAATTTTTGTGTCTGCGATCCCTATGGGATCCGCACCTCATTATCGCTGACAGACATATTGACCGCGCCTCACATTCTGCTATTGACCGGGTCTGTTAGTTCACAGTCCATCTTGTCTCACAGGGGCACTTTTCCAAGAGAGGACGAGCTCTGACTGGAGAAATTCCTCCTCAGTGTTGCACAAGAAATGTTAATGAAGCTGAATAGTGCACATGAATCCATTTTGTTATGTGTAAGAGCCTGACAGGATGTCAAGCTTGGCTAGTTCTTGAATTTATCGCATGCTCCTAATAACTGAGTTTATAATAGTGCTCTCTTGCAGAAGTATGAGCAAAGCACTTATTAATCTTTGCGATGTCTTTCTCCATTGCTCGATTCCTGTGCATGTGAGCTCTCAAGCGCAACGTAGCGCTATGAGCTGGCTTGCCAAGGTCAGTGGTGACAGAGAGGGTGGTATGTATGCAGGTGTTTATGCCTAACTTCCTCCTTGACAGCAGACTAAACACTAATTAAAGGAGAGGATTAAACAGAATAAACACATTGGCTAGTATTAACCCTCCTTGGCAGGTTTTGGCGTGAACTGTCAATGTTGTTGCAGTTGCTAGATGCACAGACTTGCACTGCTCCAACTCTCACAGTATTGCTAGCATGCAATTTGATATTGTGTATTGTATCTGCCTGCTTTGTTACAAATGAATGGTGTATATGCTTGAGGCACAAAAAACATTGGCCAAATTTGCAATAGCACAATTTTGAAGTTTAATTTTCTCACCTAAAAAACACCTAAGACATGTTTTGTTTTTGCATTTGGCAGATGCTTTTATCTAAAGTAGGGATGCACTGAATGGTTTTTAAAATGAAATACTAATTTGTCTAATTAAATGAAAAATAAAAACTTAAAACATTTGTTTAAATGTAGTGAATTTATACATTTTATATATACATATATAATACATAATTTACAGAATGAAAAGTGGATATTAATTTTAAGTTTGCCTAAAATATATTGGATATATTTTTATAGATATTGTAATAATACATATATTGTTTTTTTAATATATATATCTTAATTGACATATTTTGCATATTTAATTCTGAAATCGTTTCTATATTAGAATTACAATTGCTGCCAATAAATTATTTGATATATATAATAAGTATTATAACACAATCTAGAACATAGTATTTAGCTAATCTCACAATTAATCTTGATTTCCATGCTGTACATCATAATGTTGTGATGCTGAAATTCACTTGTAGAATTTAAAAGATTGGATTTAATTTAATATTTTATTTTTCATTAATTTAGACAAAATTACTGAAAAAATGTATCTGTGTGCTCTCTGGGAATTGAACTTATGGCCTTGGCAATGCCAGTCATGCTTTAGTAGTTGAGCTACAGGAAACACCCAGAACCTCAGCCGACTCCCAGTGTTTGTACAAAAACAGCCCTGCGCCGACGTGTTCGCCCTACTGTCCTAATGAAGCTGCAAAGCAGGTTATGCCTCTCTATTGTATTTCACCCCATTAAAATAGGGAGTGGGGCTTGTAAACAGTACCTGGCTTCCTGGCTGGCGTCTGCTTGTGGGATCAGGGCCGTTCCTCTCGCCTCAAACATCATAGACTCTTAAAGTCAAGCATACTATGTCCCAACAGGGGCTTTAAACAGACGATACTGCCTCAGGAGCCTGTGTTTCAAAAAGAGGGGTCTTCAAAGTGTCTTCAACATGGCACCAGGGCAAACCGTGCCCTCTTGATGAAGGAATCATCTTGTTTGTTGCTGTGTACAGCAGACGTGCACTTGTCCTTATTTACAGCAGCTGCTGCCTCTTACTCCCGCAGGTTTTTGACTAGCCTACTTTCACAACAAGCAGCAAATAACCTAATAAGTAACTGCAGTGACTGGAGAGACTGTTTGAAACTTCTAGCCAGAGAGAAGGTGGAACGTTGTGGGCCCTGCCATGTAAGTTCGGATCGAGCCGTGTAAGCTTGGGTTTTGGCCCTGTGCTCGGTTTACAGGCGCTCTTTGCAGCTTTGCAACTCTTTAAGTTTTGCACCTGCTGAGATTTTCTCTGCCTCATTTTCAAGACATTCCTGGTTGCCATCCTGACACGCACACAGTTTTAAAGGCCTTGCCAAGCATTTTTCTTTGCTTTTATGATATGTTGAATATCATTATCATCTTCATTAATGGGAATATCCTTGAGTGGAGCTGAACTGTAAAGTTTGTTGAGGTTTTTTGGTACTTTCTATAGCGTTGCCTAATTTAGACCCTCATAATGTCGTACATTAAACTGCTACTCTTCACAGCAAGATCAGCAATTATATGCTAATTAGGCAGACTAGTAAACTATTCATAGTTTGAGATGGTTAATTTTATTGTTCATGCTCACAGATGTTCACAGATGGTTGTTGATATGAAGTGCACATTTAAATCTTTTTTTTTTTTTTTTTTTATATAAATACACATTTTGTGTGTTCAATGCTATTGAAAAGTTTGGTAAGATTTTATATTTGTATTAATTTTTTTTTTAAATAAAATGCAGTTATAACCTGAAATGCAGTGAACTAGTATTACAATTAAAAATAAATGTTAATTATTAATTATTTTATTAACATATTGTAAAATGTGATTTATTCCAGTGATGGTAAAGCTGAAACATTTTATATTATCAATGTTGAAAACAGTTGTGCTGCTTAATATATTTATGGAAAATGGGATGCACATTTTTTTCAGGATTCTTTGATTAGGAAGTTCAAAAGAGGTAACATTTAAACAGCATTTGAAACAGCATATGAAATAGAAATGTTTTGTAACATCATAAATGACTTTACTGCCACTTTTTGGTCAAATTAATCTGTCTGGTTTTCTTTAAAAAGGCAAAACGCACTGAAACGGCAAAGCAAAAGTAGTTTAATGGTCCACTTTCTTACTCTGTCTGTGAGACATCTTAGACAGTTTCACCCCCTCGAGTCCTGAGAAAACACAACCTTATTAATTGGGCCAAACAGACCAATTCGTCCAGCCCTGGGTTATGCTTCACTCTTAACAGGAGGAAATGAGCAAACTGCAACTCCCATTGCAGTGGAAATGTCTGGTATGTCCTTTGTCCAAAACGAGTCCTTTTGCCACCTGTGAACTGGCCAAATGGTCTCTACTGTGTGAGGCATCTCTCTTTTCACAGCACAGGCCACCCTGAATCGTTGCATACCACCCTGACATGTACTCAGCGTGCTTTAGGTGCAGAGTCAGGACAGGGCTTGTGTCGGGAATGCCTTTCAAAACAAACGCTGTTCACTCCCGATCTTTACAGATGTGCAGACCACGACACCAGGGATTTGAACGCATCACAATCCCCCACATGGTTTGCAGGATGAACATTTTCAAGGGTCGTACGTCGTCGCAAAGTCGCTGTCCCTTAGGACTTGAAGTCACCTGACCCAAAGCGGTGGCTGGACTGAAGAGAATTCCAGTCATTCCTGCTAATATCCTCCCCCAACACAAGGCATGTGTGGGCGATCTCCCCTCCCCCTCCTCTGCTTTCGGCCGACAGGCGCAAGCATGACACAGATTAGCCTGTAAAGCCTGGCCTATAGGCATGAGGCCTCTACTTCACGTTGTGACGTACCTTACAATTGCTCTTATAGCACAAGCTGTACTGGCAAATCAACCAACTTATTATTTTTTATGATCTAATTGAGGGTGAAGGTGAATGCAGGGCATTCCAGAATCCAGATTTAGAACGGTCATGCCCGAACAACTCCAATAAATGTTTTCTCCTTGTCTCCTCCAAGCTTTTTTGACTCGCCCAGAGAGACGATCTGCTGTTTTTGTCGTAAACGCGTAAAGCGCGTTCTCGCACTCCCTCTCCGAGTTTCGCAATAATATGACATGGACAGGATCCTCATTAGTTGAAGTGCCAACCCCCTGAGGACATTTGAACTCCAGATGAATGTTTGTCTTTTATTCCTGCTCTTTCTGACGTGTTGCAGATGCACTGTTCCTGTCAGCTTATTTCTAAGCACGCTTTGCGCTTCAGGAGAATAAAAGCCACTCCATTGAAAAATTGACCTCAAAATGATTCAATACAGTCATCGTTCCCTCATTCTCAGGTTTCACCTCTCTATATCATTTTTCGGCAAAGACTGTGGGATCAGTTTTTACGGTTTTTGAGGTTTCCTAAGACTGAAGAACATATTTGATTGATTTATCCATTGGAGGTTTGCATGCATGCACCATTTTGTCTAAGCAAGAATTTTAAGCGACACACCTAGTCTTGTTTGATGGATGTGACTTGCGTAAATGTCTGCCTCAACAGCTGAAGATGCAAGTAAAGAACTACACAGAGGCTCCGTCCCTGAGACACGCTGCATTGTCGGTTTGGAAAGTCACTGACCCGTTCATGCTAATGGTGGTGACTGTTACCATCAGTCCAATTGTGGTGGGAGGCCACTTTTTTTTTTTTTTTTTCCCTTCTACATCTTTATTATTGTGTAACGCCGGCTGAATTCTGGTTCAATGTCCATATAAGGATTTCAGCGGCTTTTGCTGGATCAGTTACGACAATACATGTTGTAATCTTGATGTCAGTGTTGTTTTAACTTTCAGTAGTGCTAAAATAAATAACTTTGCATCATATGATCTTCGTATCAGCAGCTATGCTTGTTTTCTGCTGTTGGATGATAATGTTTGTGGGTGGTTATTTGCCCTCAGTTCACACTGATTAAATCAAGAGCTGTATTGTGTTATCCTGACTCTGGTAGGTGTGAATGATAAAGCTGTACCTTTGTATTAAAAGTAGTACTAGGCCTGTTGTAATCATTACGTAATCACCTCATTATGACTGTTGAAGAAAATGACAATTTTTTTTTTTAGAATTCCCTATGCATTTGTAATCCTTCATATTTTTCCATCCAAAAGGTAAAATTTTAAATGATTTTATCTTATTTGTGCATACTAAAGTCTACATAATGTTACACTTTTTAAAAAATATATTATAATAATTTATTAGATAATTAAAAAATATATATATATAAATACAATGTAAAATGTGCTTGCATTAATTGATGATAAAATGCACTATACAATTTTCTTTGTTGATTTGATTAGTTATCGCAACATTAGTTGAATTCTTTTTTTTTTCCCTATGCAGTGTAAACTTTAGGATCAAAAGGCTTTGTTTTATTGCTGATTCACACATAAATCTCTGTCTTTAATGTATATTCAATACACCCTACAGTGACATCAATACATCTGGTTAAAGTTACTATTTTAGGTTTATGACTATGTACTGTACACACATCTGGCAGCTCCTCTGAGGAAGGATGATAGTAATCGTTTTTATATAGCGCTTACTCCGTGTCATATTAGCTTATTTTAACCCACAAAAGGAGAAGTTGTGGACAGGGTCATGATGATAAGGGGAAGTTGTTTTTTGATTTGTTCTGCAGAAATCTGAGCTGAGCTGAAGACAGAAGATGGTAAATGTATAAGATCAAGTGTGGATTTTGAATGGATTATTATTATAAGCATAAAAAAAGCATCAACCTGTTACCACGAGTAAGATTTCACCCTGATTTACTGAAGGAAGCATATGATGGATAAAAAACACTAATCAGTGTATGAACCGTAAAAATCATAAATACTCATACAGTTAGAAATGTATAGCCGTTTAAAATATAAGTATTTACTAAACATTCATGTCTTTCTGCCTGTTTGGGTTTAATTTAGGAAATGATTGCATATATTTGACTATATCTTAAGATTGTGATGAAAAGAGCTGTTTTAAAGCAATTTCTCATCACTTATGTCTTTGATTTTTATTTTATTTTATGATAAAAATCAAAGACATAAGTTCCTTTCCCCCCTTGTTTTATCTAAAACTACAGGACAATGTGGGGTAATAGACAGTCAGTCTTAGTGAAAGGCTTCTACAGGAAACGTCTGTACGTCTGTTTTTGTGTCATTTTTAGAGTAAATCTGAACCTGAAAGACGAGCCTAATGTTAAGTGGTTTTTTTTTTTTTCAGAAATGGTATATGAGGAAGTATAAGATTCCCCTGAAGGCAGTCTTGAAGGAGATGTCGGTTGTAAACCCATGTTAACCTCTCTGCCATCTAACTTGTCTCTATATCTAAATGAGAAACATCACCCCAGCCCATCTTTAAACTAGGTGAGCTGGTGTGATGATCCAGCCATGCGTCCAGCACCGGTCTGCGCGGCGGTGAGTCTCTCAGCAGGTAGCTGCCAGTAAATGGCTGTTTTGGTGGGGGCTGGGAGTGTGTGGCAGCTGGTGCAGGATAATGGATTAACCCGGGGCGAGGCCCTGATGCTTTTACCTCCTGCAACCAGCCAAACTGTCCAGCAGCCATCAGTCCCTCCGCGGCTGTCTCAGGATGACTTCCTCATCAATGTTTAATAGGCCATTTAGTGGCGGTTAGGCTTGCTCACTGATTGAGCCCATCAATAGGGCACTCTTCATGATATTGACAACACCACAGTAAGTCCTCAAAGATTGTCTGAGATCATATGAAGAGTTCATTCGCAAAAACCAATAACTCCATTTTTTTTTATTCCAGAAATCACTTTTTTTTTTTTTATTGCGCATTCTAAATAATATCAATCAAACTGCAGTTGGGTTGTTTTGATTAAGTAATAATAACTAAACAAATACAGGCAATTTACAAAATTAAAGTTAATTGAAAGTGTTGTTTTTACATATTTAAAAGTTTGTTTTATAGCAAAAGCAGATAACTCCACATTTCATGTTTTAGAGTAAAAAACAAACAAACACTCGTTTAATCTTTGTAATCTCCTCAGATTACAATGTAGATCCCTGACAAATGTTGTTGTTGTTGTGATCATAGATTTATGGATGTGATTACACGCAATACACAGAGCTTTTCCCTCACTATTGTAACGCGCTGCTTCTTCAAGTTTCCATGAAAACGTTTCGGCTTTTATTTTCCTTTTACGCCCTGAAGAAGATATCACATGTTCATCAAGTTCGTCGAAATTATCCATCCTTGATCACTTTTAGTCAGTTTTGACAGAACTCCTCTCACGTCTTTTCAAAGTGAAAGTAGCCTTGTCACCTGACCTGAATACAGAGCGCTGATTCGCTAAAATGGATTTATCGGCTTCTGTTCAAAAGCAACAAGGGTGCTTGTCAGCTTCTGTAGTAAAACGTGAACTCGCGATGCCTTGAAAGTGGACAATACAGGCTTTTTTGACAAAATGTGTTTAGGGTTCAGATCGCGCTATATGTGGAGAATAATGCGCAGCAGTTTTTTTGAAAGTGGTGTTTATGAATGAACTGAAATGAAATTAACTCTTCATATGTTGGTCTTCATGTGGTTCGTAATGTCTTCAGTCTTTGCGCTTTTAATGAATAGTTAGGTGTTTTTGATCAAGCTCTTGGACGTCATTCTTTTTTCTTTTTTTTTTAACGTATCATCAAGCTATGTAAACGTAAAGCTCCAGTAAACATATACATAATGTTGCAAAAGATTTCAAAGAATTCTTATAAAAATGTATCACAATTCCCACAAATTTAAAGCAGCACAACTGTTTTCAACATTAGCTATGTTTCCATCCAAAGTTACGAATTAAACTTATGGACAAAATTGGAGTATTGCATAAAACATTTGCGAATAAAGCGCTGTTTCCATCCAGTGAGTTGGAAGAGAAAAAAATTTGCATGAAAGGACTTTTTTCCCGATTGTTTTGCGCTCATCTTTTGTTATGTTCACGTATTAAACTTACATAAGACGATGCGCATCAAAGTTTTACTGGAAAAGAGTTTCAAACAGTCCTCGTCTCTGCCGCACACAGTCTGCTGAACGCAGTGAGAGAGACCTGAAAGGTGGTAATATAAACACCAGTACGCCGCGTCCACATGGTCCGTGTATGCGTCCGGATCGCGCGAGCAATCTCTTTAGCACCTCAGTTAAAGCAGCAAGTGAACCCATTATATATTTCGATTTACTACTATAGTATGAAATGAACATGATCAAAAGGTAGGCAATAAGAAAGCCTATAGTACAACTTACTGAAATGTTTTATGTAAAAGCTCATTGTTTCAAACTGAGGAAATGTATAAAGCTTGTAAACATTGCATTGTAATACATTTACCTCAGAATAACCACTCAGTGTCCATAAACTCATCAGTCAGCTAGAAAAATAACTATAAAGAGGAGCGTTTTGCTATATTTATGTGCTGTTGCATATTAATATTTTTACTTATTGCGTTGTACATGATTCAACTCCTCCTATAAAATTGCATTTTACTAATGAAGAAAAACAGACTGAATGTGTGAAAGACGTGACAACATTTATAGGATGCACTGCACTCAGTTGCCAAGTGATGCTTATGGTCCATGATATTGGTACAGATTCTGTGTAACGAACAATTCTTTGTGACTGTATATTTCAAGTTGTAAAAGACATTTAATTCACACTTTAAGTGAACCTTAGTCCCCCGGTCGACCTGATCATCTACAAGATGGATTAAAATGCTGATAAAGCCTAGAAAAGATAAGACATAAACACATGACGAAATGATTGAAATGTTAAAATAGGGGGGAAAAATAAAATGATAATAATAAAATAAACCACTTTTATTCTGTGGCACCTAAAAAAATAATTTGGCGCCTAAGTTTTTCTTTTATAGGAGCCAATGGCTCCTTACTCGATTTTTTTGTCTGGAGCCCTGCTTTTGCTAAATATCATGAAGAAAAATCTAATTTGCTGTAGTAGGAGAAAGTTCTGCATATAATAATTTTTGTATAAAATAAATTGAGCTTCTGAGCGCGCAGATGAAATGTGGTCATGTTATCTTATTTTTGGAGCCTGCTGTTTGTGAACGCAGTTCTGGGAGTTAATTATAACGAAGCACTTTGACAGATGGCTCAAGCAATTTAGAACGACAAAACTAGCATTTCAGATGCTGCGCCATGAGATGGGTCCATTGGCTGGTCCTGTTTTATATTGTCCCACTGCAAAGGCTCATCTTTTTTGATGCGCATTAAGGAATTTATTCGGTAAAAGTGTTTCCATTGTAGCGCATAAGTTTTTTATTTTTTTTTTTTATTTTTTTATTTATGCACATCTTAGCGTTTCCATGCAGGATTATTTTTATGCAATATCCCAAAATGTGCATAAAAATAGGTGGATTGAAACGGATAAAAAGACATGTTTCTTGAGCAGAAAATCAGCATATTAGAATGATTTCTGAAGTATCATGTGACACTAAAGACTGGAGTAATGATGCTGAAAATCACAGGAATAAATGACATTTATTAAATATATTAAAATAGAAAATAGCTATAATACTTTAAATTGTATTACTGCTATGGTGACTTTGTGAGCATGAGACTTATTTGAAAAATATTACAGTGATAGTTATTACTTAATCATATGTCTAATAGCGACTCACTTGTCACAAAATTCCCTTTATTTTAGCTTTTAGTATTTTTTTATTTGTTGAAAACTACAGCATTATAATATCAGCCATTAATCAGCTATAATATAAAAATAATTATGGTCTTATCTATAATATTGGTGCATTCCTAGTGTCCCACTAATTTCCCTGATTTTTCAGTGCCTTTTTAACTGATGGCTTCTTTATTACCTATTTTTAATTTTAATTTAAATGATCCAGTCATAGTACAAAGGGGTCATAATTTGTCAATGGAAACTTTCAGACTTGCCCAGTGAAAGTTTATACTGGTACTACGGTTGCTGTCATGCCAGAGCATGATCCAGGAAAGGTCTTTGAAGTTCAGTCTTGTCCTTGACCAAGTGGCTTGAGCAGAGGATTACTGTAAACGTCTCTCATTCAGTCCAATTGATCAGGGTTAAAGTCATGAACCCACTTGAAAAATCACTGTTGTGCCAGTGGTTTTTCTCGCTTCCAGACTGTAATTGTGTTCCATTAAAGTCTAGTTTGGATTTTTAATGTGTCCCCCGGTGATCATTCCTTAAATGCTTGTTCAAAGCTATGGCACAGACTTGCTCTTGCATTTTAAGTATTCGACCTAGTTTTTCTTTGAATGAAAGATGAGTTAGCAGTGATCATCTGTAGCTATGGATGTAGCTCAGAAGGGTTGTGTTTTTGGGAACCTGTGCCTCGTGATGATAGCAGCCTCCATTTTCTGCTCCCTGGCTCCTGTCTGCGATCTCGGAGTGAATAGGCTTGTTACTCCCTGTAGAAAGATTCATCTTCAGCAGCCACTGGATGCCCAGCAGTGCAGTGGCGCATAGGCTTAGGATTCCGTGGAATGCATTATGTATGCTCACAGACTGGTGCACTGCTTTTAAATGTTATCCACCTGCTTAGAAATACCTGATCTAACATTTAGATGAGATGCTGGATTATTTTATTATAATTCACACCAACATATATTAGTTATACTTTGCATTAATCATGTGAATCTTAGGTTTAACCTTGTTTCATGTATGCTAATCTATGGCACACTTGTTAAGATGCTCACCAGGCTAATTAATAAATAAAAGATGTGTTACTAGGGAGAATCAGCATCTAGAGCAGCACTTTGAGCTCCAGAGCCGATCAGGATCTCAGAGTCTGTCATTTTCAAGTGCCTGGTTCAGTGAAGAGTGTGTGGATGTTCAAAACCAGGTAAATAAAACGCAAATATATAGTGAAAGCATCTTCATTTCGCAAAGCAGTTACTATTTTATATCTCTGAACACTTTTGCTGTTCAAAAGTTTCGATCTGTAAGATTTTGTAATTTTTTTTTTTTTTAAAGGAGTCTTGCATGCTCACCAAGGCTAAAGTAAAAACATTAATTACACTTTGTGTAATATTACTCTGGCATCAAACTATTTTAAAACTGCTGTAAGGAGGTTACTGGTATTTTAACAACAAAAAATGACACACTTCATCTTTAATTATATATTTATATAATATATATTTATTTGATATAATTCCGTTAAATTATAGCACATGGCATTATTTTTAATAATATTGGCCTACTTATTTTATACCTACTAGATTTAGTCTACTTTGTAAATACTAGCATTATTGAATTATAGGTTATTAGAAATATTTATTTCTAAGAGAATAAAAAGCATATCTAGTCAAAGGAAGAGGAAATAAAGACCTCTCCAGATCCACAGATGGCAATTTGTTTTCATACAGATGTACAAATATCTCTTTCATTGCATCCAAGAACTCAATTTATTTCAGGCAACACATTCTTGATTCTTCCGTTCTCTCTCTCTCT